>NW_023416314.1:33400418-34600418 GCF_014108235.1 Myotis myotis
GACCATAGCGCACGGGAGCAAAGAATTTTCAGTGACCACCAGAGGTACACCCCGATGACAGTGACTGGACCCCACCTTGCTCTGCCACCCCTGCTCACCTGCTCCACCATCCTGCTGCAGCCAATGCCCACCATGTTCTGCACATGCCCCCTGGTGGTCAGCGCACGTCATAGTGACCGGTTGTTCTGTTGTTCCAATTGTTCCACCATTTGGTCTATTTGCATATTAGCCTTTTATTATATAGGATTATTATTCATATCATGCATACATATGCATTTTAACCAGCTATAATGTTTTAGTTTTTTCTCTCTGTATTTTTTATTTTTCCCAAGTTCTAAAATAATTGCTTATTATTCCTATAATATAAAATAAATAAGCTCTCCTTTAAAAAGTACACCTTTGCTCTGAGTTAGAGAGAGTACCACCTGCTCTAGAAATTATACTGAAAAAATTATTATGATGGCTTCGTATATGAAGAAGTGCAGAAAAATGACAAAGACAGGGCAGATAACAGATGACTGGGCATGTTTTGTTGAAAAAATAATATATTAATAGAGGATAAAATTCATTTCTAAAAATATGTGAAAGTTATTCAGGGGGTGGATCTTAAATGTATTCTCTGAAGCGATCAAGGCAGGGTAGATACAACTAATAGACATTTCAGGTAGCAGGTGTCTGTCCAGTGCAAAGCCCTTTATCATGAGGACCACCTGGCCATGGGGTGGACTCCTAGGGAGAAATGCGTTTACTGTGCCTGAAATTGTTGGAGAGGCGTTCAGCCAGAGAGTTGTTGAAATTATCAAAAGGTGCTTTTCCCATTAAGCAAATTGTTGAGGGTGATGGCATGTAAGATTGCTTATCGTCCTAATATTCCAAGATCTTTTGGGAATTTATCAGGGGTAAAAACAGATGCCCTCCCACTGGAAAGTACAAGAACATCCACCAGGTGCCTTCTCAGGTTTAAGTGAGCATCAGACTCTGAAGATTACTCCTAGGCCACACTAGGAGTCTATTAAGAAGGCATGAGGAATGACTACTTCAGATCCAAGAAGACTAGGTTGGTGGGTATAGGGCTGCTCTGGCTTAGAAGCTTTACTGTATCTCCCAGAAGGGCCAATAGCTTTCCTAGCACTCCATAGGAGTAGCCAACACTCAGAGCATCCTGAAGCATAGCATACTCATCATGTATCTATAGTTTCTTTATAGTTCTTCCTAGTGCAGATGTACAAAATGCTCAGGGATATATATATATATATATATATATATATATATATATATATATATATATATATATATATATATATTTACCATTAGCTGTGTTGCCTAGAAACAAGGTGACTTTCTGAGTCTTATCAGGTTTTGCAAGGGAGCAGAGCTAGAGAATTAACTCAAGGTCAGGTTCACATACAGAGGCATTCTGTTGACACTCCGCCTACAGTAGCATTCAGAAATGTAACATAATAGTAACTAATGTTTTAAAGGACTTGCAAGATTTCACTTAATTTTCAAATAATAACTATGTTCCAGCTATAATTTTTATTCCCATGTTATAGATAACAAAATTAAGTCTTGGAGAATAAGGAACTTTGCAGAGTCACACAGGCAGCTAATATGTGTCAGAGTCAGAATTTGAATCTGGTTTTGTATATATCCAGAGTCTGAAATCTTAACCCTTTCTTTATTCACTGACTATGCATTGACCTCTAACTCTGTACTGAGAACTTTGCTAGGAGCTAGGGATAAAGAATTGAACAAGACACATAAGAAACCTATATAACATCGCATGTAGCAAAATCTATGCCGTGTATTTCCAGATTGAAAATGTCAGAGTACTAAATTATATTGAAGTAAGTGTCACTGATGCCAGGGATGGGAGCAATAAACTCGGAAGCTAATTAACTTCCCAAATAAAATGACTTGGACTGAACGGGAGCAGCCCATAGACTCTGCTTCTTCCCTAGAATTGATCAAATAAAAGGGGCAAATGAAGGCCCGAGTTACCACTGCTTTTGGCTAATATACTGTTGCTCAGGTCATTTGGAGAGCTATTTTTTGAAATTAATGATTAGAGAGAATCATTGGTAAGTTTACTAAAAGAGATAGTATGAGAGAGAGAATTCAAAAAAAATACAATTAGGAATAAGAAAAGAGGCATAACTAAAAATACAGAAGTTTAAATAGTTTTTGAAAACAATGTAAATAAAAATAGATGTGAAGGGAATTATATAATTATTTTTAAAACTGAGGAAATAGACACAGCCTTGATATCCAATTAGTGAAGGAGTATATAGCTTTTGATAGTCATATTATAAAATATTACACAAAAGTTTAAAAAAATAGATATATATCTTTGGCTTGCTACGGATTAACTTTTCTTTCATATAAGAGATCATTATTTAGCTATTTCTGTTTTAGTTAACATAATAATGTGTGTATGTGTTTTCTATGTACACTAGCCCTTTTTCTTTTGATTGCATTTCATCCTCATTCATTTGTGCAAGTCCAATCCTTTTTCTCTTCCCTTTCTGGGTTTTTGTTGTCACAAGTTATCCCTACTTGCGCTGTGTTTATTTTCAAATTAAGGTAGCTATTGCTTTCTCTTTTTTAAAAGTAAAACTTATTTAAAAAAATATTTATTGTTGAAAGTAGTATATATGCACCCTTTTTCCCCCTATTGACCCCTTCTATTCCCCCCCTCCCCCACGCCCAGGCCTTCAGCACCCTATTGTCAGTGTCCCTGGGTTATGCACATATGCACACGAGGTCTTTGGTAGATCTCTTCCCACCCACCCCCGCATTGTTTTCTTTCTACAATGTTTTCACCCCACTGTAACCTTCAAGTTGTACTTAAATGTTTAATGCCCTATTCTGAACAAGCGTTGCCATTTGATGCTTCTGTTTGTCTATCTGTCATCTTACAGTGTGTACCCTTTTTGCTCTGATGCAGGTGGGAGAGTGTATTTAAACATTTCCTGTAGTGCGGGACAGGTGGTGATAAATTTCTTCAGCCTCTATGTGTCTGAAAAGGCCTATATTTCCCTTTCATATCTAAAGGAAAACTTTACTGGGTATAGTATTCTTGGATAGTGTTTTATCTCTTTTGATATTTTGAATATTTGGTTCCACTATCTCCTAGCTTGCCGGGATTCTGTTTAAAAAATCCAATGATAATCTAATGGGGTTTCCTTTGTAGGTTCCCATCATTCTTTCCCTGGATGCCTTGAGAATTCTTTCTTTGTCATTACCTTTTGAGAACTTTCTTATAATGTGCCTTGGAGAAGGTCATTTGAGTTATTAAGGTGATATAGTAGTTTCTTGGATTTCAAGGCCCAGCTCTTTCCATAGGGCTGGTAAGTTCTCCTCAATTATTTGTTTAAACAGCTTCTCTCTTTCCTTCTATCTTTCTTTTCAGTGATATCCATTATTCTTATATTGTTCTTTCTAATAACGTCAGAGAGTTCTTTCATTTTTTTTTTAAACTCTCAATTCTCTCTCCTCTTTCACCCGAGTCATTTCTAGTTTTCTATCTCCAGTGTCACTAATTATTACCTCTATCTGGTCTGCTCTATTTCTAAACTCTCTGATTTATTCTTCATTTCATTTACTGAATTATTTAGCTCCAGAATTCTATGTGGTTCTTTTTAAAATATAATTTCACTCTCTTTAGGAAAGTACTCCATTTGCTCATTGGTTTTATTTCTGAGCTCATTAAACAGGCTTTCTGGTATTTCCGTGAGCCTTTTTCAGAGCTAAAATCTTGAATTCTTTGTCTGGAATTCTTAGTCTTCCATTTCTTTAAGTTTATTTCCTAGAGATTTTTAATTTTCTCCCTGAACTATCTTCCTTGTTAACTTGGCTATTCATGGTACTCGATGGATTATTTCTCTGCTTAGGTATTTGAGAGAATAAAATTGTGATATTTTAAGTACTGTCTCCTTTAACCATTTAGCAGGGTTCATAAGTAGAAGTCTTTTTGTTTTAAACAGGGGGTACTACAGTGCATGTTACTTCTGGGATTTCTGGGGGGCGGTGTCACCTGGGCTGTGGGAAAATGCCCTAGATCCCAAGGAAGTGGGTATCCATTTACCACCCGATTGCCTTTGTCTCAGGGCACACACCTGTACTGGTATGTGGCGGTCTCAGGGCACACACCTGTACTGGTATGTGGCGGTCTATGGATCTCCTGACCCATGTGCTCCCAGCATCACTTTCTTACAACCAGAAGCGGCCAGTTATGATCTGGCCCTGAACTTTCTCCCTCCTCCTCTTGGGCCAGTCTTCTCCTTCCTGGCCACACTGATTTTCTGGCAGCTTCTGTCCCAAGAGCTCTTGCCCTTCTTCCCGTGTCTAACAGTCTCCCCACTGCTGTTCGAAGTTGGCTTCTTCTCAGCATATAGATCTCAGGATAGGTGGCACACCCTCCGAAAGACTGTGTTGGCCTTTCTACATAAAGAAATTGTCCCTAGTTTTGGTTAATCTCCCTGATTCATTTCTTCCTAGCTCTTATCACAGTTTGCGATGTTTGTTGACTGATTTATTTTTATCCTGAGCACTAGGTGGTAAGGCCAACCTGGGAGGAGCTGTGCCTCCGTGTCCTTTGGGATACCCAACCCCCATCAATGAGTCTAATGGACCGTTAGCATTCCTATCCTATTTGTTTGAAATGTAATATTTGAAGAAAAATAGCAAAATAAAGCAATAACCACAAACAGCAAATAGCTAAAATCAGGAACCCCCAATTCAAAGCCTTCATTATCATGTATTAGTTTCAGAAGACTTCAAATTGTACATGTTCATATATGTGCTACTCATGACATTACGCTACCTGTGGCTCCAATCTCCATCACCTGAGATCATCTATGTGTGTTTTGGCAGTGTCAGTATTCGCTGCCAGGCAGTTTGCCAGGATCTTCACTTGCTTTTAAAATGAATGGCCTTGTCATCCCCAGGAGGGGCCTGAGGCTGTGTGTGGAGGTATACTGAGGTTTCCACTGGCAGCCACTTGCTAAACTGAATATACTTAGCTACCTTGTCAAGTCCTAGAAGGGTTTGATTTCCTGTAGGAAATGTTTGCCTTTGCAAACCCCAGTGGGGAAATAGCTTTTTCACCTTAGCTCAAGAGAATGAGTTTCACATTGTCTGAAGATGAGATTGGTCCCCGGAAGGAGGTGCCTGGCATCTAATGAGCCTAGAAACAAATCAGAAAGACAGCAGGGGGTGTATTCCAGCCCAATCTTTACCTTGGTTCCATAACAGTCTGTTTTAGATGTTTGCGTGTGTGAACTACCCATTTACACTAAGTTTTGTCTGTGTGCTTTATCAGATAATTTATAACCCTAATATGGTAGCCACATTATACATTGTAAAAAGTGCATGATTTTGCTCTTTGGGTGCATTCTATTTAAATACTCATTAATGCACAAACTATGAGATATGTACTTATATTTGTTTCATATCTAGTAAGAGCACTGCTCCTGGCACTTTAAGCCAATGCAATTTATCAACTTATACCCATGCATTACCCCCCGCCACACACACACTACAGGCATACATATATCCACTGAAACAATGGCTGCCCAAAGGTTACCAGTATTCTCAACAAAGTACTTTTGTGACCTCAGATTGAAATTGTTTCTTGGCTAGTACCTCCTCTTTCTCCCATTAAGATTTCCTCCCAACTCAAGCTGCAGTTAAGCATTCAACACTGGATTTCTTGACATGTTTTATCCTGCTGTTTGATCCTCAGTTCTTCTTAATAGCTTATCACTTGTCTCATTCCTCTGTTTTGCTGCAGTTCTTTCTGCCTATCATGCATGCCTCCATTGTACATTTCCCCCTGTTAAAAGACAGGTACCAATGGTAGACCTCTGGCTAGTGATTTAACTCTATCAGCTCAAAGAAGTGAGTGAGTTGAAAACGTAAATTGTTTTAAGCACTAATCATGTAGGTTAAGAAAGAATATGTGTAATCCAAATAAAAATTGGGCAGGAAAACTTTTAACAGAACAAGCTAACCCTCTAGAGTCCCAATGATTTTACAGTGAGAGAAAGGAAAGTACAAAAGAGCCACTGAGAGAGAAGCCCATATACAGTTCAGATGAGCTGTGTTACTTTACAATTAAGTAAAGGATTAAATCTCTTCTATTATAAATGAAACAAAAAAATGTGGGTGGTTTGAGTCTGATTTCTTGTCTCTCTCAAATAGAAGAATGAATTTGTGGACAAAAACGATTAATGGAACCAAAGTTTATTAAGACACCTCAGTCTTGGAAAAGGTGCCGCTGGGGTTCTATGAGCTTCTTTTCCATGTTACAGTAGGGAGTAGTTTAGTATCCAAGCTAATTCAAGTCTAATAGCCCATGTGTGGAGGCCCCTTGGCACAGGGGATGTGCTCCCAGCCACAGGAATGTCAGGTATCCATTGTGCATCTGGGAGTGGGGGAAGGGAGCAGCACACACTTTTTTTGTATATATGTTTGCCTCACTGCCTTGTGATTGGTTATCTGCACACTGTCTTTTTTAGTAATATCCATACATTATAAAGTTCATGCCTCTGAAACGTGGGGTTCCAGGTGCAGACTTCTTCTCGTTGGTTCTTGTCTGATGAAGTTGAAGAATAAATTCATGGACTAGCAGTTTTCTTTAATAAAAACGTAGAAGTTTATTGGAAGCACATACAAACCCCATCTGGGCAGGGGTGTCCCCAAAGGGGACAACCTGAGGAGGGGCCCCAAAAGGGAAAAGTGTTTCTCTCTCTCTCTCTCTCTCTCTCTCTCTCTCTCTCTCTCTCTCTCTCTCTCTCTCTCTCTCTTACATAAAAAAAACTCAAATCCGTCTCATGTCCCTTTGTCTCTGGTTTACATAGGCTATAGTTCTTTGTCTGACCTTGACCCTTTCTAATTGGATCTTCCTAAACTTAGGACCCCCATATTTTCTTGATTGGTCACTCTGCAACATGGTATCAATTTCAAAGCTGAAAGCCCACATGGTGCCCCCCTCCCTTTCTCTCCCCTTTATCTTGCAAAATTCTTCTATTCTCTATGAAAATATGTTTCCTTCTTCTCAATATCTTGTGACTTTTCTTTATATACTTTATATACTTTTCTGTGAATGTATGCCTTCCTCCCCCCTTATCCGGTGGCATTTTTCTATTCTCTGTGAATGTATGCCTTCTGGTGGCCCCAAGCCCTCACGTATGCATTCCTCCCCCATGGACCCTCTTTATTCCCTAAACCTGTTTTGTCTCTAAAATTTCTTTCACCTCTAGAGTGCAACCTTCCTTCCCACCCTAGTTAAGTTGTCTTAGTAACTCCATCTAGCTAGGTTCCTGGTTTCACTTCCTCCTCCCATGGTCCAGACCCTATCTACCTAACATTTTTCTGTCTCATAAAGACACAAAAAAACATGTTTGTTTGTTTGTTCCACCCCCCCCCCAAGTCCCCCAATAAGGGCATAGAATAGTGTTGCACATGCTATCAAAAATCCCCTAAATATCTTACAGTATGTCATTTCTCATAATTAGTGAGTGACTGTCAAGTGCCCTCATCCTAGCCACCATTATCATTTCCTGGATTGTTGTAGCAGCCTCCTGACTAGTGTCTCTGCTTCTGCCCTTGTCTCCCTTGTTGCTTCTCTACAAAACAAACAAAAATGAAACCTCCAAAGCCTCCTACTCAAGGTAAAAGCCAACGTTCTTATTGTAACCTATACGTTTCTACATGATTTGCCCCCAATTCAATTTCTGATCTCAACTCTTGCCATTCTCTCTCAGTTTTTCTTCTCAATCTGCACTAGTTTTCTCATTGTTTCTTTTTTTAAAAAAATATTTTTATTGATTTCAGAGATGAAGGGTGCAGAAGAGAGAGATAGAAACATCAATGATGAGAGAAAACCATTGATCAGCTGCCTCTTGCACATCCCACACCAGGGATTGAGGCCACAACTCAGGCATGTGCCCTGACCCAGAATCAAACAGTGACCTGGTTCATAGATCAGTGCTCAACCACTGAGCCATGATGGCCGGGCTGTCATTGTTTCTTAAAACTTCCAGGAAAAGAAATGTCTTAGGTCCATTGCGCTAGTTGTTGTTACTATTCTTAGAAATCCCTTTCTCCAGCTATGTACATAATTACCTCCCTCATTCTCTCCTTGTCTTTACTCAAAAGTGAACTTGTCAGGACTTTGCTTTTGGAAATTATGGGATATCTTGGACCAGGTCTATTCTCCCACAGTTAATAAATAGAAAACTAGACCAAACATGTTTCTCTAAAGCAAAGCTGTTTACATACATGATCAACAGGCAAAAACAGCAATCCCTGATAAAAAGGAAAAAAAAAGGATACAGCATTTAGTTCCCCTTGTGTATTGCCTTAGGCATTTTTTATACCAGGGTGCAAGGAGGAGAATCCTAAGCAAAGCACATTGTTCTAGATAAGTCAAGGAGATGGAGATCAGAATTTGGAGAGACTAAAGCAATGACAATTGGAAGAGTAGAGTGTCAGAGAAAAGGGAGCTGTCCAATTAAGCATTAGAGCTCTACTAGGGAGCCCCTTAACTCTAACTGAATGCTATGCATTTAATTATCCATATACAGCATTACTACACTTAGTAATATACATACATTGAATGAAGCTCCATGAGAATGGCAAAGAATAACTATGGAGTTGTAAATTGAACATGGCTGGGAGGCATTCATATTCTAACAAGTAAAAGGAAGTTATTATTAAATGCTTGAAAGATTCCGTATACACACTGGAGGGTCATACCCTAATAGTAGTGTTAAACTAGCCAGAGATTAAAGGCTACTTTAAACCTTTTATTGCAAGCCTGATCCACAACTAAGTTAACTTTTTTCAAAACAAAGTGTGACATAATTTAAAAGAAGACAATAAAATTAAGTACATGAAAATGTCTAACATTTGTTAAAGAAATGTTATACATATAAAGAAATGGAAAAATGAGATACATAATTAGGAGAAGAATCAGTCACTAAGGAAGGTTGAGATAGGACATATACTATGGCTAATACAAAATAATGTTAAAGTAGCCATTATAATTATGCTCAGATTTTAAAGGAAAACACATATACAACAAGAAAATAAATAAAAGGTATAAAATAGACCCAAGTGGAACTTCTAGTTTTACAAGTATAATATAAACTCATAAATAGAAAAAATAAATACATAATAATTTTTTTAAAAAAATGAACACAAAAATACAAGCTATCAACAGGAGGAAATGTTTGCAGTAAATATTATTGAAAAGGGCTACGTCCAAAATATATAAAGAGCTCACTAATTACCAAATAACCCAAATAACTCAATGAAAACATGGGCAGACTCAGTACACATACACATATATACACAGGTGGACAAAGCACACCTGAAAAGATGCTCAACATCATTCATCTTCAGGGAAATTCAAATTAAAACCAACTCAACAAAACACTGGCAACACCATGTGTTGGTGAGGATGAGAAGCAATTGATCTTGTGTGCATGGTTAGTGAGAGATTATATCATTATATCAAACTTTAGAAAATAGTTTGGTAATTTTCTTTATAAAGTTAAACGCCTACTATATGCCCCAACAATCCTTCTCCTACATATTTACTGAGAGAAATGAAAACATATGCCCAGTGATAGATGTGGACACAAATGTTCATATTAGTAACAAAAAAGTACAGAAATTTTATAATAGTAAAAAGTAGAAACAACCCAAATGCCTATCAAAGGTAAATGGATAAACTGAGTCCCTGTATTTCTAAAATGGAAATAAAACAAAATCAATTTAAAAGTATTTAAACAAATAAATAAATAAGTTCAACTGATACACAAACTAATACACAAATATATACGGATGAATCTCCAAAACAATGTGCTGAACTAAGAAATCCATTACAAAACAGTAAATGCTGTAAGGTTCTATTTGTAAAATTTAATAAGGAGGAAATCTAATACATCATGTCAGAAAGCAGATTAGTGGTTTCACAGAGCATCATGTCAGAGATCACCAGGAAAAGGCCCCAAGGAAAGCTCTCAGGATGATGAAGATGGTCTGTAGACTGATTGTGGCCATGCTTTTAGAAATATATATGTTTGCCAAAGTTTACCAAATGGTACACTTAAATGAGGTGCAGTTCATTGTATATTAAAAATCAACTTCAATGTGCAGATTTTTGAGGCAGCCCTGTCCAAACTTTTTACTCTCTGTCACTCTCCAGTTGATGTTCCCCTCACTTCCATTAATGTTTATTTTTAACAATTAATGCTAGGCAATTATATTTAAGAAGCTTGCCTTATCTGTTCTGAGACCTTTACATGTTTTTAGAGTATAAATCCTATAATTCTACACAGAAGCACCTTTCTTCTACTGATTATAATAAGACATCTTCTTTGCACACCCACAGGTGAAAACTCCAGAACAGATGGCTTTTATTTACAAACTAGAGGTCTGATGCACAAAATTCATACAAGAGTAGGCCTTAGCAGCCAAGAAGGCTGCCTGGATCCATCCCTCACAGCCGTGGCGGCTGCCCTGGCTTCGTCCCAAAGGATGTCCGGAAGGACGTCCAGAAGGACATCAGGTATAATTAGCATATTATGCTTTTATTATTATAGATTGTTAAGTTCTAGGATACTCCATCTTCTATGGTTCTTGAGACAGGAGAGGAAGACTGGGATATTCAATCTTCCTTGTGCTGGAAAAGAAAACCATGTGGAATAAATATAACATTATCTCCACTACACAATTTTTAAGGGCTTGATACAGTTGCTACATCTCCTGAGTATTTGGAGACTCTTGGGATTACTTTTAATGTTTTAATTATTTGGTGCCATAAGATATATACATTTAAATACAGTATGTCCATTTTATGAATTCCCAAGACTGTCTTATATCTGCAGCTTCCTCAAATAGTCAACATCCCTTTCATTGTACATCAAAGAATGATGAAGTAGAAAGATATCGTTCTAGTCAGAGACATCTCAGTTAGAATATTAGCTCTCCCACAGGTCTTAGAAAATGTTAACAATAGCCTTATATATTGGCTCTTCAGTTTAATCATTTGAAAGAAAAAAAGACAATAATATCAATTGTGGACTGTCATATATATATATATTACAGGGGGAAGTTGCCTGAAAAAAGCTTGATTGGATCTCCTATCAGCTAGTTCCTTTCTAGGTTGAGGCAACAGATAATATAAACTAAATAAACAATTCCTTATCCCACATAATAAGGGGTGGAGAGTAGGGCTGATGCAGAGGTTGTTTCCTGAGTGGATTCTCCCTGTCCTGTGCAACATTTCTCAGGTTATTTTTTTTTGTAATTTCATTGTGGCCCCTGACATGGTCCCAAGGTAGCTATTTCCAACATGATAAGCAAGTGACATTGACCAGAGGTAGAAAATAAAAGTCTGTTTTGTGTACCATTTTAGGAAAGCCTGCAGAGCTCCCAAAAGAACCCTACCAGACTTCCTCTCCAATGTACTGGCCAGATTTGTATCACCCTGCCAGGCCTAAGGCCATCACTAGACAAGGCGAATTAAGTAACTGATGGTTTTTTACTGATCAAGATTCACCATATGGTACTGGGGAGGAGCCCATCATCCCCTTTGAGACAGACTTATTATTTCCAGGAAAAAAAAAAAATCAAGGTCCTGTTAGCAAAGATGAAGCAGGTTATTTGGTAGGAAACAAAGGAGGTATTTACCTCTAGGAAATCCATAATCACCTGAGAATGTAATTGCTGACCCAGAATTCAGATTTTTTGGCACATTGATAGTGTTTCCATCTCTCTAGGAGATAGAGGTCTGTGGTGTGTGTGTGTGTGTGTGTGTGTGAGAGAGAGAGAGAGAGAGAGAGAGAGAGAGAGAGAGAGAGAGAGAGAGAGAGAATGAAAAAAATTACAATGAGAATTATAAACTGGCCTGTGGACAGAGGTGCTGCTGGTATTGGCATTGTTGTGATTCTGACCCTGGGGTTTTATCATCAGAATGCTGTTTGGGAAACCAGGACTTGGGACTCAGAATTGTTAGTTTACCTTAGAGAAATGTCTTGTTTTCTCCCCAAAAGGTGGCTTGAGGGTTCCTTTGGGGATCCTTAAGCCTTTAAAGGCTAGACTTGTCATGGAGGCAGTGATGATGTTTATATATCCACATCCCTTGAATAGTGAAAGCCCTGGGCACTTTTTTCCCCCTCGATCTCAAGTTCAGTGATTTTCACATGCGCTCTGGGATAGTTATCATCTCCTGGGAGACAGAGTTTCTAAAACCACAGAATAGTCTGCCAAACAGTAAAATAATATATATTCTTTACATTTTGGTTTTACAATAAAATTACTTTGTTCTTTGATAACTGTTTTGTGATTGTTCATACAGGTTATTAACTAGATAGGTTACAATACAATTTATTTGGTATCTGTTTTTGAAATAAAAACTGGTTTTATTAAGCAAAATCACACTAATAAATTAAACACAAATAATTTAGCAAAGCAATATAAAAAAAGAGAAGAAACGGACCTAGGTCCCAGAAATTATTTCCAAATTATTTATTTGGAATTGAGTAATCCTTCCTCCTGGTTTTCTTTCATGAAAAGTTAATTATAAAAAGTGTGTGAATTTTGCTAGCTAATTAAAATTGGTCAGTTTATTTCACTTATCCATAGTCTTCAGGGACTTTCCACTGTTGCTCCCACATACTCTCAACTGAAAGAATTGTTGTAAGATTAAGTACAGTTGTGCTTATGAGGCATCTAGCATATGTACTGATATAACCAGCCTGCACATAGTAGATACTCAATAAATGTGAGATGCTACTATTAATTTATCCTAGAAAATAAGAATTATGACACCTAGCTTTTGGTATTATTACAGAAATGCAATTAAATATCATCCCCACAGATGTCAACTACAGGACCCAGCTTTCTGTACAGGAACTCAATAAATGTTAATTTCATTCCTTTCGCTGCCTACTAAACAAAACATTCAGAGAAGTAATAACACTGTCTTCATGCTCCATCATCACCCCAGCAAAATAATTTCCTCTTCTTGGAAGAGAGAAACCAATAAAGTCTGGTTTCAATTTATTTAGGGTATTTTCTCCTTTTGACAGCATAGAATGAATCCCTGCTATGAAATAACCTTTTTGCTGATCTATGTATATTGATAACTCGGTGCCCCCTAGTCCTTTCTGGGTAAATTTAAAATAATATGTTTCAAGAATGCAGTAGGCATACCAGTCCTCTGAGGAAACTGCCCAATACAGACAGGGCAGAGCGACTGTGGGTAGCAGCAGGGGTTGGAGAGTGCAAGCTCTAGGCATTGCTAACTGAGTGTTATTGCCTGCTTGAAAGAATTTGCTATTTACTTCCAACTGAGGACAATTAGACTTGCATTCTAAAGCCACACGTCAGGAAAGCAAAAGAGAAGAGCAGAGGAGGAGTGACTCCAGTAATGTAGGTGGCGTGATTCTTATCTTTCATGGTTACTCAGGTTAGGTATAAAGCATCAATAATACACTGTATAATTGCATTTGGGGGAGCTTGCTGCACCCGTTTCAAGGTCTTCCTGAGAGTGTACGTCCCACAGTGCTGTAGAGGATCACATTTCTACGACTCATTATAATAAGACATTTCCTTTGCATACCCAGAGGTCAAAACGCCAAAGCCATTTTCACAAACTGTAACATTCTGGAGGAGATGATGTTTGAAGCACAATTTCCATGCAATTTAAGATTTCTTTACTGGCTGGAAAATTTTTGAGCTTCTGTTGAAGATGGGCATTGGTTCTTTCAAAGAAATAAACCAGAAAATCATTTGTCCCCTCAAGTACCCTTTTATTTCTAAGGAGAATGTTTATTGTTGCCTTAAATGTCACCAAGCTATCTTTCCTGAATGAGTGATAGTTTTCACTTGTCCTGTCTTAGTGCATGTGCATATGAAAACAGCTGGCTTTGGTTTGGCAATTATAATACTTAGGGGTTTAGAAAGGACATGGTATGGCAGTTTGAGTTCATATGTTATAAACTCATTAACGTTATCCATTTCTGTGGATTTTATAAAAAGTTTCATAAAACTCTACTGAATGTTTCCAACAGAGGTTAAACTAACCATCACTCATGCATGTTATATAGATTTGTGATCAGATTATTGTGCAGGATTTTCAACTCTCACAATAAATATGACTCTACCAATTTTATTTTTGTAATCGAAGTACAGTGTTACATAGCTAGTACAGTGCCTAGATTACAGTAGGTATTTGTGAAGTCTTTGTTGAATGAATAGTGGTACCATAGATAATGACCTTCCACTGAAAGGCTAAATGAGATATATGTACCTAGTATGGTGATGGCTCATTTCTACTGAATTTGAATATGTATGTTGGCATTCCATGACTATTTAAAAGTATAAATACAAATTATCTGTCTGTCCAGATACTCGAGACAGCAAGGAAGAAGGGTAGTCTAGTGAATATTATCAATGCACTCCTATTGGAGTCTCAGTTTTATTCATATATCAACTTAAAATAGCAGAAAGCAATATCTTTTTAAAAAAATTATCTTCATCTCCAAACAAATCACACTTGATTTTTGCTTTAATCTTATAACCTGCACTATTAACTACTTCTCTGTTTGTTATAGAGGCATCATAGGTAAAAAGTATGAAACTTGGAGTCAGACAGAGAAGTGTTGAAACACTTTTCTCAATTACCAAATAGTGACCTTAAAAATTTTAAGGAAAAAATGCAGATGTTCTCTATAAAGTTCCTAAAACATATGCTGGCTATCTTATGGGTAACCTAGACTCTGTACTTTTTCTCCCATTATTATTATTGTTGTTGTTGCTTTTATTATTTTTATTAATATTCTTAATTTTTTTTCATCGATTCCTAAACATTTTCCATTAGGTCACATGATTTTCCTTATATTAGTTCTGTAGGTGACAGTTTTATTTTAATAATAGGAAAACCTTTTCTTGAAGCCGATACCCTCTTTGCTGATAGAGCTAGGAATAGTATTACGTTTCTATTTTTGTCATTGCTGACAAGAAACAGAAAGCAAATTTTAATGTTAGCTTGTAGTTTCAGTGCTGATCACAAAATGATTAAAACTGCTTCTTTTAAATCAAATTCATAATTCTATTTTTTTCTAGTTTTTCTAATTTTTCTCCTTGTTATTATGACTTTAGTAAATCATCTTAAATTCATTTTGTAAATATATATGCTTTAATTAAACAAAAGTGTTTACAACATAATTACAATTATCTATGTTTATGTTTTGTGTAAAATTGATTTCCCATAAATATCTTGTAAAAACAGATTGAAATATTATATTATAAACTATTAATGTCACAAATGTCACAAATGTCACACAGTTGGCCTGTGTGGGTGATCTGGGTTTGACCTCTATGTTCTATGACCTATTTAAAATATTGAGAGAGATTTATTTCTTTAACTATATCAGATATAGACATTTGTGACAGAAGGCTACCTTTTGTTCAGAATATGTAATATTAGCTTTAGGATAAATTGTAATTTTCCTAAAGCAATTCTGTTAAATTATTGACAAAATAATTGAATGGACAGTACCCCATTAAATCTTTAGAGCTCTACATTATCAAACCCACTTCCATGTCAAAGTTCTAATTAGAGCTGATCTACAATAAAGAGAAATGTGTGGGGTCTTTTGCTTTAAAAGAGGTGCACCTGTTGAAACTTCACATTCTGGGACTGGCTTCATGATCACATAGCATATTGTTAGAAGACCACCATAGTACATGAGATTAACAGTAGACAGCCAGCCTGTCTCCATATTAACTCATTCACCAAGCATTGAGCACCTATTAGATAGGAAGCATAGATTGTTAATATATTTTCCATTATCTCAAAGACTTCCCAGCTGGGAAGGGAAAGAATGTCTGCAGATGAATAATTGCAGCACAACATGGCAAATATCAAAATTGAGGTTTGCAGGGATTCCATTGGTTGCACAATTAAACAAGTGGTTCAAAAAAAATAATTGTATGACAGGTGATGTTTAAATTGGTTCTTAAGTGAGACTTGGATTTTTCCAGATAGATAGGGTAGGAAAATGCATTCTAAACATGTGCAAAGATAAACAATCAGCAAGTGCATTCAGGAACCTAAAAATAATCCAATGTAAAAGCAGTCTTTAGCAGTTCATAGGGTAGCAGACCTCAAGGAGTGTGAAGAGACCGTAAAGCTTAAATCAATGAAGTATTAGGGTGTTCTCCTTATCTAAATAATAATTTCCAGCATCAGTTTACATGAATAATCTGATTCAGAGAACATTCAGTGTCTTATTCATCTCTAAACCTTCAGTCGATACAATGAATGCCACTCATCCATTCATCTATTCACTTAACAGGGACAGACATAGTACTGGGCGCTGGAGAAACAGGGATGAGCAAGGCTGACAAGGTCTGAGCTCTTGCTCTCTAGTAGTGGAGAGACAGATACAGATACTGAACAAATGGAAAAAGAGCCCATGAAAAAAGCAATACAGGCTAATGTGTTAGAGTGACTGCAGGTCTCTAGATTGGGTAATCTCAAATGCCTCTCTGAGAAGATGACTTATAAAAATTTATACTTGAACCACAAGAAAGGGCTAGTTTTGCAAGGATGAATGGAGAGGTCATTCCAGGTTATGGGAAGAGCAAGGAGAATTTCCTGATGGAGGGAACAAGCTCAACTTCTTCAAGTAACCACAAGGCCAGTTTGACTAGAGCAGAGCAGGATAGTGCCAAACTATATTTGTGGTCTATTATTTTACACACTGGGAGAATAAATTTAAATTTTATTACCAGTGTCATGGGAAGCTATTGGAGGTTTAAGCAGGAAAGTAATGAGATTTGATTTATGTTTTAAAAAAGCGAACACTTCAGCCCTGGTTCAGTTGGTTTGGTGTAATCGCATGCACCAAAAGGTTGCCAGTTTCATTCCAGGTCAGGGCATATGCCTGGGTTACCCACTCAATCCCCAGTAGAAGGGCATGCTGATCAATGTTTCACTTACATTGATGTTTCCCTCTCCCTCTCCCTTCCTCTGTCACTAAAAATCAATAAAATATTTAATAATAATAATAATAATAATAATAATAATAAAAAACATGTCATGTATAACAGGCTGGTAGTGGAACAATTAAAAAAAAAACAAGGAGATGAGGAGATGACTGGGAAGATTTCTTCCCTCTTTTTATTGAATTTATTGGGGTGACACTAGTTAACATAATTATATCAATTTCTGGTGTACAATTCCATGACATCATTTGTACACTGTATGGTGTATTTACCACCCCAAGTCAAGTCTCCATTCATCATCTTTTATCCCCCCTATACCCTTACTCATATTCCCCCCCAACAATCCCCCCCTCAAGAGCAATCACCACACTGTTGTCCAGGTCCATTAATTATTTTTCATCCTTTTTGCTCAATCCCTCCAACCCCCCACTTGGATACCTGTCAGCCTGCTCTCTATCTAGGAGTCTGTCTCTATTTTGCTTGTTAGTTCATTGTGTTCACTCTATTTCTTTTGAGTAATCTCAAGTGCGCCTTAGGTAAGGCTAATGAGAATGGGGGAGATGGGAAGAGGACAGATTCAGGACTTTGGAGCTTGAGTAATACGATTTGCTGTTGCATTAGCTCTATAAAAAGTGAGGAAAGAGAGGAAGCAGGGATGAATTGTTGCAGATTTTCTGAAAGGGAGAAAGTGTCATTAGGGACTCAATTTAAGCAATAATAAAAATAATCAAGTACTTAAATTAATGCTTAGTTGTGCCAGACACCATTCTAAGCATATTTACATGTATTAACTCACTTAATTATTATGACAACTCTAGGACTTAATTATTGGTATTACTTCCAGTTCACAGATGAGGAAACTGAGGTAGAGAGATGTCCGCTAGCCCAAGGTCATACTCCAGGCATAATTTCACCTTAAGAACTTTGTGAGATAATTCCACCCCTTCCTTCTAGTTTTTTGGTCAAATGTTACCTTCTCCTTGCAGCCCACCCTAACCACTCTACTTAACATTGTAGCACTAGACCCCACTGCCCTCCCAGTTATCTCCTGCTCTAAAGTATCAAAGAATCTGCTAATTTATGTGGTTTATGTAGCTCTGTTAGACCATAAGCCACACTGGGAAAGTCCTTTGTCCATTTTTGCTCACTCATGTATTCCAAGTGCTCAAACTATCCCTGGAACATCATGAACAATCAGTATATGATTTTTGATTAAATAACGAACTAGTAGATAAATGACTTAGTGGTACAGCTAGGATTCAAAGCCTGGTGTCCTGACTTGAGAGTCCACCTGCCTACACACTGTCCTATGCCATAATCTCTCTCTGAGTGGAATGAGAAATCACTCTGCTCCTCAGTAGGCAGGAGGCCTGTGTGCTAAACTGGCCCGGATCCAAACTTATTAATGGAAGAGACGGTAGATGACTTAGCCCATCCTTGCTGCTCCTGCCTCACCTCTTTCTCCTCAACTCCTCTTCTTTCTAGAGCACTTTTCCCATTCACCATTTTGCTTGACTATTTAGGATGTGTCTTTACAATGTCAATGTAGATATTAGGACTTCTGTAAAGGATGCTTTTATTTAGCCAAAAGTGAGCTAGTTGCCACTTCCAGGTGCTCATTGAACTCTGTGCTTTCCTCCTTGTAAGTTGACAAACTGTACAGTAAGTGCCTACCGAGCTGCACTGTGCTTATCTGAGGGAGCTAACCCTTCCTACCTGGCAGTTACTGACACCTAGTAGTTGCTAAAAAATTTGTTAAGTGGAACAGAATGGCTTTAGGCAGTCCCCACAATATAAAACTGTATGAATAGATTAGGCCCCAGTCTAAGAAGAGTTCATGGTAACCAGCCAAACTGCTTATGGGCTTTGCGACTCATTGTTACCAATAGTTCAGTTTGAATTATGTTATAATCAATTTGTTCTCTTCACTCAATCCCATATCACTTAAAGAAGCTGAGAAAGCAAAGTTCAAATTCTAAAATCCTCTGAACATAAAAAGCATGTAGTTTAATATGATTTCATTGTTTTTAGAGGGATAGGAAGGGAGAGAGATAAAGGGATAGAAACATCATTGATCAGCTGCCTCCTGCATGCTCCCTACTGGGAATAGGGCCCTGCGACCCAGGCATGTGCCCTGACTAGGAATCAAACTACTAACCTCTTGATTCCTGGGTCAATGTTCAACTGCTGAGCAACACCGGCTGAGCTAGAAAGCATACATTTTAGATTAAAATCCTTTTTTGATTGACTGAAGCCATCGTAATTTGAACCAATTGAATCTGAATTTAAACATGTCTGAGTTGTAATAATACAGCCAGGGCTGTGTTTAGCACATGCAAAAAATTTAAGCAACATGGACTATTTGGGAAGGTAAAAAAGAGTTTTTAGAAAGCAAAGCAATTTATACTCTGTAGATTGGAGGAAATAAGAACTTGAAAGAATATCTAACCACATTTTTGTATTGATATTTTAGGAAAATTTGTAGTAGCAATATAATATCACATAAACCCCACCAGTGAACTAATCTAAAGTTTAAATCAAAATAACTTGTATAGGTCTATTCTAGTTTCTGATGATTCATTTTTTTTCTGATATGTGGAAGAACTGCAATATAATCTCTTTTATGTAACTAGTTTAATTTTTCATAAGCAGCCCTGAGGTTAAAAAAAAGAACTTGATAACATAATATGTAATTGAATCATCTTGGAACAAGAACAGCAGAAGGTAATGAAGATTTAGGTAGGGAATGGATTTCACACTGTTCCTCCTACTTTCCTTTGCAGTCACATCAGTGAATCTGAGATTTCTGGTTAGAAAATCAATAGGAATTTATGTTGAACCTTGGAGGAGGGCATTCTGATGTGACTAAGAAACTTTGAAGGCAATTGTTACTCAGTGTTGAAGCAATCCCTTTCTATTGCTGTATTGCTGGCGGGGGGGGGGGGGGGAGGGAATGAGCAAAATGAGGGATGAGAAAAAAAAAGTGATATGAAGAGTTTTGCTGACTAGTCATAGAGAAATTCTCACAGATTAATTTTTCCCAATAAATCATTCCAATCTTTCATTCATTCCAAGGTTTCCACATGGCTCTCTACAGGGCATGTGTAACCAAGAAATAAATATGATAAAAAACCTAGCTCCCAAGGATTTTATGTTGTAGAGAGGGAAGCAAACAATAAAAGTAATCATTAAAATACATGGTGCCTTACCCGGTTTAGCATAGTGGATAGAGCATTGGTCTGCAGACTGAAGGGTCCCGGCTTCAATGCCAGTAGGATTGCAGGAGGCAGCCAATCAGTAATTCTCTCTCATCACTGCTGTTTCTATCTCTCCCCCCCCCCCTTCCTCTCTGAAATCAATATATTTTTAATAAATAATAAATATATTTTTAAAAATGCAGTTATAATTGCCATAATAGAGGAGATGTGGGTTTTCCAAGGCTTCCTTGTCCTATGAAATCCAGGAAGAAATCCTGGAGGAGGCAGTACCTGGGCTGCATCTTAAAAGAAAGTAGTAAAAATCTATGAAAATTAGGAATAAGAAATAGCATTTATATAGCATTAGCATACATAAAGAACTTGGCACTCTCCTGGGTGGGTACAATTTTGACTAGAAGTAGCAGGAAAACATTAAATATTAGTGCTTAAATCAAGAGAGATGTTCTGTTTTATCTTAAATAAATATACAGGATTGGCACAGACCTCAGAGATCCAGGCTTTTTCTAATTCACTTCTTTATTATTTCTAGGAGTGACTTTCATTCTCTTAGTCCAAATTGGCATCTATTTAGACAGCAGGAAAGAAAAGGAGGAAAATAGGGCACATAAAGTTCACCCCAACTCTCTTTTAAAGAAAGCACTTGGAAATCACCCCATGACACTCTTCCTTATATCTTATAGCTTATGCTAGAGGCCCAGTGCATGGGATTCCTGCACTGGTGGGGGGAATGGCCTGCAGGGATTGGCCCACTGTGGGAGCACTGCTCATCCCCCTCAGCCATGTGGCTGCAGTGGGAGCAACTGCTCATCCAGGTTAGTTGACCAGCTGTGGATCCGCCTTCTGAGCAGCTGCCCCCACTGCAGAGAGCAGCTGCTCATCCCAGTCAGCCAAGTGGCATTCCCACTGTGGGAGCACACTGACAACCAAGGGGAAGCTCCTGCGTGGAGCATCTGCCCCCTAGTGGTCAGTGCGCATCTTAGCAACTGGTCAACCAATCATTCTGGTTGTTCCACAGTTTGATCACTGGGCTTTTATTATATTAGGATCTTACATCTTACATCTTACATCTTTCATCTTATATCTTATATCTTATATCTTATATCTTATATCTATCTTACATCTTACATCTTACATCTTATATCTTATATCTTATATCTTATATCTTATATCTTATATCTTATATCTTATATCTTATATCTTATATCATCTTATATTTTACTAGAGGCCCGGTGCACGGAATTTGTGCACTAGGGGAGGGGGTCTCTCAGCCTAGTCTGCACCTTCTCCAATTGGGGACCCCTCAAGAATGTCCAACTGCCTGTTTAGGACATCCCTTTCACAATCCAGGACTGCTGGCTCCCAACCACTCACCTGCCTGCCTGCCTGATCACCCCCTAACCACTCCCCTGCCAGCCTGATCAATGCCTAACCGTTCTCCTGCCAGCCCAATCGCCTCCAACAGCCCTTCCCTGCTGGTCCAGTCACCTCTAACTGCCCTCCCCTGCTGGCCTGGTCACCCCCAACTACCCTCTCCTGCTGGCCTGATTGTCCACAACTGCCCGACCCTGCAGGCCATCTTGTGGCCACATGGGGGAGGCCATCTTGTGTGTTGGAGTGATGGTCAATTTGCATACTGGTTGTGACTAATTAGCATATCTGGTCGTGACTAATTAGCATATATGATCGTGGCTGTGAGGGTGTCATGACCAATTTGCATATTACCCTTTTATTAGTATAGATATCTATTTTGTACCACACTAGAGGCTCAAGGCATTACATTTGTGCAAGAGTAGGCCTTCACAGCCCCAGCTGCCTTGGCCCTCGCAGCCCCAGCTTCACCTGGAAAGTCATCCGGACGTCATTCCGCTGTTCGTCCATTTGGTCTATTTGCATATTACACTTTTATTATTATAGATTTTGTATTTCTTATATTGTACATCTTACATCTTATATTATAATTTCCCCAAACCTAATGGAATCTAACTGCAAAGGAGTCTGGTATTTGTAGTGTGTGTTTCTGGAGGCCATGTGTCTAGTGAAAATTATATTATTGTGGAAGAAAATAAGATTGGATTTTGGAGGAAAATAATAGCTTTGGCAGTAAACACAAAATGGTAAGATGTTTAAGAAATGGCAAGTATTTTCAAATGAGTTAGACTGAGGGTGCAGGAGGTGGTAAGAAGTAAGAGAGGGAGAGTGTTGTGATCTAAAGTTGGAGGCATAATCATGGGCCACACAAGAAGAATCTTCAATGAAACCACAATAGATATTATTGTGTCCTTAAAACTATGCCAGATGAGATTTATACATATAACCCTATTCACACTTTCAGAATACCCAATGAGAGACAAGTATTCTCATTCTCATTTTAAAGGTAAGGTAACTGAGGCTGGAAGACTACGTAATGTGCCTACAATCACACTGTGAGTAAGTGCCTAGCTGAGAGTTGAGTTTAAGTTGGCCTGACTCCCAAGTCAGAGGCGCAAAGAGCTTGCCACGCCCAGGAGCTCACAGGTCGTATATTCTCCTCTGGCTCCACATCTCCAAGTTCTCTTTCTGTTTTACCTTTCTGAGTGAGTTACCCAGATGCATTTAGCAAATCTTGGTCTGCTCAGAATCAATGTTCCTGGGAGAAAGGGAGCAGTAAAGAAAGCCTTTAGCAGCTCATGATGTGAAATAGAAAAGGAGTCTGCACATTAAGCCTTGGCATTTCACCTCACATTTTCATTAAATTTTAACTTTGTATATAAAAAAGTTAATTATATGGTGCTTTAATCTTATATAAAAGGTCAACCGAGTTCTGCATTATGTAAGGCATTAAGGCAATTATTGAAGTAGAAACACATTTGAACCATTGATCAAGGTAAAGCATGTGTTTCATGAAGCACTCTTGCTATTAAGATTCAGTTATTTCCAATGAGAATGTCTAAGTCTGGTGATTGGACTGTTTGTCTATTGTAAGCAAACCAATCTAAGCAAGAACCAACTATGATACTCACCTTTGTATTTTATAGGTTTATTTTTAGCAATGTGTGTTTTCTATGTTTGTGATTGCAAACATACATACTCATTCTAGAAAAGTTGTTCAACACAGAAGACATCAATTTACAAATTACTCAGAGAACTATCATCCAGAGAAACCTACTGTTACCATATTTCTATTTAATTTTTAAAACAATTTATGTTTATGCCAGTTTTCTGTAGTTTGGAATCACACAACTTAGAATTTTATTTTCACATTTTAAAATATAATATTAGACATTTTTTACATATAATTAAAATTTTTATAAACGAAATTTAAATGGTCACATAGCACATCCTGTGAGGCTATGGTCATTTAGTTAACCGATCTTTACTTAGAAATGGTGTGTGTGTGTGTGTGTGTGTGTGCCTGTATGTGTGTGTATATGAGTGTGTACAAGCTTATACACCTATGTGTATACAGGGTGAGGCAAAGTAGGTTTACTGTTGTTTGTATGAAAAATAATACAGTAATCTATATATAAAAAGTGTAATATGTAAATTGACCAGACGGCAGAACGACTGGTCGTTATGATGCATACTGACCACCAGGGGCAGACGCTCAATACAGGAGCTGCCCGCAGGCCCCAGTCGCCCTATAGGGAACCGGGAATCAGGGGTGGGTGGCGGCAGACGTGGGCAGTGTCGGGGCCCCAATCACCCCGCCGGTTTCTCCACACACAGAGGGTGACCACCAGCAGCCGAGGGGGGGGGGGCAGGGCCAGCTGTTGGCACCCGGAAGATTGGCCCTGATTGCAGGCCAGACCTAGGGACCCTACCTGTGCATGAATTTCATGCACCGGGTCTCTAGTTAATAAATAACAAGAATAGCTCTGGCAAGTTTAGCTAAGTGGTTAGAGCATAAGCCCATGGACTGAAGGGTCCAGAGTTCAATTCCAGTCAAAGGCACGTGTAAGCTGTAACTTGATCCCCAGTCCTGGTAGGGCCTATGTTTGTGTGTTAGCAATGTGTGTGAGGCAACCAATCAATGTGTCTCTCTCATATTGATGTTTCTCTCTGTCTCTCTACCTCCTTTACACTCTCTCTAAAAACCAAAGGAAAAATATCCTAATGTGAGGATTAACAAAACAAAACAGAATAAATGTGTTTCATATCCTCACAACTGTAAACCCGCTTTTTCCCTACTCTGTATATTCGTAGGTGTCTGTGGAACAAAATAATTTTGGTTATAGTGGTACCTGATTTGGATGGACAATGAGGTCTGGTTCAGAGACTTTTAGAGTGCTTTGCTCTTTATTACCCTTATCCTCCCAAAGTTGAGTATGTCCTTTTTCTCAAGTCCATGCCTCCTGCTCAAGTTTGAAATCCTTCCATTATGATGGAGCCTTTGGCTAGAAGGGTTCAATAGACAGGATTCAAATAATAGCAATGTGCATTTATTATCTTAATAAGATATCTGCATCCATGTTTATTGAAGCATTATTCACATTGACCCAAATTTGGAAACAACCTAACAATCTGCCAAAAGATGAATGGATAAAGAAAATGTGAGATATATGTAATGAAATAATATTCATCCAAAAGGAAATCCTGCTATTTGCAACAATGTGGATGAACCTTGAAGGCATTATGCTAATAGAAATAAATGACACAGAGTAAAACAAATACTGTTTGATATTAGTTATATGTGGAATATAAAAAATTCCAACTCATAAAACAGAGACTGAAATTGTGGTTACCAGAAGCTGGGAAATGGCAGAAATGGGGAGATATTGATTAAAAGGTATGAATGTTCAGTTACAAAATGAAGAAGTTCTTTGGGTGTAATGTATATCATGTACTATCCTATCTAATAAAGATAGAATATACTAATTGACCCTCATGCCATCAGAGAAGATGGCGGTGCCCAGAGCCAATAAGGAAGGAATATGTCAATTGACTGCCATGCCCTCAAAGATGGTGACACCCACGGCCACAAGATGGGGGTGACCAGTCCCGTCAGCCCCTCTGTGGCAGCAGGTACGCAGCTGCTCCTCATGCCTGCCTCCAGAGTCCCCCAGTCCCCTCAGCCCCCCAGCCGCTCAGGACTGGCCCAAGGCACAGGCACACCTCAGCTGTCAGCTGCTCAGCCACCCAGGGCTGGCCCAAGGCACAGGCAAGCTTCAGATGGTGGCTGCCCAGCCTCCCAGGGACAGCCAAGGCTCAGGTAACCAGGGCTGGCTAAGGCTTGCGCTGCCGGCAGTGACAGCAGCAAAGGTGTGATGGGGCATCGCCTTCCCCTGATGACTGGGTTGCCTCCCACCCCTGAGGGCTCCCAGACTGTGAGAGGGGGCACACTGGCCTGAGGGACCACCCTCCAGTGCATGGATTTTCATGCACTGGGCATCTAGCGATTAATAATACTGTATTTTCCTTACAACTCACACACACCCCCCAAAAATGGTAGTCCCTAAAAACAGTAATGTGGGACTAGAAACCATTTTCTCGATTGCATATCAATATGTATTTCACCTTCCTTCTGTTTGATTAAAAAATGTCATTTGACAAATATGTCATTATGCTTTTTTATGCCCCCATGACTTTCAACATGTTGTGTCCTCTACCATGTCCACATGGTGCTATTCATTCTTCAAAGTCCAATCCAGTATCACTTGCCTTTAGCTTTACCCCATCTACTCCTCTCATTTCTCTATCTCAACTGCAGAAGAATAACTTGCTCTTTCTACTCTGCTCCTTTACCACTTGATTCTTACCTCTATTATTTTTTTGGAACATTTTTTTTTTCTTAATTTATGAGGAAATTTTTCAACTGAACTGGGAGATTATGAGGACAGAGACCCGAGTTCATTGTCATTTTTTTAATCTCTGTGTCTGACACCTAACTTGTTTGCTCACTTCACTTGTGTTGAGCATTTAGAGACAGCGATCTGGGCCTCAGTTTTCTCACCTATACAGTGGGCATCACATAATGCTAGCCTTTTATAGAAATGTTTTCCAGATATGCAGTGGTGGCAGTTTCATTCTAAAGCGATGATTCTCCATAGAGGTTGAAAAGCAATCCCTGCCTGAAAGGTTTCTACAAGCTTCTGACTTGGAAAATTATTATATTTTCCCCAAAATATGTGACTAATTTAACTCTATCAAGTTGCTTGTATAGGTACAGGATACAGAAGATGTTAAAAGGGTGAGAGTAAAAAAAAAAAAAGGGGGTTGAGAATATGTCACCCAAATAAAATAGATGAAATAGAAAAGTCTAGAACATTTCAAATGCATTCTGACTCATTCATTTTCTTTTGAAATGTGACGACTGTCTTCTTAAAAGATTTCTATCAATAAAATTCCTACTAATACTTGCCCAATGGAACTTAGGAAAAACTAATATTTTTTAAATACCATTGAATATGATCAATAACTTCTACTTTTAATGCTTTATTTGATAATTTCATAGCACTTTCTGATATAAAGTTATTGTTCCTGAGAAACTGAAATATGAAAAGAAGAGGGAACTTGCTCAGACCACAAAATGTAATTCCTACATTTCAAACATATGGTTTGTGTTTTAATTTCTCTCACTTTAAAGTAAATTTAAAAAATTCAAATCAATATTTATCGAATGCCTGCATTATACCAGACATAACCAGGAAAAGAGAAATATGACCCTGGAACTTCTCTCATGAAGTTAAAACATTATACTTTGGTATCTTGTGTTGTTTGTTTATTGAAGAAGAGATATAGGGGAAAGACTATCTGTATCAGGATCAAGGGGTACAGGATCCAACTTCCTGATGAAAAGACTGAGTTGAACTAGATTTTCTAGAAAATTGCAAATCTAGAATTACAGAAAGGAAGGCATTTGCAACTTGAAGCTCTCTGAGAACTGGAAGGAGTCTGAAATTCCTGACACTGTGGTGTGAGTGTAACAGACAGTGAGACTGGGAAAAGGCTGTCTGGAATCAGGGCAGAGAATTATGAAATATATTGCTCAGGAATTGGACATTATACTATAGTTGACAGTGAAGTTTTTAATATATATATATATATATATATGTATATATATATATATATTTGACAGTGAATATATATATACACATACATATATATATACACATATATATATATTTTGACAATGAATATATATATTTGTATATATATATATTTAAAATAGTGAAGTTTTTTATGTGTATATACACATTAAAAAAATACAACTATCTCTAGCAGGATCAAGGGATATACGGTCCAACTTCCTGAAGAAAAGACTGATTTGAACTGGATTTTCAGAAAAATGCAAATCTAGGATTAGAGAAAGGAAGTATCTATGATTATTGATTTCAGAGAGGAAGGGAGTGGAAGAGCGATAGAAATATCAATGATGAGAATCATTGATTGGCTGCCTCCTGCATGCCTCCTACTGAGGATCACACACATAACCCTGGCATGTGCCCTAACTGGGAATTGAACCATAACCTCCTGGTTCATAAAATTATGCTCAACCACTGAGCAACATCAGATGGGCAGTGGTGAAGTGTTTTAAGGAGGGGGTGGCTTGGACAGTTCTGTAGTCTATAAAACTACTCCAGTAAGCTTGGGCTAAATAATGATATGATAATATGTGATCTCAAAATCTGAATGATTTAGTATTGAATATTTAAAACAATTCTTTTTTTAAATATATTTTATTGAGTTTTTACAGAGAGGAAGGGAGAGAGATAGAGAGCTAGAAACATCGATGAGAGAGAAACATCGACCAGCTGCCTCCTGCACATTCCCCACCGGGGATGCGCTCGCAACCAAGGTACATGCCCTTGACCGGAATCGAACCTGGGACTTTTCAGTCCGCAGGCTGACGCTCTATCCACTGAGCCAAACCGGTTTCGGCAAAACAATTCTTCTTTATATCATATGTTCATTCTGGATCATGTGCAGCCCCATCTGTGCCATCTGTTGTCTGGCTCCCATGCTGACTCAGCAGCCTGTCTGGGGCCCTGTAGTTTGGTGGCAGACGGAAAAAGGAAATAGATATGAGCTTGTACACAAAGCTTCTTCTGCAAATAACATATGTTACTTCCACCTATGTTTTAGTGGCCAGATCATATCACCTGGCCACCTTATGTACATGACAGCATGTATATAATCCTTCTTCAATGTACATAAGCTCAGCAAAGGTCAGCAACTATTTTGAGTAATAATTTAGTCCACCTCAGAAGATCATATTTGGGCAGGTAGAAACCTCGCTAATAAATAATTAGGAGATAGGCTGGATAAAATTGGAGACAATTTGAACCAACATTATGTTCTAATCTAGTTTTGATACTTTCAAATATATCCAGAAGCAGAAAACAAAAACATATGACATGAGTAGGTTTGCTTGATGAGAGATATTAACTTGTAAAAATTACCGTATTATTAATGCTGATAATCAGAACTTATCCTGGGTTGCGTCTGAGCATCTTTTCATTTGTGGTTCAAGTACATTCTCCATTCTCCAATTTATTTTCAGAGCCAAATGTGAGGCACGCAAAGTTATTGCCATTATCCCCATTTTGCGAAGTAGTAAGTTGATGCTCAGTTAAGCCCACTAACTTGTCCCAAATTATACTTAGATACTAAGTGATAGATCTGAATTCAAACATAAGGAGCTCTGCCCTCAAAATTAATATTATATCTAAATGGACAATATAAACTTTCACCTCAGGGATTTAATCACTGCCATGACAATATAATCCATATGGAAATTGCTGAAAAGATCTTTTATTAGCATAATTTAAAGGTAACCATTAGCTTTTCTCAATCATACTTATCACATATCTTGAATCAGGGAGATCTAACTTAATGATTTATATGCAGCACTATGAAAAGGGGAGCTCTTACCATTTCAACTGCATACATATTTTAAGATAAGCTATGAAATTATTTTTACCAACCAATAAATTCTTCTAATAAGTATTCATCATAACATAATCTAGCCAATTTATGTTTTATGCTTTTATAGGTTTTGTTAGAAAACACCAACTTCTCTCTGCTGGGAATGACCATTTTGTCAGATATCAGTCCCATGCTCTTTGTTAGAAAGTATTCTGTCAAAATGAACTTAAACATTCCCAGTACTCACCTCCCCTGATACAAGTCATCTGCAAAGGTTACAGCTGCTTTGTAAAGATTTATTCTACAAAGGTCAAAAGAGAAAATCAGTCGTACCAGGTCTTTCTGAGAATACAGATCCTGATTCCTCATTTTCTGACATTGAAGGAAAAGGAGGCATATTAAAGGAAGGCAGTGGGAGATAGTGGAGAAGGCAGTGTTCAGGAGACTAGAGAGTGGTTTTTTCTAATTGTGAATCTGCCTTCAAGTTACTGTGTGAGTATGGGCCAGACAATCAGAGTCTCTGGGTTGCAGCAACCCTATGTGTAAAAGAAGGATCAGATAAATTATTCCACATCTCTCTTATAGTTTTAACGTCCTGTTACTTTAACAAAACAGAATATACCAGTGTGCATAATGCTTAATGTAACTGTCAAAATAGGTTTTGGTAAGTGACTACTCAGTGTCAGGCCCTATGTAGATATCCCCGGAATAGAAGGCCTAACAAGGCATGATCACATTCCTTACCCTCAAAACTTCACAGTCCATCCAGGATGGTAGGCAAGGAAAGTAATGGTCTCAGCACAGTGCAAGTGTGACACTGGTGTATATAAGAAGAGGTCCGAGAACCCTGGCCACTGAGGCTCAGTTGGTTGGGCATCTTCCATGCACAGAGACGCTGCTGCTTCAATTCCCTGTCAGGGCACATGCTCAGGTTGCAGGTTTGATCTCCAGTAGAGGGCGTGCACCAGGCAGCTGACAGGTGTTCCACTCTTACATCAATGCTTCTCTCTCTCCTTCTCCCTCCCTCTCTCTGTCTCTCCAAAAATCAATAAAATTATTATTATTTTTAAATAAGGAAGAGAACGGAGACACACAAAGGGCATTACATCAATTTCAAAATCTGTTATGGCATAGGTCAGTGGCCGGCAAACTGCGGCTCACGAGCCACATGTGGCTCTTTGGCCCCTTGAGTGTGGCCATGAAGTTTCAATCGTGTTGTATGTGTGCGCCCGCACGTGGTATTTTGTGGAAGAGCCACACCCAAGGGACCGCAGTGTGCTGACCACTGGCATAGGGCATCTAGAATAAATTCTCTTCCATGTGCCCCTTCAAGCTAAACCTTCCCCTTTACTTCTCACTATTCTGCATGCTTTGTCCATAACATCACTTTACTATTACTCTCATTTTGATGAGGAAAGGGAAACTCAGTGACTGAGTTGCCTAAAGCCTCATGAATGTAAAGTAGGCACGTGACCTCTAAGGCCCCATCCTCTGACCCCAATTTATTCCCCAGGCAAGTTTTGTGAGTGTGTGCATTTTGAACATTTTATGGATTGCTTTTTCTCTGCATCATTGATTCCCTTGTATAATTTCTAAAGAATTCAATTGTAGCTGCGCCAGTGACTGATGAGATCAGCTACCCTTTTTTTTTCATCGCATGATTAAGTCTTCTACTTGTAAAGGGCTTGCCTCCCTCCAGCTTTGATGAAGGCCTTGATTGGAAGGAGCCATTGAAAACTCTCAGAAGTGTTGCTAGGGAGGTTTGCAGGGAGCATTTTTCTTTCTCACTCAGTCCACGGAAGGAATTGTTCAGAATGGAAACAACTGGTTCCCCTTTGGCATTTTTACTTCCAGATTAATTTTGCCAAGGTGGATGCACAGCAATCTCACTTCCAGGCCACTTAATGGAAGCCTCTTCAAATGCAAAAGAAAACGATTCCTTGAGAGGCCAGAGGAAAAGAGTGCAAAAAAAAAAAAATTGGTTGAGTGCTAAAAGATGCCTATCCCAGGAGTCTCCTTCAAATTCACCGGCTGAACTACTTGACTTGGAGCATGAAGCAGCATCTGTGAGGGCTGTGGTCAGACGGAAATGCAATAAAATATAAAGCAAATACAAATTCAGCTCTCCAAAACCCATTTCAGTGGCTCACAAAAATCCTCAAAGGTCCTTCCAGACAGGCATGGGCAGCCTTTTTCATTTCTTTTTAATGCTCCTGTGTGTCTGTGTCAAGGACTTTTAGTGGTGAGGAGGTTTCACTGAAGCTTCTCAGCCACCAGATCCCCGCATTCCCAATCCACATAAAAAGGAAGCGTGGAGTGTGGGAGGCCACCCTCCCATTATGTTCACTCACTGCCATGCCAGCCCCAGGACCACATCTGGAGTGCAGGAGATTCTGAATTAAGTATGGAGTGCCTCCAAGATGGCCCAGAGCTTGGTTTTATTGACTTGAAGCAAAAGCTTCACTTAGCACTTTGCTAAGCAACTCTATATTTTTCGCCTAAATCAAAAGATATAAAGGATCGATAAGAAAATTGAAACACATAAATGTAAAAAATCACATTTACTGTTTTTCACTGCTTACTAGATATATATGCCTGGCACAATGTTACAGATTTTACAGAGGTAGTTACCACAAAGCCCCACATGTAAGCAAGAGTATTTCCCATTTTTGCTTTTGTTTTTCATATAACATTTTTATTTTATTTTTTTTAAATGTTACTTGCCCTAGCCGTTTTGGCTCAGTGGATAGAGTGTCGCACGCTCTTTGGACCAAAGGGTCCCAGGTTCGATACTGGTCAAGGTCACATACTTGGTTGTAGGCTCCTCCATGGCCAGGGCCCTGGGCAGGGTTCATGCAGGAGGCAATCAATTGATGTGTTTCTCTCACATTGATGTTTCTCGCTGTCTCTCCCTCTCTTTTCCACTCTCCCTAAAAAGCAATGGAAAAATATCCTCAGGTGAGGATTAAAAATAAAAAAATAAATTACTTAACTTTCCCAAGGTCAAAGAGATAGAAAGAGCCAGAGTTGGAGCTTGACTTTCTAGCTCAAAACTGCTAAGTTGTCCAAAATGTCTGCCTTGGCCCTGATAGAGACTACCGCATGACCCAGGGCCTAATCAAGGGTGAGGAGTCTCCAGGGTTAAAGATGAATCTGTCTACTTCTGAGTAAGGAGAGAACAGCCCAGGAATAATAAGAGGTCTCATGGAAAGAGCTGAATGTGCTGTCAGCCATTTGGGGCTCCAGTCCCGGCTCCCTGTGACCTTGGAAATGTAACTTACTGACACTGAACCTCAGTTTTATTTGTGAAACAGGAGTATTCTTGAATCAATTTTCCTCAAGATGCCATCATCTCACCTAGTGTTAGGTCCAATCCCTTTCTTTCCTCTTTAATATTTGTCTGAATTATAATTTAACTGTCAGTGGGAGATTTCATTACAAAAGCTTCCCCTGCAGGATAATACCTTTCTTGTGTAGAGAGAATTTCATTATCACTATTCAAAACTATTTTGAGATAGAGGGGTTGTACTTACCTATATATCTTTAAAAGTTTCCCCAGGGTTCCAACCCCTCCTTAATGTTTTTTCCCTCAGTGAAAACGGAACTAATATTTATAATATTATTAATACATACATGCTGTGGACACTGCATTCAGTTTGCTAAATATACAGTCTAATCCCATTGTCTTCATAGTTACTGCACAATGAGGCAATAACATCTCCAGTTTAAAGTTAAGAAAGCTGAAGTGCCTAGTGTTGTTTAGTGATATTAAATTTGCACAGTTTCTACATAAAAAAACTGAGATCCAGATTCAGGCATTTTTTAATTTACAAGCCAGTGTTTTCATTGTTTTAAGCCCACTGCTTACCCAAGTGCACTTGACTGGAAACATGGGAAGGTAAGAGTGACCACAAGGTGGGCCCAAGTGGACCATGACTGGCCTCTGTTTGATGACCATAAAGTCAGAGAGATTTTTTGCACAACAATTTCCCAGAGTTCAAGTGCTTCTATAATGTTTGCATTTTCTTCTCCTCCTCCCAGTCTCACAGGGGTTCAGAAAGACAACGTTGTAACTCAGTGTCTGAAACAAGATTAATTCCATCTTTTCTGGGCAGCTGAGGTCAATGTTTCTTTGAACAATATTCCTTTTACGGACATGAAAATGCAAGTGATCTTAAATACTACATGCAATTCACATGTAAAAAAGCTCTTTTTTAAGGATACACAGCAATAACTTAAACATGTAAGAACAGTCTTTGCATATCCATAAATTTGTTAAGTCTAATTTTATTACCATAAATAGGAATTGTGCTAATTCCCACAACTCACCATATGGTTAAATTATGCACCCATCCTCTCAACAGAAATGTTATTTTCATCATGGGGCACAATCTGTTGTCCAGGACTATGGCATTCTGACAGTGGAAACACCTAGCCACAGAGAATAGCTGTTGGCCAGTTCAATCTGCATCACCATTTATTAAGTCCCTATTGTAGTAGAGCACAGTGATTTTTGAACTACAAACTCAAACATACATGATGTCTGTTACCTTGATATTTTCACCAAGAGCAATGGGCATTAGGGACAATAATTAAGAAGTTAATATCTAACACGCTTGAAAATGAACACAAGTGATTGATAGAGAATACAAATGATTGTTTAAATTATACAGGTATGAAATGTAATAAGAACACTCTCAAAAGTCTTATGGCCAAAAATAGATTTACCAACATGTATAAATCATTTCTTTAATATTCCATCAGAAAAATCTTATGCCAACAGAAGAAAGACATCAGTATGGCAAACATAGTCTCATCTTTAAATAGAAATAAAAAGAAGGCTTTTGCTTTTGTATTAATAGATGTTTCCATCGGGGATCATAAAAGGATCTTAATTATAGTCAAAATAGATAAATACTTATTAGTGTTAAACACAAGTAATATGATGTTCTCAACAAGCTATTTCTATAAGTCTCATATATGTTCACAGTTTAAAAAACGTATTTAAAATATGTAATGCCCTAGATGGTGATTATCTCTGATAGTACCAACAATTTGTTTAGGACACCTCCAAATGTCAGCATCTGTGTGTGTCTGTGTGTGTCTGTATGTGTGTGTGTGTGTGTGTGTGTGTGTGTGTGTGTGTGTGTGTGTGTGTTTGTGTCTTGGTGTGATCTGTTTATCCAAAGAGAAATTCTATAATCTCTTTCCTGGGATGACTCAACCATGGTTGATAGGTCTCTGTGAGTTGATTTGCAGCTGGAACTAACAGCAGGCTTAGTGACTTCACTGTTTTCTATGTTAGATTTCACTCCTGTCTTAGCTGAGACTCAGATACCCAGACTATAGGCCTCAGTCTTGAAAGGCCCTAGTGAATCAACTGTAAAAATTAAGTGATAATATAATAAAAAGTAACATTTGTTTAGCATTGATAATGTCAGGCAGTTTGCTAGACACTTCACAGAGCATTGGATGCAAACTTGGTGGCCTCCGGGCCATCACAATGTTATTATTCAGTGTTATCTCCATTTCTTAGATGAGGGAACAGAGGGTAGTGAGGTTCACTCATTCGTCCCAAATCACACAGCTTATAGATGGAAGAACCGGCAATTGCTCTCAAGTCTGTCTCACTCTGAAGCCCATGCTTTTTACCGAGAAAGCAAGAATAAAAAAGGAGAAGAATGTGTGCAGGCTTTTTTATTGTGCATAGTGACCCTAAGGCCAGATGATAATGCATGTTTTCCTCATCAAAAGTATCTGGGTTCTCATTACACATCAGCTTATTTTATGTCCAAATTTACCATCAAAAGCCCCATTTAACACCCAAACCCTTTGAAAAATTGTGTATGGCTGTTAGGTACCAGGTTACTTGTTAGAAGAGCTCCCCTGCAGGGAAGCTCTTTGTATGACACTGGCAGTGATTATGAAATTGAAGATTGGAAGGATGATGAAAATTAAACACAAAAGGTGGGGAGTACTATCAGTGCATGAATAGAAACACAGCTTTGCTTTATTGGCTGGCTGTCATATTGACACATTACCTTATGAGTCAATTGGAAAAGGGTTATGCTGGGAGGTTGTTAACAGTCCCAACCAATGTGATGGAGAAAAGGAAGAAGATTGAAAACTAGCTTCCTCTACTCATGAAACAAATAGGCATTATAAAAAAAAATATATATGAGCAGAGACAAATTATCCTTAAAAGCAAACATGCCCGTTAATGGAAAAACATTAAAAAAAAACAAAAACCCTACCTTTTAATCTAAAGTAAGTTTAGAATTATTTGAATAAACAAGATAGGTATTTTTAAATATACGTTGACAAAAGCAATACTGTGGAGGAAAAATTTTAAAGTAGAGAAAAAGAGTAGAAAGATAACTGTAAGTTAAATAGCAAAAATTCTTAGTTTCTGATCAACCTGGGTTAAAATCTTGGCATTGTCACTCTTTAGCTTTGTTATCTGTCTTTATTTACATATCTTTGCAAACACTCAGTTTTCTACCTATAGAGTGAATACCCATCTCACTGAAGTGATTTAAGTATTAAATTATCTACACTAATACAAGAGAAACATGCAAATTGGTGTCACTCTGCTACGCCCACCAGCCAATTGGATGAGTATGCAAATTAACCCAACAAAGATGGCAGTTAATTTGCATATACAGGTGGAGCAGCCAGAGCAAAGACGGAAGGTTCTGGCCTGAGCGAAGACTGAAGGCTCCGGCTGGAGTGAAGATGGATGACTGAAGACTGAAGAGGCTTGGCTTCTCTGCTGCGGCTGGAGCAAGGGGCTGGAGTGAAGGCCTGGGTCCCGGGTGCCAGGGGAAAACCAGTGCTGGCAGCCAGGGGAAGGGAAGGCCTATTGTACTAATCTCTTTGTGAAACGAGCCTCTAGTATAATATAAAGAACTTACCCAGCACAGTGCATAGGTAATAGTAGGTGAACAGTTATAGGCATTGCTAATCTAAGTAAAAAAAATAAAAAGTATACCCATAATCTTATCCATAGTTTACCATTCTTAACATATTGGTGTATCTTCTTCAGCCTGCTTTATGTGTTTATACTTTATATTGCTAATATAATTCCAAAAATTCCATTTCTACCCTGAATTTTTCAATTAAAATTACAATAAGCAATTCATTAGTTTTTATTGAGATTAAATTCACATTACATAAAATTCACCATTTTAAAGTGAATAGCTCAGGAGCAGTAAGCATATTGACAATTTAACCATGAGCTATGTTTAGTTCCAAAATATTTTCCTCATCCCCAAAGCAAAACCTGTTCCAGTTAAGCTATTATTCCTCATTACTTTCTCCCCCCACCTTCTCTCCTGGCAACCAACCACCAATCTGTTTTTTGTCTCTATATATTTACCTATCCTGGATAATTTATACAAGTGGAATCATATAACTTATGAACATCATTTCTGGCTTTTTTTTCACCTAACATAATTTTTTAAGATTTCAGATTGTAACATGTGTCACTACTTCATTCCTGTTTACCACTGAATAATACCACATTTTATCTATTTTACCAGAGTTTGTTTATCCATTCATCTGTTCATAGTATGTAGGTATCCTCGAGCATTTGGCAATTATTCAGAATGTTGCTATAAACCTGAGGGTACATGTATTTGTTTGAATACTTGTTTTCAAATCCTTTTGATATATAACTAAGAGTAGAATTGCTGGGTCATTTGGTAAATCTATGTTTAACTCTTTGAGGAGCAGCCAAACCATTTCCACAGTGGCTGAAACATTTTGCATTCCCACCAGCAATGTATGAGGGTTCCTCTTTCTCCACATTCTTGCCAATACTTGTTTTTTTCTGCTGTTCTAAAAATTACACCTATCCTAGTGAATATGAAGTGGTATCTTGTGGTTTTGATTTGCATTTTCCTAATGACTGATGATGAGCAGCTTCTTTTCATGTGTTTATTGACCCTTGTATAGCTTGTTTGGAGACACTTTCATTTAATCCTCTGCCCATTTTTTTTTTTTTGGCACTTAAGTTTCCTTATATTTTTATTTTTTATTTTATTTTTTAAATTTCTTTATTGATTAAGTTATTACATATGTGTCTTTATCCCCCATTCCTCCCCCACCCCATCCCCACTCATGCCCTCACTCCCCTGGTGTCTGTGTCTATTGGTTAGGCTTATATGTATGCATGCAAGTCCTTTGGTTGAACTCTCCTCCTTCCCCCACCCTCCCCTGCCTCCCTTCTGAGGTTTGATGGTCTGATCTATGATTCTCTGTCCCTCTGACCATTTTTGAATTTTATCTTTTTTATTGAGTTGTAACAGCTATTTATATATTCTTGATAATAGATCCTTAACAGATATATGACTGTCAAATATTTTCTTCCATTCTATATGGAATATTTCATTATTTTTAATTTTTTTAGAATTACAGTTGACATTCAATATTTTAATAGCTTCAGGTGTACAGCATAGTGGTTAGACATTTATATAACTTATGAACTAATTCCCCCTCATAAGTCTAGTACCCATCTGGCAGCATATGTAGTACTTATAATATTATTGACTATATTTCCTATACAATACTTTACATTCCCATGACTACTTTTTAACAGTTAATTTGTATTTTTTAATTCCATCACCATTTTCAACATTTTAAAACATTTATTCATATCATCTATTAAATAAGACTTCTAAATTTTTATGCATTCAGAACATTCAAAATTGTAGCATATAAAGCATTAGAGACCAAAATGCAACACTGAAGTATCCAACCACAGAGGGATGATCAAATTAAATATAGTGAATCCATATTCAGTGTGATATAGTGATCTGCTACCCCACTAGACTGCCAAAATAAATTGCTCTGTTAAATAATATAGACCCAGAAATTTAAAATTAAACCTTTTTATTTTGTGAAAACAGAAGGAAAATTTACTTTTCATTTATTTCCATTCAGTAACTCATCCTCGTTCTTATCCCTTATCCCTCACCTCAATTACTTAGTGCCTTACCGGTAATAACACCAGTACTTTGCATTCTGTGTATATCTGTGGAATGGTTATTAACATATGTTCATCAAAGCTCTTCTTTTTTAATTAATATATTTTTTATTGATTTCAGAGAGGAAGGGAGAGAGAGAGAGATAGAAACATCAATGATGAGAGAGAATCATTGATCAGCTGCCTCCTGGAGGCCCCCTACTGCGGATCGAGCTTACAATCCAGGCATGTGCCCTTGATTGGAATCGAACCTGACACCTTTCAGTCCGCAGGCCTACGCTCTATCCACTGAGCCAAACCAGCCAGGGCAAAGCTCTTCTTAGTACTATCGCATTTTCCCTTTTTTAATACACCAATGTAGGTGCCGCTTCCACAATTTGAGCATTTTAATGCAAGTCTTCAGTCCTCAAATTAAAATTGACATAACTTTAAAATAAATGTTTTCCAAAATGGTTTCTTTTAATTTTTTAAACTAGCAAACATTTAACTTTCACCTAAAATGAGAGGTGATTTTTATGATTATGTTAATATTTATTTTGCAAGGAAAGCAAGGATAAGAAATCTTACTGTTAATGAATTTGCGATTCATTAATTTAACAAATATGTATTGAGCCCCCAAATTATGCCAGGAACTATGCTATGTAATGATAATTCAAAAATGAAATAACCATTATATGCCCTCAAATGACTTACATAAATGCATAGTCAAGTACAGTTATTATCACATCGTTTCTACACATTCTTGTGGAAACACGGGGACAGAAATCTTTAAAACTTCTTGTGGAAGTCAAGAACTTTTCACAGATGATGTAGTTTAAACTTAGTTTCAAAGAATAAATTGCAGGTATGCCCATTGAATACACTTAGAATGGAGGTGGAAGATGTCCTAGGCAGAGGTAACAGCATGTACAGTAATTCAAGGAAATGTGTGAGAGAATTTATGAGACTTTGGTGTTTCTATAATATGAAATGAAAGAGGCATGAGAGAAAGATATGACTGGGCAGGTGAGACAATCATAATAACTTTTTAAAATAGAGGAGCAGCATAAATTGAGTCTCAGAGGTGGAATATTTGATTTAGGGACAATCAGAACATTTGTAAAATTGAAAATGCCCACTTAGTGCAAAACTTACGTTCTTTTCCATCCTTAGCCAATGACCTGTAAAAAACACAATCATTCTCACTTATCAACCTAGGTCTATGTTTCCTAAACTGAGCATTATTATGTACTGACTAGAGGCTCGGTACACAAAATTCATGCAAGGGAGGGGAGGGAGGTCCCTCAGCCCAGCCTGTGTCCTCTCACAATCTGGGACCCTTGGGCCCTTAGGGGATGTTGGGCCTAAACAGGCAATCAGATATCCCTCTCACAATCTGGGATGCTGCATGCACCAGTGACCATACTTTTCATACAGGTGAAAGGCATCTTGCTGTTGAGTAGGATGCTACAATTTTTTTGCCCTGATTATAAAAAGTAGTACATAACATGATCCTTCTTAGGCAGTAGTTCCATTTTCCCCATCTTATCGGTAGAAAAACTGAAGCAGAGAGAAGGTAGGTAATTGGCTTTGTCACACAGTTATAAGTGTCAGAATCAGGGCTGACCACAAAATGTGCAAGCCAGAGTCCATGCGTGTCATTGCTGCATCATCCTATTTTTTTCAGTGTTTGAGTAGCCTTGCCAAGTTTTAATTTTTTTTTAATATATTTTTTATTGATTAAGATATTATATATGTGTCCTTGTCCCCACATTACCCTCTACCCCCCCCCCCCCCGCTCATGCCCTCACCCCCCCGTTGTCCATGTCCATTGATTAGGCCTATATGCTTGCATATAAGTCCTTTGGTTGATCTTCCCCCCTTACCCCCACCCTCCCCTACCTTCCCTCCAAGTCCCGACAGTCCAATCAATGCCTCTCCGTCTCTGGATCAGTCCTTGTTCATCAGTTTATGTTCATTATATTCCACAAATGAGTGAGATCATGTGGTATTTATCCGCTCTCCAGTTCCATCCATGCTGTGGCAAATGGTAAGAGTTCCTTTTTCTTCTTCCTCTTCTTAAAGAATACCTTTCAGCATTTCATATAATGCTGGTTTGGTGGTGATGAACTCCTTTAGCTTTTTCTTATCCGTGAAGCTCTTTATCTGACCTTCTATTCTGAATGATAGCTTTGCTGGATAAAGTAATCTTGGTTGCAGGTTCTTGCTATTCATCACTTTGAATATTTCTTGCCAGTCTCTTCTGGCGTGCATGGTTTCTGTTGAGAAATCAGCTGACAGTCGTATGGGTACTCCCTTGTAGGTAACTGACTGTCTTTCTCTTGCTGCTTTTAAGATTCTCTCTTTATCTTTTGCTCTTGGCATTTTAATTATGATGTGTCTTGGTGTGGTCCTCTTTGGATTCCTTTTGTTTGGGGTTCTCTGCACTTCCTGGACTTGTAAGTCCATTTCTTTCACCAGGTAGGGGAAGTTTTCTGTCATTATTTCTTCAAAAAGTTTTTCAATATCTTGCCCTCTCTCTCCTTCTGGTACCCCTATAATTCTGATGTTGGTACGCTTGAAGTTGTCCCAGAGGTTCCTTACACTATCTTCATATTTTTGGAATCTCTTTTCTTTTTTCTTTTTCGGTTGGGTATTTTTTGTTTCTTTGTATTTCAAATCTTTGACTTGATTCTTGGGATCCTCTTGTCTGCTGCTGGATCTCTGTAAATTATTCTTTATTTCAGTCAGTGTATGCTTAATTTCTAGTTGGTCCTTTTTCATGTCCTCCATGGTCTCACTATACTTATTGAGGGATTCATTAAATTTATCAGCGGTTTCCATAAAATTCTTGAAAAACCTTATAAACGTGGCCTTGAACTCTATATCCAATCGTTTGCTTTCCTCCATTTCTGCCATTTGTGACCTGTTTCTTTGTCTCAGCATTTTGGCAGCTTCCCTGTGTTGATAGAGTGGCCCTGCGCGCCAGGTGTCCTGTAGGGCCCAGTGTCTCAGCCTCCCCAGTTACCTGGGGTGGACACTCTTGGTGCACTCTTGGTGCCTTGGTTGTTGTAGGATCACTGGGAGGAATTGACCTCCAGGCCAATTGGCTGTGAGAATCAGCTGTGTCTAAAGTGGGAGAACTTCTGTGCTGAAGACACCCTTCTGGGGCAAGACTTGCTTCAGTGGGGCTTTGGTGCTCACTGAGTCTGCTCCCTGAGTGTGTCCCTTATGGATCTGAGGAGTTGCAATCTGGATGGTCCTCCTCTGACCACTGGGTACAGTGGCTCCTGGATCTAAGGAGGTGCTAATTCAGCCTCTGCCTGAGGCCACACAGCAGGAGCCACGAAGAGGCTCAGCTGTGAAGCAATGCAAGCCGCTGTGGGGCCTTGGGCCTTCTCTTGGAAGTTCCGGGTCTGCCTGGCTCAGCTGCAGTTAGGTACATTCACATGCAAAAGCCTCTGCCGCAGCCTGGGTGGGGCGGGGTCTCAGGGAATCCAAGGGCGGATCAAGGAGCTATGGCTGATTCTCCGCCCGGAGTCGCGGGTCTCAGTGACCCGCTAATTGCTGCAAGCACCTCTGAGGGAAAGCCGCCTTCAAGTTCTCCCGCTGCCGGACAGACCAGCTTCTCCCCGTATGAGTCCTGGGTCCCCAGAGACTTCCCGGAACCGGAGTTCAGAGCAGTCGGGAGTTTGTGATTCAAAAAGACAGCCGCGTCCTCAGGTGCCACCCCCTTTACTCGTGCGCGCGCGAGCCGGCCGTACCTCTGCACTTGTACCTCTGCACTTCACCTCTGCAGCTCCTCCGGCTCTCAGCGTGCTTTTCTTTCCTTCTAGTTGTAGAATTTACACTCAGCCAGCCTTCCTGTTGTTCTGGATGATGTTTGCTCTGTCCTTTGCGGTAATTTTCAATTGTTGTGTGAGGCGGCAATTTCCCGGTGTTTACCTATGCCGCCATCTTAGTTTCTCCCGCCAAGTTTTAATTTTTAAATCTAAGAGACTATTCCCAATAAATAGAGTAGGGTCCCTAGACCTGGCTGGCGATGAGGGCCATCTGTGGGGTGACAGGTGGACAGGGTGATTGGATTGTAATGGGAATTTAGGTGCCGGGGGAAAGTGATGATACTTGAAAATAAAAAGATAAGTAAATGACAGATAATGGAAGTCTACACAGAAAGAAATTCAGAAAGCCAGGTAATTTGTCCCAAGTTCCACAGACAGAAAGGAATGAAAGCAAGATTTAAATCCAGATTAATCTTACTCTAAAGCTGGTAATTAAGCCATGTCACTTCCTTGTTTTATCCTAATATAAAAAGAGCCAGGGTCCGTAACATCCAAAATGACCAGATGGATGACCAAATGCCAGGCTGCGTGTGCAGCAGGCTTGGGTGGGCGGGGACTTGTGGCAGCAGGGACGGGGTTGGGGAGGCGAAGCCCTGTGGAGGGCAGCCTGTACTCCCCACATGGCGGCGGTGGCTGTGAGTGCTCCTGATGGCCTGCAGGCAGTGCTTCAGCTCAGCTCACAGGCTCCACTTGGGGACCTTCACAGCCGCCGCCACATGCTGTGGTATAAAACACATTGTGTAAGGTAACAGAAGCGCAGGCACCACCTCCATGCCACACCCCCACTCCTGTCAGTCCCACTGGCACTGAGGCGCCCTCCCTGAGCTGTTTCCAGTGAGGCCTATGGGAAGACCCCACCCTCGGAGCACCCGCAGCAGCAGTGAGTCCTGTGTCACCATGGTGCCCACGGCGGGACAGGGCTGTGGACGATGTGGCAGGAGGAGGCTGTGGGCCCTGGCTGGCTGGGGTGCAGTGGAATTCTGGGTCTCCCGTTATCAGGGGCATGGATGGCCATCGAACCAGACCAGGCCATCGAACCAGACAGGAGGGAGGAGGGTAATTGGGGGCGAGATCAGGCCAGCAGGGGAATGCAGGTAGGGGTGATCAGGAAGGCAGGTGAGAGGTTAAGAGCCAGCAGTCCCAGATTGTGAGAGGGATATCCGACTGCTGGTTTAGGGGATCCTGTGGGATCGGGCCTAAACCGGCAGTCAGACATCCTCCAAGGGGTCCCCAATTGGAGAGGGTGCAGGCTGGGCTGAGGGAGTCCCCCCATGCATGAATTTCATGCACTGGGACTCTTATAATTATAAAAGTTTTACAATGTCCTAATACAGGCTTCAGCATATAAATATAATTTTGAAGTCTAAGCCAATAGTCATAGCATTGTTTATTCTAGTCATCTCTGTTGTAGATTTGGTGTGATAAAAGTCTCTAAACAAAACAGTAATATTTGTGAAAAGATAATGTCTAGGAATTAAGTTAAAAATAATTTTGAGCTATATTCAGAAAAATTTTAAAGAAACAAAAGAAAAATAATTCATCGCAAGTATGGAAGCCTAAGTAAGAATATTAGTTAACTTACCATCAGAAACAATGAAGGTGAGCACTCCTGTTCAACATAGTACTAGAAGTGTTAGCCATTGCAATTAGGCAAGAAGAAGAAATAAAAGGCATCCAAATTGGAAAAGAGGAAGTAAAACTGTACTTATTTGCAGACGACATGATATTATACATACAAAACCCTAGAGACTCCATCGAAAAGCTACTAGACTTAATACATGAATTTGGCAATGTAGCAGGATACAAAATTAACCCCAAGAAATCTGAGGCATTTCTATACACCAATAGTGAACTTTCATAAAGAGAGATTATAAAAACAATCCCGTTTACCATTGCACCAAAAAAATTAAGCTACCTAAGAATAAACTTAACTAAAGAAGTAAAAGACCTCTACTCAGAAAACTACAGGACGTTGAAAAAAGATATAGAGGAAGACATAAACAGATGGAAGAACATACCGTGTTCATGGATGGGTAGAATCAACATCATTAAAATGTCCATACTACCCAAAGCAATCTATAAATTCAATGCACTTCCCATTAAAATACCAACGACATACTTCATAGATCTAGAACAAACTCTCCAAAAATTCATCTGGAATAAAAAAAGACCCCGAATAGCTGCAGCAATCCTGAAAAAGAACAAAGTAGGTGGGATCTCAATACCAGATATCAAGATGTATTACAAAGCCACTGTTCTCAAAACTGCCTGGTACTGGCACAAGAACAGGCATATAGATCAATGGAATAGAATAGAGAGCCCAGAAATCGGCCCAAACCAATATGCTCAATTAATATTTGACAAAGGAGACAAGAACATACAATGGAGCCAAGATAGTCTCTTCAATAAATGGTGTTGGGAAAATTGGACAGATATATGCAAGAAAATGAAATTAGACCACCAACTTACACCATACACAAAAATAAACTCAAAATGGATAAAGGACTTAAATGTACGACAGGAAACCATAAAAATTCTAGAAGAATCCAAAGGCAACAAAATCTCAGACATATGCCGAAGCAATTTCTTCACTGATACAGCTCCTAGGGCACTTGAAACTAAAGAGAAAATGAACAAATGGGACTACATCAAAATAAAAAGCTTCTGCACAGCAAAAGAAACCATCAACAAAACATGAGAAAACCCACTGTGTGGGAAAATATATTTGCCAATGTCATATCTGATAAGGGCCTAATCTCCAAAATTTATAGGGAACTCATACAACATAACAAAAGGAAGATAAACAATCCAATCAAAAAATGGGCAAAGGACCTAAATAGGCACCTTTCAAAAGAGGACATTCAGAAAGCCAAGAGACATATGAAAACATGCTCAAAGTCACTAATCATCCGAGAGATGCAAATCAAAACAACAATGAGGTACCATCTCACACCTGTCAGACTGGCTATCATCAACAAATCAACAAACGACAGGTGCTGGAGAGGATGTGGAGAAAAAGGTACACTTGTGCACTGCTGGTGGGAATGCAGACTGGTGCAGCCACTGTGGAAGACAGTATGGAGTTTCCTCAAAAAACTGAAAATGGAACTCCCATTTGACCCTGTGATCCCACTTCTAGGAATATATCCCAAGAAACCAGAAACACCAATCAGAAAGGATATATGCACCCCTATGTTCATAGGAGCACAATTCACCATAGCTAAGATCTGGAAACAGCCTAAGTGCCCATCAGTAGATGAATGGATTAGAAAACTGTGGTACATCTACACGATGGAATACTATGCTGCACTAAAAAGGAAGGAACTCTTACCATTTGCAACGGCATGGATGGAACTGGAGAGCATTATGCTAAGTGAAATAAGCTAGTCAATGAAGGAAAAATACCACATGATCTCACTCATTCATGGATAATAGAGACCATTATAAACTTTTGAACAATAATAGATACAGAGGCAGAGCTGCCTCAAACAGATTGTCAAACTGCAGCGTGAAGGCCGGGGAGGATTGGGGGACAGGAGGTAGGGGGGTAAGAGGTCAACCAAAGGACTTGTATGCATGCATATAAGCATAACCAATGGACATAAGACACTGGGGGATAGGGGAGGCTAGGGGACTGTCTAGGGCGGGGGGGGGGGGAAAATGGACACATATGTAATACCCTTTGTATTACTTTAAGCAATAAAAAAAAAAAAGAAACAATGAAGGTGAGGAGAAAGTGGATGCCATATTTAAGTGCTGAATGAAAAAAAAGTCAACCAAAATTTTATATACATTAAAACTGTCTTTCAAAAATAAAGGCAATTGTATAACATTATGAATATACAAAATGTATTACTTTAAAAGAGTTGGTTTATGTAAATTTTAACTCATAATAAAAGGATAAGGAAAGAAGACAGAATGAAATTGATTGGTAGCAAACCAAAATTATATGAACTAAGAGAAGAATTTCTTCAGGTTAAAAGCAAATTACTCCAGATAATAGTTTGAATACACATAAAAACAAAACAGTGACCCTAATTATGTAATTATAAAAAACTGTCATAAATACATATTTTATATTTTCCTTTAATAGATTTTAAAAGTACTGCTATAATACAATATGTACATAATTATGTATTTGGACATATAACGTATAGAATATAGATTATTTGACAATAATTATTTGGCACAAAAGAAATAAGGTAGGTATGAAGCTCATTAGAATAGGAAATTCATATCAGATATTAACTCTAATCCTCAAAGCAAAACCAATAGAATTAGAGAGAATTAGAAAATCTAACAATAAGTCAATAATAGTGAGATTTCAATACCTCACTTATAATAAGTGATAGAAAAATTAGGCATAAAATTTACAAGGAAAGAGAAACTTGAAAAAATATATAAAAACTTAGACTTAATACGTCTCTATAGAACCTCCATTCAAGAATAGTGGAATATACTTATTTTCTATTGCTCATGGAACATTCTCGAGGAGAGACAATCTGTTAGGACATAAATCAAGCCTCAATAAATTCAAGAGGATTAAAATCATTCGAAGTATGTTCTATGGCGAAATTGAGATGAAATTAGAAATCAGTAACGGAAAGAAATTTGTGAAATCCACAAATGTAGGAAAATTAAACAATACATTTGTAAATAACCAAAAAGTAAAAAGAAAAATTTCAAAATGTTTTGAAATGAATGAAGACAAAATAATAAATACATGATATGCAGCCAATATTGTGCCTAGAGGGACATTTATAACTTCAAATGTAAAAAAATATATATATCTTAAAATAATCTGATTTCCCTCGTGGATAAAAGAATTAGAAAATGAAAAGAACAAACTAAACTGAAAGCAAGTGGAAGAGAGGAAATTAGAGTGGAAATAAATAGAGAAAGAAGAAACAGTAGCTGCTCTGGCAGGTGCAAAGAAGATTAAAGATTAATTCCGTGTCAGGGCACATGCCCAGGTTGCAGTTTTGATCCCCTTTCAAGGTATATACAGGAGGCAGCCAATCAATATTTCTCACATCTCTCTCTCTCTCTCTCTCTCTCTCTCTCTCTCTCTCTCTCTCTCTCTCTCTCTCTCTCTCTCTCTCATCAATAAAAACATGTTTTTTAAAAAGAAATAGTTAGCCCTACCTGTTTTGGCTCGGTTGATAGAGCATTGGCCTGCAGACCGAAGGGTCCTGGGTTTGATTCTGGTCAAGGGCACATGCCCAGGTTGAGGGCTGGAGCCCAGTAAGGTGGTGTAGGAGGCAGTTAATCAATGATTCTCTCTCGTCATTGATGTTTCTATCTCTCTCTCTCCCTCTCCCTTCCTCTCTGAAATCAATAAAAAATATTTTTTAAAAAGAAAAACAGATAAAAATAAAATAAGAATTTGGTTCTTTAAGATCAACAAAACTGACAAAACTTCAGTTAGACTGGTCTAAGAAAAAAAAGAGAAAATCCTCAAATTACTTAAATCAAGAATGAAATAGGATACATCACTATATAATGCAGATAAATAAACATTTATCTATGTATATCATATGGGAACACTGTTAATAACTGTATTACAAAATATATATGTACATCTTTGATAAAAGGCAAAAAGTTCTAGAAAGATTTTATTGTGTTAACTAATATAGAAACTACTAAAACTATATTAGAAAAAAAACATAAAATCCCAAAAGACTTAGAACAAGAAAAAATGTTAAATTCTTAAGCAAAAACTTCCCCAAAAGAAAATCTAAGGCCCAGATGTCTTCACTGATAAAATTTTTAAAATGTAATAACAAGAATTAATACCAATTCTTCAAAAAGAATTATTCAATATCAATTCATTAATACAATTTTTTAAACTCTTCCAAAAGTTAAGAGGAGGATATATCTTCTAAAAATTAAGAGGAGGGTATATCTCCCATTTTGTGTCTAATGTTATCCTGACACCAAATGTATCACAAAAAGTAAAACATAAAGACTAATATCTCTTATGTAGGTACAGAAACCATCAATAAAATATTGCAAAGTGAATCAAGCAATATATAAAAAGAATTATATATCATTGCCAATTAAGATTTATTCCAGGATGCAAGGTTGGTTTAACATCAGAAAAGCAGTTAATGTAATACATCATACAAAGAAGATAAATAATTAAAAGTATATGATTATTTCAGTAAACACAGTAAAAGCAGCTAACATAATTCAATACTGTTTTATAATAAAATCATTCAACAAAGTAGAAATATAAGGGAATGTTCTCAACTTGGTAAAAGGCATCTACAGAAAACCCACAGTTAACATCTTAATGTTAAGAGCTAAATATTCTCCTCCTGACATTAGGAATAAAATAAAAATGTCACTCTCCTTATTAGTATTGATAATTTTAATAGAAGTTCTAGCAAGGGCAATTAAGAAAAAAGAAATAAAAGGAATGCAGATTACAAAAGAAGAAGTAAATCTATCTCTATTTAACGGATATGATTTTGAACAGAAAAAAATTCTAAATTATGGACTAGCTGCTATTAAATGATTTTAACAAAATTATCGAATACAAAATAGACATTCAAAAATAAATTGTATTTTTATACATTAGCAATGAATATTCTGAAAATGAATTAAAGTAAATAATTTTACTTGTAATATTATAAAAATAAAAATACTTAGTTATAAATTTTACAAAATAAGTACAAGACATGTACACTGAAAACTAAAAATTTTTTGTAAGAAAATAAAGATTGAAATAAATGGAAAAAGTACCCATGTTTATGGACCTGGAGATTTAGTTATTTTAAGAGAAAAACCTCCCCAAATTGAGTTACGGATTCACATAATCTGTATTTGAAGCCAAACTGACCCCAGAAATTGACAACATAATCCTAAAATTTCTAAGGAAATGCAAGGGATTCAGAATAGTCAAAACAATCTTGACACGCCAAGACCGGTTTGGCTCAGTGGATAGAGCGTCGGCCTGCGGACTGAAGGGTCCCGGGCTCAGTTCCGGTCAAGGACATGTACCTGGGTTGCGGGCACATCCTCAGTGGGAGGTGTGCAGGAGGCAGCTGATCGATGTTTCTCTCTCATCGATGTTTCTAACTCTCTCTCTCCCTTCCTCTCTGTAAAAAAATCAATAAAATATATTAAAAAAACCCAACAATCTTGAAAAGGGAGAACAAAGTTGGAGGGTTCACACTTTCTGATTCCAAAACTTATAAAACTATAGTAATAATGCTGGCATGGTACTTGTATAAAGACAGACACATAGACCCATAGAATAAGTGAGAACCCAGAAAGAAACCCATGTATCTATGATCAATTATTTTTCAGTAGGGTGTCAAAATCGTAATGTGAAAAAAGAATTGTCTTTTCAACAAATAGTTTGAAGACACCTAGATTATCAAATGCAAAAGAATGAAGTTGAACTTATACCTCATAGTCATTATAAAAATTAATATTTTTATTTACATTTACTAAAGTGAATAATCTACAGAAACTAATATCATTGTGGGATTGTAGAAGGATTGGGGAAATGGGGAATGATTGCTAATTAGCATGGGTTTCTATTAGAGGGAACAACATTTTTCTAAATTTAGATTTGGGTAATGGTTGTATGAAAGTATGAATATACTAAGAAACATTGAGTTCTACATCTGAAATAGGCAAATTATATGGTATATCGATTATATATCAATAAATTGGAGTAAAACAAACAAACAAACAAACAAAATATCAGCGGATACCTTGATCCTGAGGAAACTGAATGTTGATACTACTAATTATCTGGAGTCTCTCTGCCTACTTCTTCCCAAAACTGTGTTTTAATGAGTTTAATTTGACATGACCTAATACTACTGAAACATTTTTATTTTAAAATCTTAGTCAAATAAAATACACTTCTTTTTCTCTGTTGATATTCCCAAAGGGACTGTGAGAATTGGTATGTGAACAAACTATTTCATTATGTAATAGGAAATAAAATTGTTGCTATTGGCAATAAAATTAAAAACAGCAAATCTTGGTTGAGTTCTTTCCAATGGTTAGTTTGGGGATTTTTTTAGATGAGTTAGTGAGTGATTTTAAGTGTCAGTACAATTATACACCTGTCAGGAGCAATGATTCTATTTCTTCTAATTGATCTCCAGTGAATTCTAAGCACTATTAGGCAGTGCTGCCTATACTCAAAGCTGTCAGTGGAAAAAAAGAAGAAGGAAAAACAAGCGAACTACTACAAAGAGTAGAGGGAACAGTGGAAGATGGGGAATTTGTTATCTGAGACTATTTGGTCATCAGGTTTTGATACAGAAAAGTGTGATGCACCTTTGAGATCCCTCACCATTGAATTCTTCCTTGTAATCATTATTTTACTTAAAAAGATTATAAATATGTATATATATATATATATATATATATATATATATATATATATATATATATATTCTTTCAAATAGAGTACATTTGAAGCAAAAATATTTGCCTGGAAACCAACATAACCTTCTGCAGCATCCCTGCTTATGTATATTTGTAACTGGACAATCAATGGGTCCAGGCTGCCTATCACTACTAAAGCAGGTGTGTTATTCTAACTGATGGGCAACCTTCTCAGCAGGTAGAAGCTGCATGCATGATGAGCAGAGATTTTGTCTGGAACTCTGAATTCATGTTGGAGACTTTGGTGAGATACATTGAGCCCTGTACTCTCTGTGTCAAGGACTTCATGATAAAGAGGGGTTTGTCTTGCAGTCCTTAAAACTTGCTTAGTTCAAGACCATCATCTAACAGGAACTTTTCAACCTCCTCAGACTGCTAAATGTCTTGTTTACTTTTTGCATTTCTTTGGCTAAGGTATTGAACTATCTTTCTCCTAATTCCAAAGAACTTTGAAATTGGCACAATTGTCTTGAGTATCTTGTCCAAGAGAGGGCTTCATTGTCCACTTTGACAATAAAATAATATCCATTTTGATTCAGCAGATATCAAGGCTATGTTTGAATCTTCATTGAACTTCAAAATTCTGTTTATTTACATTGATGGAAACATCCTGATGATTTCACTTACCATTACGCTATTACTATTCCTCATATCATTGAAATTATCCATTGGTTGTTTAGAATATATACATACATTTTTACCCATTATCCAATTGCATTCAGATTTCCTTGATTTTAAGAATTATGTATAAGACATTGGTGAAATAATATTACTGGGTACAAAATTCTTTAAAGATTTTTATACCTATTGACAAATTGCTTTTCAAAATCCCGACAACCTGAAATTACTCAAGTTTTTTTTAAAGATATTTTTATAATAATATATTTTCCATCAAAATTGGATCCATAATGTATGTTTGGTTTTATATGGAGCTCTTAAATTGAACATTTAATCTTGAGAATGGTTTATATCATTAATACTCTTGAACAACATGATTTGTAATAGCTTTGCAATATTTCATTATAGGCTGTATCATTTAATTAGCCTTTACCTTATTATGCTTGCATTTCTTTTTACTATAAGTGTTGTTTTCATATGCACTCATATAAATATACAATATTTAAAATTTATTTTTAATTAAGGATATGAACTAAGTTAAAAGACAATTCTACTTCTAGATAGAATTTGAGAATGTAGACTATATTATAATTTTCAGACTCTACATATGAGAGCTTCGTAAATGCTAGATATATTATTTGCTTTCTCTTAGTATCATCCAATGCAATGCCTGTCATCTAGAAAGTAGTTCATTTTCTGTTATGTGAATGAATAGTGGGAAGAACTAATATGGTTGGCCTTGCTTAATTAATTTCTAGTATAACCAAGCATGCTAATCCTTTAGTATAAGATACATTTTTTTAAATGAATGGGAGGTGGTGTGTTTCATTTTATTTTGTTTTGTTTGTTTCATCATCGGTTTAGTTCAAAATAGCAATATGGCTTCAGGCATATTTTTCAATTTTATTCCTATAATGAAGGGTTATTGAGATCTAATAACTAGCAACTTCCTCTTGTGGATTCAACTCCCTTCCCCTGATCATTAATCCTGCAAGAATTCTTTATACCTTGATCATTACTGCAGGATACAAGGAGCCAGAGTTATAGGAGGAAGCATAAAAATTGAAAGATCATCAGATTTCAACATCAGAGGCCCAAACCTCCACAAGACTCCTATTAATCAACTCTTGAGAGCTCCATCTAAACTCAATGATGAGCAAAGAGGGAATAGTTGATTGATTCATTGAAGCAACTCCATTTTGATAACCCCTTGATAGCGGTTTGACTCATGCTCCTGTCATCATAAAGCCCCCTGTTGCGTGAGCTAATTGAAACCTCACAAAATGGTGTCACTTGAATAGCATTACTCCTGCCTGATTGTAAGTCCCTCTTACCCCCAATGTCAAGATCACATTTCACTGCACAGTTATACAGGTCACAACATGAAAAGGATTAATTTCTGGTTGATTACCCTCTGCTGCTATAACCTGAAATGCACTTCATAGCAAGTGGGCTCTTTGCATCTTTGCTAATTGCCACACTGGCAATTGTTTTGAGGGTCCTCCGTAGCATTCTAATAAGCATTAAATAGAAGTAATCTTTTACTTATGAAATATAAGCCAATAAAAGAAATGATGCTAAGAGTAATATCTTGTGACATCATATATAGTTTGTGTGTGTATGTGTGTGTGTGTGTGTGTGTGTGTGTGTGTGTGTGTGTGTTTATAAGAGTAATACAAATAATTCCCTTATAGGTTGCTTATGTAATGGTTAGTGTACAATAAAGTCACAATAACCTTTTGGGGGGATATGAACATTTAAGAAATAAAATTGTGGAAGTGATATGCTGCTATAAGTAATAAGACACATAATAAATTTCTTTAACCTATCCAAGAATCCCCATAAGGAAGGGTTATAGGGATTCTTAGATATTTTAAGGACTTGGTATAATTTCTAGATACTATAGTAGGTGCATTCCAAGCATGTTATTATAATCATGTAAAAATTTATTAAGTTTGGGTTTTTGAAAGAACTCACAAGATTCTACCCAATATAGACATGTAAGGCTTTCATTTTAAGGCAAAGGACATGTATAGCAAGAGAAGAAAGTGCAGGTAAGATCTATGATCTATAGAGAGACATCAGGCTTAAGCACCCAGGATCCTTATTCAAACACGGAAACACTTTTCTTTCCAGACTGAATCTCCAAGAACTGTGCTGTAAATCTTGACTTCAGGAAAACTCAAAGTAGAATTTCCACTCAGGTCTTTTTTCTCCTCTTTGCCGCATAGCCAAGCCAAGCTGTCTAATCAGTTGCCAAGTGAAGCCATCAGTACACAAACTGACCCGCAGGAGAGTTTCAAACTTTAAAAAGAACATGATCCATCTCACTGCCCCCCACCCCCTTTTTTTGGCCAATAGTCAAAACCAGAAATCCAGGCATCCAGATATAAGTATACAGCTTTCCTAGTCAACCTGTACAATAAGTCAGTTCTCTGTAAATAGTATCAGTGATTATAATGGGTAGCTATACTAATTTTCTATTGCTATGGTAACAAATTTCCACAAACTTAGTTGTTTAAAAAAATGTATTACCTTACAGTTCCAGATATCAGACTTTAAAACACACACAACTGTTTCTAAACAATATATGTAAAATACCTAGCAGAGTATTTGTTTCACTGTACAGTAAACAAATGAAAACTTCGTATACTTTTTGGGATCATCAATTATAACATTTAATTACTTAAAAAATTTTGTATCATATAAGCATAAAGAGCATTAATCAATAGATAAGTCCCTTTCTAAATACTTTTAGGAAATACTTAATGTTTATTTCTTTAGTATTCCTGTGTGTTTTAACTATCATTACATTAATATAAACTCATATATGGGATGCCTCTCTCTCTCTCTCTCTCTCTCTCTCTCTCTCTCTCACACACACACACACACACACACACTGTATGATTCATTTTGGCTGATCCATTTCTACACAATACCAATGCAGCTTCATAGATATCCTTCTGTTTCTCAATGAACAGAAAGTTTTTCAGGGTAAAAAGCAACAAATCAATGTTTTAGACAACTTATAGCAATTCCCACAATTTTATAAATAAGAGATAGAATATATTCTCTTTTTAAAGGCCCACATTGTTAATTTCTCTTGTTCTAATATCCTTATGGTTCTTGAGACATTGTAATGAACATGCCTATGAATGCGTTTCATTAGCTTTTTATGAATATACCAATTTGTGCTTTTAATAAAACTATAGCAAGTATTTATCCAACTATCAACTGCTATGTTGTGTCAATCACCAGATTCTTTACATTTTTTAACTCAAAAGAAATCTTGTTTACCATTTGCTTCAAAAATTTTAAAGGGCTCAGCAGGCAATTTGCATATGTCACTAGTTTAACTGAGCAAGAATTAGCAAATTAAATCTTAATTAGCTAATTTATGCATAATTTTAGGGAAATTATATGCTTTGTGCAGATGACAGGTGGGAAGTAAAGCATTTAACTTGCATTGAATTGAAGTTTTTCTTGACTTTATGAATTTTAATAGAAAAATAACATTTAGCTGTTAAAATATGTGTCAACCTGAGTAGATCCAATCTGGAGCCACTAAAATAAATTATTTTATGAAAGAGACTCATTGATAGACATTGAAGTACTCCTAATCATAAGTACATAAAATGCCAGGGCTGACCAGCAGACCCTGAGAAATGGATGAATAATTTACTCTGACACAGGTTTCTGTGAAAAAGAGGGCTAAGGGACTCTTTTACTTTAGTAGTAAAACCAGTTTTGTTCGCCTGCTTTGTTGGATTTTTTAAAAAATTTCTTTATTGATTAAGGTATTACGTATGTGCCCTTATCCCCCCATTACCCCCCCACCCCCTCCTCTCATGCCCTCACCCCCCTGTTGTCTGTGTCCATTGATTAGGCTTATATGCATGCATACAAGTCCTTTGGTTGATCTCTCCCCCTTACCTCTACCCTCCCCTACCTTCCTTTTATTGTAACAACAGCTTGAACTTAAATGAACCTCTAGGGCAAGTATCCTTGAGAAAGTATATGCTTCTACATGATCAGTTCTTTAAAGACTAAAAACAGAGATTCTAGGGAAATACCCCAGGGCAGTGGTTGGCAAACTGCGGCCCCTTGAGTGTGGCTCTTCCACAAAATACCACATGCAGGAACTTTGTGGCCACACTCAAGGGGCCAAAGAGCCACAGTTTGCCGACCACTGCCCCAGGGGATAGGGCTTGTTTGAAAAAGTCAAGGTAGGGGCTGCCGCAGTCCCCGCAGAGGCCCCCAACCTTTCGGAGAATCCTCCTTACAGACATTCCAACCAAGTCCCGTGCTTCCCCATGATAAAATATTATATCCAAATTAAAAGAGGACTTTTTCAAGGTTTTATGGTTCATAGCAATGTTCTGAATTGTGATGCAATGATAAATTAATGAAATGTAAATGATTCCTAATTCACAATTTACATATATATTTATAATAAAGTTAAAATTGGTATTAAGGTGTTTTTTTATTTCAATTTTATTTTGTACATATTTCATGTGTATGGCTTAGTGTTTAGAAAATCATATACTTTACAAAGTGTTCCCCTCAATATTTCCAGTACAACTGGCAGCATACATAATTATCACAATATTATTGACTATATTGCCTATGCTGTATTTTACATTCCTGTGACTATTTTCTAACTACCAATTTGTACTTCTTTTTAAAATATTTATTTATCTTGCAATATTTTTAATATTAATATTGATTTCAGAGAGGAAGGGAGAGGGAGAGATAGAAATATCAATGATGAGAGAAAATCATTGATCAGCTGCCTCCTTCAAACCCACAACTGGGGCATGTGTCCTGACTGGGAATTGAACCATGACTTCCTGGTTCATAGGTACACACAACCACTGAGCAATGCTGACTGACCCCAATTTGTACTTCTTAATTCCTTCAACTTTCATCTAGTCCCACACTCCTCCCCTCTGGCATCCATCAGTCTGCTTTTTGTGCCTGAATCTGTTTCAATTTTGCTTATTTATTTTGTTCTTTGGATTCCACCTATAAGTGAAATCATGTGGTATTTGTCTTTCTCTGACTGACTTATTTCACTTAGCCGAATAGTCTCTAGGTTCATCCATGCTATAACAAATGGTAAATTTTTCTTCTTTTTTATGGCCTGGTAATATTGTGTTGTATATATGTACCACCAGTTTTTTTATCCACTCAATTGATGGGCACTTGGTTGCTTTTATTGCTTAGCTGTTGTAAATTATGCCACAATACATATAGGGATGCATGTATTATTTTGAATTAGTGCTTTGGGTTTCTTCAGCTAAACCCCCAGAAGTAGAATCTCTGGGTCATATTGCAGCTCCAGTTTTAATTTTGAGGAAACTTCATACCGGTATTAAATCTTCATATGGAAGGCTTGGTAGTATTGTGCAACAGTAATTATAATTATACTCAGGTGCCAGAGATGGTGGCATGCAACACTCAAATCCCTTCACCTGGTACCCTCAGGCTATTGATCATCTTTGCAGTGCTCTGTATTTCTGAACTGTCTCCCCACTACTCTTAAGATTTCATGTTCGTATCAAACCATCCCTAAAAACTCTACTTAAGCCTCTGTGTAGAGGAGATCTTTACTTGCCCTTTTTTAAAAAAATATATATATTTTATTGATTTTTTACAGAGAGGAAGAGAGAGGGATAGAGAGTTAGAAACATCGATGAGAGAGAAACATCGATCAGCTGCTTCCTGCACACTCCCTACTGGGTATGTGTCCGCAACCAAGGGACATGCCCTTGACTTGGAATCGAACCTGGGACCCTTGAGTCTGCAGGCCGAAGCTCTATCCACTGAGCAAAACTGGTTAGGGCAACTTGCCCTGCTTTTATCTTTCTAATGATTTGGTTCTTTTGGTCTTTGTTTCCATAGTTCCATGTACATTTATTTATCATCATGGCACTAATCATACCATACTATAATTGTAAATTTTCTTCTGCACTTTTCTTACTGGCTCCTTGAAAGCAAGGACTATATTTTATCCATCTTTGTATCTTATCAGTAAAAGTTTGTTGAATATATTAAGAAACACTCTCATAACCTCCTAAGTACATTTTAGTTCAGTTCAACCCAAAACCATTCTCAAAATCATTTGTAAATGAAAGCTGTGGGTTTAACATTTTATTGTGAGGGCAAGTCACTGCTCTCCTCCACTCCACAGCTGAACTCCTCAAAAGAACTGACGCCTCTTGTTTTCTCACTTTCTCCTAAATTCATTCCAGTGAGGCTTTCACACTCAGAACTCAACTGAAGCACCTTGAACAACATCACCAATGACCTCTTTGATGCTAAATGCAATGGACAACTTTTGATCCTCATCTTTCCTTGCTTTTAGCAAGGTTTCCTATAATTAACCATCCCTTCGTTTTTAGATGTTTTTCTTCGCTTGGCTTGAGGCACCATTCTCTATTGTCCCTCTTCTTCCCTCACTCACAATATTTTTAGTGTGCTTTGTTGATTTGTCCTCACTTTTTTCACTTCTAAATATTGGAAAACCCTAGGGTTTCAGCCTTAGGCATGTCATCTCTATCTACAACATCATTTCCTAGAGGTCTCATCCAGAATTATGTTTGTTTTTTAATGGTAAAAATATTATTATATGGTAATGATTCTCCATTTTTATCTATATCCCACTTCTCCCTGCATTCCAGAGTCCCATATCTAATGGCTTACTGAAATATCTCTATTTGAATATATACTAGGGACCTCCAACTGACGCTATTGGAATCTCATCCCTTGATCCCCAAGGATACACTTCCCCTTTCCACAGCACTCACATAGAAAATGTCATTTTTTATTTACTACCTCACCTTTGCTTCAGTTTTTCAGTTTCTATAATTTTACTTTAATAGCTAATTCTGTAATGGGAACCATACATTCTATTTCTGTAACAAATACCTGCATTATATATGTTATCCTGACAGTTTATGTATGTTTGCTAAACATTTCTTGATACTGTCATATTTGCAATTATTTTCTCCATGTGCTTGCTTCTAACTGTGAATAAATAGTTTTTGTCTTTCTTGTCCTAGAAGGGAAAAAAAAAAAAAAAAAAAACAAACCTTATTGCTTCTGGTATGGAGTATGAATTTAATTTAAATTATATGAGGAAAGAGCCCCAATACACAGGTTTTAAAAACGCACATCAACATTTGGCATTTGGATGGTCTATGTAAATGCAAGCTTTTAGCTGAATTCCAACTGAACAAATTATAGTTTTTGACTATAATTTATGGGAACTATGTAAATATCTACAACTTTATAGCCAACGTTTCCTAAATTACTCATGAATTACTAATTGCTTTTTGAAGCTACAAGATACGCAAATATATTTTCATAGTGAAGACATACTGAAAACTCCAAGGGCCATTTGGTTAAAAATAAATACATAATGACATTGAATGCTTTACGACAGGAAAGGGCACTGTTTTCCTTTGACCTGCTAACTAGTCCAGATCTGTCTTACTTTGATGAAAACTGAGAATTGCAGGGAAATACCCTTGAAAGCAAAACTAGCCTTAGACCCTTAGACATGAGTAGAGTATGTGACCACCTTCATGCAAAGCAGCTCAGCATAAAGAAAAGATTTGGATTTGACTGCTTCCCCTATCCCTAATTCATCATAGTACCTTGGGCAAGTGGCTTGAATTCTCTGAGCCTCATTTTCCTCATCTGTACAGATAATATAATAATGTCAGTGTTGACAAGTTTAATTAAATAAGTTATATGCTGATTTAATATCTGATGCAAGAGGCTTTGTTTCTGTGATAATAATGATGTCTATGATAATGATTTGATTTTGCCTTATTAAGATGATCTCATGGCCAAACATAACTCTATCCCTAATGCCATAGCATGAAATTTCATCATGTACAGATGTCTTTATTTAGATTTCACAGTTAAACAATATTTATGACAATGCTAATTTTTCTGGAGGAAAAAAGACATGAAATTGCAAAAACATTTTAGTATGATGCTCTCCTGTTAAATATTATAGGGTATGGGAGAACCTGTGATTTCAAATGAGATTGCCTACATCTGAGAATGCGCTCCACTTAATAGCTTTGTAGAGTTAAGATTATCCAAATCACAAGTCTCCAAATCTCATTTTAGAAAACTATTATATGGGAATACGAAAGTGTGCTTCGTAGTTTCCTTCATTCCAACAAACACATATTAGTCCCTTATATGAAATCCATATCCTCAATGAGATCACTTCAGAAAGGGAGATAGTCATAAAAAGAAATAATGTTATCATAACCTGATGCATATAATAATAGAAGAAATGATAATGATCAAATACGGAAGCAGACGTCATTTTTTGTTGAGATATAGCTGTGAATTTTCATAGGAGGCAACTGATGCTTGATCAAGAGCTTGAAAAGTTCATAATAAAAATGTAAAAACATATCATGTTTAAATGCATAAAACAAGTGGAAAATATATCATGATTTTAAAATGAAATGATTAAAACTAAATAGAACAATTCTTCCAAATTTTGTTTATATATTTAATTGAAAAATCTCCCAAAATAACTTTATCAATTAATCTACTCATCTATCTATTAGTATATACAGGTCACCTCCCAAAACTAAACTAATTCTGAAGTTAATGTGAAAAAAAAATCAAGAATATTGAAGAAAATATTAGAAAACAAAAAAAGCAATAAAGGACAATTGTCCTGTACAGATATTAAAACATAAAATTGCATATATCAAAAGAATATCATAATGATACACTAAAAAGCAAAAATCGAGGCAATAAAATATAAACTAAAAAAAGATACAAACACATATATAAAGGTGTACATATATATTTATGAGAATTTAATATGTGATGAAATTTGCATCTCAAGTCAATAATGAAAAAATGTTTGTTTTTTAAATTAAGGGGGTTGGACAATTGAGTACCTTTTTAGAAATAAAGTTGGATCTACACCTAGCATTGAACACAGGAATTCAATTCCAAGTGAATGAAAAATTTAAGTGTAAAGATAAAAATCTTAAAAATACTACAAGAAAAAATATTTTTAAAAAGATAGAAAAAAGTCTGCATAATTTTGGAGTAAAGACTATCTTTCTATTTCTCAAAATCATAAATCCACAAAATAAAAGACAGAAAATCAAAACTTGGTTGTCAAATTCAAACTTGAGAAAAATATGGTACTCAGAGTAAAGATTAAGTGCTAATTTCCCAAAGTTAAAAACAAAACAAAACATCTTTCTTTGATTAATAAAAACAATTTTAAAATGTCTAAAAGTTATGAATGGATAATGTTGTAATGTACCCCGCGAAATGCACAAAGGATGCCTCAATCAAGAAGTTGAATTAAGGAGCCTTTATTCAAAAGCCAGTGGCTGCGAGGGAGCATTAGCTCTCCAAATCGCACAGCCCCAAGTCACTACAGTAGCAATCTTATAAAGGCAAAATCCACATCCTGCTAGACTGTGGAATGTGGAACTATCTTGTGAAAGCAGATTGTACAGAAGCAAAATTGAGCAAAGTTAATAATCTCTAAAGGTCATCTACAGTTTCAATTCTTGGAGCCACTGAGTCAACAGGAAGCAATTTTGGCAGTTCGGTTCTCAGGCACTGAAGAATAGCCTTTGTAAAACCACAATGGGGCTGGCAACAAAATGGGGTGAATTATATGAGTTTTCAGGTCTCATTCTGGAAACTGAGGTAACTACCCTATTCTTTAAGCAAGCAAATGTGTACAGAAGCCAGAATAGCAGGGTTAAAATTTAAACAGTAGTTTTTACCCGAGATGAATGCTACTATGCACAGAAAAAATACAAAAATGGCCTGTAATAATTTAAAATCAACCTTATGCATTGGCTAAGAAATTAAAATTAAAGCCATACTGAGATGTAAGTTATCCATCAAGCTGGCAAAAATACAAAAGTTTGAAAAAATTATCTGTTTATTGAATTGTGGGAAAACTTGTACACTGTACTCTCAACGTGTAACTGGACAATAAATGTGTCTGTGCTGCCTGTCACTGCTTGAGACAATTAAGCAGACACAGGGTTGAATCATATATGAGCATTTATTCCAATACTACCAGCAGTACGGGAGAGCAGCAGGTCATCCACAGAAATCTGCTCTGTACCCCACCATAAGCCAGTTGCTTGTATATTGGGTAGAAGGACAGAGATTACATGGAAAAGTTGGCAAAAGGGCAAATGAGCAGTTTACAGATATGCAAAGGGGCTGGAGAATCTTCGAAGGGCTTAGTGATATGCAAGGGCTGGGGTTTTCAAAGGGCTTTGGATTCTGGTTTCTAGCTCTGGTTTCTGCAACAAAGTTGTTAATCTTTCCATCTGCTTTTCCAGGTGAGATCCCAGGTCCCACAGGCAATATCCCAGCCAGGTTAGAATGTGCCTTCTTTAATCAGAATAAAACAATCACAGTTAACAAAGCATGATTAATATTTCTTACAATTAGTTGGTTCCCAATATTTTATTTCTGACCCTACCAAAAGCATGGATGTTATGAGTGCCAAATTATACACCTGTGGAGGGAATTTGGAGATATTTATTAAAATACAAAATACACTTTGATATTGTATTCTCACCTCTGAATTCATCTTGGTGATACACCTTCCTGGTCACATAATTACATATGCATGAGTTATTAATTGTAGTATTATTATATTTTGCCAATGACTGGTAACACAAAGAGTGGAATAATCACTCTATGAAACTTTTTGCTATAAGAAAGAATAAGAATGCTCTCCTTGAGCTTACATGAAAAATATTCTTGGATTTATAGTTAAAACAAATCAGAGAGAGAAAAACTGAAGGGAAGTGGGAGGGAAGGTACAAGAGAGAGGGAATGAGAGAATCAAGGAAATAAAACTGTGGTATGTTGTCTTTCATATAAGAAAGAGAAAAATTACACTATATACTTACATTTTCTTGTATCAAAAAAAATTATAGTATCTTCAGGTAATAAGCCTCAAATCACAGGTACAACCTTTTTTCCCCCCTTACATTCTGTTGCTTGAATTACTCCCATGAGCCAAACATTCCAAATTAAAAAATAATAATAATGTGAAATGGAAACTTTCCTTTTTCTTATTTATGCCCATTCTCAAAATATACTATAGATGGTCCCAACAAATGCCTTCAGCAAGAAATGCAATAGCTTTCTGAAAATCACTAAGTAAACAGAATCTTCTTCTTCAAGGAGAGTATAAAAGCCTCCTTTGTAGAGAACTGCAATTTGGGCAAATTCACCTGTTGTTTCCTGCCCTTCAAACTTCTCTTAGGCATATGATCTTTTAAATGGCTGAAGATGAGGAATCCCCTAATATTAAAGTTTATGGGAGGCATCTCTCAAGGTGAAACTCAAGAATTTCCAGAGAACTTGCAAGGAGACATTCCAGCCCGAGGAGTCAACTTGTCTTTCTTGAATTAATCAGGACAGGTTGCCACAACAAAATGCTATAGACTGAATGATTTAAACAACAGACATTTATTTTTGTTAGTTCTCAAGGCTGAGGGGGTCAAGTATCAAGCTGTGAACAAGGTAGGTTTCATTCTGAGGTCCCTTCTCTGGGCTTTAGACAGTGCCTATCTCACCATGTGCTCATGTGGCCTCTGTGCACTCATTGGGAAAGAGAGGAAAAGCAAGCTCTTTGGTGCCTCTTATAACGCACTAAACCATCATGAGTGACCCACCCTCATGACCTTATCTAACTTTATTTACCTCCCAAATACTATGTGACTAGGGGTTAGGGTGCCAACATATGAATTTGGGTGGACACAAACATTCATTTCAGAGCATTACCTGGGGACTAAATATTTTGCTGGGGGAGTTGGTTAACATACCAATTCTTAGACTGCCCAGCGGTGAATTCTGATTCAATTGGTATGGGGGTAGAGAAATGATGAAGTGGGGCTTGCAGGGAAGAGTTGATAGTAGGAGATTGTATTATTAACTAGAATATAGGAAGATAAATATGGGCATATAGGAAGATAGATCCTTGAGAAATGTAAGTGGTCAGCCATCATAAGAGAAGCACAAAACTTAACAAAATTCTGAGGAAAAAATAGCCCTTACTCTGTTATACTTCCTGTCAGATGGCTCAAAGCCATTACTTAATGTAGCCTTTACCACTTTACACTCCCTGAAATAATAGTCAAAAAGTTCAGCCAAAACCGGTTTGGGTCAGTGGATAGAGCGTCGGCCTGCGGACTGAAGGGTCCCGGGTTCGATTCCGGTCAAGGGCATGTACCTGGGTTGCGGGCACATCCCCAGTAGGAGGTGTGCAGGAGGCAGCTGATCAATGTTTCTCTCTCATCGATGTTTCTGGCTCTCTATCTCTCTCCCTTCCTCTCTGTAAAAAAATCAATAAAATATATTTTAAAAAAAGTTCAGAATTTATATGTATATTCAACTTGTAATATGTGGAAACTTAGTTTGTAGATGAATGAGTGAGTGTCATTAGATAGGGATTGTGACCAAGCCATTAATTAATAGATAAATATCATGAATTATGTTTAATCATTTATTTCCAAGCCAGTTCTTTATATAAGTGTAAAAGTTATTATTTCCTCCCACTGGTGTATAAAATAAAACCATTAACTGATATTTGTATACTTACAATGCATTCATCATCATCTATGTAATTGGAGACTTCCATTTATCTCTACCACTAGAGGCTAGGTGCACAAAATTCGTGCACTGGGGTGTGGGGTTCCCTCAGCCCAGCCTGCCCCTCTCACAGTCCGGGAGCCCTCAGTGGATGTCCTACTGACGGCCACAGTCTGGCAGCAGTAGCTCAGAACAGGCGTCCTGTGTGTGTGTGTGAGTGTGTGTATCTGCTGGGGGCCTCCCCCAGCCACACTATGGAGGCTTGGAGCAGGCGCCCCTCTGTGTTGAATTCTCAGGCTCCTGGCCTCCACTGCGTGTTTTTCTCTCCCTTGAGCTGTGGCCAGCGTGGGATGCTGCCTGCAGACTGTGCTTTCCTGCTCATGGATCACCGGATCACTGCAGAGACCGGGGCAGGCCCCACTGGTGCTGCCTGTGGGAACTTTCCTGCTCTGGGATCACCATGGGGTCCCAGCTGACAGCAGGGCTTAGGCAGCACACAGTGGGTCCCGGCTGGGGGTGGGGCTTAGGTGATGCGATCATGCCGCCTAAGCCCGGCCGCCCAGAGCTGCACACGTGGCCCGGATGGCGTCTGGCGCTGGCCAGCCCTGCCTGTAGTATGCAAATTAGCCACCATCAAAGATGATGGCTAATTTGCATATGGTACTGATTAGCCAATGGGAAGCGTATTGAAGGTATGGTCAATTACCCTTTTTGTCTTTTATTAGATAGGATAGGGCTTGCCATACTGGAAAATTTATGTTTATTATCTTCAACACTAATGAGATCCTATACTTGTCAAAGGCAAAGATTTGTTTTATTCATCTTCATATGCCCAGTGCCTAATACATTGCCTGGTTTATATCAGGTGTTAATTAGCTATCAGAAAATAATTCATGTTAATTTTTATGTATCCGAGGAGTCAATAATCTGAAGTTGTTAATAAATAATCACCAGTGATTCTTCCTCTTCTTTCAGTTGTTTCCATATGGTTGGTGTGCATCCCCTATTGCATTGTGCCTCATTAGCCTATGAGTTCAAATGTAGTCATATTTGAATTTTTTGAATCCTATCTTTAATATGACACCACATTCAGATCTCAAACAGGTCTTCAAACCCCTAGTAAGTTCCCCACTACCCTTTATTTCTGGAAGATTCTGGGAGGTTTTTCATCAGATGCTACTAGACATTGTTGTCTTTTTGTGCTAGATGTCTGCTAGGTTTGTGCCATTTTCACTCTTCCTCTTCTCTCTTGTAGAAATAGGTGGGTACAGACACACCCCCTACTGACCCTCTATACTGCGGAATTAACATTTGCAGGTCTCAATGCCCTGAGTCTGCTTTGTGTTCTTCCACCTCTTTGAGGCTCCAAGTTCAATCTTCTGGTTGGGAAAGGCATCCTTATAGCATGATTTCCCTCCATCCTTTCTCTTCCAAGACTCTCCCAGGCTCTAGGCCAGTGATGGTGAACCTATGACATGCATGTCAGAGGTGACACGCAAACTCATTTTTTGGTTGATTTTTCTTTGTTAAATGGCATTTAAATATATAAAATAAATATCAAAAATATAAATCTTTGTTTTACTATGGTTGCAAATATCAAAAAATTTCTATATGTGACACAGCACCAGAGTTAAGTTAGGGTTTTTCAAAATACTGACACGCTGAGCTCAAAAGGTTCGCCATCACTACTCTAGGCTCTAGACCACAAAAACTCCCTTCTTGCAGAATTACTGACTGGCTGAGACAGCCCTGGTATGTAAGACAACTTTGCCAATAATTACCTATGGTTTGGAGGCAGGCCTAGGACTATAACTTAAGTTTGGTAGGGTCCTCATCATTCTTTATATTGATTCTGTTCACTCACCAATTATTTATAGGGTATCTACTGTGTACTAGACACTGGGATACTCATGAGCAAACCATTGTCAAGAAATTTCTCTCATATAGCTTGTTTTCTAGTGATTGGATAAAGATATTACATAATAGATGATTATAAATAAAAAAATCATAAATAAGTAAAATATGTGACATATTGGATGGTGACAGGGTTTTTGCTTAAAATAAATGAGAAAAGGGAGTTTAGTGTATGGAAGTGAGAATAATCAGGGACATTGTCTTTTGTAAAGTGACTTTTTTAGGTGGAGACGAAAGGGAGGGGATCCAAAGGGATATCTGGAAAGAAATCTGACCAGACAACAGCACAGGGACAAAGGTTGAATGTGTTTAGACTGGCTTAACCAGATGTGGTTCATTATCAATCCAACTAGAGGCCAGTGCATGAAAATTCATGCACTTGGCAGGGGAAGGGGGGGGGGGTCCTCTCAGCCCTGCCTGCGCCCTCTCACAGTCTGGGGCCCCTTGGGGGATGTCCACCTGACAGCTTAGACCTGCTCACTGGGGGATTGGGCCTAAGCTGGCAGTCGGACATCCCTCTGGCAGCCCGGAAGCCCTCGAGGGATGTCCCACTGACAGCTTAGGCACTCCCCATGGGGAGTGGGCCTAAGCCACAGTCGGACATCCTTAGCACTGCTGAGAAGGCCAGAGAGGCTTCCGCCACCACAACTGTCCTTGCAGCCCTCAGCCTGGCTTGTGGCTGAGTGGAGCTCCCCCTGTGGGAGCACACTGACCACCAGGGGGAAGCTCCTGTGTTGAGCGAATGCCCCTGGTGGTCAGTGCTTGTCATAGTGACTAGTCGGTCTTTCCTGGTCATTCTGCCATCAGGGTAAATTTGCATATTACCCTTTTATTATATAGGATAATTTGGTGTTCTAGAGCAGCCACTGGCCAAGCTGTGAAGTTGGCTATGTATCTTCATTACTTAAATCTTAGTAATCAAAAACCCTCAGTTTAAATATTAAACCTCTCAACACAGCTAATATTTAGCTCTTAACCAGTAGGATTTATTTCCTTATGGCTTAACTTGAAATAAATCTTAATTATAGTAAAGAGAGGTTTAAGTACAAATTATAGAATCAAAATGTTTGACATCTACCCTTAGATGTAGAATAAGAATAATAAAGTGAAAATCATTTTTGAAAAAAGTTTCATATTCTCATTTCTGTTGGTAATTTTTTATAAATAAGAAATAATAAAACAGTTTTAATAATATGTGGTAATTCTTTAAAAAACATTTTTAAAAATCTTGGAAGTATGACATATGCCGAAGAAAAAGATATTTTTCAAACTCTCAAGTAGACCATTAGAAAGATAATATTGAAAATACAGTTGACTCTTGAACAACTCTGCTTTGAACTGCCTAGGCCTACTTTATGTGAATTTTTTTCAATAAATACTTATACTGTTTTCAATTTGTAGTTGGGAGTCCACAGATGTAGATTGCCTATTATATACACTCATCTATGCCCATTTTATATAGGGGACTTGATCATCCATAGATTTGGGTATCAATGGGAGTCTTGAAACCAATACCCATCAGATACCACAGGACAAACTAAGTTTTTGGGAGTCAAAACATATACAGGTCAGCATGAGGGTTGGTGCTCTTAACCTCTTCATTGTTGAAGGGTCAACTGTATATGCTTTTTTAAATCAGATCACAGAATGTAACAGTATGACTTTAACAAAGCATTTACATGTCCTAATTCTCAGTTTGGGATTAGTAACATGAGTAAGGAAAGGAGGGTAATATAATCAAATTTACCTAGTAGAAAGAATTTAAGAACATGATGACATAATAAATACTTATTAATAGATACAAATTATTTTTAGTTGAAATGTAAAACTAATTTATAAAGAAAAATAATTCATAAAGACAAGGAATTCATAGAGCCTGGCACATAGACATTTTTTCCTATGTCTAAAATTTAAAGATGTTAAAAAAATTAACATGATACATATTATAAAAAAATTAAATATCCTTTTGGCAAGTAGATACTTTTTTATTTTAATTGGCATAATATAATATTAGTTTCAGTTATACAACATGATTATTAAATATGTGTATATTTTGCAAAATAATCAAAACAATAATTCTCGTTAACATTCATCACCACACATAGTTACAGAGGTACATTCTTTTTCTTGTAATGAGAATGTATAAGATCTACCCTCTTAGCAACTTTCAAATGTGTAATTCAGTGTTAACTGTAGTCACCATATTGTGTATAACATCCCCATGACTTATTTATGTTATAACTGGAATTTTGTATCTTTTGATCCTTTTTAATCATTTTTGTCTACCCACCACCCTCTACCTCCCACAACTACCAATCTGTTGTCTGTATCTATGAACTTGTTTCTGTTTTTGTTTGTTCGTTAATGTTTAGATTACACATATAAGTGAGATTATACCATAAGATATTTGTCTTTCCCTCTCTGACACATTTCACTTAGCATAATGCCCTCAAGATCCAACAATCTTGTTGCAAGTGACAAGATTTCCTTGTTTTCTATAATTGAATATATATATTCATTCCACATTTTGTTTAGCCATTTACTCATGGATAGTCACTTAGAATGTTTAGTTGTTTTTGGTTGATTCCATACCTTGGCTATCCTACCTAATAAAAGAGAAACATGGTGATTAGCCATACGTCTGCTACACTTCCCATTGGCTAATCAGGGTGAAATGCAAATTAACTGCCAACCAAGATGGCGGCCGGCAGCCAGGCAGCTTGAAGCTAACAGGAGGCTTGCTTGCTTCAGTGACGGAGGACTCCAAAGTTCCCCGCCTGCTGCTGCCCGCCTCTGAGCTTGCAGTTTGAAACATTGTTACAAATATAGAAGCTAATCAAAACCCCAGAAACCTGCTTTCAGCCAGCTGGGATCTCAGAGCTGGAGTTGATACAGTGTCTCAATTATAGAACCCAAACAAACCAGATACCTGCTTTCGGAAGCAGAAGCCTCAGAGCTGGAGCCAGAGTTAAAGCTGGCCCACAATAAAAAATAAATAAATAAATAAATAAATAAATAAATAAATAAAAAGGAGCAGTTGGGAGCCTCAGTCAGCCGCCAGCCTGAAAACAGCCCTCAGCCCCTCACCCAGACTGGCCAGGTACCCCAGTGGGGACCCCCACCCTGAAGGGTGTGTGACCAGCTGCAAACAGCCATCACCCCTCATCCAGGCTTTTCAGGCACCCCAGTGGGGATCCCCACCCTGATCCAGGATACCCTTCAGGGCAAACCAGCCGGCACCCATCCATGCACCAGGCCTCTATCCTGTATAGTAAAAGGGTAATATGCCCCCCAGCAACGGGATCAGCGGAGATGCGAGGCTTCCCAGCACCGGGATCAGCGGAGCCGAGAGGCCTCCCGGCACCAGGATCAGCGTGACAGGCAGCAGCGTACAAACCCCCTGATCACCTTATGGCTCTGTGTGTGACAGGGGGCGGGGCCACAACCTCCCTATTTACCCTGCTCTGTTTGTGACAGGGGAAGGCGCACCAACCCCCTGATCAGCCCTGCTCTGTGACTGATAGGGGTGAGCTCCCCAACCCCCTGATCACCCTGTGGGTCTGTGTGTGACAGGGTGTGGCGCCCCAACCCCCTGATCGGCCCTGCTCTGTGTGTGACAGGGTGCAGCGCCCCAACGCCCCCCCCCCCCATGGGCCCTGCTCTGTGTGTGATGGGGTAGAGCCATAACCTCGCTGTCGGCCCTGCCCTGAGTGTGACAGTGGCAGCATCCAAACACCTGATCAGCCCTGCTCTGTGGGTGATAGAGGGCAGCGCCCCAACCCCCTGATCCTCCCTGCCTTGTGTGTGACAGGGGGCGGTGCCCCAACTCCCCTATCGGCCCTACTTTGTGAGTGACGTGGGGGGGGAGCTCCTCAACCCCCTGATCAGCCCTGCTCTGTGCGTGACAGGGGGGAGCTCCCAACCCCCTGATGGGCCCTGCTCTGTTCATGACAGGGGGTGGCGCCGCAACCTCCACAATCGGCCCTACCCTGAGCATGACTGAGGGTGGCATCGCAACCTCTCAATCCGCCCTGCTCTGTGCATGACAGGGGGCAGCGCCCCAACTCCCCAATCGGCCCTGCTCTGAGCCCGACCAGGGACTGCACCTAGGGATTGGGCCTTCCCTCTGCCATCCGGGAGCAGGCCTAAGCCAGCAGGTCGTTATCTCCCAAGGAGTCCCAGACTGCAAGAGGGCACAGGCCCGGCTGAGGGACACCCCCCACCCCCGAGTGCACAAATTTTTGTGCACCGGGCCTCTAGTCCTATCTAATAATAGAAAAACATGGTAATTAACCATAAATTCGCTACCCTTCCCATTGGCTAATCAGCGAGATATGCAAATTAACTGTCAGCCAAGATGGCGGCCGGCAGCCACGCAACTGAAGCGAACATGAGGCTTGCTTGCTCCAGTGACGGAGGAAGCCAAGGTTCCCCGCTTGCCGCAGCCCAGCTCTGAGCTCCAGATGCAACAATGTTGCAATTATAGACGCTAAACAAACCCAGAAACCTGCTTTCAGCCACCAGCGGGCTCTGAGCTTAGAGCCCCAGTGATGGCAACAGAGTTTCAATTATAGAAGCTAAACAAACCCAGATACCTGCTTTCAGCCAACCACAGCCTCAGAGCTGGAGCCAGCTCTCAGCTCCAGTGACAGCTATAGAAGGTAAATAAATCCCAGAATAAAATAAAGAAAAAAAAAAAAAGAGGCTGGGAGCTTCAGTCACCCGCCAGCCTGAAAACGGCCCTCAGTTCCTCACCCAGACTGGCCAGGCACCCCAGTTGGGACCCCCACCCTGAAGGGGGTGTGACCAGCTGCAAACAGCCATCAGCCCGTCATCCAGGCTGGCCAGGCACCCAAGCGGGACCTCCATCCTGATCCGGATCACCCTTCAGGGCTACCAGCCAGCCCCCACCCGTGCACCAGACCTCTATCCTATATAGTAAAAGGGTAATATGCAAACTGACCCTAACAGCAGAAAGACTGGGAATGACTGGTCACTATGACACACACTGACCACCAGGGGGCAGATGCTCAATACAGGAGCTGCCCTCTGGTGGTCAGGGTGCTGTCGCATGGGAGGATCTCTGCTCAGCCACAAGCTAGGCTGATGGCTGCCAATACAGTGGTGGTGGTGGGAGCCTCTCCTGCCTCCTCAGCAGCACTAAGGTTGTCTGACTGCAGCTTAGATCTGCTCCCTGCTTAAGTGGGCATCCCCCAAGGGCTGCTGGGCTGCCAGAGGGATGTCTGATTGCCAGCTTAGGCCCAATCCCCTGGGGAGCAGGCCTAAGCCAACAATTGGTCACCCCCAAGGGGTCCCAGACTGCTAGAGGGCACAGGGCGGGCTGAGGGACCCCTACCCCCAGTGCACAAATTTGTGTGCACCGGGCCTGTAGTTTTATATAATGCTGCAGTGAACATGGGTGCATATATCTTTCTGAGTTAGTGTTTTCATTTTTTTTGGGATACATACCCTGAAGTGTAATTGCTGAATCATGTGGTAGGTATATTTTTAGTTGTGTTTTTTTAAGAGAAAATAACCAAATTTAATTATAAATGTATGAATGAGAACTCCACATACATGAGAGAGTCAGAGACATCACATAGATGAACAGATCAAAGACAGAAAGTTAAAGATGAGGGATATATGACATTCTAGCTAAGGAAGAGATAAGGTGTCTTGGGGCTTCAGAGGGGAAGAAGGTGATTTTCAGGACACTAGAAAGAGAAGATGTTTAGTAATTAGTAGTATTGGTATACCATTATGCTAGTTTCAGTTATACAACATAATTATTAAATGTTTGTATATTTTGTAAAATAATCAATGCAATAATTCTCATTAACATTCATCAACATACGTAGTTATATTTTTTCTTGTAATGAGAATGTTTAAGATGACTTTCTTAGCAACTTTCAAATGTGCAATATAGTATTAACTATAGTATTAACTATAGTCACCATGTGTTTAAAAGTTCTTCCTGCCATATAGATAGGTTTAAAAACTTCTTTCCAGTGATAACTGTTATTATGGGCAAAGTCCCTAATTTAAATTCTTTAAGGGAGAGGGAACAGTTCCTCATGAGCCTACAGAGTCTTGATTGCCTTCAGATCAAAACAATTCACAGTCCAAAGTGTCACATTTTGGGGGACTGTTCTGAACCCCTGTGATCCTGCCCTAAGACACAATAACAGTAAATGTAGGGAGTTAGTGCATGTGCTGTGGAGCATAATTTGAATTTATTTGCTTTTTAGAGTGGGGTCAAAGAGTTTTCATATCTGTTTCCAAGATAGTTTGCCATAGATGAAGGGAAAAGACGTTCTACCAAAAGTATTACAAGTGCCTGCATGTGTTAATTTTTTCTGCTCATATGAAGGAAATACGATGCTATTTTTAGTTTATTTTAAGACTGTTAATACTATTTTCTATAGGGGCTACACCATTGTACATTCCCACCAACAATACATAAGTCTTACCTTTTCTCCACATCCTTGCCAACACCTGTTATTTCTCATGTTTTTGATAATAGCCGTTCTGACAGGTATGAGATGATACCTCATTGTGGTTTAGATTTGCATTTACCTGATGATTAGTGATGCTGAGCACCTTTTCCTGCACCTGTTGGCCATCTGTGTGTCTTTTTTGGAAGCATGTCTGTTCAGACCCTCAGACCATTTTTTAATCAGATTTCTTTTTGATATTGAGTTGTATGAGTTCTTTATACATTTTGGATATTAGTCCTTATCAGATATATGACTAGCAAATGTTTTTGTTGCTTTCAGTAGGTTGTTTTCCTTTTTATTCATGATTTCTATTGCTATGCAGGTAATTTTTTTGTGGTTCATTATAATTATCTGGGTACATCAAACTGCAACATAGATTGCTTGTCTAAATTATCTATATATATTAAATCTCCATAATTCTGTGACTGTGCCATAATTGATTCAGTCATTCCAGGTAAATTTTAAAAACTTATTTTCTTAATTAGATATATTTTGGAGACAAACATTTAATAAGAAACCAAATGTTTTATGCTGCTCACTCTATTATTTCAGTTCTTTTAGCAACATAAGGTATATATGTACATGTATTAGTATAAACAAAACAATGGACACATATTCCATACATCATGACCAACACATTCCTCACTCAAATTAAAAAGTAAATAAATGAGTAACCGAAAACAAACAAAACATTCCATGAGATTATACATAGTAAATTCTACTGTCTGAAAGTGTTTATTTAAGGCCATGAGTACTTTAAATATTTTAAACATAGTTTGATTGAAAGTTCTCCCAATTATTTCATTTACAAAAACTCCAATAAACTCCAAGTGAGTTTATTTACTGATGTGCATGTTTGCATATACTCACATTGATACCCAGGCTTTTCTAATTAACAAAGCACTTATTTTACTGCATATATGTATTTTTAAAACTTAGGATAATACAGAATACTTTAGAAAAGAAATGACAAAATAAAATGGGCATATATCACCATCCTAATGCAACTAGTGTTGTCTTTCAGATTCTAACCCTTTCATCTGTATTTGATGCATATTTCCTATAATTGAAGTCAATGTTAATATTCTTCCTGCATTCTGACTTTAACTTTACGTCATAGCTATTTCTTTGAAGTGGAACAGAGCAAAATTTTCAGTGCATTCATTATATTCCATTAAGTAGATATCTTATAATTTACCATATCATTGATAAATTAGCATTATCAATTTTAAATGTGATAGGTATATGATATGCATATATATGTTTTCATATTTGAATTTCACCAGCATACCATATTTTATGGTTTGAGAAATGTATGGCTTATAATAAATAATAATACATTATTTCTCTCAGGTAATTTACAATGTCCTTCACTACTAAAATTTTGTGAAAGTTTTAGTACCTTCTGTCCTGGCTGACATTTGAATTAACAATTGTATGTATTTACTTATATTCTTTAATTGAATGGGTTAAACATCTGATTTCTTAAGCAAAGGAAACTGTACATAATAGAACACTTCCATCATTACCTGAGTCCTCATTTGGAGTTTCAATGTTATAGGAAGCTGTCATATAGTAGTGCCTTCCAAAGGGGTAGGTGTGTGGATGTGACCACCAGTGTTGCACTTTTTGCATTTTTATCTGTTTTGCATAGCTGTTCTGTCTTTCCCCAACTATCTGCTCTTACTTTTATACAGCTGTCAGCTTTATTTTCACCTTCTATTTTCCTATGTGCCATAGAGTAAACTGAATTGCTAAGCTTACTAAAATACCTACCATGTGCAATCAAATGTATGCCAGGCCCTCTGCTAGTCTTCTCTGTAATTTGTAAAAATTTAACATTTATATAAAGAAAGTATTACGCCTATTTTTAAAAATGGTTTTGATAAGACTAAATAAGAATTGTGTGATTATTATGTATCTTAACATATTTTCTTACCCCTTTGCTTCTCTTTCTGCCCCTTCCCTCTTCCCTTTCTTCCTATCTTCATGCATTTCCTACTGCTTTGCTTGTTTTTCACATACTGCCTGGTTCTTAGCTAGTCCCAAACAGATGTGCTTTTTACAGGCTCATTACATACATGTAAGGTAATATCACATCTGCTTGCTAATTGACCAACACTGTGAGTAATCTTGTATCCTCACCTCTGACTTCTAACTCTCATGAAATGTACCATCATTCTTCAAATTATGCCATTTTGAAACTTTATTTTCTTGTTTTCTTTCTTTGCTTATTTGGCTTAAAGTCATGATCTTATATTTATCAAAGTAATACATCTTTATTGTAGGGAAAATATAATAGCCATAAACTAGGAGGAGAAATGGCATATATTCCACAATTTCATTCAAAGTTTCACCTAAAAAAAATAAATATTCCCCCATACATTTTTCTTTCTTTCTTATTTTTTTAATGGGAAGATGATCCAGTTTGCTTTCTAATCTGCTTTCAATAGGTTTTTTAAAAATTGTATTTCCTTGTTTTAATATCCACTGATTATGCTAAAGCACTCTAGTTTGTTAAAAAAATAGTACTCAGGTATGCTTTAATACCCTATCTACATTAGGATTTGTGAAACCAATTGTCATGAGCAAGGGAACATCCCTAATAGGAGACACTCAGACATGTTTGTGTCTCTCCCCAATGCCAAGTTTATTAGGAGAGACCTCCGCAATAAGCCAATACAGTCACATAGAGGTTACAGCCTGAACAAAATGATAGAAGCTGGTAGAGCAAGCATTTGGAGCAAAGTCCTTGTCGCTGGTGGTATCTGCAATGCAGAGAGGTGGGTGTTGGTCTCAAGCCAGTGGCTGTGGTGGCAGCATGCATCCAATGGAGTGGAAATTTGACAGGGCTCTGAACATAACCCTTGGTACAGCTATGCTTGGTTGTAGAATGGGCGGGGCTCTGAGTATGTATAACCCACCAGGGGTGGAGGACCCACTCTTGTGGGTATCCAGATGGAGTCTTTATCCAAGTATCCAGACTTGTGGTTTGGGGCATTCCGATTATACCCCATTACCTCAGTCTTGACATAGCACTTAACATATCAGATTGTCAAAACTGTCCCAAAAGTTTGCTCTGCTTTTGTTCTTCAGACCAAATATAGTTCTCTCTCTCTCTCTCTCTCTCTCTCTCTCTCTCTCTCTCTCTCTCTCTCTCTCTCTCTCTCTCTCTCTCTCTCTTTCCCTTGATCTGAGCAAATCAAACCTAACCCCAATACAGATGTTATATTGGGAAATCCAGACACTCCCTTTCTCTTTTTTATTCCCTCTTTACCCACTTTATATTTCTGGGTGCTTTTTTCCCTCAAAGTTTTAAAAATTGTTTTGAAAACTAATTCGTAAGCATGTTAACTTATTAAATCTCTAAGTTGGGAAAAATATTTTAGTTCCACTGAGTACGTAGCTTCCCATTTTCCTTTCAGGTCAGTAGATAAATCCTTCCATTAATATTTTATAAATGCCAGGAGTTAGTCAACAGTGCTGGGATAGCATTAAACTAATCTCGTTGGTTCTTGACACAGCCTTTATTTTATTCTTTACCCATAAGTTATCACATTTGCAGATCATATTTATATTTTATCAGAAACACCATGGTCTGTGATTTCTTCAAAAAATATACTGTTCTGCAAAGAAGTTTTATTAGGCACTGTGAGAATTTTTGTAACCTTTAGACAGTCAAATCTTTCAAAACTCACAAACTTCTTACCTGATGGAGACTAGTGGTAGGAAAGAAGCCAAAAACTAAGCTATGTGCTTCATTGACACTAAAGTCTACATTTTGTTCTCATTGTATGTTAGAACTTTGATCTCGTCCATAATTAGGCAACTGACAGAAGCAAAGCAACTTGTTGGAATTTTATTCCCAGCTAAATATGTCATTTTTGAATAATGCGGCAGCATCTGATTTTTTACATAGCAATACTTTTGTTGTGATTTTTTTCATTTTCCTTTTGAGCTTTATTGCTGCTTTGTGGGAATTCTATAAACCTAGCGTGGCTTTGAGAATTAATCTCTTCCTCATTCTCTCGTTTTCATATTTGTCATGTTTAATTTTATTTATTATTCTGTTTCAAAATTTCTTTTTAAAGCATTGTGTTATGCACTTCTGGCATGGTAAACAGGATGACACAACTGAATTTATGTGAATTCATTACAATGGAACTAATCAAGATTCTCGCTCTCTCTCTCTCTCTCTCTCTCTCTCTCTCTTTCTCTCTTCTTTCCTCCATTTCTTCCTTTCATTCTATTTTTCTCTTTCTTCCCCTTCCTTCCTTCCTTCCTTCCTTCCTTCCTTCCTTCCTTCCTTCCTTCCTTCCTTCCTTCCTTCCTTCCTTCCTTCCTCTCCTTCTCTCTCTCTCTCTCTCTCTCTCTCTCTCTCTCTCTCTCTCTCTCTCTCCTTTTTCTTCTTTCCTTCCATATTCTAGTATCAAAATGTTGATTCTGAGCATATGACAATGTACGTGTGATAGAGGCACCTAGAAAAATGGTTGCTAGTTTCTGCTTTGCAATAGCTTTAGCTTCTTAGATAACTGGATGTGTTGGAAAATTTTTACAACTTAATCTTGGAAAAGAATCCCAGTAACTACCCCTGTGATAATGATCAGAAAACATTATTCATCTTTTACGATTATTCTAGTAAAGAGTTTTTAGTAAAAAAACTCTAAAGAGGTGAATTAGTTCATTGATTTAAAACTATTTATAAGGGGGGAAGGACTTGTATGCATGTGTATAAGCCTAATGAATGGACATAGACACAAGGAGGGTGCGGGCATGAGTGGGGAGGGTGGGGGAACAATGATGGCATAAGGACACATATGTAATACCTTAATCAATGAAGAAAAAAAAAGTTCATGCCACAGGCACTCTACCTGTGCCTAATTGTTAAAAAAAATAATAAAAAATAAAAAAATAAAAATAAAACTATCTCTTTCTTTCTATATATGGCAATATATATATATATATATATATATATATATATATATATATGATATTTTGATATTTTAGAGACTGCTCTTATTACTGGAAGAGCAGGCAAAGTGGAAAGGCAACTTGGAAGCTGGAAGCAACATTAGCACAGGGATTCAGTGGGAGCTGCAGTAGATAATCTGTAAAGCCCTTTCTCAATTTACTGGACCAGAATGTTCGGGCTGTTCCCAGCATATCATAATTTGCCAAAACATATTCTGTTTGCTTTCCTTTTGTTTCCCATCATTTCAAATACTTTTCATCCCCCCACCACCAAAAAAATGTGAGTCACTTGAATTTTTGATCAGGTGTTAGTAAATCATCTGTACATGTGAAAGATGGTTACAGAATGTTTAACTACTCTCAGGATGTAGTCCAAGTACTATACCTCCTTTTGACATTTTATTATGGCCAGTTCAGTGCTGTGTGTAACATGTCTTTGTTAATGGAAAAGTCTGACTTGAAGAAGTCAGATGAGAGAGGCCTCAATTTATTAAGAAATCTATGAAATTACTTAATACACCACTTTTTAATTTGTGGATAAAAGATCTACCAAACCTATTATTTTGCATTGTTTATTGCTTCATTATTATTATGTAATTTACTCTCAACCTTTTTAAAAAATTACATCAGGCCTTGGCTGGGTGGCTCAGTTGGTTGGAACATTATTCCGTACACCAAAAGGTTGCAGGTTTGACTCCTGGTCAGGGCACATATATCTCAGTTGTGTTTCAATCCCAGATCTGTTTGGGTAACGGAGGCAGAAGGCAACTGCTATTTATGTTTCTTTCTCTCTCTCTCTCTCTCTCTCTCTCTCTCTCTCTCTCTCTCTCTCTCTCTCTCTCCTTTTCTCTCTCTCTAAAAACATACCCTCAGCTGAGAATTTTTTAAAAAATTACTTCTGAAAACTAATGTAGATTTATGCCTTAAATGCAACATAATATCAGATAATGTGGGAGAAGCTATCTCAGGTGACTTCTCTTAAAGTAATATGTTAAAAAAATTAACAGCTTAATATTATTCAAGTTAATTGTCCCTGACAAGTATTAATAATAGTGACCTACATTATTTTATACACATTTGTTAACTCTCAGGATATTTAGAAATATTTTGATATCCTAAAGTATTTAAATAGCAAGATTGAATCCTACTGCAACCATAAATTAGAGCTAAATTAATATAATATCTACATCTGACTTTAATAAAACTAAAATTGATTAATTTTATGTTGTCATCAAAAGTGAAGCAGTGGTTCTCAACCTTCTGGCCCTTTAAATACAGTTCCTCATGTTGTGACCCAACTAAAATTATTGTCATTGCTACTTCATAACTGTAATGTTGCTACTGTTATGAATCGTAATGTAAATATCTGATATGCAGGATGGTCTTAGGCGACCCCTGTGAAAGGGTCGTTCGACCGCCAAAGGGGTCGCAACCCACAGGTTGAGAACCGCTGGTCTAGGGAATGTGGTATATTTAAATAGAACCAGACCAAAAATCAGGCGTCTTGAGATTTAGTCCAAGCTACACCACTCCATTAATGATTGAGTGGCTTTAAACAACTCATTTAACCACCCTAGACCTCCAACTGCTTAACTCTGAAAAAGAAGTTTGGAGTAGATGAATATATATGCTTATTTTTAGCTTGAAAATTCTGTAATATATAAACATACACTCTTGATTTTGAATTTTAGACACAAGATGGCACTATTAGTAGTGATTTTAATTTAATTCACAATAAAAGCTGTATTTCAAGATCTGTATATCTAAAGAAAGTATCTAAGTCTATATGATACAACATAAACATAGACTTGCGTGCATAACCACACTCTGTCTTTGGTTGATTACTATAACTTAACATCTGGATGAATGCTCAAAAATTCAGTCGACCAACTGTTTGCTTGACACCAACATGATTGATTGATTTTTCTTTCTTTTTCATGAGAATATTTTAGTGTTGGGTAGGCAATTGAGACATATTTGCAAAAATATGTGCAAGATAAAGATTGATAATAGCATTATTTTAATATAAATAAGAATTCTTGAACAAAGTATATCAGTTTTATAGGTTGAGAGGAAAGGTGTTCAACAGTGGCAAATTTCATAACTAAGAGTTTGCTATGAAATTTAAAAAAAATGCATTTTAAAATAATATTTTAAATGCGTATTTAAAATATTGAAATAACTATTTAAAATAACTATATAAAATATTTAAAATAACTATTTTCAAATAACAGTCAAGATACCAATTTTAGAAAGTGGAAAAGGTATAAATCATACAGAGATGAGATTTAAATTCTAAACGAAAACATTGTTGCTGAGATGGTCCAAACTCTTGCTGACACTTCCTAAACACTCTCCACATGTACTAAGGATAGAGCAATGTTTTGTGGTTAAACCAATATCGTGATTTAATAGAATATTCTAGAAGTAAACATATGTTTCCTCAAAGCTGAGTCCTGCCCTACTTCTCCTTGTTTTCTATAATGGATTTTAAATTAAATATTTTATTTTATGATAGGTTTAAATGCAATTCCTTATTTTCAATGTTTTCCCCATATCAGTAAAATTAGTCTCTACTAAATAACTTATAAAAATGTCATTGTCAAAAAATACTGCAGATCTTAGCAATCCCCTAGGCCCGTGGTCGGCAAACTGCAACTCGCGAGCCACATGCGGCTCTTTGGCCCCTTGAGTGTGGCCCTTCCTAAGCCTTAGGAGTACCCTAATTAAGTTAATAACAATGTACCTACCTATATAGTTTACGTTTGGCTCTCAAAAGAAATTTCAATTGTTGTACTGTTGATATTTAGTTCTGTTGACTAATAAGTTTGCTGACTACTGCCCTAGACCACCCCTTTCTGTTTACTGATGAAAACACTGAGCACCAGAAAAAACATGAGGGCAAGAAGTCCCATATCCGATCTGTGATGGAGCAGAAATACAATTCTAATGTTGTTTCTACCATGCGCTGTTATAGGTCTCAGATGACAGGCAGTCCCTTCTCCCTGGGGTACAAATCACATCTACCTTTCTAAACTAAAACTTCCTTTTAGAAAACAGTTTGTTTTTCTTTTTCTTTTTTTCTCACACTGTCTAGCATAGTATCTGGTAATGGCGAGCTGCTCAGGTATACATTTGAATAAATAAATGTTTAAATCTAATGAGCAATTGTACTAAAACTAATACTTCTTCCTTATTTATTTGTGCCCACTGCAATACTGCTTTACTCCAGATAATTACATAGTATAATGTCTTTTCATACCTCTACAAAACCATCTGTGGTGAGAAGTGAGAATTCAAAAAAAAAAATATTTCATTGTAGGCTACTCTGAAATGGATAGTAATTGCATGTTATTTCCTGTTACTCAGTGGATGTCACTCAACCAAACTTAATTTAGATTGTTGTGACTGAATGAGTAATAAAGCAGTGGCTGACATCATCCTTGGTTCAGCAAACATTGTCAGAACAATTCCTGGAAAGGACTCTACCCTGTGTTAGCCATGTGACTTTAGTCAGTGACTGAATCTCCTTCAGCCTCAGTTTCTTGCCCTGTTGCAGGAATGATGATAATTACTGCACAGAGCTGTTTTACCAAAGATAATAACATGCTGCATACACAAGGCCCAATAATGGGCAAGTCTGGCACATATATTATTTGGATGAAATTGAAATCCTCTCATTCTATTGGAATAGACACAGGGGATAAATCAGAATACAACATTAGCAAAAAAAATGAAGTTGCCTCCTTTTTCTAATGGTTGGTCTACTGTTGGTAATAAGCAAATGCATATGTGATAGTCTCGCGGGTCTTTGGAAACTATGCAGGGACACGATAATTGTAATATCCTATGAAATTCTAGGTTTTACTCCATTCTATGACTATAAAACCATTGCATGTCCAACTAAAGTTTTAGGCAAGTATTTCTGTTTTTCTGGGAGGAAGTTTCGTGAGCCTCATAAATAGCCCTCTCCTGTTCTTTTATGTCCCCCTGTCCTATGGCCTTATGCTTCTCTGACTCCTGAGGAAGTAGATCTCAGATTCCCATGCTAACCTCCCTCACCTACCAATGTTGAATGTGGCGGGAGGTGTTCATGCTGAGAATTCAGCCTACTATGGAGTCAGCACTGTTCCTCACTGCTTCTCCAGGGCTGGGAACAGTGCATGAAATAAAGAAGGTGTTGAAAATAGTTATACAAAGATTGAATTGGAAATATCAAAGACCTTCCTGGAATTCTAAATAGATTGGAGACACATTGTGGTCAGTGCAGTATCGATCAGACCCGTCAAACCTCAAAGGGAAGGTAGGGGAGGATGGGGGTAAGGGGGAGAGATCAACCAAAGGACTTGTGTGCATGAACATAAGCCTAACCAATGGACACAGACACCAGTGGGATGAGGACATGAATAGGGGGTGGGAGGGCAATGGGGGGATAAGGACACATATGTAATATCTTAATCCATTAAGAAAAAAATAAAATTAAATTAAAAATTTTTTAAAAAGAGTCAGTAAAAAAAAGAAGAATGGAGAATGGCTCTCTTTTACTTTGTATCTGGGTTTCAAAAGCTGGTTGGCTTCTGTTAGCGTGTTGGAGAGAGAGCCCCTTGTGAAAACAGCACCTCTAGGTTTCTTCAAAGAGATTGAAGGCAAATATTGTATTTCTTTCAGTGGCTTTAGGCCATGTGAGAGGAAAATACTGCTGTGCCTTCCTTTTACCTTCCACTCTGGACCTGCTGCTTTCCTCCTCCCAGCCCCACTGAAGTTCTCCATGTGTAGAGGAAAATGAGTGAATATAATCATATTGTTTTACTAGTTTAGTTGATATGCTTAGACAGATCCAATTTCCTACCTGAATCCAAATGTTTATTGCTTCTTCAAATAGGTATTTTAAAGGGGAAATCAAAATTTTAAATATACACTATTTAAAAATTAACAGAAATTAGTATGTGACCTGCCCAGGAACTAATCCCACAGCCTTTCAGTGTTTGGGATGATGCTCCAACCAACTGAGCAACACCAGCCAAGGCACAAGCCCATTTTTTTTTCCACTTTACAGTGGGAAGCCTATGATAGCATGACAGAACTTAGTGAGTCAATGAAATAGAACCACATTTAACTGCATGTCTATTAATAAGCACATTTAAATATAAAGCACTTCTGTGGCTGAATGCCATACATAAAGTTAAAAGACAATGATATGCTGGAGGGAAAATGAAACACATAGAATAGATATAAGGCTTTGCCACATGTCTTTTCTATATATGAATTTTTTAAAATATATTTTATTTATTTTTCACAGAGAGGAAGGGAGAGGGATAGAGAGTTAGAAACATCAATGAGAGAGAAACATTGATCAGCTGCCTCCTGCACACCCTCCACCTGGGATGTGCCCACAACCAAGGTACATGCCCTTGGCCGGAATCGAACCTGGGACCTTTCAGTCCACAGGCCGATGCTCTATCCACTGAGCCAAACCAGTTAGGGCAATGTATGAATTTTTAAGAAAGGTAAACAGCCAAATAGAAAAGTGGGTATAGCAAAGTAAAATACACATGTCATAAACACATGCCTAAACTCACTGTAAAACTCAAGGAAGTACAACATTGAATAATAATGAGACATGCATATTTTGTTCATAAAATTTACAAAAAGATTTAAATGTTGATAATATCAATGTTGACAGGGATCTTGAACAGAGACACTTCTGGGTAGTGTCAGTGAAAAGTATACACTAGTAAAAATATTCTGGAAGGCAATTTGAAGACTCATTTAAAAATCAAAATAGTAATTCTCATTTTTAGGAATCTACTCTATCACAATAATACTTGGTCAAATATATATATATATATATATATATATATATATATATATATATATATATATATATAAGAGTGTCATTGCAGCATTATGATAATGTTGAAAATAGTGAGAAACTTCAATGACAATCAATTAGTAATTGTCAATGGAATACATGCATATGCCTTAAACTCAAAAGATATGTTTTGTGGAAAAATCAAGTTGGAACTATATATGACAAAATTTAAAGATATCTACATATGTTTGTAAAATTATTTCATGCTGTATAACGCAATAGACTAATATATACTTGAATAATCAAAGCTGAAAGTTTATGTACCAAACTGTTAATAATATTTTTTTCTGAAATTTATAACTGAAGGGATTTCACTTTTGACATCATATACTTTAAAAAAAGACAGGATAGCCGCTGATTTTTTAAACCATTTATTCCTTGTGCTTTCCTAAGGTTTTCAAATTAAAGGCATAGTTTAAAAAGGAAGTTGAGGTGCTTACGTGTTGTAATTAAGAGACAGGGCCCAAGTTGAGGGTCAGTTAGAGGAGATACAGTAATGGAGGTTATTCAAGAGAGAAGTATGTTTTCAAGTAGAACTCCGGATGTTTTGACTCCCATGAGGAAAAACAAGTCTGATCTATTAAATAGTGTCCTAACAGATTTTATACTTCATTTAGAGCTTTATATTGTACACCTCTTTGAAGTTTGATTTCTCTATTCAATGCACATCTGTGTCATGCCCATATGTGAATGTGTTGCTTTTGTATGAAGCCCAAGAGGACATTGTCTAATGCGGTGTTTTTCAAGATGTGAGTCATAAGATGTGCTTGGTGTACAGAGTCAGATTAGTGGGTCCTGACCAGCATGTCTTTAGAAAATAAAATGAGATAGAACAGAGTGTATTATAAGTGATAAGATACCCTACATTCCCTATATTGATTTCATTAAATTTACTTCATTAAATGTTGGCTTTAAGTGTCTGGATGTATACTCTGGGTTGATATGTAAAATGTATTTTTTTTGGGGGGGGGCATCACTGACAACATATTTGAAGCCATTGGTCTAGACCCAAATCTGGAAATAACAATAGTGTCATCTTGCAGACGGCTCTGTGGCTCAGGTGATCTGAAAATTTCTTAGAGAGTTTAAGTCAGGTCTTCATGCCAGCATAGAGCAATTTTTTTTTACCATTTGCTTTTATAAGATTATAGCTATTAAAGGCCTTGCCTCTTTTTCCATCTGTGATGACTACTGTAAACCAGCATACTTTTTTGAAAGGGTTTTATACCTTAATGTTGTGTCTTTCTAAATAATGTGCATACTAACGTGTTAGAAAGTCTTCAAAACCATAGAATAAACTTTTTTTAAATTGTAAAACAAGCATGGCCATGTTCCAGAAGAATACAAATCATGTAGATTGGTAAAATAACAGCATGACATCAAAGATAGTTCTCTCCTGCAGTGACCACTGCAAGTGCTGTCCCTGGAATTCTAAGGGCACCAGCCACTCTCTTGCCCCCAGGAACACTTCAATGGAGGAGCCCTGCTAGAAGCCATTGCAAACCAGGCCCATAGTTAGCAAGTGACACCTTAGCAGGAATTCATTGACATACACTTGAGAGTGGAAAGAGGTCATTGGAATAGGAATTATAAAGGTAATTACTTCTGGTTATATGGGACAATTTTGTTTCCAAGGAAGAGAGATCATTCAGATCACCTTAGTACTGGGAATTCATTATACTACTATACATAAATACAGAAATAACAACAATAATAATATCAACAGGAATATTATGGGGATTAAAAAATAAAATTATTACTTTAGTGACACCTCACTGTCCCTTTGGATCCAAGGAAGAAAGTGATCCAGATATTTGCTGTGGCCTTTACAGTGAAGGTGACACCATACTGTTTCTCTGCTTCTAAAAGCTGCCCACCAACTCCCTGATCTCTGATTATATTTTTTGCTTTTCTCTTGGTTGTGTCTTCTGTACAAAATGCTTCGCTGCTGCTATTTTATGTCTCTTCTGTCTGCTTGCTTGTGACAATGACTATGAAACCTCAGTTTGTATTGCTCAGTTTCACAGTAGGTGCCAGTTAGTAGAATCTTTACCTTTTTCTTTCTCATTGATGCAGCTGTTGATAAACACTATATTAAACAGCATGATAAGCCTGTCAAATTCATCCATATAACTCTTTTCAATCTCTACAATTAAGACCCACAAAACTGACTTGGCAAGGGAGAGAGAACTCTTTTACCACTTGTTTCTCATTTCAGTCATAAGCTGGTATAAATCAATTCTATGTATTGTTACCTATGAAGGTGAAAGAGAATAGGTACAGAGAATAAAGAGAAGGGTAACCCAGAGAGAGCTAGTGTTGAGGACCTATTAGGTAATTTCTTGCATTCATTTTCAGCTCTAATTCTCAAAACTGTCCAAAGAAATTAATGTTATTTTTCCACTTTGACACAGGTGAGTAAAGGCATAAAACTACAGGATGGTTAAATCTTTTCCTCTATCCATGCAGAGATAGGAACAGCTTTGCTGATTGGATAACTGATCACATTATAACTACTTTAAAGACAAACGGAAATCTATTATTGAGTGCGTGGAGGAAGAGCATATTCTATTGTATCCTTGTCTTTGCCATTTCATCTTTTAATTTAATTTTTAAAACCAAACTTCAACTTGGAAAGGAAAAGAGTTCCCTTCCTGTTGAAATAAATAACAAATCTGGGGTTTTAGCCACCTGATGTTCTTTGAAATGTCAATTTAAAGGAGAAAATTAGTGTTGGAGAGCTTGGGACTAAATTTCAACTGTGCCTTTCTAAATTGTGCATGCAAGTAGGCAATTAGACCTGCAATGGGTAATTGCATGCCCAAGTGAACTCTTCCACAAGGAGTTTAGAAGCTGATTTTGCAGGTTCAATTTTTAGAAGTCCTTATAAATGTCCGCTCTTGGTGGAACAGCTTCTGAAAATCCTTCATTAACTCTCACAAAGGAACACCTCTCTATCCAAAACAAATCACTTGAGGATGTGAGAAAAGAGCATATGTGCAAATAAAGAGTAATAAATCTTAACAAAAATTTATGTTTTACAGATATGCAACAACATTAGATTGTTAAAATAAATAATAAAATTTAAAATTTAAAATTTTTAAAAATGAAAAATGTCACTGTTAGTATTTTGTTCTATCTTTCTAAACTTATTAGTATATTTATGAAATGTTCTTATATACACCATACTTTTTCATATGTGATAATACATTTTATAATGACTGTCCTATCGTAATCATTTTATTACCTCCATGCTTTTCCATTTTAACCTACCACAATGTATGGAATGGACATCCAAATGTTTAATGTCATGTCTTCATTCATGATATTATAAAATGCATTATTATAAAAATGCAGTGGTAAACCTTAAGGCCCATTTGTTTTTGCTTGATTTACTAATAATTTTTTGATATCACATCCTCTCTCATGCGATTCTAAATAGTGCCATTCTTTTTTATTATGTCATATAAGTGAAAACTAACTCTTTCATAGTTTTCATACATATTTCAGGTGTGACCCGCATCTTGTTAACAGCCAATTTTTCCTCTCCAGCTCAGCTCTTCTTTAAATGATCTTTCATCCTTTAAAGAACTCTCTGTCCCTTTTTTCAAGCTACATTCATTAACTCAATATAAAATTATCATGTTGTGAAGCACACAATAAAAAACACTAATCTTTCCTCATACTCTGCCAAATAAAGCAGTATTATATAACATATATTCAAAAATTAATTTAATCATGTACCCATTCATGTATTCACATCTATTTAAATCACAAAGCATGAATGGAATTTTCTTGAAGACTCAGGAGAAATCAAGGACTGGTAGTCTGAATAAAGTCTCTTCCTTCCTTTCTCTTGTTCTTTAATTAATACATATCTCCTCAGTCTAGATAGCTATATAGCCCCTCAAGTAGGATACATGCTTCAATATTCTCTATAAGTTTTTAGTTAATAGTAGGATTAATATGAGTGGTGGGAATATAATTTCACAAATTACTGACATCACAGGCTAGGTGATATAAATTAACAATAGGAAGGTCTCTTGAATCACAAGTATGAGTACAGATAGTTAATATTCCACATGTTGAGAAACTAGATGAATGTAAACACTTTGGGAGATATTTAACCTGAGTAAAAGTCATTATCACATGAATAAACCAAATGAAAAACAAAAATTTTTTAATGTAAGATCACACAATTAACATTGAAAATAACAGGATAAGCACAACTACTTTATGAAGATTTTAGGGGAAAGAATTAGCCTGTTGTGATCATTTTTATAGAAGCAGCAGGAATCAAAATTCATCAATTCTGGAATTAAATGCAAACAATTGTTTCACAATATGATGTCTGCCACATATATTAATGTTTTATAAACTACTAGAAGATTATATGCTTTAAAAAGCTATATTGGTAGTGAATTAACTTTTATTGATGGAAAATTAATGAGTAATGGCATGATACTTTAAGTTGAGTTATTCTATTCTATATGAAGCTTTACAAATGTTTTTCAGGTTGTTGGGTTGTTGGGTTACCTATTTGTTTTGATTTTTAATGTTTCAAGAGTTTTAAGTTTACTATTTAAACATGTAATTTAACTAATGGCATAAAAATATTTACCTTATAAAGCAATCACTACAGGTTTTGAAAAAATACATTTGAAAACCAAACCTCTCATGCTGTTTATGTGAAATTCACTCCATTCATTTAGCCATCATTTATTGATTTATTTTATTATTTTTTAACAATCACTTTTAATGAGCATTCCCTATGCAGAGGAAGAGCATGTTACAAAAATATATGCCCTTTCAGTAGCTCTAGCTTCATCCCATACCATTCTTTCTTTCTGAGTTGCCACCCTCCAGCTATACTAGAATTATTTCAATTCTTTACTCCTGCCAAGTTTCTCATATTTTAGATAATTTTACCCTCTCTTTCTTCTGCCACCATCTTTCACTAGGTTATTTTTATTTATGATTCCTCCAGAAGATATTGGCATCCTTCTCTAATTTTGGTTTTGTCCTGTGAGCTTAAGTAAATGCTCTATCTTCTGTACAGTAGCATGTACCATGCTATATTATTTACCACTGAGCTGTGAGATTCTTGAAAAGAAGATAATGTTCTCTCCTGTTTGCCTTTGCATCTTCAGCCTCAAGCAGTGTCTGGCAGAGAGGAACTAATATAAATAAATATTTAATGAATAGTCAGAAGGACAGTGATAGTAATCTGAGAAAACAGCATATTTAGGCATTCTTATGAGGCAGTAAAAAAATGTACTAAGAAGTCGATTCTTGTTATTTGCAGTAGTTATGTTCTGCAGAGTTGCTGCAAACATTACATTAGTGACTACTGAACTATGGCTCCTCAGAGAAATACATGGATAGGGTCCTACAATCATCTGGTCAAATTTTTGTCAACTAATCAATTCATGACCTTATTTTATGTGTATTTCTGTTTCAGGACACTTTATTTAGTACATGGTGTTGATTCATTATCATTGAACTTGCAGCCAACAGCTCCATAACTAATGCCAGAGCAAAGCTTATCTAACACATACCTCTTTTCCATAAAGCACATCACAGCCTTCTTGTGCTTAGGAAAACTAGACAAGGCTTTAGCACTATGCTTGGGGGTCATTTTACAAAGCAAAATCATCAAGAAAAAAAACAATAATGCAAAAAATTGAGCACTTAGTAAACTGCAAACAGAACACTTGTTTATTAGTATGAGCACTGAAACAAGAGAGCAATAGATTGTTCCACCTTGGCTGGCAGCATGTGCATTAGGCACCTTTGCCACTGTATATGCACATGTCTGCAAATGCCTGTGAAACTGCCATTCATATTGATTTTGGAGTTACAAATAAATTTGCAAATTGCAATGAATCTGCAAATAACAAAGATTGACTGTATTTGGTACTAGTGAAAAAAATATGGTGCCTGTTATCAAAGAGCTTGCAGTCTAATTGAATATAGAAAGCATTAGTCGAATAACTACAAAACAAGATAAAAATGCATCATAAATATTCATAAGGAAAGTGTTAAAGGAGTTTGGAACAAGTGGTCACAACTGTAATTAGAAGAGGCTTCGGGGTAGAAGTGGTCTTTAAGCTATGTTTAGAAAGATAAATAGGATTTTAAAAGAGGAATATAAAGTTGAAGAAAAATCTGGATGGAGAGACATGGCTTTGGGAAATGATAATGCTAGAAAATCCAGTTAGAAAATGATTATGACAGGCCAATAAGTGGATAGACTAAACCAATAATAGGAAGTGTAAAAAATAATAAGGTAGCGATTAAAAACAACAACAACCATTCTTCTGGAGGCAGGGAAAGGAAGGTTACAGAACAAGTCAAAATAAGCACAGAACAAGACAAATGAAATAGATCTAGGAATGTTATCCATATATTATATTAGTTTTTCTATTGCTGCATTACAAATTATGACCAATCAAGCAGCTTAAAATAACATATCATCTGTAAGGCTTCATGGGTCAGGAGTCCAGGCAGAGACTGAGGCTGACTCCTCTGGGCAGGGTCTCACTAGGCTACAAACAAGGTGTTGTCTGGGCTGCATTTCTCTCTGGAGCTTAGTTCTCTTCCATGATCATGTGGTTGTTGCCAGACTTTAGTTGATTATTTAGAGGATGGAGAAACCCCTGCTGTCAGCCTGGGGCTTCTCTCAGTTCCTAGATCTTGGCCACAGGTCCCTCTCTCATAGATCTCATAACATAGCATCTTATTTCTTCAAGGCCCACAGGAAAATGCCTCTTGCTTCAGATGCTGCTCTTCATGCAAGCTCTAAATTCTCCATTACAAGATTTACCTGATTAGACCAGCTCCACCCACAAGAATTATTCTTTTAATGAACTCAAAGTCAATTGATTAGGAATCTCAATTACATCTGCAGTATATAATGTAGCCTACTCATCAGAGTGGTTTGGCACCATAATTATCACTCTCAATTACACTCAAGGAAAAGGGATTTTATAGGGGCAGGGATCTTGGAGCAACTCTATCATGCTGCCTATGGTAAGGGTCCATTGAGTTAATGAATGTATAATCCCTCCTTTATTCATTTATTTTTTATTACTATCACCAGTCAAGCAAAACTTCCTCAGTCCCACCAGCTCCATTTTTGCATAGAGGAATCCCAAGGAAGAACTTTTGTGTCCATGAGTTGGAGCATGGCTGGGGCTCAGTTTGGGATCTAAATAGGACTTAATTGACCTGCATAGAAAGGGAGAGGTGTCTGAGGAGAGGTTGGGGGCAAGGAGAGGAAGCAGTCCTTTGTGCAGGGCTGTGAGCATGGGCAAGGCAGAGATGTGTGACTAGAAAATAAGGGGAAACATGACCAGCTTCTTAGGAGGAGGAGCCTTGGGGGAGCTGAGGGTTTTCGTGGATGTGTTGTTTTGTGTTTCACAAAGAAACCTCATCCTGCTCCTGTACCTCCCAAAGTCTTCAATGAAATTTGATCCATCTGTCTTTGTTTGGAACCACATTTCTGTAGAGGCTGTTATTTATTGTTATTTCACTTTGTTTTGTTGAGACAATGTCTGAAACTGGCTTGAAGTTTGACACTAGGAAAGATAGATCACAGCCAATTAAAACAGTGTTAGATATCCTGCTCTCTCTCTCTCTCTCTCTCTCTCTCTCTCTCTCTCTCTCTCTCTCTCTCTCTCTCTCTCTCTCTCTCTCTCTCTCTCTCTCTCTCTCTCTCACACACACACACACACACACACACACACACACACACACACACTCACACACTGTCATCTCCTTACCTGGGCCTCTCTCCTTCAAACTTTCTCTCACTTTCTTATGTTGAGCTAAATCTAATTATGACACTGCCTCCCACTAAGACTTTCCAATAGTTTCTAATAGAACATAGAATGAAATCCAAACTCTCACCTTGGGTTATAAATACCTATCCTATATAATAAAAGCCTAATATGCTAAGTATCTGTTCACCCAGTCATCTGTTCAACCAATCAAAGTGCAATATGCTAATTATATGTTAAGGCCACTCACTGCTCACTATGACGTGCACTGACCACCAGGGGGCAGATGCTCCTACTGGTAGGTTAACTTGCTGCAGGGGTCCGGCAGATCAGGACTGAGCGAGAAGGGCCAGACACACCCTGGAGCCCTCCCACTGCCCCTCCCTAGCTGGCCAACCTCCCACAACTCTCAGTGGCCCCAATCATGCACCGGTGGGGTCCCTTGGCCTGGCCTGTGCCCTCTCTCAATCCAGAACCCCTCGGGGGATGTTGGAGAGCCAGTTTCAGTCCTATCCCGCAGGCCAGGCCAAGGGACCACACTGGTGCACGAATTTGTGCACGGAGCTTCTAATATTACTATAAATGGTATCTCTCCACCTCTCTGATTTTTATCTGATACCACCCTGTCTCTGTCTACTCTGCTTGACCTTTCTCTGTTTCTTGAACATGCTAAGCTTGTCCCTTCACCTGTTCCATATTAGTTCCTTCTGCATGGCTAACTTCATCATGTAGTATAAATTACAGATTATCTGCTTACAGGAGCCTTCCTTAAAAAAAAACCCTTTCTAACAGAGACACCTTTCTATCAAAGCATCTTATTTTAATTATCTAACTATATATTTGGTTTATTTTATGTCCCCCTTAATCCTGCCTCTGAACAGGCCATGGGCTCCTCAAGGTCAAGAACCTGTCTCCACCAACTACCAGTCTATTGAGAGTAATTAGGATGGTGCTTGACACATAGAAGATGCTTTACAATTACTTGTTAATAAATTAATTAATAAGAAATTAGTATGGGTTGGGGGTCTATCTGTCAACATTTAACATAGTGCATCAGATAAATAATCAGCAAAAGTTATGAGTCCAGTTGGCAAATAGTGGTGCAAAATGGCAATTTGGTAAGGAGGAAATAGAACTGGTCTGGCCTTTGAGATACTGGGGTCTTAATCTTGTCTCTGCCACCAACTTTCTATTTGATCTTGGGCAAGGCAGTTCTTTCTTAGCTTGTAGTAAAAAAAACAAAAAACAAACAAACAAAAACAAGAATACATATGAATATTTCTATATACTAAGTTTGTATATGTTATTATCCCATTTTTGTAGATGAAGTAACTGAGGCAATGTGAGAGGAAATAATCCGTGGTCAGTATGCAGTAGGGTGGTTCTGGGAGAGACACATGTCAACAGGCTATTTCTTAGGATCTGAAATCACCTGTGTTTCTTAAAAGTCTCTTCTTCCTCTGACATTCAAGAATTTTGAAATACCATTATCTTCTACTTCCTTAATCAGGCATCTATCATTTTTAAAATTCTGAACAGTTTCTCCACCATGTAGAAAGGATGAGAGAAAAACATTTGTGTGAAGAGTCTGAATAAGAGGGCTTTTGGCCTGAATACTCATTTTTCACTTTTTTTCTTAAAAAAATAAAAGAAAGAGTAATAAGCAGAAAGAAGTAATAAATACAGAATTGTCTTTCCAATTATGCCTGAGAATTTATACTCTTTAAAAGCCACCTAGATTTCATATCTAAACATTTTTTTTAAGTCTCTGACTGTTTTTATGTTCAGTGCTTTCTAAGTGATTTGTAAGGTTGATATTTAAACAACTCTTATACTGCTAATCACATAGCTCACTCTTTTGAAATGTCACCTCTTTTTCCACTTGTAATATCTTTATTTAGATGTCAAATTGTGCAATCATTGCCAATGTTAATTTAGCAGCAAGCAGTGATTATGTCATATACACCTATTTTATTCTCTTGCAGGTCTGATTCAATGAAAAACTGCTTCTACTTATTTCACTTGATTATTTTCTTACTTGTTGTTCTTTTAAATTTCAGGTATAAGTTTGATTTGCTCAAAATCTTGAAAAATAAATATGTTTCCTAGATGCATAAGAGTCCCTGTGATATTAAGAAACACTATTTGGGGACATAGATGAGTAATTTCTTAGAAATGTCCTGCTTGACTATTAGAGTTTTATTCTTTTAAAGTAAGTGATATTCACAGGCAGAACCTGAGAAAAAGCTCCTTAGCACTCCAGAACTTTTGTAGAATGTACCTACCTTCTCTGGAGTCTTCATACAACCAGAGATTCCCTAATTATAGTAACAATAAGAACCCAGTACCAATAGCTCATCTTAGGGTATTATTATTATTATTCTTAGTTTACAGATGAGGAAATGAAATTCAAGAAACCTCAGCCAATTAGGGGTTGACCCAGAACTCTAGCAACAAAATTTGGGCTTTCTGACTTTAATGTGAGCTTTGAAACACTTTACATGCCTTGGCCTTCACTGTGCTTTGTTGTCTTACCCTGCTGTAGCCTGCCCAATATTTTCCTCTCTTTCATTGAAGAAATACTTTACCAGGCATCTAGAACAAAGCAATATAGATAGAATAAAACTATTAATAATACTGTCTATCTTTAAACTGCTCAAAGGTTACCTGGGTGGTTCTGGGAGATACACATATCAATAAGTGGTTAGACCAGAAAGCTATAATTATAGTTGGGAAGTTTCAGAGATTATTTCCAGAGTTTTCCTGGTTTTAGTTTATGTATTGAATGTATATGTGCTGAAAAAGGGCAAAGGAGAAAAATTAATTCATGTTCCCTATGTGTGTAGCATCATGATGACTACTTATTTTAATTAAAGCAAGGCAAGTACATAGGATGCCTGTTTCTTGCTCAGGTAAATGGGCGTTCTTGATTGGGCAGCTCTCCTTCAAACAATGTTTAGTGACCCAGACTCCTAGCACCTTGGGTCTCTGCCATCTTCAATTTGTGAACCTCAAGATTTCCCTGGAGGCCTCTTCTAATTCAGCCAACAGAAGTGGGAAAAAGCAGGGGAGATTAAAAATGAGACACCTTTATGGACCAGGCTGAAGAGGGACTTCAGATTTCATTGGTTAGAACTCAGTCACATTTAAACATCTAATTGCAAGGGAAGCTGGGAAATATAGTCTTGACAATGAGATTATAAACAAATGCATTGGAAGTATGGATGCCATGATCCTACCTATTTAATGTCAATAAAATTATCTTCTCAGAAGAAAGTTCTAAAAAGTAAAACTTGTTAATTTTGTGCTGACCTATCCTCTATAAGGGCTATCTTCATAGATCCTATGAAACAAAAAGAGAAAAGAGAAGACCTTTACAAAATACTTTTTGAGGTGGTAAGAACTTGCTTCCATAAACCTTTGAGCTGAGAAAACAAAACAAAACAAAACAAAACAAAACAAAAAACTAGGTGTGTATATATGTTTCTGTGCAAGTGTGTGTGGGCATGCGAGTATCACAGAGATAGTAATTAATAAAGCCTGTATTTGAATCCAAATTATTTATCACACCAAGCAGATCCCATGAGAAACCACAAAAAATACATTAATTTACAGCAGAACCAATACCAGGATTCTTTGCTATGTGGATTTTTAACATTTTTGACTTGAACCTTTTAAACAAACTAATATCTTGTATTAGACCCTCAAACAATATAAACTAAATTCCCACTTATTGGTTTAACTGTCCTCAGTGACTCGACTTAGAATGGGAACACTGTATTTCCTGTATTTGGTTCTAAGGATACTTCAAATCATCATCATCCTCTTTATCTTTTTGTACCTCTATAGTCATATTTGCTAAGTCTCCACAAATATGACTAAAAAAGTGAAAAAAAAATACAAAAAGCCTAACACTATAGATTTAGGGAAAGAGAATGCCATACTGAATGTTCAGAGGTATCTTAAAACTCCATAATATATTTATGTAGTTATTCAAAGACTTATAGACTATATCACCAATTCTGAATAACACCTTTCAAAATAAAGCATTCAGAAAAGCATATCTAGAATACAGAATTTACCAGAAATCTCAGCCACAACTCTTGTAAAGAGATACATATGGGCTATTATCTGTTTTTTGCATGTTTTTCTGTGCCATTTGGCAACAGGGTATAGCATAGCATTTTACTTGGCTCTACCCTTAGGATGTTTTCAAGCTGAGTGAACACTCCTCTGAGCTGAGAGGTAGGTTGGTAAGCACAGCAAGCTCAGTTGCCTTTGTTGGATGTGATTGTCTCCTACCTTTATTGCTGAGTTCCTGAGATTCGGGGGGAAATAGGAGTACAATAATTAAAACTCCTGCTGCCAGAATGTTTTGTATTTATATGAACACTAGTCTTATTTCCACCCCTATCTAGATTTTGTATGAGGAAATGTATATATAAGAAAATGTCTTTTATGATCTGATGGAGTGACAGCATGATCCTCTAAAGTACCTCCCCCATGTCCTCAAATAACTTCCTGACTTTTCACACATTATTTCTGAGATGATCTTTCCAAATAGATGTAAGTGTTTGTTTCAAAACTGGGGTCATACTACTCCAAGCATCAAATGATATGGAAGAGATAAATAGTTTTCTATTTACTTTCTCTTTCAGAAGGGAGAGGGTTGGTAGGTCACCCCTTATATTTCATAATCTAAACCATTCTGCCTGATATCAGTGAAAATCCCACCTAGATGTGTCTGAAAGTTTTAGATTTCCCTTTTTACTGTAATTTCTTCCTGAAAATTCATAGATTAATAGTTTGATGTAATAGGCTATTACCAGGGCTATTTCTTTTCTTTTATAAAATATATTTTTTATTGATTTCAGAGAGGAAAGGAGAGGGAAAGATAAATAGAAACATCAATGATGAGAATCATTGATCGGCTGCCTCCTGCACGCCCCACACTGGGGATTGAGTGCACAACCTGGGCATGTACCCTGACCGGGCATCAACCCGGACATCCTGGTTGAGACTGACACTCAACTACTGAGCCATGCTAGCTGGACAACAGGCTATTTCTTAGACATTATTGAAAACTGTTGTTAGAGGTTGCTACATGAGTGGGTGAATGAATGAATAAATGAATGATGAGTGAGTGAGTAAACAAAGTAACTAGGGTCATGGAAAAAAACTAGAGAACCTTACCACAGTTGGTGATAACGCTGAGGAGAGGGTCAATTCTGTGGGCAATCACTGAGAAAATTATTGCAGTTCTCCAAAGACTTAGAAAGACAGGCTCATTCCTGAGCAGAATAATAACATAAATGCCAACATCTTCCAAAACAAAAGATACCACCACAGTTCCTATTGAAAACACATTGTTTATCTCAAAATACTCTTCTTGATAGCCTGGCATTGAGGATAATTATTGCACAACAATGCTCTCATGCTGCAAAGGAATGAGCATGAAAAATGAATGTTTCACAGATGATAAACATAAATGCAGGCAGCACTTAATATTTTAATTAAAAAAAACTCTTTTCTTTTGAATTCAAACCTCTAGAAGATTGCTCAGAGATACTTTCATCACTAGAAAATCAAGACAAAAAAAAATTACTAAGTTGCACTGCAGTTTGAGTAACAGATGAAAAAGGAGCAAATGTAATGAGAGCACCCAGGGAGCTACACAAGGACTGGGACCATTTTAAAAACTAATAGAAAACAAAGGCCGTTCAAAGCAGATAAATGTAGCCTAATGATGGCTTTGATGAGCCTTTGTCTCTCAGCTCTTTGTGCACAGTAAAATAAGAAGAATTAAAAAGAGAGAGAGCAAAATAGTCAGACTTGCACGTCACTAATGAGTGATGAGAACTGGAAAGACAAAGGATGAATTTCAGTGGTTTTATCAGCTATGTCTCTGTGAATTACAAGATATAAGACATGACAAAGAGTAGGAGTGAGAAGAGATAAGTTTGATGTATGAAAACTAATAGATTAAACTTTTTTGTGAGGGGAGTATGGATTGCTGGAGAGATGCCTCTCCTGTGGTTTCCACAAAAATATTCAGCCAGTTGATTATCTGGCATGAATGTCCCAGTAGAATCTGGGCATCATTAGTCATACATTAAAGCCCAGACCAAAGTCCTCTATGGAGAGAAATCCTGAGTATGGCTCCTCATGGACATACTAAAGGGATTTATTCAACAAAGTAAAGGAAGTTGCAGGCTATCTACAGTCATGGCCATTTCACTCATTTTGACCAGATTAAATGGAGCCATGGATCAAATTGGTCTTCAATTCAGTTAATTTTTCTTTTCGATGTGGCCAATTTTTAAACTAAAATGACAATGAATTTTAATCAAACTACCTATATATGTGGGCATAGCCAAATAAAAGTTATGTGTTTTTGTTTATAAAAACATTGACCTCTGTTGGAACACTGGCTGTGTGTTTTTAAGCCACTTAAAAGTTGAGGTTCCGCCCTGAACGGTTTGGCTCAGTGGATAGAGCGTCGGCCTGCGGACTCAAGGGTCCCGGGTTCAATTCCGGTCGGGGGCATGTACCTTGGTTGCAGGTACATCCCCAGTGGGGCGTGTGCAGGAGGCGGCTGATCAGTGTTTCTCTCTCATTGATGTTTCTAACTCTCTATCCCTCTCCCTTCCTCTCTGTAAAAAATCAATAAAATGTATTTTTTTTAAAAAAGTTGAGGTTCCATTTCCTTTAACTCTCATTATGATCATACCAGTAGCATGTGTTTATAAAAATGAAAAGGAAATGTTTGTAAATTGAGAGTACTATACTATTACTTGGAATAGAGTTTGGGGGAGTATTGAATAGCTCTGCATAATAATGGAATAAAAATATGAAGTTGTGTAGTAGAAGAGAAGCCCCTTGGTTTTGCAAACGGACACATATAATAAATACGTGGTGGTGCCAATAAAGGACTCAGGAAATAATGCATCCAATGAGGAGACTTAAGGTGTTTGTTTGAGGAAGAGAACTGGGGTGATATACAGTTCTCATTACTCACTGTACTTGTTTGTTAAGGCTATTGTAACAAAGTACCACAAACTGGGTGAGCAACACAACTTTATTGTCTCACAATTCTGGAGGCGAGATATCCTAGATCAAGGTGTGGGTAGGGCCATGCTTTCTCTTAAGGCACAAGGGAAGGATCTGTTTCAAAGTTTTCTCCTAGCTTCTGGCAGTTCCTTGACTTGTGGCAGCACAATTTTAGACTTGACATTGGTGGTAGTGGTGGTGGTGGTGGTGGTGTATGTGTGTGTGTGTGTGTGTCTAAATTTTCCATTTGTCTAGGACACTAGACATTTAATCTAGTTAGGGCCCATCCTAACCCAGTGTTAGGGTCGCCAGAAGAGCAACACACGAGGCCAAAAGGGGTAAAGCATTATAAATTTATTGTTACATCTGCTAGCAGAGGGGCTGAGGCCAAAATGGCATTAGCAGGGCAGAGTAGGGGGAATGGGATATTTATGTCTCTTGTAAAGGCCAGTCAGAGTAATCATCGGTGAGACCAGGTACAGGTGGGGGCCAGGTGGAGGCGGTCACTGGAAACTGGGTGAGGTGGTATACTGGAAGCCAAAAGCTATTAATCATGAAACCTACAATGAGAATAACAGGAAAATCCCCGGGAGGGGCAAAAGCCCCAAGCACAGTACAATGGAGTGCAAGAGTGTGCCTAACATTTCTCTCTCTCTCTCTCTCTCTCTCTCTCTCTCTCTCTCTCTCTCTCTCTCTCTCTCTCTCTCTCTTCCCTGTAAGCTGGAGTTCCTATAAGCTGAGGTTGATGACGGATGCCGATCATGTTCTTCTGTAGCTTCTTCATGCTTAGGTGGGGTGTAGAGTTGTCTCTAATTAGTCCATGTTTGAGGGAGGGAATGATATCTAGTGTAGGTCTGGAATAGCATCACCCAGTATGAGTTTATCTTGGCTAATTAGATTTACAATCACTATTTCCAAATAATGTCATGTTTGGAGGTAAACGTATAAAATTGACGGACCCAAGTCAAGCTATACTATTCAGTAATATTTTATAGGTAGCAGGTTTTTGTTTGTTTATTTGTTTGGTTTGTTTCTTTTACCCCCGCTTAAGTGGTAAAGGCAACAGCTGACTAGAGTTGGCTATTTTCCTTCTTTTAGGTCAGCTAGGCTCTGATAATTTCCTAACAGGTTAGGCTCTGATGGACTGGTTTCTCCTGAGGGCAGGTCTTGTCAAGAATATAATTCCCTGGTACATTTCAAAACACTTTCTTTTTCTCTCCCCCTAGACATGTGGGAGAGTTTTTCTCAGATATGTACTAGGAGAACCTGGTCAAGCACCTAGAGGTAAAACACACAAAATTATGCTGTTCCCCTTGACTTTTTTTCTAAATATAGTTTAATTAATTTTTAGAGAGAGAGAGAGAAAGGAAGAGGGAGAAAAAGATAGAAACATCCATCAGCTGCCTCCTGCATGCCCCTTACTGGGGATTGAGCCCACAATCAGGCATGTGCCTTGACTAGGAATCAAACAGATGACCTCTTAGTGTAAGGCAGCAGTTCTCAACCTGTGGGTTGTGACCCCTTTGGGGGTCAAACGACCCTTTCACAGGGGTCGCCTAAATACATCCTGCATATCATATATTTACATTATGATTCATAACAGTAACAAAATTGCAGTTATGAAGTAGCAACAAAAATAATTTTGTGGTTGGGGATCACCACAACATGAGGAACTGTATGAAAGGGTCGCGGCATTAGGAAGGTTGAGAACCACTGGTGTAAGGGATGATGCTCAACCAACTGAGCCACAGCAATTCTTCAATTACAAATTTGGATTGTCTACTGAGGCACTGGATCCCTAGGTGGTTTCCACTCAAGAGACCCTCTCGGATATGCGGTGACTCCCTGTATTCACTTTTCTATTTCTCCAAGCTTGGGGGCAGCAATTTACCCTATGTCCTCACCTTCCTTTTAGACCCAAGGAGAATTATGATTTTTAAAGTCTGTTCAGCTTTTTTACTTGTTACGATGGAGTGGTGACTTATAAGCTCCTTCCTTATTTGCAGAACCAGAAACCAAAGTGTGTGTGTGTGTGTGTGTGTGTGTGTGTGTGTATAAATTTTTAAAATTAGATTTTCTTTCTTAGGTGAACCTAAGGTAAAATGTTTCAGCAGAATTTCTATGATGATTAAAATATAAATAAAGGCAACCTGGAAGACAAGGGGGAAAAAAGACTTTAATGTTCTATATTTATATGTGGTCTTGAATATCCTGTTTATCTGTGTTCCTACCATATGTTATTTATGTGAATTTTATTAATATTTTCTGAGCCTTAGATTCTTCCTTGGAATACTAAGGAAAATAATGCACACCTAACAGTTTTATTGTAAGGATTAAATGTCCCATTTAATCCCACAATAAAAAAGTAAGTGAAGTATTTTTTTATTGCTCCACATCTAACATATAACCTTCATTATTACTAGCTTTAGCTACTCTTCTTCCCTTTCTGAACTAAAATTCTCCCACACAAACACCCCATATGTATATCCCTACAACTTTCTTTGCCTCGTAGTTAAGAAGCTTCAGCTATTATTTTGTGCTAGATTGAAACATTTTAGTTTACCGTAAAAATATTTTGGAAGCAAGATGTAATTACCCATGGCTTCCCTTTGGGCTAGTGAAGCTGAAAGGTTGGCACTGAACCACCATATGGACTGTGCAGAGGGGCCTGTTGGAACCAAGCATTTAAATCTATTTCTACCTGAGAACAATTAGATGAAACCACCCAATTCTTTCAGGGCCTTTGAAAATGATCACCTGTTGGACCCAGACTCTGAGTAAATTGCTTTCATTTGAATAGGATTTGGAATTTGTTCAACTAATCACAGTATGTTAATTGCATTTTGGAGGAAAAAAGAAATTGAAGGAAGCAACTGGTTCTTGTTAGATTTGTGCCAGCCATGAGATTCAGCTTGTGACTAAAGCAATCTACCTTGTTAATCTCAATAGAAGACAAATTTTGCATGCTATAATAATTAAATCACCCTTGAAAAAATAAAGTAAGTTCTGCATGGGAACATGTTAGGCTACACTATATCAGATTTTATTTAAATACTATATTCCTATTTATACCAACCATCTTTTTTTTATCCCAAAATGACAAATACCAACAATCTAAGGTACCTTGATTATCCAAGGTCAATTACCCATGGTGAGTTTTCACCTTGGAGAAGATAATTTAGAATATAATGGTAGCACCATTGTAGTTCTTTATTTTATTTTTCTTTAGTCTGAGGTAGTCAAAAGAGAATGATCTTCTACTTATGTCAAGCAGAGTTTGGATATCAGTTGTGCCAACTTTGTAGTTGAGCACTCTTAGTAAAAATATACCACCTGTGAAGGTAAAACGTTTCAGCCAAATTTCTATGGTGCTTAAAATATAAATAAAGTCAATCTCTATCTGAAATGACCAGTCCTTTCTTTCTTTTCTTTTTCATTGATTTTTGGAGATGAGGAGAGAGAGAAACATTGATGTCAGAGAGACACATCAATTGGTTGCCTTGCACCATGACCAGGATTGGGATAGAGCCTGCAACCTGAAGTATGTGTCTTTGACCAAAATCAAACCAGGGACTTGGCCCAAACTCTGTCCACTTAGCCAAGCCAACTAGGGCTGAAATGACCTGTTCTTATTTCAAGAATTTTCATGGGACAAAAATAGAAAACTTCATATACCACATGTAGCATAGGGTTTATGCAACAATGGGTAGCAGAAGTATAGAGTCCCCAAGCAAAGCAATAGTAATAATAATAAAGGGATAGTTACATTGCATTATTATTTAGATAAAAAGTATCATCCTATGTCTGATTTTCTTCTTCCCTCCTAATGATAATGATCGATATTGAGTAATCTATTATCAATCTATTTTGACTATTTCCTAAACATTGATTATACTAGTAACTATAATTTATATGAGAAATATAAATGACCATTAATCTCAGTAGATTATAATGACTTTAGATAATATGAATAATATACACTGGTATCAACATAATAGACTTATTTAGTAGTTCTTATTTTGTTCTTATAAATAGGACCAGATGTCTAGAAAACGTGGCTGAAATGTTTAACAAGTGCCACAAAGCTAAGTGCTATAAATAAGTGTCCACATAGTCTAAAGAGAGGAGCTGGGTTCATCAGCACAGGTCATGATAATAGATGATAAACATCCATATATTCTGAGAAGTCCTTGATATGTCACCTCTAAACTCATTGAGAGGTGACCAAAATCACTGCAGGATCTCTATCCAGTTCATCCATCACATTTTCCCAAGCTACATACAAAACAACTAAAGTTTTATTGTAATGAAAAAGAGAAAAGGATTTCTTGAAAAGATTGCATAGAAACATAAAGCACTATAAATTTTTTTCCAATTCGTGTTGCACATTGAAATTTTATAATTTATTTTGCTGTTAAAAATTAAGGTATGCATTATCACCTACATGCATAACAAATATTTCCTTGCATTAATTACCAGGTCCAAGGCTGTGGCCATTTTTAAAGATCTGGAAACATATTGCCAGCCTGCTCTGTATAAATTTTACACAATTAGAGGTCTCATTAGGTAATACTGCTCAAAGGTACTCTAGCACTATATGAAAGAACTATCACATAATGGAAAGTACTCTGAAATAAGTGGGAAAAATAACTAATTTTTCTCTCTCATCCTATATAGTAAAGAAGTAATATGCAAATTGATTGTCACACCCTCACAAGATGGCTGCCTATGACCAGGCCAGCAGGGAGGTTGGTGAGGGACAACCAAACAACTGAACAGCAGGCTGCATGGGGCAACCAGGCCAGCAGGGTCGGGGGCAACCAGGCCAGCAGCGGGGGGAGGGGGGCAGTTAGGGGTGACCATGCTGGAAGAGGGGGGCAGTTAGGGGTGATCAGGCCAGAAGGGAGGGGTAGTTAGGGGTGATCAAGCTGGCATGCAGAGGCAGTGAGGGGCAATCAGGCATGTGGTGGGGGGGAAGTTAGGAGCAACCAGGCAGGCAGGCAGGTGAACGATTAGGTGCCAGCAGTCCAGGATTGTAAGAGGGATGTCTGACTGCTGGTTTAGGGCCATTCCCGGGGATCGGTCCTAAACCAGCATTTGGGACATCCCCCAAGGGGTCCCGGATTGGAGAGGGTGCAGGCTGGCCTGAGGGGACACCCCATGCACAAATTTCATGCACTGGGCCTCTAGTCATACAATAAGGTTGAAGCTTTAACATAATTATTTGCTATTTGATTTTTTGTTTCTGTCAATTACCTTTGGTTCTTTGTTCAGTTTTGTTTGTTTGTTTGTTTGTTTTTCAATTGGAATCTTGGTGGGTTTAAAAACGATTCCTAAAAGCTTTTTGTATTTAAAAAAATGTGAACTTTGTCTACTATTTTTATAGTAAGGATGTTCTCCTTCTTACCGCTTACTTTTTAGGTTTACTTATTTATATTTCTCAAGAATGTGGCTTTTTTTAAGAAAAGTAAATTCAGTATTACAGTGGGCCAATGAGTATGTTAATTCAAATTGAGAAGTTTATGAAGAATCATGTGTAGATTTGAAAAGTTGAAATTAAAACTCTAGGTAATGTACAGTGATTTTTCCACAACACCTTGAAGTAGTAGTAAACAAGTATTGAAGCTCTCTTTTTTTACATGAACAAAGTAATGCACATTTCACAACTACTACTCTAGAAGGCAGGCCGTTTATGATACTAATTTTAGAGATTAAAACAAAAAAACCCTGCAGCACCCAGAGGTCAGACTCTTTCTGAAACAAGTTAGCAGCAGGATTTAAACTCGGGTAGTCTCACTCAAGAGACTATTACTCTTCATTCCATAAAGCTAACCTTTAGCACCCTTCTAAGAGAATGTTTAGTAACATCCATACTTCAAATAAACAAGTTAAAAACAGATAATGATAGTTACAAAAGTGAAAATAAATCTGTAAATTCATAGTAACCCAACACTTACTAGGTTTATAAATTGTAGTTTTTTGATCAAAATTATAAAATATCTCACCATATCTCTAACTATGCAAAGCCAGTGTTAAAGAAAAACAAATAGTAACTAGTGTACAATAATTTTCTTCATTTACTGGGGAAAAGACAATCTGTGTCTTAAATGTTTTATTTAGAAAAAAATTTGAAAATAACACTGTGGTCTGGCCATGGTGGGTCAGTGGTTGAGGGTTGACCTATGAACCAGGAGGTCTCACAGTTTAATTCCTAGTCATGGCACATGCCCCTGTTGTAGGTTCGATCCCCAGTGGGTTGTGTGTAGGAGGAAGCAGATCAATGATTCTCTCTTATCATTGATGTTTCTATCTCTCTCTCTCTCCCTCTCCCTTCTTCTCTGAAATCAATAAAAATATATTGAAGATTTTAAAAAAATAGCACTGGAAAACCATTCTTATTTCATCATTTAGAAATAAAACAGGTAAATGAATATTATTTTTGCTTTTAAAAATCACAAAGCTCAAAAAGTTCTAACTTCAGATGAAACAAAATTTTTGAATAGCCAAAGTAATTCTGAGAATAAAAAACAGAGGTATCACACTTCCTGACTTCAAATTATACTGCAAAGTGACAATAATCAACAAAGTATGGTAATGTATGGAAGCAGACACACATACCAGTGGAACAGAAAGGAGACCCTAGAAATAAATCCACATATATATGGGCAAATAGTTTTTAACAAAGGAGCCAAAAAATATACAACAAAGAAAAGAAAAGAAAGCCTCTTCAAATAAGTGGTGCTTGGAAATACAAAAATCACATTCAAAAGAATGAAGCTAGACTACTTTTTGTCACCACATACAGACATTAACTCAAAATGGATTAAAGACTTAATAAGACCTGACACAATAAAATACATAGAAGAAATCATAGGTACTAAAATTATGGACCTTGGTCTTAGAGAGCATTTCATTTATTTGACCTCAAAGGCAAGGGAAATAAAAGCAAAAATAAATGAATGGCAGATGTGAGATGGTACCTCATTGTCTTTTGATTTGCATCTCTTGGATGATTAGTGATTTTGAGCATTTTTTTTTTTTCATGTCTCTTGGCCTCTGTATGTCCTCTTTTAAGAAGTGTCTATTTAGATCCTTTTCTCATTTTTTCATTGAATTGTTTATTTTCCTTTTGTTAAGTTGTATGAATTCCCTATAAATTTTGGAGATTAGGCCTTTTTCTTCTCTTCTAGTACAATTATGTCTCTATTCTTCTCTTTTCTAGATGGCCGCCTTTTCCAAAATCTTTTTAGTCTTTTCTTTTACTCTTCATTCCATAAAGCTAACCTTTAGCACCCTTCTCAGTCTATATTTGCTCCTTCAGAGACCTCATCTTACCAAGGCTTTAGTTACCACCTTTATAGCCCCTTTCCCAAACCTCCCTCTCTTGTACAAATTTATATCCTGAATTTTAAACATGTATTTTCTGCTCCTTTGGAAAATTTCCTTAATTGTGCCACATAGTTTTACATACCTCAAATTCAACAGTCCCAAAACAAACATAACCCAACATTGTTTCTCTTCCTCTATTTTCTTTCTCAATGGATAATTCATGGATCACTCAGTACTGAGAGTAATTTACAAATTCATCAGCAGAGTTGGAAGTAAGCTAGGAATAATAATGGGAAAGTGTTACATGCTGAACACTATGTTGTAGAAAAAGCATGGACAAAAGCAGATTCCCATCCCAGTTCTACCAGGTACTAAGTAAGTGATTTTCTGCAATTATGCAAGTTCACTGAACCTTTGTCCCCTTATCTCTCTAACTGGGATAATTCTGTTTTCTTCAAAATGACAATGTGAATATGAAATTATACATAAACTGTATTTTTTTTAACATTGTATAAGTTCTCAAAGAATAAAAATTGCATTCATCTTACCTCCTCTCCTTTCTCATTTATAATTGTTTTTAACATGATCTTATTTGAGCTTGTAATAAATATGTAGACGCATGGAGATAAATACAACCAGGTCCTTAGTTTATCATCTAAAAACTAAGTGTATGTATATGTGTGCTGGGGGGGGGGGGGTCATGAAAATAAATAATTGAATAAAATGTGATACAAAATTATGTGTTCAGTTCAAGTTTCTCTCAATTTTTTTTCCATTACCATTTATCCCCCCTATGCCCTCTGCCACCTCCACCACCTCCATACTCCAGCCCCCGCAATCATCACACTGTGGTCCATGTCCATGAGTTCTCTCTCATTTTTTAAAATAATTTTTGCTCAGTTCCTCCACACTCCCCACCCCTACCCACCCCACCCACCCCCTGTGGTCTGCCTGCTCTCTATCTATGAGTCTGTCCCTATTTTGCAAGTTTCCACTCTTCTCCATTCAAGGTCTCCTAAGCCTTGTAATTGAATCTGAGTAATAAAAAGCAGACATGCCCTAAATGTTAACAACTTTGAGGTAATACTTTTGATTGTTTTCTTTAAAACTGTTATCGAAATCTACCACATCAAGGGTGATTAAATGACTGACTGACATCAGATGTGTCGTTTCAAACTAATTTATGAAAATAGTCACTGAGTCTTTTGTGACCTTTGGCAAATTAAATTCTCCAATCCTCCTGAAAATAATAGCATCTACTACAGCAAACGATTAAGATAGTAAGATGATGTAGGTTATGGCTTAGCATAGTGAATGGCACCCATAGCTGTTATTGTTGTTGATGTTATCATTTGAATGGCAAGATAAATTGACATTATTCTCAGACCAGACTGAGATGGAATATTCTTATAATTTTCATATACGATTCATTCAACCATCCTTGGTTTCTCCCATAGGACAAAGCTAATGTACTCATCTCCCTCAGTTAAGTAATTGCCTCCAAAGCTCCCCACAGGAGCAGTGAGGGGAGCTTGAGATGGAATATTAGTCAGAAGCACTCAGAGGAAACTGTCTGTCTGTGTCTTGTGAGAATGGGACACTTCAGTCAGTTTCTATTACTCCATTGTGACCTAATCTTCCTTTTCACCCATGGTCGTGTAGATAAAATAACAATGAAAATGACACCCTGGGAGATTGAAATATATAACTCTCTAGTTCTCCATTCTTTGTCCTAGCCAGTTCCTCATTTATTTGACTAGGAAGGACAATTATCCTTTCCTCTAATCTCTAGAGCTTGTGTTGCTTATTTATTATTTTAATTGGCAGCAAATCCTGAGGATGGAGCATATCTCAGGCAATCAGGCATTACTTTGTACAGCACTCGGAAGACATAGGACATTTGCCAAATGGTGAGCTGGTTTCATTAATAACAATAAAACCTACTCCTGCAACCGCTTATATCAAAATATTTCCCCCAGATGTTTTGCAATCATTGTGTTAAGAGACCTCTGCTAGAACAGTGTAGGCAAACAAACTAGGCATAAGGATGGTAGAGAGGCACTTTAGGGAAATGCCTAAAAATGTCTTCCTTTTCAGTTTTACCGACCAATGGGGTCTTCCAAAGAAAATGTGAACCTCTCCAGCTGTTGGTGTTGTATTAGAATCCAACATTGTGTCCTGGATAGCAGGTATAGCTGGAAGGCATGGACAAATCTGGAATATTTTTCAAAAGAGAAATAAACATGAACAGCCCAGAGGAAAAGAGGATTAGTTAAACCAAAAGCAAATTGTGAATCTATTTCCCTAGGGTAAGGAAACTCGGTATAGTTCCTTTCTGCTTCATTCTTTGGAGCAAATGTGGAATAAATCACTATGTCCATCCTGAGGAGCAGGGGCATCTTCCAGAAATGGCTCTCATTACCTAAGCGGTGCTTCTTAAATAGAACAGGCTACTCCTGGGAACCAAAGGCAGAGAGCTAGACGTACTTAGTGTACAAAATAAAATGGTGGGAGAATATATCTAAAAAATCATAACATTCATTGAGCATACATTGTAACATTACACATAATTGCTTAATCCAGTGCTTTTCAACCTTTTTCATCTCATGGCACACAAAAATTAATTATTAAGTTTCTGTGGTACACCAAAAAAATTTTTTTTTGCCAATCTGACAAGAAAAAGTAAAATTTTGACTCATTCACAACAAATGATTATTGTTCTTTTGACTGCTGTTATTATTATTATTATTTTATTTTGTGACAATCTAAAGGAAAAGAGGTCAGTGCCCTTGACAATACAGTCAGGGATTTCATGTTTTAAAAACTTGCATGGCACACTGGTTGAAAATTGCTGGCTTAATCCTTACATTAAACCAAGGAGGTAAGTTTTTCTTTCTCCTCATACTTTTCCACTAATGAAGAAAGTGAGGTTCAAAGTGGTTTAAATAACTTGCCCAATGACACACAACTAATATATGGAAAGTTGAGATTCAAAACCAGGATGCTGAAATACGAAACCTAATTCCATACCTCCCTGACAGATTTTGATAAGCAATAAGTGATTTAAAACATAATGTATTAAAATAAATTGGCTAGAGCTTACAGTTGCATAATAATCACATATCTGTGGCTACTACTGTTGTTTTATAGAACAATAGGGAACCTTCTGCTTTCTGATGAGTTGCATTGGCCTGTACTTTCCGCTCCAGAGTTATATGTTCATCATCGCTACCTGCAGAGACTCTTCTGGGAACTTTTGAGGAACACTATGCTGAAGAACAGATAAAGCACAGAGTTTAGGCCTGTAGAGCATCTATATAATAAAAGCCTAAGTGGCCGTTATGGCAGAATGACCAAAATGACTGGTCGCTATGATGCACACTGACCACCAGGGGGTGGTCAATGCAGGAGCTGCCCCCTGGTGGTCAGTGCGCTCCCACAAGGGGAGTGCTGCTCAGCAGAAGCTGGGCTCATGGCTGGCGAGCGCAGCAGCGGTGGTAGGGGCCTCTCTTGCCTCCGTGGCAGTGCTAGGGAGCAGTGAGCAGAGCGGTAAGGAGCAGTGAGCAGGAGGGTGGTAAGGAGCGAGGGGTACCGGACTGTGAGGGATCCCCTGGGGATTGGGCCTAAGCTGGCAGTCAGACATCCTCAAGGGGTTCTGGACTGCGAAAGGGTGCAGACCAGGCTGAGGGGGAACACCCTTCCTGCCCCCAGTGCACGAATTTTGTGCACCAGGCCTCTAGTATATGTATAAAGAACACAGGGAGTCTCTTATATATGTGGGCTATTGATGGCATTTGGTTAGGATGAAATAATATTACCTGACCAGTTAACTTCTCTGAAAAATAAGTTTCTAAAAGGAGCCAGGCATCCGTGAAAGAACAGCTAACTGGTAAACAAAGTCTCATATTGTAATGTATTAGGCTAGTTTTCAGTGTCTCCACATAAACCTCTAGGAATGTTGGGTGGGGATATGGGACCTTCAATCTAAGATCTTAGAGGGGCCTCTAATTCCACCCTAAAGGGGAAGTGATTTAGTCTTATTATCTTCCACCTATGTGGTTTAGGAACCCAATGCAATGACCAGCACTCTTAGACATGGAAAGAGAGGCTTTGGATCAGCTTATCAACTCAGGTGTATAATGAGTGCAGGAAATAGAAGAGAGCTAAACACACATACTGTCAGATACATGACTTTGTAAGCCGTATTGGTCCTATGACTTCCAGTCAATGTGCTGGACTCTTATGTGTCAGGTTAGAGACTTCTTCCCTCTCTTGGGAAGAATAGGGAGTAAAGGAGCTGAGAGGCAGCATACAGTCTGAGGGAAATCCCCACTGCCTCTGTTTACCCCATGTGCTAGTCTGTCAACCCAGATTAATTTAGCAGCCACTCTGGTAATGGATCATTCACAGATAGCCTTACTTTCCTCAGATGTGGCTACTATTGGAATTTCAGGGAAACACTGTCTCTATCTCCAGGTGGCTTCACATTTTGTCTACAGTATAGATAGAGTTTAACCAAAGAAGTAAGAAGTCTCTTAAATGAGTCAGGACAATAATTAACTTCAAAGCCACTCTAAAATAAATTAAAACTTCATATACCTTCAATCTTAATCTACTCCTTAAATTGTGTGTTGCCAGATTCCCTAGATTAGTTCACCTCAATAGTCCAAATATTACAATGCTCTGTATGAACTCTTCCTGGCCTCCTTTAATGAATTATCAAAATAATAATAATAAAAAAAACCAGAAACATAGGTATAACATTGACCTTACCCACCATCACTGGGGTAGCTGGAGCTTGCAATTTTCGCAAAAAAAAAAAAAAAAAAAAATTTTTGTTGTTGTTGTTAATCCTCACCCAAGGATATTTTTTCATTGATTTTTAAGGAGAGTAGAAGAGAGAGGGCAAGACAGAGAGAAACATTGATGTGAGAGAAACACATTGATTAGTTGCCTCTTGCACAAGCCCTGACCAGACCTGGGCCTGAAAGGAGCCTGCGACCAAGGTACATGCCCTTGACCAGAATAGAACCTGGACCCTTTGGTCCACAGCCTGACACTCTATTCACTGAGCCAGATTAGCTACAGGTATGGTTCTCCTCAATTTTCTTAAATTATTTAGAAGCACTCTCATTTCTGGATACATGGGCCATATCTTTAGCATATGCATAATGGGTTATTTTCCCCTAGAACAGGCATACCGCCTCTACACTCTAATGTTGAATAACTAAAACCCCTAATTTCTCATGTATTCATCTTCCAATATTCAGTGATGTGATAATCATATAAGTGTAGAGCACCAGTGCCATACCTACAAAATTTAGTATGACATGTAGCTATTTCAGCAGTAGACATTCCCAAGGAAAGGTAATATTTCTTTATTTTATCTAAACCTATTATTAGCTAACAAAATCAAAACAAAGAAAGCAGGAGAAAAATATAGTTATTTTTTGTTTCACTTAACTAAGATGTAATTGAACACATATGATCTCCAAAACAGTCATTTCAATGACATGGGCTTCTCTCAGAAAGTTCCGAAGCTCCTCTAAGCCCTTTGGTATTTCTCCAAGTATTCTAAAGTCTGTGCCTTCAGATGTCCAATAATAAATATGTCATCTGCCCTAAGTTTCTCCCCAAATCCTGGCAATCCAATAGTTTATGTTTCTCATTTAATTCCCCCAAGGCTTAATCAACTTTCATTCTTCGATGGTAGGTAGCACAAAAATTCTACCATTTCTGTTAAATCTGCACCCTACTTGCTCCAGACAGTTCTGTAGATCTAGTTGAGAGATAAGATAGAAGAAAGATAGGATAAGAGAAACCATGAAAGCAATCAAACAAGTGAGAACATTCACAGTGAGCAAACTGGGACTTCCGTGTCCAGCATAAACAACCCATGGTTATAATTCCTACATACTCATGGTTTGATGCATTGTATAGACCGCAGACCTAGCCTGCTTCAGTGGATCAGAAACAAGATAGAGAGTGGAATGACATGCTTGACTAGGATAAGAAAGCTCGTCCAAGTACCAGTGTTTGAAAAGTCTGTAACCAGTGCTTCTGATGAGGTGTGCATACTCTCCCTGGACATCTAATTTACCTCCACAAGAAGGAAAGCTGACTTCACTCCAAGACTGTAAGGGAAATTACTCTTTTCTCCCTTGTTCTTCTGACCACCAAATTCCATCCAGGTTTGCTAAATATAGCAACCTAGTTTCTTAGTGTCATAGTTTGTTCTGAATACCCCCGGAAGCTATACCTATAGTGTAAATATATATTTGCAAGTTTCTGTCTACTTCAACTCCCCACATTTGAAAACCACTGTAATGTAAGGAACGTCCTTTCCAATGCATCCCTGTCAAACAATGCTTCAAACAATGAAAGTAATGGTTAGTAAGAAAGGCAATTTTCCTTTCATGCTTAGGGTCACACTAGCTTAGGATATAATTCCACATCCTGCCAGTAGCTTAAAGCAAGGCTATTTACTTTTATTTTAATAATAATAACAATAACAATAATAAAGGAAAGGAGAGCTAGATAAGTGTCTGACTGCCCCAAGGGGCAGACTCTTACTCAATGTATACATCCACCCATCTGCTCAGGGCAGAAGAGAGGACTAGAAAAGAAATATAACAATTTGCACTAAGGCCATGGTTTCCTGGGATCTGTTAATCCTAGGAAGACAGGAATGAGAAGAGGGGCTTTGAATGGGTGCTTGATCACAGCCACTAGTGAAGGTCACCCAATTAATACTTTGGAACCTGAAAATCTAGTTTGGAATTTCATATTCCTTTGAGGAGGCAAAGAGTATGGGTGCAGAGGTAGGCAGAGCACCTGAAGACTTTTTTTATTTTGTCTCAACAGGTAAACCAGTGGGAGAGAAAATATATAAGAACTATACTGAATTTTATTGGATGTGTCTTATGGGTTCCTTTTATAATATTAAACTTATTAAAGTTATGGCCATTTGAATCAACTCAATTAGTGGGATTAACACACACAAAAAAGAAACCCATAGCTGATTTCAATAATAATAAATAATAATAAATTGATAATCTATTTACTTCATGCTTACTGTTTCCCAGATAATGTGAGATGCCTTTTGCATATGTTATCTAATTAATTACCTTCAAGATCACATTATTTCCTGCCTAATTCTAGCTATAGCATTATAGCTATATTTTTAAAATTACAGTTGACATCAAATATTATATTAGTTTCAGGTGTACAACATAGCAGTAAGACAAGAATTAAATACATTTTGCAAAGAAACACCTCAAGGATTAGAGACATTGAGTAACTTGCCAAGGACATCGACTTTGTAAATGAAAACCTAAGTTTCTATACCTGCCTACAACTGACTGATCACAAAGCCAATTTGAAGGTCTGTGTCTCTTGGTTTTCTGACTTTTAAGATCAATTGGAAATTAAGATTTTATTTTCTTTATCTTTAAATATAGGCCTCATTTTTTTCTAAGCACTACAGATACCAAAACAAACATTTTTGTGGGCATAATTTAGCTTGCAAGTTGGCTGCTTACAACTTCTGCTGAGTCTAATAGTTTGCAGTTTATAGTAAGATCATAAGCATGTAAATTTAGCAAGCAGGTTAAGAATATAGAGACAGAGTCTACTTTCATGTTTTATAGAATCCCATATGGTACTCTCTTGTAGTTCATTATAAATATTCATTGTATGCATTTTATGTGACTTGTACTATGCTAGATCCTGAGGATACAATGATAAATAAAAAATATATCTTTCTTATGAGAAAGAAAAAAAATAAAAGGCAAATAAAGATTGGTACAATATGGATTCGACAATAAAGGGAGGACACAGTTGTAAGGGAGAAAAATAAAAGCCATCCCCAGAACCAAGGTAGAAGAGAATGCTCCTTCATTAATGGTGAACCTAAATGGACAGGGAAGAATCATTTTTAGGAGGCAGAATCAGCAGAGTCCCTTGGTGGTAGGGACTAAGGATTATTTCTATTTTAAGATGCCGCGTGATTGGGGAGACAGGTAGAGTGGAAGGAAATACTGAGGGAGGGTCAGGCACACTAAGTATTGAAGAGTTTATAATTTTCTTCATAAAATCCTCAGTAGTTCTAGAGACAGAGTAGTCAAACAGATGAACTGTTTCAAAATTGGGATTTCATTATATAGGTGAGTAATTTAAATAGCATTGCATTAAATCTAAGATAATATGCATAGGAAAACAAGCATAGGGACTTTTAGAGATTGGACACCAGACTTCCGCTTCTGGTTTTGCGGGTGAGGAGCTTGGAGCTTTGATGCCCTCATCCCTGTTGAATGCACATCAAGAAAAAAAGGCTGAACAAACTGAAACTCAGCAACTCTTTGCAGGTCCATCAGATTAGTGAGGTCACAGGGTGAATATCTCCCCCCAACACTCCCACTCTTAAGGACAGAGATGCAAATAGAGTGAATCACAGCTTAGCAGAGCAGAAATTCCAGAACCAGTACCAGGTGGGAAAAGCTGAACTGTAGTTAGTGAATTTCTAGAGGCTCAATGTGAACAGGTTTGAGAGTTAAAGATTACAGGGGGCCCTAGTCACAGGGGGAGCACACACTCTAGTGAGTTTTGCCTCTAGGTGTCCTACCAGGTTCTCACAGTAAAGATTGAATAAATATCTCTTCAGGCTTTGGCACAGGTGAGGGCAGGGGATAAGAGTAGCCAACATATACTATTCTTAACAAGGCCTGCTCTTAAGGGAAACTATTTTATCAGAGCCTAATCCATGGGGGTTTTACTAGAGTCTAATAGACATGGGGAAGGAACATGCTCAGTTCCAACTATTCTAGACCTTGTGTCTCACCCCAGGAGAAGAAAACAAAAACAGATACTAAGAAGCATACTGAGACCTAGTCATAGGACCACAGAGACTGGCTATCTCACCGAGGTTGAAGGCCCAGTGATGTGGAAGAACTTAGTGAGAAAGGTGAACTCTTTGTAAGGATGTAGTCAAATAGGATACTAGAATTTAAGATTTCAGACCCAGAGCACAGTGCAAATGCTGCCTTGTTCAGAGAGTAGAATTGGTCTACAACTGTCTACAAAAATATCTAAAAGAGAAAATGAATTTAGAAAAGTAATGGAAGGGCTGACCTGCCAAGAGTTTAAGGGAATCAGAATTGTTTGCTGGACAATTAAAATACACAAGATTTTCAACACTGGGAGAAAATGAAGTTCACCAAACGCCTATTAGTCTGTTCATGGCAGACATTCAAACTTTCCCACATGATTATTGTATTCATAAAGGTCATGCCATATGTTCAGACATCAGCATAGTAAAAATCAGAAATAAAATTGTTTTATAGGAAGTCCAGGTTTATAAGTAATCTCCAAGGTTTCATTATCTTGGGGACCAGAATTAATCAGGTGATGCTGTTCTTTTTGGTTTATCTCAGGGGCAGTGATATTTTGTTTGTCCCTGGTTGCTGTTTGTTATCCCATAACTGAGGTATGTGAAATAGTTATGTTGGAAGTGAGACAAAGTGTCAAATATTTTTTATTCTACAAGTTTTGCTTCTAATACAAAACTGACTAAAAGTCATAACAAGTATTAATCCTCCCCTCATTCCAGAGGATCCTAATGAGCTCATAATTATCTGCATACTACCTTATCTCCCTCAAGGAAACAATGAGAAGTGACTGCACATGTCAATGGCTCTCTCCTTATGTATCATAATGGTTGGAAACAGGCATTCCTGTTTTGGGTCTATGAAATAGCCTCCTAAAATAAACAAGTCCATTCTAATACTCTGAATATAACTTGTGCTATTTTGTAGTAATACCCTGAAGCACTTTTTAAATTTTACTATAGAAAATAATAAACAAAACCAGACTACCAAACAAATACTTGAAAATCACACATCTATAATTTTTTAGTATATCTCATATTCATTGATTTGCAAGAAGACCATGCTCTACTGTGGAAAAATGTGCATGGGTTTTGTAACAGTGATCTGCTACTTCTAAGTTGGACTCTTCCTGTTGCCAAAATTAGGACCTCCTAATCAAAGTTGAGCTTGGAGATATATTATATACATCTCTGTATAATACATACACCAGCACATATAACTTATGGAAAGCCTGAAACAAAATGTGTACTCAGTAAATAGCAGCTACTAGAATAATTGTTGTCTACTATGATATCTACAAAACAGAAGATGCTTAGTATATACTCACCTATGATAATGGATATGAGATTTTATGTAATGTTAACTATATTTAATTTATATTCATTATAGAATTAAAACCTAAATTATAAGTAAAATAAGAGTTAAAGATCAAATATAACACCCATTAGTAGAGCTGGCAATGGAGGAGATATAATCACTGATCAGACAGAAAAAAAATAAAAAGAGAAGTTAAGAAGAAAAACATAAGAAATGGCTGTTTTCCATATCTTCACTTAAAGCTGGCAGTGACACAGAGGAAAAGATAACATATACAGCTGGAGATAAGCAAGTGCAGACAAGAAGGAAGAATGCAGTGGAGAGTTGCACTTGTGGGTTATTGATGGATGAGAGAGAGAGAGAGAGAGAGAGAGAGAGAGAGAGAGAGAGAGGAGTAGAGAGAAGAGGAGAGGAGAGGAGAGGAGAGGAGAGGAGAGGAGAGGAGAGGAGAGGAGAGGAGAGGAGAGGAGAGGAGGGAGGGAGGGAGGAGAGGAGAGGAGAGGAGAGGAGAGGAGAGGAGAGGAGAGGAGAGGAGAGGAGAGGAGAGGAGAGGAGAGGAGAGGAGAGGAGAGGAGAGGAGAAGAGAAGAGAAGAGAAGAGAAGAGAAGAGAAGAGAAGAGAAGAGAAGAGAAGAGAAGAGAAGAGAAGAGAAGAGAAGAGGGAGCAGAGAAGAGAGAAGAGAGAAGAGAGGAGAGAGGAGAGAGGAGAGAGGAGAGAGGAGAGAGGAGAGAGGAGAGAGGAGAGAGGAGATAGAGGGGAGAGAGACAGGAAAATTAAAAAAATATATATTGCTGAAAAGATCCAATGATGTGAGAAGAAGCAGTGATTACTCATTAAAGAAAAATTGAAGGACTATTTGAAAGATTAAAATATCAAATGTATAAATGAATCAGGGTTATTCAATGCTTGAAAGATGATAAAGGGAATATATAAGTTAATAAAGCAGTCCCCTTCTCTTACGTTTTGTTCTATCAGTAAATGTTTATCATGAGTTTACCATGATTATTATTTAACCAATAAGAGATTATATGCTTCTTTCTACCAGGAAAGTTATTTCTCTATCTTATCATAATTACCAAATAAACTCAAAATCTATTTCCCTCATGTCAAATTCTTTAGAATTTATTCCCTTCTCCAAATTTCCATTGTGCTAGTCCTTTCTTTAATCAAAATTATAATCTGCCGTGTATTATAAAAATTGTGTTCATGTATAAGTCAAATATTGAGCACCCACTATGAGCCAGGCATTTTGTTGAGTTTCAGGGGTTCAGAAATGCCCTCATGGTTCTTATAATCCAACTAGACACCAGGTGCATGAGATTCATGCACTTGTGGGAGTCCCTCCGTCTGGCCTGCACTCTCTCACAGTGTGGGAGCCCTTGGGGGATGTCCAGCTGATGCAGTCAGACATCCTTAGTGCTGTCGCAGAGGTGGGAGAGGCTCCTTCCACTGCAGCTGAGCTCGTCTGCCCCCTGGTGATCAGTGCACATCATAGTGACCAGTTGTTCCACCTTTTGGTTGATTTGCATATTAGACTTTTATTATATAGGATGGCAGCACATTGTGATACTATTTAAACGATTGAATGTATCCTGGACATCTATTGAATAAAATGGCATAATGGAGAGAATAACAAATTCTACCAGATGATTGTTAAGAAAAGGCATCAGAAGAAAAGTGAAGCTCTCCCTGTATTGTTGAGAAATAGAGCTTGAACTAATGGAGTGTGTACAGTACAGAACAATGTCAGAGAAAACCATCACAAGCAGAATTTAGTAGGTCTGCTAAGTGTACCTCTTTCTCTGTCCTTATTTTTTAACAATTTCAAAATCATTTGAGGGCAAAATATAATACACACACACACACACACACACACACACACACACACAGCCTCCTAGCAGTTATTTCAACTAACTCCTCTGCCTTATCCCAACCCTTACTTTAATGTTTTGCACTTAGTAGTTATCTAATCACTATTTGTTGAATGTACAAACAATACATCTTTACCAGTTGCGGCATATTGTAAAAATAAGAAATGAGCTTCCTTCTAAGTGAACAGTAACTGCCAAATTCTTTCCTTTCTGTGTGTTTGTTAAACTGCAATAATAACTAAGAACTCTTGCCAGCACCAGAATATCATATAAATCAATGCTCAAAGCAATATTATTGTATACCATCTTGCTTTTTGGCTTTTCTTTCAGGGTTCCTGAAGTCTGGTTACAAATAGATCATTTATATTTCCACATTTATTTTTTTATAGTTTTCATAATGAGAGCTATATTCTTTCCATTGCTAAATATGTACTCGGTTTTTATAAGCAAGACTATGTAGAAGATGAGTTGCTCCAAGTTGTAATGCAAATTGCGTAGTGCACTAAAAGGCATTGCTTTTCCTCATGTGCATGTGCATTTATTTGCATTTTAAGACTCTAGTAAAACTCTATTAACCATTACTCTCTTCTTTTAGTAATTTTCTCATCTTGGAGCTTTGGGGGACAAAATAGAAACACTTATATTTTTAGTATTATTAATATTTATAACTTTTATGAAATACCATCTAATAAACAACATTGTTGCAAGAGTAACAGAAAGAAAAAAAAATTCCACTCCTCTAATAAACCAACTGTTTTCATTCACAATGGTTATTTTTAGATTTGAAATGCATTCATTGATAAAGAACGAATGTGGAATTAATTTTATATGAGCTTATAACAATCAGTTTTATCTTTCCTATGATAAAACTATCTACTTGGGAATGAAAAAAAGTTGAGCTCAGATCATTTCCCAAATTTGTCTCATGTGAATTTCCTCCCTCCCAACTTTTTGGCTATTCTTAGAGGCCTGGTCTATAGGACAAAGTTTTGAATGATGGTCCTAGCCAACAACATCAGCAGCATGTTACCTTTTGAGGGCCACCAGGTAAAAGCAAGGTTTATTAGAATGAAGAGAGAAAGATGACTACTTCAAAGGAAAGGTACTGCAGTACAACTTCCTGGACTGATTCTAGATCCTGCTGCCCACATCACATATTGTGCGGCTTGGGCCACTTAACTTTACTGATCCCTAGTTTCTTTCCTTTTTTTAAATTAAATTTATTGGGGTGACATTGGATAATAAAATCATAGAGGTTTCAACAAAATAATCTGATAATACATTACCTATCAATTGCATTGTATGTTTAACATCCAAAGTCAAATCTTCTTCCATCACCATATATTTGACCTCCTTTACCTTTTACTATCCTGCCATCCCCTTTCCCTCTAGTAACCACCATACAATTGTCTGTGTCTCTGAGGTTTTGTTGTTGTTGTTTGCTTGTTTGTTCATCTGTTGTTTTTAGGTGTATACCCTACATATGAGTGAAATCATATGGATCTTGACTTTTTCCTTCTGACTACTTCTCTTATTGGTGATAGCTATTCTAACAGGTGGTCAGTGCACTTAGATATGGGGAGTGCCACTCAGCCAGAAGCTGGCTCATGGCTGGCCAGCGCAGTGGTGGCAGCAGCCTCTCCCACCTCCGTGGCAGCACTAAGAATGTCAACTAACGGTTTAGACCAGATCCCTTGGGGGCCTAAGCCTTTAGTTGGACATCCCCCGAGGGCTCCCTGGCTGCCAGAAGGATGTCTGACTGCAAGCTTAGGCCTGATCCCCTGGAGAGTGGGCCTAAGTCGACAGGTGGACATCCCCCAAGGGGTCCTGGACTGTGAATGGGCACAGGCTGGGCTGCAGGCCCCCCTCCCGATTGCACAAATTTTTGTGCACTGGGCCTCTAGTATTCTTAATAAAAGAACAAGAAGGTTCCTTGTGTAAATGTTTTCCCCTCACGTCCCACGTGGTTCAGGGTTCAGGATCTGGAAGAGGAGCCGCACACAAATTAAAGAGAAGAGACAAGAGATAATTTGGAAATATTGGGGGGCCAGGCGGGTAAGTCCAATTCAAGGGGAAGGACTTTCCTTGGTGCTCAGGCCGTGCCAACCTTTTATTGGTTTGGGATATACCCATAGCCCTTAGGCAGGCAATTTCCAGGAACAGGCAGACTGGCCCATCAGCAAGCTTTTACATAATAATAAATGGGAAAGTTGCTTCAGCTACCATTGTCTGGACTAACAATGGGTGCACAGCCCTGACCTTTGCAAGGGCTTCAAAGGTCACCAGCCTTCCAGGTTCTCTATCTACACTTCTCCGCCAGTGAAGACAATAGGCAGTTTCCCACAGTTCCTTAATCAAAGAAGTTTGGTGATCACTAGATCCATTTTATACAGTCTTCTGTAAGTTTAGTATAGTACTCTGAATTCTGAATCATGCCATAGGTAGTATTTATCAAGTTTGTTTAAAAATAGAATTAACCCTCATCTCACGTATGCCCAGCATTATTGGTCTAGTAGGGTATTTAAATAGATTTTAGAAAATGCTATATTGTTAAGGAGTTTTTTCAGTTGTGTATATAATGATAAAAAATGACAGGTAAGCCCATGGCTCATGGTTAAGCATTGACGTATGAACCAGAAGGTCATGGTTCAATTTCCAGTCAGGGTACATACCTGGGTTGCAGGCTCCATCCCTAGTGAGGGGTGTGAAGGAGACAGCCAATCAATAATTCTCATCATTGATGTTTCTCTCTCTCTCTCTTCCTCTCCCTTCTTCTCTCTCTAAAATCAATAAAATATATATATTAAAAATAATAGGAAAAATTATGATAAAATGTATCTTATTCCCAGCCTTATACTTAGAAGCAGCCTCTTTTGTTCCTATTTTTAATTCTTCAGTTTTTTTCTCTAACATTAGATAATATATCTTATTAACTTAATTAATCAACTTGAAATAATATTTATAGACTCACCAATATGAAGATAAGTATTCAGCTCACATGCCTGATTGATATTCTCTCCCTCCACTAACAACAATGTATGATATTTATATTAGTTTTTCCCTTTCTATTGATTATCATTGCAATCTAATATAATTTTATATCTTATTCTATCCCATCAATTTTTTATATTATTTCTTAATACTGTTTTTTCTTTTGCTTTCTCAGACCCATCATCTGATAACTCTGTTTTTATTTTGGTATGATCATAATTCTTAATATGTGTCTCAGTCAGAGCCAGCAGCAAGAGCACTGCACAGCTCTGCTGGTCTGACTGGTTCTGAGTCCATGTATTCTTCTAAATTCTTCCTTTTGACTATGCCAGGGCTGGTTCCTGCTTGAACCCTGCCCACTGTACTAACTGTTGGGAACATAGTCCAAGGTCCTCCTTTATCCTCTGTTCACTATTAACAGGTGTTGGGTCAGAGCCCCTCTGCCTGGGGCTGCACCTCCTAGGACGCCGGGTATTAGATGGAGAAGCCACGAGAGGTTGTGGGTGTAAACAAATGAGTCTTCATTGCTGAAGCCAGTGGCCACATAGCCATCAGACAAGAACAGTCCTCACAGCAAAATCCATATAGGCAGGCTGCCGGACACTGGCTGGTGAACATAAATCTTTCCCATAAAGCAGCATCAGTTTCTGTACCCACAGCTATTATCTGAGCAGCCGCACGCTGCCTTCTAGACTCACCGCCTTACATCATAGCAGTACCTGAGCTCTACAGCTCAGCAGCTTCTCCTGTCTCTCCTACCTAGCTGCTCTTTCTAGCAGACTTCTTCACACACTCCATCCTAACTGCTGTCTCTCCATACTCCAGCAGACTTCTTCTCACTCCAGCCTATTCCAGCCAACTAGCTCATCAGTAACCTACTTTTATACCATTTAGACAAAGAAGGCTTCCTGCCAATAGTTACATCAATCATACTGAAGGGCACAGTGTACTGTGTGTGTCCTTATACCCACTCATGGTATCTTGGCCTGATGAGGACTCCCAGGCTCAGAGTCCTTGAACATCCCATTTAGGCATATGCTCAGAGTGGCCTTTGGCCATTCTGGTGTATTGATAAGGTCTCTGTGGTCCCACCGGCCTTGACTATCTGGGGACCTGGCATGGTTCCCTCAGTCTCCTACAACCACACTCAAGTCTTTGTGGCTTTGTGCATAGTTTGAATTTAAAAGCTGAAAAGCAATCAAGAGCATTTACTAGTACATTAGCATGATTAAATAAGTATTGTTCAGTGTTGCACCAAAAGTGAATTTCCTTTTTTTCAAATCCAATGTCAAAACACCATGGGCCACTTAAATAAAAATGTTCCCAGAAGCATATTCAAATTAATTATTTTTTTCTTACACTCTATTATTTGCTTAAAATCCATCAATATTTTAAGTTGCTTTATATTTGGGCCATTGCATTCTTGCATAGCAATTGTATGTGTTTGTGTGTGTGTGTGTGTGTGTTTCAGAGTTTCTTGTTGTTTTTCTTTTTCTTTTGTATCATTTATTTTTTTAAAATCCTAATTTACCCTAGAGATTTCAGTCCGATTTTCTACTCTGTCAAGTGACTCACCTTACCTTCATGCCTACCCTACTTTCCCCTAAGCTTTCTCAGTTGGAATCTTTTATACTCCAGTACCAATCTAGGCTAATGCTTTTTACAACTGCTACCCAACCTTAAACCCAGGACTTCCCTTCATGGCTCCACTAGGCCAAATGCACTTTTTCTGAGATTCCATGTTTTATTTAATCTTTCTTGTTTTTATATAGTTAATAGAGCATATCCTAAAGTAACTTCAGAGTAACTTTTAGATTATATGTAACATAAACTTTCTGAAGTTTTATGTTTAAAAAATACCTTGATTTTTTTGTTTAAAAATACCTAAATTTTTCATCATACTTTATTGATGTTTTAACCATGTTTCAAACACTTGGTGAATCATTTTCCCTAGAATTATTAAAGGCATTGCCCCAATTGTTTTCTGGTATGTTATGCCACTAATAAGAAACTAAAACCAGCCTCACTCCTTTATAAGTTACTTTCCTTTTTCTGGACATATTTAGTATCTGTTTTTAAATCCACAAGAATGCAGTTAGTACCCCCCTCATTATTATTTTTTAAAATATATTTTTATTTATTTCAAAGAAGAAGGGAGGAGAGAGAGAGACAGAAACATCAATGATAAGAGAGAATCATTGATCTGCTCCTCCTGCATGCCCCACACTGGGATCAAACCAGCAACCTGGGCATATGTCCTGACCAGGAATTGAACCATGTCCTCCTGATTCATAGGTTGATACTTAACCACTGAGCCATGCTGGCCAGGCTCTCCCAGTATTTTTATTTCCCATTCAAAGGATACTCAGTGGTCCTGTCAGTCTGATGACTTATGTCTTTCTTTAGCCAGAAGGAAATACTCTTTCTTTACTGGTTTGATGAGTTTTCTCTATTTTGACTATTACTTCTTTCAAGAAATCTTATGGGTAACATGTTGGACCTCTTGAATTTAACCTCACTGACTCTTACCTTTTGTCTTATTTTGTTTATATTTTTATTGTTAATACATATTCTAAAAGGTTTCCTCCTCTTTATATTTTAGACCCTCTATTCCAAATGTCTATAAGCATATCTTCATCTAAAGTGATTTCTTATGCTTTGCTTTTCCCCCTATCACATCAGTCCTCATTTTTTGGCTAAAATATCTTCTCAAATCCCACTCTAAGTATTAATTAGATGGCTCTTTTAATTTTTTTAAATGTTTCTTTAATTATCTCTCTTTTTTTGTCAGGATAAATACATCTGTTTTGGATTTTCCTGGTCATTTTATATGGTACTAAATTTTCTCATAAACATCATGATGTGTGGGACTCAACTCACATTTAATTGTGCATCTTTCCATTGTTGTTAGGTGGTTAAATATGTTTTCCAGATACACCAATTCTCTAAGACTAAGTTTCTTTTCCAAAGTTGCATTTTTAAAAAGAATAGTTCATTATTCAAGGAAATAGAATGTTAGTCAACTAGAAATTTTGAAAGATAAATTCATAGGATTATTCCTGGTTTTCTGGGTTTAGAACTCAGTCTTTTGAAGGTGTACTGCCATAGTGAACATACTCAGAAGTTCTCTGCAGGCTTGTAGTTCTGCAGACTGATCTGTATAAGCTGTATTAAATAGAATTAAAAAAGAGTTGATGCCTGGCCAGTATGGCTCAGTAGTGAGCATCCCCCTATGAACTAGAAGGTCATGGTTTTATTCCAGGTCAGGGCACATGCCTGGGATTTGGGCTCAATCCCCAGAAGGGTCATGCAGGAGGCAGCCAATCAATAATTCTCTCTCCTCATTAATGTTTATACTTCTTCTCCCTTTCTCTCTGAAATCAATAAAAATATATTAAAAGACAGTTGAAAAGATTGATTATAACATGAAATTACTAATTTTATAAACCATGTGTTTATACACTGGTGAAGGAAGCAACTGGAGTCAACAGGATGGTTATGAATAATCACATTGGAACAAGTTGGGAAAACAGAGCGGCTCTCTTTTGTATTCATAATATTTTATAAATATTGCTATTATTGTCCTTATACTTCTGTGTTATAATTATTGATTTAATTATTTATATTTCATTTTCCTAAACTATGATTATCTTGATTCACTGCATCATAGTCATTCTTGAATCACTAGTGTTTGTCATATTTCAAGGCAGATGGCAGATACTCCATGTTTGTTGACTGAATGAATAAGCTAATGATGGAATGAATATTCTTTCGACTCAATTGCTCCTCATCCTTAGTCAAAGCATTTCACTTGTCATTTCCCCATCATAATATAAAGATAATATTCATCCACTTTTATTTCTTTTTAGAGGCTTCATAGAACCAAATACTCTAAGATATACTAGTGCATTATAAAAATAGATGGTACTATATATACATTACTATTTTTATTGTCATCATCATTTTTGTCATTCTACATCAAGCAAGGACTCATTTCTATTTATTCAAGTCTATATACTTTAAAATAATTTCTTAAGTTTGTGTGATTGCTGCAGGTGTTTTTATTTTCTAACTTTTAATCACTTATTATACAGAAAATTCTTGTTCGAATTTCTGAAAAATTATAAATTTAGTGGAATAAAATAACAGCCTCATGTCTTCATAGAAAATCTTCATGAATTTAATGGAATATTATATTCAGAAGACTTTACAGATAGCATGAATAAAAAATGTCAGGATAATTAAAACAAAAAGTATATAGTTTCGTTATACTTTTCTAAGTGCCTTTACACAAATTTATACATTTAATTGTTATCACTCTACAATGTAGGTAAGATATGTGCTATTGTCTCAATGTAAGTAATGAGGAATTTGAAAACATGAAATGTTAACTAATTTATCCAAGGTCAAAGTTAATCAATAACAGAAGTGGTAACATAGCTCAAATCTAAAACCCCCTAATTTATCATTGTGTTATATGTTATCAACATATGCATCCAAATTCTAACTTGACTACCACTTTTGCTACTATAATTAATAACAATAAAATTTTGTTTTTCTTTTCATAATTGGATAGACAGGATGTAGAGAGAATCAAATGCACTTGGCATCTTTCATCTTATCCACCAGCTGTTCTTATTATAATTTATAAAATGGTATTAACTGGACCCCTGAATAATGAGGCTTTAATGACAGAATGTAATGGCTGATTCTTTTCCCTTAGCCAAATTTTCCTTGGCCAATGAACTAATTATTGAAGAGAACTTGGTTATATTTTTCCCAGTTCACTTTTAGACAATAACCAAAAAAGCAGGAAGAAACATGATAGTATCTAGGGACAGTTATTGCAACTATTTTGCTTACAGCTTGAAAAACATTGAAAAAAAGGCAATTAGTGGGAGGTGGGTGTTACTTTTCACATAGAGCATTGCCTGACTCATATGGCCAAAGAGCAAAGTCATTTATAGGGAAGCATTGTCTCCAGCAAGAGCATTAAAAAAATAAATGCTTGCAGACCAGATGGAAATGTTAGAGTCGGATGTAAACTAGGGAAAGCATTGCCCACATGTGAATCCCAAACTATAAGCATAAGCCTGATCTGATTAACTGTTTTGAAATTTGCCTTTCCAGTGAAATTTAGAGCACACAAGAAAGAAGGATGGATTTCATAGGGTATTGAGAGTTTGGCTCCAGGGATGGAAATTTGAGAGTTCTATTAGACCACCCAACTCAATTCTTCATTTAAAGAATAATAATTACCTTTTTAAAAAATATATTTTATTTTTTTAAATATATTTTATTGATTTTTTACAGAGAAGAAGGGAGAGAGATAGAGAGTTAGAAACATCGATGAGAGAGAAACATCGATCAGCTGCCTCCTACACATCTCCTACTGGGGATGTGCTGGAAACCCAGGTACATGCCCTTGACCGGAATCGAACCTGGGACCTTTCAGTCCGCAGGCCGACGCTCTATCCACCGAGCCAAACCGGCTAGGGCAATAATTACCTTTTTTGAAGGATTAAGTGCTGGATGCTTTGTATATATTATATTAAGTCCTGTCAACCATCTTAGAAAATGAAATGAGGAAGCTCTGAATCTTATGCATAATAATGAAAATATTAATAATGAAAATAGTTATTTATTGAAAACATATAGTAGTAACCATAATTTTTAACCCTCAAAACAACCTTTTACCACGGATATTATTCTTTTTATCCCTGCTCAGGTAAGGAAACTGAATCCAAAGAAATTAAGTAACCTGCCCTAGGTGATACTTGCCAAGAAGCCTGAATTTAACCATAGGAAATTTAGTTGTAGAGCCTGTATTAGTAATCATGATGTTAGACTGACAAGAACTAAGGGGCATGAAAGGTAAAAGCTCAATAAGTTGTGTCAGTAAATTAAATAAAGTAACTGAGGTTCAATGAGAGGAGAGAGAGAGAAACTTGCTAAAGGTCACTATCTCTATGACTATAAACTGATGTCAGATTTTTCCCAACAAATATAACACAAAGCCAAATCTAAGTCTAGCCTTATTGACCAACCTATGAAAATTCTGAGTGGTGGTCTTAAAGATGGTCTCTATAGCATGGAGGACAATAGGGGCTATGAAAGAAAGATTAGGTAAGCTATGGAAGGTAAGTTATAACTGGAAAACATACATGTAAACTCCTCTCTGCATTTAATTTGCTTTTGTTATTCCAAAGCCCTTATATATCAAATATTTTACATTTTATTTAGAAGAAACTCAAAATGTACAGAAAAGTTTAAAGAATAAGAATGATATAAAGAACACCCAACACCCTTTACCTAGAATAATCTATTATTAACATTTTATTCCATTCATTTTATCATTTGTGTTATCTCTCTCTCTCTCTCTCTCTCTCTCTCTCTCTCTCTCTCTCTCTCACACACACACACACACACACACACACTTCTATCTATCTATCTATCTATCATCTATCTATCTATCTATCTATCTATCTATCTATCTATCTATCTATCTATCATCATCATCTACCTATCATCTATCATCTATCCTATATACCCATTGATCTATTTAACTAAAATCTTTTGTTTGGTTTTGGTTCCTGAATCATTTGAGAGTAAATTGCATATATCCAGAAACTTTACTTCAAAATGCTTCAGTCTGCATTTCCTAAGAACTGGGCCAGACTTTGTTGCTAAGGACTAGCAGAACCTGAATGTGATGTAACCCAGCCAAAATTTTATTTCTTCATATCTAAAATGAAAACAATTACATGTACACTCCATGACTAATATCAGCAGTAGACATGACATAAAAAAGTGTCTAACTCAGTTGTGGGCAAATAATGTATACAATAGAGGTCATTGTTATTCAATCAAAAAATGTCTGTTAAACACCTGCATGTATTAATCACTGTGCTAGATTCTGAGTCCTACAATAGCAAACAGAGGGAGAATCCACGCTGTATTCCAGTACCTACAATATACTGGGGAGTATAGACAAATAAGGATGCAATTTCTACAGTGGGAAAAAGCCTGAGGGTAAAAACAAGGTGCTTTTGGAATATAGAGAAGGGCATTAAATTAGGAATTGGTTAATCTTACTGAGAGATAGATGTTCAAGGAGAGACCCAAGCAAAGTAGGAATCAATCAGCCACAAGAGCAAAGCAAGACTAGAGGAAAATCCTCAGCAGAAGAATCAGCATTTACAAAGGCCAGGGGATCAGAACCAGCATAGCCGTGTTCAGGAAACTGGAAGAAAGTCACAGTGGGGATTGCAGGCATAGAAAGGTGGTGAAACAATGTCTGTGAGGCGAGAATGGCTTTGAATCAGTGTTAAGGGATTTATATTATGAGCCCATATCCCAAATCCTGACACATAGCAGATACAGAGTGATTGCTGAAGACGGGGTGTTATTTTTATCATGGTTTTTTTCTTTGATGCCTCACTACTTTTCTACCAATGTGTTCTTTGGAAAATAATATGTGTGGTGCCACAGAAAGCATTCCTGGGTTCTTCTTAAAATAAAATAAATGTATATGAAATTTTTTACACTGCCATAAATATTACATGATCTTTAACATTAGAATTATATTATGAGATTAATATTTACTTCCAACAAACTGAATAGATTTTCTCAGTTTTCTCATGAGGAGTGTCATGTTCATTTCCTTGTTAATAGAGTCTGTGAAAAGAGAGAGAGTCTGTGAAAAGAGAGTCTGTGAAAAGAGTCCAAGATAATGTTTAGTTGAACCAAGTGGAGCTTACATGATCAGAGATTAGAGCACACAGAAACACACACATGAACTCTTTCCAAAGCAATTGTTTGAAGTGGTCCAAAAAAAATCCATAAGCAGCAAAATTGATCAAAGAAAAATTAGGGATAATCCCCAAATCAAACCAAATTATCCATGGGTATTTGTGGCAATTTAACAGAAAATTGGATACTGTCAAATCCCCATGGAGTGTGTCTGAGGTCTGAAAGACATGAATAATTGAGAAAGATGGAAATTTGTGAAATCCAAAGATGTTTATTGACAGGGATTATTTCACTTTACCCAGGCCAGAGGGATGAAAAGGCATATATATATATATATATATATATATATATATATATATATTTTTTTTTTTTTTTTTTTTTTGAGGGAGCCGGTTCTTTAAATACTTGACCCACTCCAAACAAAATGGCTGGGTAATCCCCTCAGACAAGAATTTCTGACTTACCAGAAATACATAGATGTGGGGACAGAAGTGCAGTTTCAACTGATAGCAATGTGAATGGTTAGTATATCTGGCCATTGTTGTCCATTGTAAAACATGCCAGCCAGTCTTTTGTATTAATTGATTTCCCAGATTCTCTCTTCTGATCCACATCTGTTCCAATGAAGGGACTGTATAAAGGACTAAGGTATGTTACTATGCATCAAATGAGAGTTCAAAAGGCCAATCAATTGTCTCTATGTTGAGACATTCTTTTTAAGCATATTTTTGCAATTAGCTAAACAGAGCCATTATTTGACCATGGGTTACAGTGGGAGTGGCAGCTGTATTCATGGAAGTATTGCATGGCAATGAAGTGAAGGTTCTGAGTATAAAATAGTGGGAGGATGGTCCAAATTCAGGGCCACTCAGCACCGTGAAAGCAGTATCTCAACACCAGACACAAGCCCTGATTAGGACTCACTCTTTCAGGGCTGTGCTCAGGAAGCAGCCAGACAGACCTTAGTGTGGACTTCAGCTTTGCCATTTGCTAGCTGTATAGCCTTGTAAGCTGGTGACTCCATATTTCTAGGCTGTGGCAGCCTCAACTTTGAACTAGGGACAATGAAACCTAATTTTAGATTTATGGGAGGGTTCAATAAGATGACATATAAAACACCTCCTATGCTAGATCTTCATCACATGGTAACTAGTGTCATTTATTATTGTTAGTCTTAATAATAATATTAGTAGTAGCAAAACATCATCATCTCTTCATATATTTTTCATTGTATGAGCTGACAGTTGATCTTACTTAGGTCAGTTAATTTGCTTAAAGTTACTTAAATGTTTAACCTAAACCATGATATGAACACTCCCAGCTTATTGGTTGGGAATAAGAAGTAATAATAAAAATGACTCAATAAATTATACTACAATATAATATAGATATGTACACAACACTTAGGCTATCATAAATGATGACATAATTAACTTTACCTAATGAGAAATTAAAGGGAGACCCAAACTATAGCTATCATATTCATACATAAGGTGTGTATCAGTTGCCTTTTAATTGTACATTAGAGTTTAAAAATAATCCTTTTTTCTTGTGTCATTTATTACACAGTCAGCCAAATATGAAAAGTCTTATAGTTGAGTTATTAATTTAAATAAGTTATTTTTCTAATGGACTAAAGAAATATTTAAAAAATAGATGGTTTTCCACTTTATTTCTTTTTATTTGCTCTCATTATACATGTTTGAAAGTATGGAATTTAGAAGACTAATCGTTTATTTTTCTCATTTCCTGGCAATAGGTCTAAATTTACCTTATTAAATTACTCTATTTATTATTCCAAACTACATATAGTAATTATCTAGAGATTTTATAAAAGAGTATAATAATGTGGACAAAAGGTCATCCAATATTAAGTAGCATTTTATAGCAAAGCGATCAAATTAAATTTTTAGGGGACTAAAAAATTATAATGGTTTCTGCTACATTAAAAATGTATGGTTTATTTCTCATTGCATGAGAACATTTCCCTATATTATAAAGTTAATTTAACCCTGTAATATAGTTTATTCTACTCTATAAGTGTATTATTAGTTTGACTGATCTGGTTGATTCTTTTATCTTAATTTTGTGTGATTAACATTGTATTTAACTTTCATGGTAAGTTCTTCCCGTGGAATACCTTGCACAATAAGGCAAAAATGCCCAAGATACATGAGAAATATTGGGAACTAATTGCCTGTAAGGGCTACCAATACAACTTAAACACTTGTAGAATTTCTGCAATGTCTATAATACAATGAGTGCATTATCACTGAACTTTGAGTCTAGAAGGACTCAGTAAAGTTTCCTGTTTCTCATTATCTTAGCTAAGTTATATTTGCAAGTATTTATTGAATGCCTAAATTACAATAACCAATTTTCTGAAAATCATGAAGAATATAAATGCACAAGGGAATGTGTATCTCTTCTTTGAGATGTTTTAAATTTAAATAAAAAGAAACATTTATTTAGGCATTGGTAGAAAACAGAGAACACTTTGTAATGTGTTGTTAGAATTTTATGTTAAAAATGATAACTGATTTGTGAAATGCTGGTAGAGTGCAATAAGTGGGGTCGACTTCAGAGTAGGACATCCGAGATAGTATAGAATGTAGGTAGGCATGTAAAGAGGATAGGGTCTTCCAAAAAGTGTCATAGTATGAGCAGTAGCAAGGAGTGAAGAAATGACATGACAGATACCAGTATTATAAAGATACTTCATTTTAGAGCACAAGTTTCATCTTAGGGTATGTTGAATGAGGCTAAACTCATTATTGCATTCTTCAAACTCCATTAATGATGCTTTGTCTAGAAGATGTCATTCACATCACCAATTGGTTCATAAGATTTATAGCTCTTTGAGATTAGGGTCTATGGAAACATCCTTATTTCTGCCCTCTCATAACTCCAAACACTATGGACACATAAGGGGCATTCAACAAAAATCCATCCAACAAAATGGAGATGACCATGCTTGCTTACAAAGTGTGTAAAGTTTTATTAAGCTAGGAGGTGGGGGGGGGTAGAAAAGAATAAAAGGAAAACAAATGGTAGTGAAAGGAGATTTCACTTGGGGTGGTGAAGACACAGTACAATATACAGATGATGTGTTATAGAATTGTATGCCTAAAACCTATATATTTCATTAACCAATGTCACCCTAATAAATTTAATTAAAAATGTTACTAGTTTTCCCCTATAATAGCATTTCTGAGAATTAATCACGGTTATTAGTGACTATTCTCTAGATATTGTTTGCATACATAAACTTATATTTTCAATATTGATTTATAAAATGTTGCATTTCATCCATTTCATCAACTTTTTTGTGCCACATTTTACATATCACATAGTTCACTCATTTCAAGAATACAATTCAATTGTTTTTTTTGTTTGTTTGTTTTTGTTTTTTACTATTTTATGTGCAATAGTCACCATATATGAGTTTTAGAAGATTTTCATTACTCAACAAAATCCCTCATGCACATTTACTGTCAACCCTCAACCCTGAGCCTTTACTCAGGGCAAATATTATCTACTTGACATATCATATGAAGGGTAGCATACACTATGGTCTACTTTAATTTAGCATAATGAGTTTATTTTTAGAAAGTACAGAAAAATGTTTATGAATGCTTAATGAGTTTTATTTGAAAATAATCCCTCACAAGTAAAAATAAATACATAGAAGTTGTAAGAACTATTAATGTGAGGGGGGGAAACTAATAGCAATTATCAGCCACTCATAACCTGTGGAAGATGTCTAATTTTATTTATTTATTTATTTATTTATTTATTTATTTATTTATTTATTTATTTATTTTTACATTCCACTCTTCCCCTTAATGGCAGGACAAAACAAGGATGTATGCTTGTTAGTTAGACTGCATCCCAGTTTCTTCAAATGCTCCTAAATGAGGGGCATATTACATTTGGGAATTTCATATGAGAGGTGTTTCCTTTTTGTTTATTGGAGGCCCTTTATAAAGCAAATTTTATGGGAGGCACAATTTATCATTTTCTACCATCAAATCTACTAGCCTCCTCATATGTAGGGATTTAGTATGGTGTTAGGCACCACACTAAAGGCATGTTCAAATTTCAACTCTTCCAATTGCCAAAGTTCAAATCTCAGTTCTGCCACTACCTAATTATAGGACTTGGGGCAAGTTACCCACTGAGTGTCTAAATTTCTTCTTCTGTAAGATGAGGATGATACTAAGATTCATCTCATGGGTTGCTGGGAGGACTGAGTGAATTAAGGTGCATGGATCTCCTGAGAACAGGTCTGGAGCATGGTAAGAGTTGAGTGAATCTTACGTATCCTCTGGTCCACGTGTCTGCCTTCATTCCTACTACAATAAACGTCTGAGCCAGCTCTTCCACAGGTTTTGCTGTTATTTCTATCCTTCTCTATAAGGATTTTGCTTTGGTAATTTTCTCATTTTTCTCCCTTTGTAATTTCCTCTACTTCACTCTGCCCTATCATCCCACTTACTTCCACCTCCAGTATTACCTCTCTAGTTCAAGATACCATAGATCATAATGGAGATTGTTGTTCAGTCTTCTGATCAGTCACCCTGCTGTTAACCCTTACAATGTACTGTCACTCAGCAACCCAGATATTTAAAAATATTTGTGTTTTAAAAATACAAACCTGAATTTATGTATTTCTGTTCAAAAGTAATGTTTGGTAGAGTTGGAAATCTGAAGATTGTAAGATTTTCTAGTCAAAACAGTTCTTCCACAGCCAACTACTGAATCCTGCCAGTCCCTGCTTTCCCAGGTCCAGGGACTTCCAAGTTTTGGAGACAGTCCGGACCAAGACAGGCAGTGCATCTAGAGCTCATTTTCACCCACAGACGGTGTCTTGGGATGAACTCTACTATTATTAGTCCCATAGTTCTACTACTCCCATACTTCCTCAGTGAGCTCTGGAACCCTAGTGCCTACTTGCCTTCTAAGCTACACCCTTCCCAGCCATCTGCTGTGTTTGCCTAGGCTATGAGGGTCTAAACTTTTGTTGCTGTCTGCTATAGACACTAGGAACCTCTGCCAGAAGTGGAATATTTCCTGACTACTAACTTATTGGATTTGGCTACTCATAATATGCTTAGGTTTTTGTAATTTTTCTTTCCAAGGGGTTAGAGTGGGCCTCCAATCCCTCTAGATTATCTGGGATTTTGCTGGAGGCCACATGGACCACTTAACATTGCCATCCACCTCACTCTGAATAACATTTCCCCTATAAGAAACTCCTGCTGATATGCCTGGCCTGCCAGATTAGAACTCCTTGGATTTTGTGAGAGATGGGGATGTTTATTGCCCACCCCCGCCGCATCAGTGCTGACATATGTGAATGCCCTAGTTTTATGTAGATTTTGTTTATTTCTGCACAAAGCAAGAAATAGATTAATTCCCTCTCTTATTCCTAACCTAAAGCATTCCTACATGATAAACTGATTACAAGAGCCTCTGTCCACCATCCCTTGCCCAACAGGGCTGCAGCATATAGCACAAGAATGCAAATAGAGACCCACATACCATATGCCTGCGTATGTAGAGATTATAAATGAAGTGGACAAATTGCTTAATAAAATCTAACCTCCAACCTTGAGAAATATTCCTTCATAATAATAAAATTAAAATATATGTAAAGATATATTTTTGATATGACCAAAAATTGAAAAAAAATATTAGATATAAATGAATTTAATTATTATTGCATATCTGGGTGTTCTGTTGATGAGAATAAAATAAAGGAAATAATAATTTAAAAATTTATTACACTTAATAGTTTATTTTTCTCAAAATATCTGCTTATATCTGGAATAATCAGTCTTTGCCAGGTTTGGACTATTGGTGGTTTTATGTTTTATTGAAAGCATTTAACTATATTTCAGCAAGGTAAACATAAAGAAGGTTAAAAGGAGTAGTCTTTTAGATAGCTAGGTAGCAAGTGTTTGACAGTATAAAGTGAATCTCTTTCTTATCTTATAACGGCAGGACACACTGAGAATGAGTGAAGAAAATTGGACTTCTAAAATGATAAAATATTCAATAACTCTACTGGAACAAAATCTCTCTTTTTTTTTTTTTATAACGTGATTTCCAACCAAATTTATGTTATGTGAAAAAAAGAACATGAACCATTGTATAGAAAACACTTAGGTCTCCTATATTTTTTCTTATTTTATTCTTTCTTTATTTTTTTAACCTCACTTCTTTTTTTTAAATATATTTTATTGATTTTTTACAGAGAGGAAGGGAGAGAGATAGAGATTTAGAAACATTGATGAAAGAGAAACATCGATCAATCAGCTGCCTCCTGCACACCTCCTACTGGGGATGTGCCTGCAACCAAGGTACATGCTCTTGACTGGAAGCGAACTTGGACCTTTCAGTCTGCAGGACGATACTCTCCACTGAGCCAAACTGGTTACGGCTCTTTCTTTCTTTAAAAATGTATTTATTGAATATATTGGGGTAACATTGGTAATAATATTATGTAGATTTCAGGTGTAAAATTCTACATTGTTTTGTGTGTTCACCACCCCAAGTCAAGTTTCCTTTCATCACCATTTATCTCCCCTTTACCTTCTTCTACCTCCTGCCCACCCCCCTTTTCCTCTTATAATAAAAAACTGTCTGTATCTATTATTATTTTTTTGTTTGCTTAATTCCTTCACCTTCTTTCACTCAGCCTCCCAAACCCCCTCCCCCATGACAGCTATCAGCCTGTTCTCTGTATCTATGACTCTGTTTCTATTTTGTTTGTTAGTTTATTTTGTTCATTAGATTCCACATATAAGTGAAATCGTATGGTACTTGTCTTTCCCTGGCTGACTTATTTCACTACTCTCTAGGTCCATCCATGTAGTCACAAAGGGTAAGATGTCCTTCTTTTTATGGCTGAGTAGTATTCCATTGTGTAAATATACCACATCATTTTTATCCACTTATCTACAGGTGGAACTTGGGTTGCTTCTAAATTCTAACTATTATAAATAACACTAAAATTAACATATGTTCTTTTGAATTAGTGTTTTGGGTTTCTTTGGACAAATTCCCAAAAGTGGAAACACTAGGTCAAAATGTAATTCCATTTTTTAATATTTTTGAGGTAACTCCATACTGCTTTCCACAGTGGTGACACCAATCTGCATTCCCACCAACAGTGCATGAAGGTTCCCTTTTCTCTACATCCTTGCCAGCACTTGTTGTTTGTTGATTTATTTATGATAGCCATATGATAGTTATTAGATGATATATTATTGTGGCTTTATTATGCATTTCTGTGATGATTAGTGATGTAAGACTCAAAACCATAAAAATCCTAGAAGAAAATATAGGCAGTAAAATCTTGGACATTTCTCATAGCAATATTTTTTTCTGATATATCTCCTCTGGCCAGGGAAACAAAAGAAAAAATAAACAAATAGGACCACATCAAACTAGAAAGCTTTTGCACATGAAAGAAACCATCAACAAAATGAAAAGAGAACCCAGAGTGTCGGAGAACATATTCGGCAATGACACATCTGATAAGTTGATAATATCCAAAATTTATAAAAAACTTACAAATCTAAAAAATGGACAAAGAACTTAAATAGACACTTCAAAAAGGACATACAGATGACCAATAGACTATGAAAAGATGTTCAGTGTCTGATTTCTTTTCAAAACATAACAAAAACAATGACAAAATAGGACTGGAACTATTAACTGGATTTCTACAATGTGACTACTTTGTTCTAAGTACTTTTTGTGTTACCTTGCTTATCTTTACAATGGCCACATTTTATACATAATGAAAGTGAGGCTGAAAAGGGTAAACACATGCCAAAAGTTCTCAGCAAGTATTTAATAACTAGAGGCCCGGCACATGAAATCTGTGGCAGGTACGGTCCCTAGGCCTGGCCTATGATCAGGGCCATCTTCTCCAGCTGCCCCGCCGCCACCCACCCCAGGTTCTCTGTTCGCCATCAGGCAATAAGAACCTGCCGGCTGGGAAAAGGGACCGAGAGGTGATCAGTGCGCCTCATAGTGACTGGTCGAGCGGTCATTCTGGTCGTTAGGGTCAATTTGCATATTACCCTTTAATTAAATGGGATGGCTAATTCAAATCAGATTTCAAGTCAATCTCTGATCTGAAAGGTCATGCTCATTTCCTTTGTCATTATTTCAAAACCCTTAAGTATGTGTTTATCATATGTATGATTTTTATATTATCTGAATATCATCTGTACTATTTTTTAATTGTGGTAAAATATGTATAGCATAGAATTTACCATCTTAACTATTTACAATTTAATGACATTAGGTATATTCACATTGTCATGAAACCGTCACCATCTTTAGAACATTTTTGTTATGAAACTTGGCACCCATTAAACAGTAACTCCCCATGACCCCTTCCCCAACCCCTGTGAACCACTCTTCTACTTTCTGTCTCCATAAATTTAACTAATCTAGGTACCTCATATCAGTGGAATTATACAATCTGATTTGTTCTTTGTGTCTGGGTTATTTATGGCTTATTTCACTTAGCATAAAATGTTCAGGGTTCATTCATGTGGTAGCATGGGTCAGAATGTCATTATTTTTTTCTCCTAGCTTTAAGGTATACTTTACAAATAAAAAATGCATATATTTAAGGTTTACAACCTGATGACATAACCTAAGTATACATGGTAAAATATTCACCACAAACAAAACAATCAACATAGGTTAAATAAAGTTACATTTTATGCATACCACATTTTGTTTATTCATTTATCCATTAAAGGGAATTTGGATTGTTACCACTTTGGGGCTATTGTTTATAATACCATTATAAACATGGTTGTTCAAATATCTGTTCAAGTTCCTGAGTTCAATTATTTTTAGTATATACCCAGAAATGGAAGTGCTGGATGATATGGTAAGTTGACCTATTACATTATTTACTAAATATATGTGTATAAATCACCTCATTTTGAATTAGATTATTTTAAAAGAAAACCTTACTATCACTTGTGTCATCAGGATAAATTTGGTTAAGCTGCAATAATTAAACAATTACCACAATATAATTTTATATGTTGTTCATTCTAGATACCCATGGGGATCAGTGGGAGGAGAGGGAATTTTGCTCCACACAGTCATTCAAGGACCCAGGCTGGCATAGGGTTCCATCAGTCTTAGCAGTATAGGGTTCCACCAGTCTTTCTAGTTTCTGTGTCAGGGACAGAAATGTGGGGAATGCCTCAAAAAGGCCATTACATGCTTTAGCCTAAAAAATAATGCATAATTTCCACTCTCGGCTCATTGGTCAGAAATTGTCATATGGCCTTTGCAAGTTGCAAAGAATGATAGGAGTGAAGTTTAGGGGATAAAGTCCTATGTATCCCAAAGAGGAGGAAGAAGATGGACTTTACACCAAAAACACTTCTATAGCTATTATAATAATTTTACCACCTAAAATCATTTCAACTATCACCAGAGGTGTGCAGGTTGCCCTTAGAGTAATAATATCTTAAACTTAAAGAAGTTCACCCAATGAGGATATCCTTTTATTCTGGTTCCCACAAACTAAACAGATAGTATTTTCAGCAAGGGATACAGGAATAAATAAAATTTGGAATAAGAGGAAATATTTTTAAGAAGAAAATAGTTCATTTGCTTATCAATTAACAAAACACTTATTGGTTTTTATGTGCTGTAGGCATTGATGATGTCATTGTGAACAAGATAGAAATGGGCCAGACCTTTAAAAATTTAAATGCTCAGAAAAAAACAAATGAACAAAAGAAAAACAAACAAACAAACAAAAACCCAGGATTTAAATGAGAAATATCAGATGCAGTGACTTTGACAAAGGGATTTTGGAATATATAACCAAGTATACCTAAACTAACATGAGTTGGGTTAAAGAAAGATTTTTATGGAGATATAAAATTAAAATAATAAAGTTGTGTAGGGACCGTAAAGATGGGAAGAATATTATTTTAGGTAGAGGAAACACCATATTGATATTTCTGAGCATGTGAAAAAGCAAGGCAAACTTAAGCAATATTAATCAAGTTCATCATTTCTGATTTTTAAGAATGAGGAAGTATAAGTAAAGAAGTAGAGATGGCACTGTGCAATACATGTTTTCGGAGCAGTTAGAAGAAATTAACCCTATTATGTAAAGAAGGGATTCTTGTCTCCATTTTGTAAATGAACACAAGGAGTCTGAGGCTAGATAGCCTACTTGTGAACCCAGTTTTTATAAGTCCATTGGCTATGCTTTGTCCAAACCAGCTGAGTTTGTTTTCTTTTGAGAGAGATTGCACAAAAGGAAAACCCATGTTTTTAAGTTCATGATTATGAAGGGTTAGTGGGGGACAATTTTTAAAAGATTTCACACAGCACAGTTTGAATTTAATATTGCAAATCCTATATAATAAAAGGCTAATATGCAAATCAACTTAACGGCACAAGTTGTTATAATGCACACTGACCACCAGGGGGCAGATGCTCAACACAGGAGCTGTCCCCTGGTGGTCAGTGCGCTCCCACAGGGGGAGCGCTGCTCAGCCAGAAGCCCTGAGTTGTGCTCACGGCTGGTGAGCACAGAGGCGGTGGCAGGAGCCTCTGCTGCCTCTAGGGCAGCACTAAGGATATCCAACTGACAGGGAATAGGCCTAAGCCATCAGTCAGACATCCCCCGAGGGCTCCTGGACTGCAAGAGGGCACTAGCCGGGCTGAGGGACCCCCGCCCCAGTGCACAAATGTTGTGCACCAAGCCTCTAGTCAATTATAAGAATTTAAAACTGTTCAAGTCTGATACTTGTGACAATCATAAATTAAAACAATGAGGTAGTTTATCCTTTGGGTTGGCAGGCTTTGTCATTGGTGGATTTTTCTTTTTCTTTTTTTAACATCTTAAACACTGACATTTTAAATACTGAGGAGAATGTAAGTTGGCAGTGTTTTTGGATAGCTATATAAATCAAGAGTTGTAATGTTTACCTCACACATTTACCAAGTAATCAGTTTCTAGAAATTTAATCTAAAATTAGACATACACACACCAAATTCAGAATATATATATATTCCAGCATTGCTTATAGTGACAAACTGGAGTAATCAAATAGATAATATTATAGATAATATTCCAGCATTGCTTATAGTGACAAACTGGAGTAATCAAATATTTTTATTCAGAAAGTTATGAAATTGTAAAAAGCCATTATAAAACATGCCAAATAATACCTAGTATAAATAGAAAAAATAATAATAAAGTATTAATTTATAAAAATCACTTTAAAATAGTATGTAGAATATGAGGTCAAGTGCATGAAGGAGTTCGTTTGTAGATTTAAATTTGAAGGTCATATGCCAAAATGTTAACATTGGTTGTTGCAAGGTCGGGGCGGGGGGGCGATTGTGTGCTTCTGATTTGGTTCTTTAGACTCTCCTGTAAATTATTTTACAATTCACATTCACTATTTTTACCATTAAGAAAAATTACAAAATGAAAACTAAAATAGTTCTTGGTTAGAAGCATGTTTATTGCTGAGTGGATAGGTAAGGACTACAGCCTAAAAATGTTTTAAAGAAATTTGAATAAGAATATTGAAATTCTGGAGTAAATTCATAGCACTGTAATGGCTTTTAAATGATTATCACCTTGTTTATATATAACTATGCATACAGATGCTACGCTCCATTCCTTTTCTGCGTAACCTTTTCATTTTCATTATATCCTTTCTAATAGGATCTATTCATGGCCCTGCATTAAACAGGATTTTTTTTTCCATAGTCCTCTGGACTGCAATTCAATGACACCACCACCCAATAGAACACTGGGCTGGAGAAAGCACCTGAAATGCGTTGAGTCTGCCAGGTTTCTTCTCTGCTAATTGAGACTCCAATCTGTGTCTGATGGACTGAACAGAGAAGCCAGAGCTGTATGTGCCAAAGTGGATTAAGGGTGTGCAGAGATGGGGAGAATGGATGAAAGGCTTGGAGAGAAGCCGGGATGAGGAACAGCAGCAGGAGCCTGAGCCTGTTTTCCAGTTCTTGACTCCATGCTGTAAATCCTGCCTCATGAAGGAATCTACATCCCCCCAATCAGTTCCCATTTTGGGTTTAACTATTTTAAGAGAGTTCTGTTTTGAATGCACTCAAAAGATCCCATGTTAAGCCAACACATAAAGAGCACTAAGTAATCTATGTTTGATTTGCATGTGACTTAAATCTGGCTTCAAATTCTAGAGAAAGATGGAACTTGATAGTTTATAGAACTTTTTATACTTACAGGCAAGTCTCCTCTTCATAAAAGACTTAGCATAGCAATAGTACTCATTTTTATTCATACTCTTTGTGCTCATCTATAGCAAATAGGGTATTCTCTTTACATTTTAGTTTACATTCTCTTTGTTCTTTATATCAATTCTTCAAAAATAAATATAATTACAGCATTTCCCTTAAGCCATCTCTTTCTTAGGCTAACATTGATTTATTAGTCAATACTATTAGAAATATATCCTAAGAATCCCAAAACACCAATCAGAAAGAATATATGCACCCTATATTCATAGTAGCACAATTTACAATAACTAAGATCTGGAAACATACAAAGTGTCCATCAGTAAATGAATGGATAAAAAAAACCCAAAAACAGTGGTACATCAATAGATTAGTGGATAAAAAAGATGTGACACATTTCCACAATGGAATACTATGCAGGAATAACAAAGAAGGAACTCTTACCCTTTGAGACAGTATGGAAGGACCTGGAGAACATCATTCTAACCAAATTAAGTCAGTCAGAGAAAGATAAGTATCATATGAGCTCACTTATATGTGGAGTCTAATGAACAAAATAGATTCAGAGACATGGAGGCATGGAACAGACTGATGAATCTCAAAGGGGAAGAGGGGAGCAGGAAAGGGAAAGAGTGGGGATGGGAAAGGGAAAGGGGGGGCAGGAAAGGGAAAGAGAGGGGCAGGAAGAGATAAACCAAAGAACTGATATGTATATATGTATAACCCATGGACAGAGACAATAGTGCTCTGAAGGGCTGGGGAAGCTGAGGGAGCAGGGTGGCGATGGAAATGTGGGGAAAACGGAGGACATCTGTAATATCTGTAACACTTTCAACAATAAAGATACATTTTTTAAAAGTTTAAAAAAGAAATAGAGAGACAAAAGATTGGGAGGGAGGAGCTGCATAAAGCAGTAGCTGGTGAGAGAATAGAAAACAATAGTTTTGTGTTTTTTTTAATCTTTACCTGAGAACATTTTCATTGAAAAAAAAAAAAAAATATATATATACACACACACATACACACACACACACACACACACACACACACACACACACACTGAGTGGCCAGATTATTATGACCACCCCATCAGTACAATGAAGTGAATTAGTTATGCAAATAATAATAATAATAATAATAATAATAATAAAACCTTGAGAGTATTTGCTTAGGAAGTTTTCAATATTCAGTATTTTCGGAAGTGTCAATGAAGTACTGATGGGGTGGTCATAATAATTTGGCCAGTCATAATAATCTGGACACTCAGTGTGTGTGTGTGTGTGTGTGTGTGTGTGTGTGTGTATATACACATATATATACGTATATATACATATATACACATATATATATATACATATATACATATATATATACATATATACATATATACATATATACATACTAGAGGCCCGGTGCATAAAAATTTGTGCACTTGGGGGGGAGGGGGAGTCTCTGAGCCCGGCCTGTGCCCTCTTGCAGTCTGGGACCCCTCGGGAGATAACGACCTGCTGGCTTAGGCCTGCTCCCCGGTGGCAGAGGGCAGACCCAATCCCTAGGTGCAGACCCTGGTCGGGCTCAGAGCAGGGCCGATTGGGGAGTTGGGGCGCCTTCCCCTGTCATGCACAGAGCAGGGCAGATTGGAGGTTGTGATGCCACCCTCAGTCACGCTCAGGGTAGGGCCGACTGGGGGGTTGGGGCACCGCCCCGTCACACTCAAGGCAGGGTTGATGGTGAGGTTGCGGCGCTGCCCCCTGTCACTCACAGAGCAGGGCCCATCAGGGGGGTTGGGGTTCTGTACCCTGTCATGCACAGAGCAGGGCCAATCATGGGGTGGGGTGCTGCCCCTTGTCACGCACAGAGCAGGGCCCATCAGGGGGTTGGGGCTTCGTACCCTGTCACGCACAGAGCAGGGTCAATCAAGGGGTTGTGGAGCTCCCCCCTGTCATGCACAGAGCAGGGCTGATCAGGGGGTTGAGGAGCTCCCCTCTGTCACTCACAGAGTAGGGTCGATAGGGGAGTTGGGGCACTGCCCCCTGTTACTCAGGGCAGGGCGAATCAGGGGGTTGGGGTGCTGCCACTGTCACACTCAGGGCAGGGCCGATGGGGAGGTTATGGCTCTACCCCATCACACACAGAGCAGGGCCCATGGGGGAGGGGGGAGGTTTGGGGCACCGCACCCTGTCACACACAGAGCAGGGCTGATCAGGGGGTTGAGGCGCTGCACCCTGTCACACACAGAGCCGCAGGGAAATCAGGGGGTTGGGGAGCTCCCCCCTATTAGGCACAGAGCAGGGCTGATCAGGGGGGTGGGGCGCCTTCCCTTGTTATGAACAGAGCAGGGCAGATAGGGAGGTTGTGGCCCTGCCCCCTGTCACACACAGAGCCGCAGGGCAATCAGGGGGTTTGGGCGCTGCCCCCTGTCATGCTGATCCCGGTGCCAGGAGGCCTCTCGGCTCCACTGATCCCGGTGCTAGGAGGCATATTACCCTTTTACTATATAGGATAGAGGCCTGGTGCATGGGTGGGGCTGGCTGGTTTGCCCTGAAGGGTGTCCTGGATCAGGGTGGGGGTCCCCACTGGGGTGCCTGGCCAGCCTGGGTGAGTAGATAATGGCTGTTTGCAGCTAGTCACACACCCTTCAGGGTGGGGGTCCCCACTGGGGTGCCTGGCCAGCCTGGGTGAGTAGATAATGGCTGTTTGCAGCTGGTCACACACCCTTCAGGGTGGGGGTCCCCACTGGGGTGCCTGGCCAGCCTGGGTGAGGGATGATGGCTGTTTGCAGCTGGTCACACACCCTTCAGGGGGGGGTCCCCACTGGGGTGCCTGGCCAGTCTGGGAGAGGGGCTGAGGGCTGTTTTCAGGCCGACTGAAGCTCCCAACTGCTCCTTTTTTTCTTTTTCTTTTTTTTTTTTCTGGGCCAGATTTAGCTCTAGCTCCAGCTCTGAGGCTTCTGCTGCTGAAAGAAGATATCTGGTTTGTTTAGGTTCTATAATCAAAACACTGTATAACTCCAGCTCTGAGATCCCGGGCTCCCTGAAAGCAGGTTTCTGGGGTTTTGTTTCACTTCTATATTCGTTACAATGTCTCTTAAACTGCAGGCTCAGAGGCCGGCAAAGCAGGCGGGGAACATTGGTTTCGTCCGTCACTGAAGCAAGCAAGCCTCATGTTAGTTTCAAGCTGCCTGGCTGCCCGCTGCCATCTTTGCTGGCAGTTAATTTGCATATCTCGCTGATTAGCCAATGGGAAGTGTAGCGGTCATACGCCAATTACCATGTTTCTCTTTTATTAGATAGGAGATATATATATATATATATATATATATATATATATATATATATTTCTTTATTGATTAAAATATTATGTATAACTTCTTTTCCTCCCATTGACCTTTCCCTGTCCACTCCCACCCCCCAGCACATGCTCTCATCCCCCTAGTGTCTGTGTCCATTGGCAATGCATACATGCATACATACGAGTTCTTTGGTTGATCTCTTACCCACTGCCCCACCCCCTACCCCCTTTCCCCTGCCTTTCTTCTGAAGTTTGACAGTGACATCCATACTTCTCTGTCTCTGGATCTATTTTTGTTCATCAGTTTATGTTGTTTATTATATTCCTCAAATAAGTGAGATCATGTGGTATTTATCTTTTTCCAACTGGCTTATTTCACTTAGCATAATACTCTCCATGTCTAAACATGCTGTTGCAAATGGTAAAGGTTCCTTCTTTTTCACAGCAGCATAGTATTGCATTGTGTAGATGTAGCACAGTTTTTTAATCCACTCATCTGCTTATGGGCATTTAGGCTGTTTCCAAATCTTAGCTATGTAAATTGTGCTGCTATGAACATAGGGGTGCATATATCCTTTTGGATTGGTGTTTCTGGTTTCTTGGGATATATTCCTAGAAGTGGGATTACTGGGTCAAATGGCAGTTCCATTTTTAACTTTGTGAGGAAACTCCATACTGTCTTCCACAGTGGTTGCACCAATCTGCATTCCCACCAGCAGTGCAGGAGGGTTCCTTTTTCTTCACATCCTCGCCAGCACTTGTGGCTTGTTAATCTGTTGATGATAGCCATTCTGACAGATGTGAGATGGTACCTCATTGTTGTTTTGATTTGCATCAATTGGATAATTAGTGACTTTGAGCATGTTTTCAGATGTCTCTTGGCCTTCTGTTTATCGTCTTTGGAAATTTGTCTATTTAGGTCCTTTGCCCATTTTTGATTGGAGTATTTATGTTCCTTTTGTTAAGTTGTATGAGTTCCCTGAAAAATTTGGAGATTAAACACTTATTGGAGGTAACGTTGGCATATATGTTCTCCCATGCAGTAGGTTTCCTTGTTGTTTTTTTGATGGTTTCTTTTTCTTTGCAGAAGATTTTTATTTTGATGTAGTCCCATTTGTTTATTTTCTCCTTAATTTCCATTGTTCTAGGAGCTGTACCGGTAAATATATTGCTATGATATATGCCTGATATTTTGCTGCCTGTGGTTTCCTCTAAGATTTTTATGGTTTCCCATCTTATATTTAACTCCTTTATCCATTTTGAGTTTATTTTTATTTATATTGTTAGTTAGTGATCTAATTTAATTTTTTTGCATGTCTCTGTCCAATTTTTCCAACACCATTTATTGAAGAGACTATCTTGACTCCATTGTATGCTCTTGTCTCCTTTCTCAGATATTAATTGAGCATACTGGCTTGAGTCAATTTCTGGGTTCTCTGTTCTGTTCCATTGGTCTATATCTCTGTTCTTTTGCTAGTACCATGCAGTTTTGAGGACAGTTTCTTAAAGACTCCATCAGACATCTATTATACTTAATAAATGAATTCGGCATACATCAGGATGCAAAATTAACACTCAGAAATCTATGGATTTTTTATACACCAATAATGAACTCACAAAGGGAGAAATTTAAAAAATCCCATTTATCATTCAACAAAAACATTAAGATACCTAGGAATAAACTTAACTAAGGAGGTAAAAGAACTGTTCTCAGAAAAGTATAGGACACTGAAAAAAGAGATAGAGGAAGACATAAACAAATGGAATAATACACCCTGTTTATGGATTGGTAGAATCAACATCATTAAAATGTTGATTCAATGCAATCCCCATGAAAATACCAATGGCATATTTCACAGACCTAGAACAAACTTTCCAAAAATTCATAGGGAATAAAAAAATACCCTGAATAGCTGCAGAACCTGGGAAAGAAGAACAAAATAGGAGGGATCTCAATACCAGATATCAAGCTATATTACAAAAATATATTTTTGTTGATTTCAGGGAGAAAGACAGAGGAGAGAGAGAGAGAGAGAGAGAGAGAGAGAGAGAGAGAGAGAGAGAGAGAGAAGAGGCAAATAGAGAGAAAGAGAAAAACATCCATATGTGAGAAAAACATTGATCAGTTGCCTCCCACATAAGCCCTGACTGGGCTGGGGATAGGTCCACAACTTAGGTATGGGCCTATCCCTATGACTCTGGTAGAGCATGGGAAGATTAGAGGCTGCCATTTATTTTACTGAAATTGATGTGTTGAGAGAAGGAAGGAGGCTAGGTTTTTATTCCACTACATTCCTCAATTCATGAAACTTTAAGCAGTTTAAGTTGCAGTTTCTTCATGTACAAGATATAATATTAGTATACTCTCTATGGAAGGTCTAGAGCTGGATTATGAAACATGTAACTTTTGACACACTGATTTCATATTTGCATCGTAACAGCAATTTATCAAATGCCTTTTACATTCAAAGCGCCTGCTACAATGGTTGTTCATGGTAAATCACCTTGAGTTATCTAAGTGACCAAGGCTTTAGTAAGTGGCTTGTTAATAATTGATGTCTTCTTTAAAACATAGGACTTGTTTATGTGAATACAAGTGCTCAAATAGACAATTTTAGGGTGCTTAAAAATAAGACTTCTGCCGAAACCGGTTTGGCTCAGTGGATAGAGCGTTGGCCTGTGGAGTGAAGGGTCCCAGGTTTGATTCCGGTCAAGGGCATGTACCTGGGTTGCGGGTACATCCCTAAGTAGGAGATGTGCAGGAGGCAGCTGATCTATGTTTTTCTCTCATCGATGTTTCTAAGTCTCTATCTCTCTCCCTTCCTCTCTGTAAAAAATCAATAAAATATATTTTAAAAATATAAGACTTCTCACCCTTTCCTTGCCTCAACCAGAAGAGATCATTGGATCCACAGCAAAATAAAATGAACTACTAACTATTGAATCATACCTGGGAGACAGATAAACCAAATGTCTGGTAGTTTAGATTCTCTCAATCAACTAAATGCAAGTGTTACCGGCAAGAAAATAGGTATCACTTTCTTCAGGATGAATCCTAGCCTTTAACTTAAATTTGAGATATCCGCTATTTCTCCTTAGAAATTTATATTCATTTTCAGAAGACATCCTGGTCCAAAGTAAGCTTACATTATGCAATTCAGCAAAAAAACTGCTATCTTGGGAGCAATTCTAAGTTTTCCGCCTAACCATGGGGCTTTCATTCTTTGCCAACCAGAGTGACTGCAGAGCTGTTGGGTAAACCCTAAAATTCCTTTCTGAACTATGAGCACATTTTCCTGGATCCTGGCTGTATGACTAAGTCTTCTCAGCTTTCATGAGGGTCCCAAGATTATTTTTTTATAAAATAGAAAGACTGAGTAATAATAACTTCTAATGTACAGGAAGATATTTGGGGGTTATTAGACACCTACAGTGGTTCCCTTAGTCAGCTTTGTCTTCTATAAGAATTAAGAAAATATACCTGACATTCTTTTATTTATTTATCTATTTTTAAATTTTTATAATATATTTTTATTCATTTCAGAAAGGAAAGGAGAGGGAGAGAGAGGTAGAAACATCAATGATGAGAGAGAATGGTCAATTGACTGCCTCCTGCCGGCCCCCTACTGGCTATCGAGCCAGCAACCAGGACATGTGCCCTGACCAAAACCGAACCGAGACCTCCTGTTTCATAGGTCAATGCTCAACCATTGAGCCATGCTGACTGGTCTATTTATCCATTTTAACACATTTAGTGGCCAGGTATTTTGTTAGATATTAGGTATATGAGAAATAATTCCCAAATGAAACAAATGGTAGAATCCTGGAATGAATTAGAATATTGACAAGTTAAAGAGGGTTTTAATAAAGAGACTACTTACAAAGGTGTGGACGGGATGGGAAAAAAAATCAAAGACAGTGTAGACACCTCCCCATCTCTTCCTGGGGCTAGTAAGAAAGAAGGTGTTATGATTTCAGAATTGAAGAAATAAGAAAACGAGAGAGGACCCCACATTTATTCACCCTCCATCTCCTGTCCCCCACACCATCTCCTACCAGGGCTTCCCATTGCTTGAATCCAACAAGAAGCCAGAAGGCAGGACATCCCCTTGATACAGAGACTTGCAGGTCAGCTCCCCTTCTCAGAAGCAAGGCAGGGCTTAAGTGAATGGTTCTAGAACAGCGGTTCTTAACCTGTGGGTCGTGACCCCTTTAGGGGTCGAACGACCCTTTCACAGGGGTGGCCTAAGACCATCGGAAAACACATATATAATTACATATTATTTTTGTGATTAATCACTATGCTTTAATTATGTTCAATTTGTAACAATGAAATTTGGGGTCACCACATGAGGAACTGTATTAAAGGGTCATGGCATTAGAAAGGTTGAGAACCACTGTTCTAGAGGGACAACAGAAGATCATGAGCATGCTGGGAGTACAAAGATGATTTGAAGGGTATGTTTCTACTCTGCTTTTCATCTAAAACATAACTATAAGGGAAGTCAGTGATGAAATAGAAGACTGAATTTTGTTTGCTTATATACCGGACACACAAAAAAGAAATCGACATAAATTAGGTTCAATCAACATGAAATGATGTTTCATTTTTAAATTGTTAATTTGTATTCTTTCTCAGAGGCAATGCATTGTAATGGAAAGAACAATAGCTTTGTTGTTGGATAGATCCAGTTCAAATACTGACTTTGCCACTGTCTACTTGGCCTTGGGTGAATTATTCAAACTTTCCAACCTTAGTTTCCACACTTGTAAAAATGGGATTAGTTAACAATCTACCTACTCGTATTCATAACACATGGTAGAAAAAGATATCTTTTTTAATCTTAACTAGAGGCCCCATACATGAAAATTCATGCACTGGAAGGGGGGTCCCTCAGCCCGGCCTGCTCCCCTCACAGTCCAGGAGCCCTCAGGGGTGGGAGGTGACGTGGTGATCAGGGGAAGGCAATGCCCCATCATACCTCTGCTGCTGCCACTGCTGGCAGTGCAAGCCTCAGCCGGCCCTGGTTACCTGAGCCTAGGGTGTCCCTGGGTGGCTGTGCAGCCACCATCTGAGGCTTGCCTGTGCCTCGGGACCAGTCCCGGGCGACTTGGGGGCTGAGGGGCCTGAGGGACTCCAGAGGCAGGTGTGCGAAGCGGCCGGAGCCACCCTCAGGCACGGCCTTGCCACGAGCTTGCCGCCCTGGTAGGGCTGAGGGGACTGGGCACCGCCATCTTGTGGCTGTGGGTGCTGCCATTTTTGAGGGCATGGCAGTCATTTAGCATATCCCCTCCTTATTGCTGTGGGCACCACCATCTTTGCAATGGTGTGAGGGTCAATTAGCATATCCCCTCTTTATTAGATAGGATGATATTACAACTATATAAATATCAATCCTAAATTACTAGTGATTCTGCATTTTATCTAATACATAGGTATCTATGGAAAGAAAGGTTATTTAAAAAAAAAATATCCTTTGGCCTACTACTTATTTACTTTTAAGTTATTTGTTTTCTATGATCAATTCACTTTTACCTTTCATCAAAGCATAATGATAACAGCCCTGTGGTTTACAGGCTATACCTCCTATTCACCAATGATTGATCTTAAGTTCATAGAAGTTAGGGAATTTTTCTATGATCATATCAATGGCAAGTCAGGTAATTATATGTGTCCACGAAGTCTATATTTTATTGTAATACATTATGTGACCTGGAACCTCATCATACAGAAGTCATGCTTGCATGTGGAAGGGAGAAATGACAATAGTAAAAAAAAATCAGGAGGTATATCCTTTTAGAAAGGATAATGGCTTACTGTGGGTAGATATGCAAGATGATGGACAGAGAAAAATACATAATATCTCTTCCTTTTGTTAAGTCATATGAGTTCTTTTTTTTAAAAAATATATTTTATTGATTTTTTACAGAGAGGAAGGGAGAGAGATAGAGAGTTAGAAACATCGATGAGAGAGAAACATCGATCAGCTGCCTCCTGCACATCTCCTACTAGGGATATGCCCGCAACCCAGGTACATGCCCTTGACCGGAATCGAACCTGGGACCTTTCAGTCCGCAGGCCGACGCTCTATCCACTGAGCCAAACCGGTTTTGGCGTCATATGAGTTCTTTATGCATTTTGGAAATTAACCCATTATCAGATATTCATTAGCAAATATGTTCTCCCATACAGTGGGATCCCTTTTCATTTTTTTGATGGCTTTTTTTGTTTGTTTCATTTTGTTTTTGCTGAACAGAGCTTTTTTATTTTGATGTAGTCCCATTTTTTTTTTTTTTTTTTTTCATTTCAAAGTGCCTTCTACTTCCATCCCTCAATCAACAGGGGTCACCAATGATCACCACATTGCCAAATGCAATTTATCTTACTCGTCTTGTTTTGCTGCCCAACAACCTGCAGCCTGGTGCCTATTTCTTTCTTAAACCTCCTTCCCTTTTGTGATAGCCCATGTACTGCTTTCCCCCTCCTTTTCTATTTTTACCCTGTGCTTCTTTGTTGGCCCATCCTATAACCTCATACTCATGAGCTTAGACTCTAGTCTAGGCAGTGATGGCGAACCTATGACACGCGCACGTATCAGAGGTGACACGCGAACTCATTTTTTTGGTTTATTTTTCTTTGTTAAATGACATTTAAATATATAAAATAAATATCAAAAATATAAGTCTTTGTTTTACTATGATTGAAAATATCAAAAAATGTCTATGTGTGACACGGCACCAGAGTTAAGGTAGGGTTTTTCAAAATGCTGACACGCCGAGCTCAAAAGGTTCGCCATCACTGCTCTAGAGACATCCTGTTCAGGTTCAAATCCTGGCTGCAACTTATAGCACCAGTAAGTCAGTATAGATAACCTCTCTGTAAAAATGCTGATGACGTTATTAACTTCATCAAAATGTTCTTTTAAGAGAAATAATTTATTTAATTGCTTCAGACAGTACCTGAGACTTAGAAAAGGCTCAATAAATACTTTGTTATTTTCTAATTTGTATCATTTAAAGTATGTCATAGTTCCCCTTACATGCTATATTTCCTATCTCAGAAAGGTGCTATTCATGCTCAAAGATTTAGGTATCTTTTAAATATTGAAATGTATGATTTTATATGTCTGGTATAGACTTCTATTCTGAGCTCCAGTCTTACTTTCAACACTTCTGATTGGATATCCCAAAGAAACTACAGCCACAGTAAATTCAAAATGGACGAAATATATATTTTTTTTTTTTCCCCATCGCAAGTGGGTTACTTTCCTAGCTTCCTTTGAATGGCACCATTATTAGCACAATGGCAATCACAACACTGATTATTGGTATTAATTAATCTCTCCTGTCTCTTCTCTTTTTCCTCTTTCTCTCTTATCTCTTCCATTTCTTTCTCTTCCCTTCCCTTATCTTATTCCATCTCATTTTTTCTGCCTCTCTTCTTCTTTTCCTCCTCCTTCTCCCTCTCTTCCTCCTTTTCTTTTTCTCTCCCCTTCCTTCTCTCTCTCTCTCTTTCTCTCTTTCTCCCTCTCTCTCTTTCTCTCTCTCTCTCTCTCTCTCTCTCTCTCTCTCTCTCTCTCTCTCTCTCTCTCTCTCTCTTTCTCTCTCCTTTCCTGTGTCTTCTACAGCCATAGTGAAGTTTTCCTTAAAAAATATAGGTAACTAAAATAATACTCCTTTTCTTATTCCTTTTGTTGCTTCTCATTATTTGTATTAAAAAACATCCTTCATATGGACTGCCCAGATCCCCCACCTCAGTAACAGCTGTTTTACTTCCTTCTTTCTAACCTCTATGACTGTGACTTCATCTCTTTTACTCATGCACCCCTTTAACTCCATCACAGGGTCCTGCTCCTGCTTTTCTTTTGCCTGTTAACAATGGTACTCTACCTGCTGTGTGGAGTTATCCTTTTCAGATCTCGAATCTCCCCAGTTATTCTCAATGAACCCTTCCATGAATCTCAATGCAACATCAGATCTTAGCTCTCTGTATATTTTCTTCATAGTACATATCAACTTTGTAATGATATATTTCAATATATGATTACCATCTATATCACCCTTTAAGTTCATCATTGATTTTCCAAAGCTATTAGAGTATCTGGAATATAAGATATTAAATCAATATTATCAGATGAATAAATGAAACCTGCAAGAGAAGGTGGAAGCCAAAAATGAAAATATTCTGAAATAGGCTTAGGGTTGTACTATCATAATAACGGGTTCTTGACTATGTCACTGGTTTTGGTGTGATTTTGGTGACATCAGAGGGCACCTATAGTGTTCTACTCCCCTCAGCAGCAAAGTTAAATTTTCTATGTACTTTCCACTCATTCTTTCAATGAGCCATTCAAGATCTATTCATAGAATAATGCCCTCCCAGCAATATACAAACCACTGCAAATATAGATGTGACCAGAAGAGAAAAGACTCAATTTCTCTTAGAGTTTATAATAAAGGCATAGTATCCTACTATCACATAATGATTAAGAAATAATTTTAATAAAGGGTTTCATGAGACACTAAGTTTATAATATTTTACACAAAACAAAGGTCCTAAGCAAGTTTGGGGTATGCTTCATACTACTCTCCCCCTCATCACCCCACCCCCCAATACACACACACACGGAATTAATAAAGAATATCAGCCGAAACCGGTTTGGCTCAGTGGATAGAGTGTCGGCCTGCGGACTGAAAGGTCCCAGGTTCGATTCCGGTCAAGGGCATGTACCTGGGTTGTGGGCACATCCCCAGTAGGAGATGTGCAGGAGGCAGCTGATTGATGTTTCTCTCTCATCGATGTTTCTAACTCTCTATCTCTCTCCCTTCCTCTCTGTAAAAAATCAATAAAATATATTTTAAAAAAAATTAAAAAAAAAGAATATCAGCTCATTAAAGTAGTTGCAGCAAACCAATGCTTTAAATTTGTGTAACACATTGTACATTAAATGTCGGATTTTGTTTTCCTTTATGGTTTGTTTTTGTTTTTGTAAAACTCCTCTGATGGGAGGCTTTCTAGTTTACAAGGCAATCACCTCACATTCAGACTGCACATTATTCCATTTTGTTGAGCACAGATTGTCTATAGCTTAGAATCACTGGATTCCAAAGTTTTAAATATTTAAATAGATAAGTTTAGCTAATGGTTTATAAACATTTTTTGACCTGCAAAATACTTTAAGTAAAATTGTTTTGAAAATACAAAAAACAGGCATAGAGCTACTCTGGATGAAGCTAGTGTTGAAAGCCGAGCCCCTTGAGCTAGGCCCCTTCGTGGGCCTCATGGAGTGCAGTGTAAAAACCAGTGACCCTGGGTGACCACATCGCTTATCAGAAATATCGGAAGATGACACTCTAGTTAGGCAAAAATAAATAAATAAATGTAGAGCACACAGCTGTCATGTGAGGGACAAAACTTAAAACTCAGATCACATAATTTCTAACCAGTGTTTTTCTCACTCTAACACACAGTCACCCTCCCCTTGCTCTCAGTTGTATGTTCTGGAGCATCCCGGAGCTGTAACTTTTCGATATTCTACCCCCTCATTACGTGGCAGCAATGCTGACCACGCTCTGTTTCCCAAGGCTCATTGGTGCTCTCAGGCATTTGCACTTCTGTTACCTCTTCCTGGAGTGCTCTGAACCCATCTTTCATATTTCAGCTCCAATGTTAGCTTCTCAACAATGTCTTTCCTGATCACCAAATTTTAATATCTAACACCTTATTATTGTATTTCATATTATTCCTAGAACATATGGTCAGTGTCTGGTTATTATTTTGTTAGTGTATGTGGTTCCTCAGTTATTATCAATCTCCTACTTGAATGGAAGCTTCATGAATCTTTCTTATGGACTCCTGGATCTCTAGGACTAGAAAGACACTCAATATACATAGGACAGGCATTTGCTAAATATTTGTCATATGCGTGCATAACAGGCAGACTGCACGTGTCGACTGCCTGCTGGTGGTGGTGGTAGAGAGTTGCTTGCTGGAAAGGCTGAAATCAAATGACCACTCATCTAGAATGCTGGCAAGAAGGCTGTAAAGCAGCGGTTCTCAACCTGTGGGTCACGACCCCTTTGGCAGTCGAACAACCCTTTCACAGGGGTCGCCTAAGACCAACCTGCATATCAGATATTTACATTATGATTCATAACAGTAGCAACATTACAGTTATGAAGTAGTAAGGAAAATAATTTTAAGGTTGGGTCACAACATGAGGAACTGTATTTAAAGGGCTAGAAGGTTGAGAACCACTGCTGTAAAGGTTGTCAGACCCTCTGAGATTCCTTCTATGATCCAAAGAAATTGGAATTATTTCTGTATGCAGGAAATGCCACTGCTTTCTGAGCTGGAGGAAAGTTTAATTTTGATGCAACCCAGTACATAGTATTATAACAATTATTTTTCTATTTACAAGATTAAAAGATATGCATTTCAGATGTTCTATTTTTTAACCACCATAAGACTATAAAACTATATATTTACATCCATTTCAATCTTGTAAAACTTCCCTTTCCATACAAATCAATAACTGCAGCTAGGGTTACTTTATAAGTGAATTTTCATTCCCTGCTCACCATTCCTAGTGCCACCACATTTTTCTAGGCCCCGTGATGACTCACCTGCACTGATATCATTCTCTCAATTGGCTTCCTGCTCTGCTCCTTCATTTCCCTCCTCAGTCTCCCTTTCTTACTAATGCCAGAGTTCTCCTGTTACAAATAAATTTCTACCTCTCCCCTATTAAAGTTGTATGAGTTTCCTGTGGCTGCCGTAACAAATAACCACAAACTCAGTGTCTTAAAACAACAGTAATTTACTCTCTCACAGTTCTGTCCGCCCAAAGCCCTAAATCAGTATCACTGGGAAGAATGAAAGGTGAGAGCAGATTTGCAATCCCTTTTGTGGCTCCACAGGAGAATCTGTCCTTCATCCTTCCAGCTTCTGCTGGCTGCTAGCGGTCCTTGGCTTGTAGTCACTCTAGTTTTCAAGGCCAGCATCTTTAAACATCTCTCTGCTCTGTCTTCACGTCAGCTATTCTTCTGAGTGTGTGCAAGCCTCCCTCTCCTTCATGCCTATAAGGATACATGTGATTGACAGTAGGGCCATTCTGAATGATCCAGGATGATCTCTCGAGCTCAAGGTTCTTAATTTAATTTTCTGTATCCCCAATAAGTTTTTTTTCCCCAAAAAACATACTCTGTTTCTCATTTTTTAAAACACAAAGCATTCATTCATATTTTATCCTTTTTTTGTGACATGCCATCATCACCTGCAGAATATTTTTCTTTTTTATCTTGTTAAATATCTTCATGCATTGATATAGGTTGACTACAGAGTGTTAGCAATTGTGCTAAGAAATAAAGCTTGGTCCTGAGCTGGAGGACCTGGGCATCTTGTGCTGGTGGCATTGAGCCAGAGAGAGTGGAGTATGATAAATGCTACAGCAGAGAGAAAAATATACAGTCTATAGTAAGAAAACCAAGGGCAGGTATGAGGAGTGCAGGTGAACACATTGAGTAGATATGGGGAGGGAAAGTATGCTTTTTTTTAAAGAATAGTTTATTGATACTTTATAGAGAGAGGAAGAGAGAGGGAGAGAGAAGATTGGCTGCCAGCTGCATGCCCCCTATTGGGATCAAGCCCACAACCCAGGTATATCTGACTTGGAAATGAACTGGCAACCTTTTGGTGCACAGGAGGACACCCAACCAACTGAGCCACACAGGCCAGGCAAAGTATCCTCTTAAAGGCAATGCCTAGATCAAGTCTTAAGCAATATGTTAGCCAGGTGTAGGCATGGGTAAAGGTAATGAACAGGGGAAGTTGATGATGAGGCATTGAAGATTGTGGAGTTTTATCTGTTATGCTTTTGTTTGTTTTATAGTTATATTGAGATACCATTGACATAAAGAATTGTGTAAGTTTAAGATGTACAACATAATGATTTGATACATATTCTATACACTAACAGCAAAACAATTAAAATAAAATAATCTACTTTATAATAAAACTAGAGGTCTGGTGCATGGAATTTGTGGACTTGGGAGGGTTTACCTCAGCTCAGATTGTGAGAGGGCACAGGCCAGGCTGAGGGGCCCCCTTGGTTCACAATCAGGGCCAGGGAGGGAAGTGGGAGGTTTTTCATGTGGGGAGGGACTGCTGGAGGGCTCCAGGGTGTGTCTAGCTCAGGGGTGGGCAAACTTTTTGACTCGAGGGCCACAATGGGTTCTTAAAATGGACCGGAGGGCCGGAACAAAAGCATGGATGGAGTGTTTGTGTGAACTAATATAAATTCAAAGTAAACGTCATTACATAAAAGGGTACGGTCTTTTTTTTTTTAGTTTTAGTCTTTTCAAATGGGCCGGATCCGGCCTGCGGGCCGTAGTTTGCCCACAGCTGGTCTAGCTGGTCTCACTTAGTCCTGATCAACCAGACCCCAGCAGCAAGCTAACCTACCAGTCAGAGTGTCTTCCCCCTGGTGGTCAGTTTAGGTCATAGTGAGTGGTTGAGAGGCCTTAGCATATCATTAGCCTATTACACTTGGATTGGTTGAAGGGATGACTGGACAACTGACACTTAGCATATTAGGCTTTTATTATATAGGATGAAACACAATCTCAAAATATAAAAACAAATTAAGGGGCATTTTACTTAGCCATTCTCATTTCTCAGGTCTTATTTTAAGAAATGTTTTTTTTTAGGGTGACATTCTATAAATCTTATCAGCCATATATCCTCTTAAATATAATCCTATGATCTCTAGTACGTCTATTATAACTCTTACCACTTTTGATTAAAATTTATTGTTTAATATATCCTGCCTGGAGTCCATGAAGTTGCAGAAATCATAGACTCTTGGTTTATTGGTTTATATCTAAATATAACCAGTATAGTAGGTTTTTAACAAATGCTTTTGAAAATAATTAATATGACTAATACAAGAATTTAAAACTCATTTTACAGTAAAAATCACATTAACTTCCACAAATACCAGTACACTGGCATCTCACATTATAATGTTTTAAGTGTTTACTTGCTCCTGCACACATATCATTGTTGCAATATATGAAGGGCATTCATGCACCAACCAGATGTACCTGAGCTTTTCATAGTCTAATTAGGCATGGCACATCTGATGCGCTGTTTTATTGAGATTTACTTGTTTTGTTTTTAGCTGACATGTATAGGCCAGAATTAAAAAAAAAAAAAAAAAAAAAAAAAAAAAAAAAAAAAAAAAAACAAAAAAAACAATCAGGGAAGGACTCCACACTTACTAATCAATAACCTATTCTCAAAAGTTCAACATATATCCATATATGGAAGGAAAAACTATATTGTGATAGCTTTACCAAAATGATTTTGCTTGGCAGCAAATGTTAGTGTATTAATTATCTTAATGTGTTAAAAATTATATGTGACATGACTAAGTGGCTGTGCTGTTTTTAATTACAGATGCTAATTGACAAATATATTTTCAATTAGTCATTTTCAGTCCTCTTAAATCACATTTGTGAAGGCATAGGGTTTTGAAGAATTGCTTGGCAACCACAGTTATAGAAAATCCAGAACAACTAGGAATTCTAACTATAAAAACATACAAGTACTAGAAGAAAAGGAAAACATAGCTGAATTCTTCCATAAACAGGAAGGAAAATTTTAAAACTATGAGTAAAAATCCATAAACATTTTTTTAAAAAAATGGATCAATTTGACTACATAAAAATGAAAAGAAAGAACAGATTTTGAATAGCAAAGTTCAAAAGAAAAATGAGCAATTGATGAAATTTATAATACATATCAGAAATAAAAGACTAATATCCTTAATTTTTAAAGAATACCTAAAAATTGAGAAGGAAATTACATTTGCCCTGCAGAAAATTGGGCAAATACTATTAACAGACTAAGCTGAAGGAAAAGGAAGGAAGGATTAATTCAAGAAAACATTTTCATAGTATTTGACTATAGCTATCTCAGTCATAGCAGCATGAGTAGGAGGAGGAAATAAATGCCAACAAATACCAAACTTATTTTTAATATATTTGGTTTTGTGTTTTGCTGTTTTGGGGTAATAGTATGGGAACATAATCCTGAAACTATTTTAGGTGTGTTATAGGATTGAGGCACTGAATAAATATGTTGATATTAAAGGTAGATAGCATTTTCACTGTGATTGAAGTATACAAATATTGAATGATATAAGGCAAAAAACAAATTTTAAAAAATCCTTTGGGGATAAAAAATTGAGCTATCACTGAGAATTTATTATTTCCAGTGTATATAAGCCTGTATCTCTGCACTGTGTATTTTATATGCATGTGTATGTGTATGCACATTTTACATATATGTATATATATTTTATCTATATATGCATGCATGCAGACACATGTTTCCTAACTTTATCTGTTGAAAGGATCAATAATCAATGATACCCAACAACAGTAAGTAAACCTAGTTCCTAGATCTTGGTATCTAATACCATCCCTCACTATCATGAATCAAAGACCCTCTGAGAAGTGTCTGATTTTAGGACTGGGCAAGGTCAGTACAAGATGATCCTGAAACATAAAGTTATTCTAGAAAGACAAGGAATGCTCTATAAAAATGATAGGGTCATGTCATAAGAACACAGGAGGTAGCTTGACAGGGTTCCTATTGGACAAAGCTAAAACAATTTGAACACAAAAATAATTATGCACAATAAAGAATTCTAAACCTTTGAAAAATAAAAAAAAATGGTTATATCCAATAACAAATAGATTGAATCAATTAATCAATCACTGGGGGAGAATGGAGGGTTATTGCTTATGTTAAAATGCCAAGAGCCCATTGTTTACTATAGAAGTGTAAAAGTTAAAACATTAAGTTTTGCATCGTCATATTAAAGACTGTTCCAGAAAGGACTCATCAGAGGATGCTAATCCAGAGAGAAATTTTGATTTGGGTACAAAATATTTGCACAGTCTGTTTATCACATATATACATATACGTATTCATGGGCTCTGCATATGTCTATATATACATGTGTACATGCATATATGTGCATATATCTATACATATGTACACACACACCTAGAAAAGCCTAGCACATATAGATGCTGTTTGAGTGGTTGCTATTATTGCATGACTAGCTTTATGATTAACGTATTATGTCCTTTTGGGTCTGTCATTCTAAACTGCTTTCTCTTTGGCTTAGATCAGGCTCTCTAGAATCTTCTCTAACCTGTCTAGTGGTGACTTGTTTTCACTGTCCATCAGCAGTTCCCAGCAAGCATTTGAGCTAGGGCCAGAGTGGTTATAACAGCTACAACTAAGGTTGTAGCTGCTGGGATTTAAGAAAGCTGGATTGAGCCATGCTTCCTGTCAGTGAAACTCTGAGTAAATGCATCAAAATGGGAAAACAATGCTTGATTTGTGTAGGAAGAAGTAGAGCATAATATGAAAGTGCCTCAGCCTTGTTTGTAATGATGCAGAAGCAGTCCTTCCCCACTGTCAAATAAATCAATTCTTCAACTCTGACTTGCTTTTGACACAGCCTTTAATCTGTGAACTATGAAATGCAAAGAAATCTTGTGTGCATCCTCTCCCCCATCTGTGTGAGGCTGTCAGGCAAGCAGTCAACAGCACTGGGTAACAGAGGTTAATTGGAAGGAGCTGATGTCTCCAGCTCCTTTGGTAATTATTGAAGTCACTCACCGGGCATGGAAGAGAGACTTTTGCCTCCACACTTTTCCTCTTTAAATAGTCACAGAAGCAAAAGAAAGCCAAACAAAACTAAGCACTCTCTGTTTTTTATAAAGCCCAGAATTACTTTAAGGTTGACTACACTAAGCTTTCGGATGAATTCAATTCGATTCAACTACAGTTTGAAACCATTGAGCGAAAGGTGTGTCTAATTCACTCTGTGTCCTCAGTGCTCAGTAAGTGTTAGGAATTTTTACTGTTGATACTGTTATGAACACCCATTTAGTTCCTATTGCATGCTACTTTGAAATGGGCATTTGCTGGGGAAAGCGGCAGGGGGAAGTTTAACTCTAAAGTTGCAGGAATTTGGTTTGAAACCTTAGTTTTACCAATAACAGCTAGGCTATCCTTTCATCTTACTGATCATCAGTTTCCTCGCTAGTACTTTTGGAATTATATGTAACTCAGAAGGTTGTAGAGATTAAATGAGTTAAAACTATTAAAGGACCTAGCACACTGACTAGGATACACTAGTGCTTAATAAATGATAGTTTTCTTCCCTTGATTCTTACTATGTCCAGAGGTTATATGAACCACTTGTTCCACTCATGACTAGTATCTCACTTCAGATCACTGGCCTTCCTTAACATTATCAATTTATGATGGAACAGCAAGTCCTATTTTCTCTCTCTTTGCTCTCTGTCAATCTCTACTCCAATATGTCTTCCGTTTGTTTCATTTTAGTTAAAGGACATCTTTACAATAGGAATTCGGTAACTCAAATAAGACTTTATTGTGTCATACTCATGTGAGCATTCATTGGAGCTATAGCATGAGGATTTCTTTCAGGGAATTTGCAGGGAGACAGAGATAAACATATATAACTTAAATATAGTGTGAGACGTTTAATAGGGGAGGACTTTATAAAATCAAAATGCTATATGAGCACTAAGTTTGGAGCAGTCACGCTCTTTGTTAGGAAGCAGGTGAGTTGGGTTAATAAAAGATTCAGGTGGGAGATGTTTTTTCAAGTGGGGTTTGAGAGATAATCAGTTTTTCTACACAGGGGATAGTCAAAAACCCATTTTACAGAGAGGACACAGCACGCACAAAACTATAGAGTGAGGCAAAGGATAGGAGATGGAAATATATATTTGCCACTACATGGTTACATGTTACATCATTAAGGAGCCGTGCAGCTGAGTCAGTATTCTCAGAAAGATATTTGGTGATGGTGTGGAAGGTAGATTTCACATACTCCATCCCACTTGTGAGGTTAGAGAAGGCATGTAGCTGCTTTAGTTGGGGTGAAGCTTCAGAAGTTAGAGCTTCAACAGGTCCATTTGGTACCTGGAGAGCTGCAAGACCTTAAGGCTCAGTGCAAGCCTATACCCAAAGGCCACGGATGGGCCACCTGCATAATATCAACCAGTCAGGAGGCAAACACACAGGTGGTATTTATTAACAGCAGATCATATGATTCAAGAAAGATCAGGAAGGAGAGGGTCCGCAGGCAGAGGGGAGACTAGGTAGAAGCCCAGGATAACTGTAGGGGAGCAACTCTTGTAATGGAGAATGAGTATGAATATTTCCGAAGCATTTGAATACCACTTCAGGAAGCTGGTGGACACCAAAAACAGGAAGTAAGTGAAGCAGACAATTGGTATACTTTAGTGACAGATGGCATGATAATGTGGAATCAGAAGGAACTTTTATTTGCGTAAGTTTCTTAACGTATTCCTAACTTGTTCAATAAAAACAGGAGGTTGTATATAAAGAAATGATTTGACTGTGGGTAGAAATGTAAGCAGCAACATAATTTATGAAGCTATTTTTTTTTCATTCTCTATAGTTCAGTTCTACTTTTTAAAAATGCACTTGGAACTTAAAGCAAATACTTTTATAAAATTCAGAAAGGTAGCAATAGTCAATAATGATTTTTATATGTAGCACGATAAGAGATGACAGCTGCCTTTTATATTATATTTGCAGTGAAGTGGAAAATGACTGAATGGGTCACAAAAACATGATTTATAATGTTGATCAACCACCCCCTAATTTTCTATACAATTCATTTTGTGTTACTTTCTTATAAATTTTAATAAACTCAAATAACAGTGCTTATTAAATCTCTGTTGTAAATTCCAACTGTTGCCAAACTATTCAAATTGATCATAATCTTAACAGTCCATCCTCGTATTCTTCATAGGAGAAAGCATTGGGTTCAGTAGATTTAAGTGAACAAAATATTGGGCCCAGGTTTCATTGTGATGAAATAAATTCATTGCAAGCATATGAGCCACATACATAACAGACTTTTAGCTTTAAATATTCAAAGCTATGTACGCACTTATTTTTTAAATTGTTTCCAAAGTGCTTTATTAAAGGAATCCACGGATATCTTCTCTTGTACCTACCTGCTGCTTACAGGGACTTTTGATAACCTAAGCATACTTTTGTGGTTGTCTTCTCACCTCGAGTACAAAGCCATCTCTTCATAGCACTTATGGCATTTATAATGTACCAAGATGCCTTTTGATCTCAAAAATATGATTTTAGCAAGAACCCCTGTTTTATTTTTATTTCCATTTTATTTCCATTTTAGAGTTGAGGAAAAAAAAAGTCTCTCAGAGAGTTAGCGAATTAATTGATCAGGGTCACCAGGATTTGAACTTAGGTTGATGGATAAGTTCCTTTCCCTTTCCATTATATTACTATGTCTCCTACACTTTGCTTTTCACTGACTCAACAATTTTTTAAAGGGAGATGGTTGATGCAAGTTGTGACTTTCAAATGCCTAATTATTTTCTGAATAGTTGGTTTTATCTCAAAATGGTGTTTTAGCAATAAAGAATAATGCAACAATAGATGTATTTGTAATGTTGAAAAGTTTTTCATTATGAGATTGTGTAACAATTGAATAACACTGGGCATACATTTTAAGGGAAATTATAGAGAAAGGGTGAATAGCGATATTAGAATATTTCTTCTAATTAATTTCCTTTCAATGTGCACAAATCCATGCACTGGGACACTAGTATATAGTATCTGTTAAATAGCTATTAGAACATGTGATTCAATGGCATTCAAGTAAGCCAAACATCCACAGAGGCATAACTGGAGTTAGTAATGAGGAGTAGAGAATGAATTTCTTTGTTAATTCATTCTTTAATTCATTTTTTCTATTCAATTACCTTTATCACCAATTCTGTGCCTGACAGGGATTCTATGCAATGAGGAGATAGTAGAGGTTAATACACCTGGGTTTATTCCCTCTAGATTAAGAGTGTTTATTCTAAAATCCAGGTGTCTGTGGATGAGTTTCAAAGAGTGCATGCATTATCTAAAAGAATATGCAAAAATGACTATCTTTATTTTCCAGGAAGAACATCTGTTACTTTCATCAGCCCCTTTGTGGGTGTCCCTAGGAGATGTCAATACAGAGACTAGGGTGAACCCAGATCCTTAATTATAGTTTTGGCAGCATTATTGATCCTCAGCTCCCTGGACATAACTGGGTTCAAATTCCAGATGCCTTTTCTGGTCACTCTGTGACCTAACTTGAACCTCAATCTCCACATGTAAAAAACTGAGACAGTGATACCTGTCTTGTCTCAGTAATGCATGTCAACAAGCGTCTCACAGTATTTGGCACTTTGTAGCTATTCAAAAGAAGTGGTTCCTCCCACTTTGGTGCCTGCCCCAGAGACCAGTAAGATGCTTTCCTCATCAAGATGTTGAGTCACAGCTGATTGATTATCTCTGATCAAAATCCCATGCTTTCAAAGACTAGTCATCTATAAATGTGATATAAACACAATTAGTGAACATCAAATCAGAAAATGCTCCTGGTCTCCACATAATAATTCATAGATGTCAGCTCACAAGTCTAGTATTGTCGCTGTGGTTACCTGTCATTTTAGATGTAATCCCTGCCACACATTAATTGTGATTTACAACAAGTAGCTCCCCTTGCACATGAGGTGTGATTTGTGACACAAGCATGTGTTTATCCCTCAGATGCTTCTCATAACAAGAAAGTATGTGGAGCTTAGAGTTATAGAGAAGCACCTCATAGGAATAAAAGAGGCTGCTGGGAGCCACAGAAAAGTAGACAAATTCTAGAGGCAAATTAAGTGAGAGAGAATAAGTCTATCAAAATAAAACTCCACCATGCACTTGTTTACTAAAGAGATCTCCATTTTTCTCAATCAACAATTGCTTCATCTGTTTTCAATGTTATTAAAGGATAATAATTTAATCCATTTCTCAGGTTTCAAAATAATTTATCTCCTCTGGTGTTGTTTCAAGGTTTAAGTGTATGCTTTCTTATTCAAGTTGCGCTTGCACATTAAAATTTAATGATGGAATTATTGCTTATGGTTCTTCACATTGTGTTTTGTCTACTATAAAATATAATGCATCCATATATGAAGAAAGCTTTGTAATGTAATTCAATTACAGGGACTAAACACAGATTGTGTTGTCCATGACCATTTATTTTTCTTTAAGCCTTGCACACAGACTTTTTAATTTTCTATTTGTTCTTTAACTGTATAAAAAAAATACACTAAAAAATGCCTCTTTCTCAACAACATCATGGTCATGGTTAATTAAATATTTAATGCCACCAAGCACAAGGCAGTGCATGCAATGAGCATGAACTTGACTGTTAAAGCACTAGAATACGTTTAGATCCCTTGAGTTCCCAGTGTGCTCTGTACTGGTATTGTAAAGGAAGGGGAAGTCTCATTGAGATGCAAATTTAAATAGGAATCTGTCCTGCTGTATCTGCTGACAAGATTAATTATAGATCTCTGGACCTGATGTGTTTTCTTTTCACCTTGCATCACTTTACTAGTTTACAGTCAAGCTAAAATATTAGGCGTGGCTTTGTATAATGTTGGGTAATTCTATTTTCTACAGCAGTGATTTTCAACTAGTGTGTGACAAGAATTTTTAAAACATGCAATACCTGACTATGTAGTTAGGGACACTGACTTCTTTTCCCTTAGATTGTCCAATAAAACAATTGACAACAGCCAACACAATAGTCCTTTGGTGTGAATGCCTGTCTTGAACCATAAATATGTAAGTCATATATCAGAACTACATCTTACTACTCACATACAATAATAAGATTACATATGACTGTTTAATTCCTGATACCAGAAATCCTATATACAAGTATAGGCAGCTGATTTTTTAAGTCACTTTTGAGTAAAAAGGGTAGGTAATTACTATTATTATTTGTAAATTGATTAAAATTATACCTATTTTTCTCAGATTGGCAAACACTATAATATATTTTTTGGTGTGCTGCAGAATTTTCGTAATTAGTTTCTATGCCACCAGTTGAAAAAGTTTGAAAACTGCTGTTCTAGAATGACATTGGGCAATATATTTCAAGTCTTGATTAGTTACTGTCTGAAAAAAGTTTCTGTTATTGATTTTCCATTAGTCCTCACATTTGTCCTTTGAAATTAGGGAAATCTGTTTGTAATTGTAGCAAAATGATGGGAGAAAGAACCCTCTCCATCAGAAAATTCAGCCATTTTCTATAGGGTGTATGTCTACAAATGAAGTGACAAGGTATCAAATAAATTAAATGTAGTTACAAGGTATTATGTCTTGTGAATCACATAGTCTGCCTTAAAAATAAAAGAAAGAAAATAATAAGACCCAAATGTTGTTTTTTAGCTGGAATTATGGCTTTATTAGATTCAATGCACTATTATATTTTTTAAAAAAGAATTTCTATTTCAAAGGAGTTTAATACACAAGTTTAAAGTGAGACAAATACAAAACTGAATTGGGATATCAATGTTTGCCAGTGGGTAAAGTTATTTACTTTTTTTAATCTTTAGTTTCCTAATTTATAAAATGGAAACAAAAATCCCAAGTTTTTTAAATTTTTTATGATTAGACTATTGTGATTATCACAATGTTGGCCCATCACAATCATTAAGAGTCAACTTACATGCATGCTTAATACTTCATACAATCTGCCCAGGCTTTCTATTGAGCCCTTCATCTTAAAAGTAAATCCAAGAAGTAAACTTGATAAAATCTTTACAGCTGATTTTAATGAACACTCAGATGTTCTTGTTCCACTGTGAAGAGTTCATAATGGATAATTGAGGGAATATATATATATATATATATATATATATATATATATATATATATATAATTGATTTCAGAGAGGAAGGGAGAGGGAGAGAGAGATAGAAACATCAGTGATGAGAGAGAATCACTGATTGTCTGCCTCCTGCACAACCACCACTGGGGATCAAGCCTGCACACTCCTGGTTCATAGTTTAATGCTCAACCACTGAGCCATGCCAGCTAGGCAAGGGACTGTTTATTGATAGATTGCATTTAGTATTGTTAAACAATAAGCTGCTACCCTTACCCAAATTGTATTCTTTCTCTCTCATTTTTTCCAATATCTCAGTCAGTGCTCTTAGCTGAAGGGCACAGTAGAGTCCAGCTGAATTTTCTAAACTATCTTTGTTAGCACTCTGTCTCTACGCCTAGCTCCCACCTCCCTGTCATATAGACAGGCTCCTTACTTTCTTCAAGGCTCTCACTGCAAAAGTCCTCCCTTCCTGACACTGACTTGACTTACCTCTTTTTTCTTGATTCTGTTTTTCTTTCTAATCACCCCCAATTCTCTGGTAATGATGATGCAGTGGAAGACATTTGTAAAGTCCTGCTCTGAATTTGGAGGTGGACTGGCCAGCCATCTCTCAATATAGAGGAAGACCCCTCCTGGAAGGCAGATCACAGTGTCACTCTGAAAGATGTGAGAACAGTATTCAGGCTGGTTGATGAAAAGCATCTGGCCCTGAAATTAAATTGGGCATAAATCAATAAGGAAGGAGATGGTTAATAAAAGTAGTGAGGGATAAAGCAAGGCTAGTGGATCAGAATCAAGTCAATGAATAATGGGTATTATATTTGTCTTATTTATTATGTTTCTTTAGGATCAGAACAGACTCTTAAGGGAACTGGATTTGGCTGGACAATAAGCAGTGTGGCTGTTGTATTCATTAAAATTGTTATCATCATCTTACCATCACAATCATCATAACCATGTCTTCAGAAATATAGGAAAATATATTAGTGTTACATTGAAATAGTCTAATAATAGATTAAAGTAGAACTTAGTTACTAATGTATAATCTTTACTCGGCAGATTATTAATTGATTGATTTTATTGAGATATAATTCTTATAACAAAATTTCACATATCATTAAATTCACCATTTTAAAGTACAAATCAGTGATTCTCATTCTCCCTTTCTACCTCATGTGTTAGCAATCTGATTATTTTCTTATTTTCTGACTACGTCTTGAAAACATGCAGATCTGACTCTGATTTAATCAAGATTTATTAATGTGAATGTGTTAGTTTCTTAATGTTGCTATAACAAATTATGCCAAGTTTAGTGGCATAAAACAACAAAATTATACCTTGTAGTTTGGGAAGTCTTACTAAAACTAAAATCAAAGTGTTAGCAGGTCTGCATTTCTTCTGTAAAATTTAGGAGGAATTATTATTACATGTATATTTTATTGATTTCAGAGAGGAAAGGAGAGGGTAAGAAAAATAGAAACATCAATGATGACAGAGAATCATTGATTGGCTGGCTCCTGCATGCTCCACATTGGGGATTGAGCCCACAACCCAGCATGTGTCCTGACAGGGAATGGAACTGTGACCTACTGGTTTATAGGTTGATGCTCAACTACTAAACCATGCCAGCTGGGCAGCAGTAACTAATTTTTTTTTGCCTTTTGATAAGATTTCTGAGAGTAACTGCATCCTTTGCTCATGGCCCCTTTCTTCATCTTCAAAACCAGCAGCATATCATCCTAAAATCTTTATTGGACTCTGTGACTCTTGCCTCTGTCATTCATTATAATGACTTATGGTTACATTTGGGCCCACCCAGGTAATCCAAGATAATATCTCCATCTCAAAATCCTTAATCATATCTACAAAATCCCTTTTGCCATTAAGGGTACACACACAGGTTCTGGGGATTAGGATGTGGACATCTTTAGGGAAGGTGTTGTCATCCAGCCTACTATACTGAGGTTCATATTAATATGGTATATTGCATGAATGATATTATGTTAGTCTATTTTTTATGTTTAATTAGATTCTTCACTTGTATGAAATTTTCTTGAACACATCTCTGGATTTTAAGACTATGAAACTTAAAAGCTCTCCTTAAACTGTATACTCATTTCTAGGAGGCTCACATTCTACTGTGCCAATCCCATCTGAAATGCATTCCTTTTACTGATTTCTACAAAATAGATCTGTCATATCAGTTGTGAGTTTTGCCTATTTTGTTAAAAATTTAGAAGTTTGGGGGGATGGCTATCTATCCTATTGATGCTTTCTTTCCTTTTCTCACTTCTACCTTCCCCACCCCTCTGCTTGTTCCCTACCTCTAGATATCCTGAGATCCGAAAATCCTTTTCTCTTTATTATGCAGAACACTTCTTTTTTGTTTGTTTGTTTTACAAATTCAGTTATCAATCTTGGAAAAAAAAATACACCAAAGCACATCAGAGCACCGGCCTTTACTGAAGCAATTTCTGAGTCAGTTGAAAATGGCTGTGGCTGTAGATGGCAAAATGATGTGTTTTTCCCCCCAATTATAAACATAATGCTATAACTTATGTAAAGATTGTTATAAATAATTCAAAGATGATGCCACATGTCTTCAATGTTTGATGTGAATATCTGAATAACATTTTACTTGTTGGTATTCATCACTTATTAACTTGGTTTGCTTAAGTACTTACTACTTACCAGGCATTTTGTTAATTGCAAATCCAATAAAGAAAACTAAAATATATAATCTTGAATTTATTGGCTCATAGCTTTTCTGATCTACATTAGCCCTTGTCCATCCATATTTTTGGTTTGACTCTCACCTTTAGTGAATTGTCTTGTACTTGTCCGCTGATAATGGTCAAGATAAATTTATAACAGCAGAAGACCTGGATTTGACACTACAATAAATGGTGTTCATTAACTTAATACCAGTTGCCATGGAGCTAGCAGTATTGGAATAGATTTTTGAGAGATAAGAATGATTTCCTGTATAAGCTTAAAGTCATGCATCTGGCAAAATGAGATCTCAGAAAATTGAGATTCTCTCTGCTTCCACAGTGCATATACACCTCAAAAAGTTCTAAAATTTCAGAGACTATGTATCTCATTCATTCTCTCTGCCTGGTATATAGTAAGTGATAAAAATTAAAATATGTGTTGAATGATTAACTATCAATGCATATAACATTCCTATATCTATCTGTTATTAGCCTATATTAGTCTCTACTTACCATACTGAATCATAATTATCTTATGGACTCTCTGGCTCCTTTATTTAGACTGTGAGCTCCAACAAATGATTTTAACTTTCATGTATAACTAGTGCTAATCTCAGAGCCTAGCACAGAGGATTTGTTCAATAAATGACTCTGGACTGAAATGATTGATTTTTGAAGAATCATTCTCTAGATAAAGAATCAGTGGAGAGGACTTGGAGATTAGGAGGGCTGTCCTCAGAGTGTTGATGCCAATTTGGTCACACCCAACTCCTAGGTTCTTTTTCTGGTAGGTCATGTTAGCTATCAAAGAAGTTTCAGGAGAGGGTCAGCTGCAACTGCAATTTTGATATCAAGTTACAATTTGTAAAAAAGTCAAATCAAATTCTGCCACGCACACATAGTTATATTAAATACAGACATTGATTATCAATAAAACACAAAACAGTTTATGTGATTTATATTTTAACCTCAATAAAGTCATGGGGTGCTCTTAGTTCTTCTGACCTCTACCTGGTAGGAAAAGTTGGATGTAAGCATAGCTAACTCTTGTAGTGGTCATTGGACAATTACTCATTCTCCTACACTCTAGGCCAGTGGTTCTCAACCTTGGCTGCACATTAGAATCACCTGGGAATCTTTGTAAAATCCTGATTTCTGGGCCTCATCCTCCGGAAATTCTGTTTCTTTGTTTCTAATGTTGTAGCCCCAGCCCATAACAAAGAAACAGAATTTCCGGAGGATGAGGCCCAGAAATCAGGATTTTAAAAAGATTCCCAGGTGATTCTAATGTGCAGCCAAGGTTGAGAACCACTGCTCTAGGCAAAGCATACATTGCTTTAGAATCAGGCTATATCTACTCTGCTTGATGATATAGCTTATAGGACTCACTCAATTCTTATATTGTGATTATGAAAGGAGAGAGGAACCTTACTAAAGTACATGTGAAAATCCACATATCTAAATACTTCCAATTTCATCAATGAGAACTTACTTTTAATAGCTATTATGCTAATTAATAAGCCCCTAGTTTCAATCACTGCAAATTCATGTTTGAAGTTCAACAGATTAATTTCCAAAGCCTCAAGTAATGACAGAGAGATGCATAAAAGAGGTCCTTGTAGTTGACTCTGGAAGATGGTCTTTCTGATATAATGCCAAGTGAACACCACGGGATGTGTTTTTTTGATTAGATAACTGAGATGTACATCTGAAACTAACACACTCATGTTATCACACCATTAATTTTAAATTATATACGTATACACATATGTGTAAATATGTATGTGTTTTTAAAATCAACTTTACTGTATTATCTTCCAGGGACCATAAGTATTTGTGACTTAGGTGGTTTTAGTAGGTTCTCTAGAAATGTTCCATCTTATGGGAACCCTTCTCTTTATTCCCTTCAAAAATCTCATTTTTATTTCATCTTTAATACCAAAATTATTTGTAGAAATCTTATATAAAATAGTTGAGATTTTATGTATTTGATATACTATAATTAGTATACGTTTTTCATATGATATTTTTCCTTTGTAAGTACTTTATAAACTAATCCAGGAAAGGACTATATTTATCCCATTTTCATTTGCTCATTCAATCATTTCAGAAATATTTAGCAACATTAAGCTAGGTTCTTTTACTCTCTTTTGTATTTCCATACCTACCTATAACTGGGCTCAGTACACAGAGCACACACTGTAAATATTGATTGACTGAAAAACATGCTATTAGGAGGTCATCATTACTCAAGTTTGGAAGTTTCTTTTCCTAATTTCAAAATGTCTTTTTCATTTTAGATCACCTCAGGTAGCTGTCTCACAGCATCCATCTTATTGATTCTCACTGCACGGGGTGAAGAAGACACCACCAGATCAGGTATGTCTTCTAGTTTTCAAAGGTACCTCCTCAAAATTAAACACATACTATAATGCATGTCAGAGTGAAACTTTAAAGGTATTCTTACAATAGAACTGTAGGCAATTGATTTTAGAAATTACTAGAAGTAAGGGACCATTTTTTTCTCTGACTGCAAGATCTCTTTTGTGGAAAAGAAACTATTTATATAAGCACTTGTTAAAGCTTCTACATTGCAATTCACTCCACCTAATAATTACCCCATCAACACATATTCTGTCTAAATGTCTTTAGTCACAGTCCTTCTAATGTAATCTGGGTGTTCATTGTTCTTCTGTTTGATATGCACTGGAAGCTCACAGCATCTTACTCTAATTAGTATTTGAATGCATTGTCTGTTGGAATGAAAGTAACAATGATTAGCAGGGCAGATGTTTCCCTTGAATGTGAAAACGGAAGGGTTAAAACCACAAATTAAATTGAATACTCAGTCTTTGCATGCATTTTTCAAGATGATGGGATACACATCTCTGTGAATTGGATATCAGGTACTAGCTAACTTATAAAGGGCTGCAAAATAGATGATATTTAGAAATAGCTACACTGTCCACTTTGGAGAATAGATACAGAACTGTAATGTATTGGTGAAATAAAATATCATTTGCCTTTATGGATGGCGATTTTGATAGAGACTGGGAGAAACATGGCAAAGGAAAACTAAACAATCAGATTTTCATGCCAGGTACATCAGTGCATTGATATATTAACAGATGGATTAGAAGAGCCTATGACTGGATTATCACTAGACATTCATTATTCTTATTAACATTAGAGATTTCACTGTTTGTTGCCTGGAAATGCTATACAATCAATTGTTTATGACAGCTATCAAAATATAAAGATTTTATAGGAGATAACTGACTTCTCTCATATTGGTCATATGTGTATCATTTGTTTCTTCATGTTCCTTACTTAGTATTTTTCATTGGCATTCCTAATTTATGAATTCATGAGAAAATTTTTAAATATAATGTATGTGTCAATGAACCGTTATTTAATTCACAGCTGAAAAGAGAATGGAGGCCAACATGATTTCCTGGTTTCTGTTTGTTTGTAAAAGAATATTATAATTCATATGTTTTATTTAAATAAATTTTGTAGTAGTCCCTTCTCTTCAACTTCCACGAACACTTGCTGAGAATAGGTAATGAATAAAGTTGCAGAATACAGATGAATAAGCCAGACTGGGGGTGGGTACCTAGATAGCTACTCTCCCAAAGAAGACCATCAGGGTCAACCTTAAAACCTGTCTTTACAATGCAAGTTATCAACACTTCAAGAGTGCTATTATATGATTTTCTGACAACAACAGTCTCAATCATCAGGCAGATTAGGAAAAAAAAAAACAAACAAAAAAAAAAACCCTTCTTTTTCTTTGTTAAGAAGATGGAGCAGTGCCTCTGGATTGGAATGGTTCCTCTGATTACTGACCTGCTCAAATTTTTGCATAAAATCACTATCTAGGTCCCTTTAGATATGGGCCATGGGTCTAATCTGCACCTTAAGCTTTAATCACATCGAGTAAGGATATTCAAAATGAAGATCTTTAGAATTAATATCCATTATTAAGAAGTCATTACTCTTCCTGGTAGAGAAGTTAGCACTATAGTGAGACTTCTGTGTTTCACAAGGCCTTCCTTATGTCACATCTTTCCCCTGGCCCCCACACATTTATCACTGTTTTTGACCAAGTTATTTACTTAATGTAGACACTTGTTTGTTTTAATTTCCCTAACTTAGGCTAAAAGCTTTCAGCCAAGCTCACATTTGAAAATTCAAGTAAATGATAAAATAAAGTGTTTCAGAGTCCGTAAGACTTCCTCCATGACTCTAGTCACATCTCTTAAACCCTCCTCCTTTCTACTCACTGGATAAAAATCCTCTGTTGAAGGAAAGCTGCCTCTTCTCACAGCAGGATGTAGTGTATTTGTGTTTTCTTTTTTTATTTTTTGGTATCAGACAAAGAGATATATCTAAATATATTTATATTGTCCTATCTGATAAACATTTGGATATTTGATTTTTTTTTACAGCGTAAAATTGAGCATACAATTTAGAGACAAATAGATGTTTTAAAATCACATTCCACCCTCATCTTTCACTAGCTGTGATTCATGAGAACTAAAGTTATCTTCTTTTTGCTTATAGTTACTACATCTGCAAGTGGGAAACAATATTATCTAACCACGCCCACCCCCAAGGATTTGCAAACACTTAGTATATGGGTACCACAGAGAAAGCATTCAAAAATGTTAAATGTTTCATGGAATTGCTTTGATTATTAATCAGTGATATATATCATATAGAGAGAAAGATAGTCATAACATGGAATAAGAATGGTTCCTCTGTTTACAAATAATTGAAATACAAAAGTCTTAACACTAAAATGCACTGACGAAAGCTTGACGTTTAAAGATTTGCAGTGTCTTGGATTGTTCATCATAGTAAATATAGAGAGCTAGGAGTACAAAATGTGCTATATATGGAGCTCAATGTCTGAGAAAGCCATTGTAAAAGGGACATGGTTGTCATCTAGTCAAAGAATGTGAATGACTACATTGTTTGTTTGGGTTTTTTTATTTTATTTTATTTTATTTTATTTGGTTTCCTATGTGGAATTACAATGTATATGGAACTGATTTATTTGGGGATAGGCAAGTCTCAAATTCTTATCTGTACAGCTCTCCCACAAACACCATCCCTGGGTTTACTCTGAGGAGCGCCCACCCCCCCACCCCTGCACCCAATGCTTACAAAACACAATTTGAAAAACACTGACCCACTACAGTCCTTTAAATTTAGGATGAAGAAACTAAAGCCAAGATTAGTGAATTGACATGAATAAGGTCACACAATGACAGAAGGACAAATCTAGGTATGCTGATTCCCATACATTGGATCATGTTGACTCTTCTACAGGATATATTTAAAGTTTAGCCCTGCAATATGGCTATGGGAAATGTGCTCTTCCCTCCTTTTTTGCTACTCATAACCTTTTGTGGTTGCACATGATTTGAGCAGCAGTTCTCAAAGTATGGTTCCCATCCACTAGCATCAGCATAACTTTCTAGAAATAGAAATTCTTGGGCCTACCCAAACCATCTGAATTAAAAACTCGGGTGCCAAGCAAGGCCCAGAAACTTATGCATTAAAAGCCCATGAGGTATAATGAGCATTATAAACTGATGAACAAAAACAGATACAGAGACAAAGAAGCATCAAACAGACTGTCAAACTTCAGTGGAAAGGCAGGAGACGGGTAGGGGATGGGGGTAAGAGATCAACCAAAGGACTTGTATGCATGCATATAAGCATAACCAATGGACATAGACACTAGGGAGGTGAGGGCATTTGCTGGGGGTTGGGGGTGGCCTGGGGGAAATCAATGGGGGGAAAATGAGACACATGTAATACTATATGTAATACTTTAAACAATAAAGTAAAATTAAAAAAAAAATGCCACCAGGGGATTCTGACATTTGTTATGTTTGAAAACCTCTGCATTAAAGAAATTCTTTGAGAATTAACTCCATCTGTAAAATAATTTTAATTACATACCTTAGCTACTAATGGGCAAAAGCCATTATGAAGATATATAAAATACTATAAAGAAGAGACTAGAGAGAGAAGAATAAAACTAAAATTTGCTGATTACCTACCATATACCAAGCAGTCTTTGATTTTTATTAGTTGTCTTATTTAACCCTTATAGCAATACTCTGAAGCATGTATTATTATCTGAACTTTGATGGGAAAATTAGACTCAGAATATATAACTTATCTAAGATCATTCAGCTGGAATTTGCTGAGTTAGTGTTTGAGCCCATATGTATTTGACTCCAAAGCTTTAAATCTTTTCCTTATGAATGGAAAACTACTAGGCTGCACATAGAGCTTGGGGGGAATGTCTTTAACTCCAGAGGTAAATCCATGCATTTGTTGTTCATTGTCATTATGGAGTGCTTTGGTATTGATTATAATTGGGATCTAATATACCTCTCTCATGATGTTACATGAAAACAATTATTTGTTACTCTGACGTGACTCTCTCTTTTCTATTTTTCATTCTACATTTATTTGACAATTAACACCCACATTTTTTTATACTTTCCTGACTATGAGAAGCTAAAATATGCAGTAGAGGGCAAAAGCAAGTTTACAGTTGTAATACAAGTAAATAATACAGGAATTAATAAATAACAATATAAGAATAAAGTCTGTGTTTTGTGTACTCACAACTGTAAACCTACTTGTGCCCACCCTAGCATTTTAAGTAATACATAAATATAGCTCCAATGTGTCTTCTTTTGGGGCATCTAAAAAGTTTCTGAAAATGAATCATCACCTTAGATATTATGTAAATAAAATCATATACGTATTATGTAAATGTAATTACATATAGAAGTAATTACAGGGATATGCACTGCAAACTTTGGAACTGTAATACAGGGAATTATAAGAGAAGGTAATTATATATCTTGTTTTCTACAGTTTGAACATCTAGGAGAAACTCATCAATTTGATATCTGAAAGAAACATTATATATCTTATTGTGTTCTGCAGAAGGTATGGTGAATGTGTGGTCTGATTAGGGGAATGGAGGATGAGGAGGATTGTGAACTTGATGGATGTTTCTATTGTGCAAGCTTCTCAGTTCTAGAGCTATTAAGATTATGGGTCATTTACAGGCCTTTCTGATCTCTACCTGAGAATGGTTTTCAATGGCCAGGGAGGAAAATCCCCCTTGCCTGGTCCACTTTCTAGCTTACTAACTATAAGTATATTAGCCATATAATCTAGTACCTGGAAAAGTTCTGGAAGATTGAACTTGATTGGACAGGTTGCACTAATGGCTGACAAAAGAAATATCATCTATGTAAATAAATATACAGAGTTTAACAAAGAATCCTAGTACAATCCTAGTATTTGAGAATGTGTATTGAATATTGTATCTGAATAATAATATAGAGTAGAAAAGACCAGAAGTCAGAAGTTAATGAGATCATATCCAGAAGCAGAACAAAGCAGAAAGTTCATTTACTCAATTTTATTAGAAAAAGCAGGAAGTTCATATACTCAGTTTTATTAGAAGCAACTAAATGTCTGAGAACCAGATTAGCTAAGTTTAAGACTCAGGGCTCTGAGGACACTTCCTTTTTTCTAGGACAAAGATAACAGTCAATCACCTGCCACTCACTATTCTTTCCAAGGCCCACCTCTACTCATTTTTCTGAGTAAATGTCTCTCCAATTTCTTTTCTTCTCTGTATATCCAGTGTTATTACCATACTCCATGCCACCATTATCTTTTGCCTGAATGACTGCAATTGCCACCTAACTAGTCGCCTCACTGCCACTTATTCTCTCCACAATCTGTTTTCCATATTACAGTCAAAGAGATTAATCCTCCAATCACTTCCATTGGTTTTAGGAAACATATTAAAGTTCTTAGCATTATCTACAAGACTCTGCAAGCTATCATCCCTGCGTGCTTCTACATCCTTACCTGGTGATTCTCTCAGGTCTGCTCTCTCTGCAACTCAATACTGTCCACTTTCTCCTCCACTGGGTGATATGCCTTTTAAGGTACATTCTGCATAGAAAGCTTTCTCCATTGCCCTTTTCTCTTTTAGACTCTATAGGTATTAATTCACAGTGAACAGAGGATATGCACCGAAGGATCAAAAACTGTTAATACACATACACCCACAAAAAGTAATGCAAAATACTAGAAATGGTAACTACATGGGTAAATATAAAAAAATCTTCTATTTAAATATATTTGAAAGATAATTAATTGTTTAAAGCAAAAATATTAACAGTATATTATGAATTTAATAAAATAAATAGAAAGAAAATATGTCAAAATAATAGCAAAAGGCCAGGAGGAAGAAATAAAAAAAAAAAAAACTCAAACAAGAAAATTGGTAAGGTTATAGAAGACTTGAACAACACTAAATTCAACTTAGCTTAACATTATAGACTACTACACTCAACTGGAGCAGGATATACATTTCCAGTACACATAGAAAATTTAGCAACATAGACCACATTCTGGCCATAACATATGTTTCAATATTTTTTAATTTTAATGTAATTTTTTTCAAATAAAGTTGGCATTCAGTATTTTATAAAATAATTCAAGCCACATTCATATTTTCTATAACCATAATGAAATTGAATTTGAACTTCATAACAAAAGATATCTGAAAATTTTCCAAATTTTGAAAACTAAATACCACCCTTCTACATAACCTATGGCCCAAGTAAGAAATCAAGAGGGCAATTCGGAAGTATTTTTGAACTGAATGAAAGTAAAAATATAATATAACAAAATGTGTGGGATTTAGCTACGGTAGAACTTAGAGGAAATTTTATAGCACTAAATGCCTATATTAAAAAATAAGAAAAGTAAAATGAGTAACCTTACCTTCTAACTTAAAAAAGTAATAAAAGAAGAATAAATTAGATGCAAGATAAGCAAAAGATATACATAAAGTGGATAAAAAAGCTGTGATACATGTACACCATAGAATACTATGCAGATGTAAAAAAATGACCTCTCACCCTTTGAGATAGCATGGATGGACATGGAGAGCATTATGCTAAGCAAAATAAGCCAGTCAGAGAAAGGTAAGTATCACATGATCTCACTCATATGTAGAATCTAATGAACAAAATAAACTGATGAACAAACTAGATCCAAAGACATAGAAGCATGGAACAGACTGACAAATCTCAGAGGGAAGGCAGGGGTGGGAGAGTGAGTAGAGATTAACCAGGGAATGTACTCGTGTATTCATAGATACATAGCCCATGGATATGGCCAATAGTGTGGTGAATGCCTGGGAAGGGTGGGTGAGGGATGAAGGGGGCAATGGGAAAAAATACATCTGTAATACTTTCATCAATAAAGATAAATTTTAAAAAAATAAATATTTAATGCAGCCTCCCTCAATTAAATAGAAGACAGAAAAACAATAGAGGAAAAACCAAAATTTTTCTCTTTGAAGAGATCAATAAAGTTGATAAACATCTAGCTAGATTTACCTAGAATAAAAACATAATAGACACCCACTACCATCTCCAGAATGTGAAAGGTAAATATTATGAACAACATTATAACAATAAGTTTGACAACTTAAAGTGGACAAATCTCTTGAAAGACACAAAGTATCAAAGTTCAATGTATTGGGTTAAATAATGTATCACAAATTAGAGTCTTTCAGATGTAATTAGTTAAGAATTTTGAGATGAAATATTCCTGGTTTTATTGCGAACCCTAAACCCAATGTACCCACAGAACGCTATAGGGAAGAGGGCCAGGTGAAGACACAGGCAGAATATGAAGTTACGCTGTCACAAACCAAGAAATGCAAGGAGCCACTGCAGTTTGAAGAGACAAGAAAGCGTTCTCTCTAGAGTTTTCAAAGGTTATTTAGCCCTGCTGAAACTTTGATTCCATACTTCTGACCACAAAAGTTGTGAGAAAATAAATATATGTTGTTTTAAGCCATCCATTTTGTGGTAATATTAACAGCAGAGTTAAACTTCAGTTCTTGAGTTTGGCTAAGAAAGAATTCAGAGCCAAGAATTCTAATGAAAGAGGTTTATTTAGAAAGTCACAGAGATAGAAGTGAACCAGCTGGGCTTTATGGACTCAGGAAACAAATTACAGAGGCAAAAGAAAGACCCTTGGAACTCAGGGGGAAAAGAAAGTAAAGGTACATACCTGAGAGAGAAAGGGGGCAGGCTTGTGCTAGGCCCTTTGCCTCGAGGGCTTTTACCAGTTTTCTGTCTTTACTTGATTAGTCACACTAGGGGAGAGTATCACTATTCACTGCATCTTGTACTGATGTCAGTCATAGTGTCACTTCATCTAGTTTTGCTGCGTTTCTGGGCCTGGAGCTGAAACACAATGGAGGCCTAGATATAATCTCTACTTTGACCAAAACTCTGTCTCTGTGGTCAACAGACCCAAGGATTTGTTCCTAAGATTATTTGATGCTGATCAGAACCTCTTTATCCTGAAGGCTTAAGGCTTAAGAAAGTGGTTGTGCAAGGGCTTGTGTGGGAGTGATATGAAGCTATTCTCCAGTCTCCTTGTTCCTCCTCTAAGGGGGTCTAAATATCATGACTACTGACATGCTAGGGGAGGAAAGGTCATTCCGGGGTGGGGTTCCACAATGGAGTTTCCAGAATAAGATGGCTTGACTTGTAAATACCACCCAATTTTTCAAGGAGAAATACTGTCAGTTCTATACAAAAATCTTACAGAAAATTGAAGAGCTGTGTTTCTCAGCTAATTACTTGAGGCAAGCATTACCTGAATACTAAAATAGAGAAAAACATTACTATAGAAATGATATCCTTCATGAAAATAGATGCAAAAATTCTTAAATATTTAGCAAATGTAATTCAACATTATAAAAATGCATAATACATGATATCTTCCCTCTCCATTTGTATTCAACATATTGCTGAAGGTTCTAGTATAGGCAACTAAAAAGAAAGGAAGAGAGAAAAATATTCAAATTGAAAGAAAAAAATCAAAACTTTATTTATTTGCAGGTGACGTGATTGCCTATCTTGACAATCCTATAGAAGCTACAAAAAGTTACTAGAACTAAGTAAGTTTAGTAAGGTTGAAAGATAAAATTGAACATTGAAATTTAATTTTAACAAAGCATTTAAAATACTATCAAACATGTGAAAAGCACCTTAGCTGGTTTCGCTCAGTGAATAGAGCATTGGCCTGTGGACCAGAGGGTCCCAGGTTTGATTCCTGTCAAGGGGCACGTACCTTGGTTGCAGGCCTGGGTACGTAGCCTGGACCCTTGGTCAGGATTCCTGCAGGAGGCAACCAGTTGGTATGTTTCTCTCACATCGATGTGTCTCTCTGTCTTTCTCTCTCTCTTCCACTCTCCCTAAAAATCAATGGGAAAAATATCCTCAGGGGAAGATAAACCAAAAAAAAAAAAAAAAAAAAAAAAAAAAAAAAAGTGAAACGCTTAGGAATGAAACTGACAGAAGATGTGTAAGATTTGTTCTCTAAAAACAAACAAGAAAAAAAATTACTGAAAATTTTAAATACCTAAATAACAGAAGAGATAATGTGTTCCTTAATTATAAGGTTCAATATAAAGATTTTTAATTGCCCCTAATTTTTTCTATAGATTCATTTCAATTCCCATAAAACTCCCATCAGATTTTCTTGTAAAATTGAGAAGCTGATTCTAAAATTTATAGGACAATACAAAGTGCCTACAATAGACAACAACAACAAAAACATTAAAAAAATGAAGAGTAAATTTGGAAGAATTACATTACCTAACTTTAAGACTTATTACAATACAACACAGGAACAAGACAGTGTGGTAGTGGCATAAAGATAGACATATGGATCAATGGAAAAGAATAGAGATTCATAGAATGAGATCCATACATTTATGAACAATTGATTTTTGACAAAAGCAATTCAATGTACAAATGATAGTCTTTTCCACAAATGGTTTTGGAACAATTGGATATTCCTTGGATTCATACCTCTTACTATATATAAAACCCAGAAAATGGATCATAGATCTAACTTTAAAATGTAAAACCATAAGATTTCTATAAGAAAAGATAGGAAAAAATATTCTGGCCTTGGGTTAGGCAAAGGTTTCTTGGATATGACACTGAAAACAAAATCTATAAAAGAAATTATTTATAAATTGAACAGCACAATTAAATAGTTTTGCTCGTTGAGAAAGACACTGCTAAAAGAACACTTATTTATTTTATTTTTAAAGAATATTTTATTGATATGTAGAGGGAGAAGAATGGAGAGGAAGAGAGAGAGGGAAACATCATGTGTGAGCACAACATCAGTCCACTGCTTCCTACACACCCCCACCAGGGAATGAGCCTGCACCCGGGGCATGTACCTTTGACCAGGAATCCAATTGGCAACCTCCACAGTTGCATGGGATGATGACCAACCAACTGAGCCACACAAGCAAGGGCTTAAAGAGAATATTTTAAAATCTATGCACTTGGCCCTGGCCAGGTAACTCAGTTAGTTAAAGTGTTGCCCAATAAACCAAGGTTGTGTGTTTGATCCCTGATTAGAACACATACAAGGATTAACCAATAAATGCATAAATAAGGGAAACAAAACATAACACTTCTCTCTCCCTTCCTGTTTCTCTCTAAAATCAATTAATAAATAAAAAGCCACGGACTTGAGAAAAGTGTTTGCAAATCAAATACCTAGTAACAGATTTTGTAGCAGAATGTATAAAGAACTCTCCAAATGTCATGTAAGAGATTGAATGAACCAATAATAAACAGGCAAAATATTTTTACAGATACTTTGTCAAAGAATACATATGTGTGGTCAATGACCATTTGTCATTAATCATTAGGAAAATATAAATTATAACACAATAGATGCCACTAACCACCTATTAGAATGTCTAGAGTTAAAAAGAATGGCAACTTGTGAGAATGTGAAGCTGCCGGGGTCCAACCCCAGCGGGTCCAGGGGTCCCCAAAGGTGTGGACGGAGTCGGCAAAGAAGGAATGACATGGAGGCAGTGTTCAGTTGATCAGCAGCCTGGCAGGATCTCTAGCCCAGATCTCCAGCCAAGTTCTGGTCTGGATCTCCAGAGAGGTTCTGGTTCGGATCTCCAGCCAGGTTCTGTGTCCATGTTCTCTTGCTAGGTTCTCCAGGCAGGTTCTGTAGCCATGTTCCCTCGCTAGGTTCTCCAGCCAGGTTCAGTCATCAGGTTCTAGTTAGGTTCTCTTGCCAATTTCTGTAGTCAGGTTCAGTCCAGGATCTTTTGCCATGTTCTCTCCAGCGAAGTTCTTCTGTCTGTAGGTTCTGTCTTCTTAGTTCTGTGTTCTAAGCTCTGTATTCTAAGTTCTGTGTCTTACTGTCTTATTACATCTGTATTTATACCAGTTGATTCAATCCTATCAATCTCTATTACAAAGGTTAGGGCGTTTCTCATCTCCATTCCAGGAAGTAAAGATTATGTAGCTTAATCATGATTGTTCGTAGTTAAAGTGATTAATTACCCACCTGGCACTTAGTTAAGAGGTTTTATTCCCTCCCTAACTTCAGGGGAAAATCCCTACCTGGGGAAACAACCTTTCTCAGAGACCTTGGTTAAAACACATAGTGCCAAGAAGGTGAGCAAACATATTAAGAACAGTATGCCATATATGCCAGGTCCCTTGAAACAGCAAGCATGGACCGGCTCCCGGCATGAAGCAATCAGAAATCTCATGTACTACTAGTAGGCATATAAAATGGTAGAAAACCTTGGGAAAATATTTTGGCAATTTCTTAAAAGTTAAACACACCTTCCATTAACAGAGTCATTGCATACTTAAGTATTTACCAAAGAGAAATGAAAGTTCACATATATGTGAAGACTAGAGTTGAATGTTCATAACAACATTATTTATAAAACCCCAAATATCTATCAACAGGTTAATGGATATACCAATTATGGAATAGCCATACAACAGAATTATACAATAAAAGACAAAAAAGGAATACAGAAGAATCTCATAATAATGATTCTGAGATAAAGAAGCCAAATTAAAAAACAAAAGAGCACATACAATCTGGTTTTCATTTATAGAAAATTCTAGAATGTGCAAAACAATCAATAACAGCTGAAAACAAATCAGAAGTTACCTGGGGGATGGGAAGTGAGCAGGAGAGTGGAATTAAAAGGGGCAAGAGGACCTTTTAATTTGGGTGATGAATATATTCATTATCTTAATGCAGGTGAAGGTTTCATGAGTACTACATATGTTAAGGATTATCAAATTATCAAATTATACAGATGTTTGTAAGAGCTGAAAAATAGAGATTGAGACAGGCAATGGTAGGAGACAGAGTGGGTGGTGTACAAGACTCCCCAGAGTGCTCAGGGGCTTTGGCCCTGCTCTTCAGGCAGCCTAGAGCCCTTGAAGAATGTTCTGGGGCAGTGAGATGATTTGCATTTTGACTGATGGCAGTAAAGGGAGAGGACGCCCACACAGTTTTTTGTTTTTTTTTTAAATATGGTAATGGATTACAACACGTATTCCAAATAATCCAATAATGGATTACAACACGTATTCCAATAATCCAATAATGGATTACAACACGTATTCCAAAAATAGTGTCAACAATAAAAAGAAATTCACCTGGGGAAAATGTATATGAAGCAGAACAGTCTGAGACAACTGGCTCTAATATAGGCCACATAGGCCACATAGGATTTCCAGTGAAACCAATTCGTATACATTTGAAGAGGTGCTGGTGGGGTTAGGGACTTATTTTGTAGCCATTCAAACAGTTTGCCCCCGGTGGACATACAAGTTAGTGAGTGGCAGAGCAATGATTTAAAACTATGGCTTTCTGATTTGAAAGCCCATTTCTCTTTTCTCTATACAAACTTCCCACACCTGGGAGCAAATCTCATCCCAAAGCCTAGTGGTGATGAGGACTCATGTAATCAAAGGATAATTTTTCAGGATTTTCCTCAAATCAGAATGTGGACAAGATGCTATGTGATGTCAGGGCCTGCTGTGATGGCTCTTAGTGGAAGCTGAACAGGCTGTGCTTGCTTGCACGCACACCACTGAGGCATGCTGAGCTGCTCATGGATGGCCTGTACACCTCTTCATTTGAAACTGTGAGTTGGATTCCATGATCATCCCCATAGCCACACAGATTGAAAGTGATTCAAATGGCCATTCACTGTCTTACTTAAGGGTAGTGAATTTAGGAGTCTTGGAGGCTGATGTGGGCACAGCACTCCATGTTGGTTCAAGAATAGCATCTCTAATCCAACCCAGATGAGGTTGTTGGTCAGGGACGCTGTTAGTGTAAAGAGAGTAGGAAGCAAGAGTGCCAAACTCAATTTAGCAAAGGAGAGGTTAAAACTAAAATAAGCGGTCTCCCAGGAAACATGAAAAGCAGTTACTCCTATTTCAGCCTGTTTGGAAGTCTTTGAAGGAATTTGACATTTTGACAAGCTGAAGTATCAGTCAGTCATTCTATGGCAAATGCATAGAAACCTACATGGAATTTGTGTGTTTGGCTTTTCAAAACTGTTCAACAAAAACCCTCTTTGGACCTTGGCTAATAATAGTAATCAAAACTTTAATAATAGACTTGTCATTTACTCCCCCCCCCCTTTTTTTATAAGTTGGATGGGTCTGAAGACTACTTATGCAGTTTTCACACAAAAGAATGAGCAATAAGTGTTTTAGACTTGTTATATAATCATATTTTTGCAGACAAGGAAGAAAAGGAAATAAAAGTAGACATTAGGCCCTAGTCAGTTTGGCTCAGTGGATAGAGTATTGGCACAGCAACTGAGTGCCCTGGGGTCAATTCCAGTCAAGGGCAGATACCCCAGTTGCAGGCTGGATCCCCATCCTGGTTGGGGTGCATGCAGTAGGCAACCAATCAATGTCTCTCTCTTACATCAATGTTTCTTTCTCTTTATCTTCCCCTCCCTTCCACTCTCTCCACTCTTTCTAAAAAAAAAAAAAAAAAAAAATCAATGGAAAAAAATATCCTCAGGTGAGGATTAACAACAACAGCAAAAACAGTGGGCCTGAGGATTAAGGAATGGGTCTCTAATTTTGCTAAATTTTATTTAGGTTTAGAGAGAGAGGAAAGCAAGATTAGTTTTCATTCACTCATTAGTTCTCATTCGGTTATTTATTGAACTTAATGTGCATTAAGCAGAACAGCAAGGTTACCCTGTGAACAGATTAGACTCTGTCCTGTTGTTTGTGGTGCTCGTAGTGGAAATTAACAGAGCAGAGGGATTAAAATGCATGTCTTAGGAAATACTAGGTTCAAGTTCTGACTTTCCTCACACTGCCTCTGATAAACTTCTTTACATTCCTAAGTAGATTTTTTTTCTTATTTGTAATGAACTATACAGCAATGCATACTTCAAGAATTTCAGTGAGCATTACCTGACATCATGCACCCAAACCACTTTAATTCAGCAATGTGCACTGTCTACATTGCCATTGTACATTGCAACATGTCCTGGAATAGGTGCATATATCATTGCAGTATAGTGGGATTATCTGTGGGTCAAGTACTTTGCATATGCTATCTCACTTAGCCTTCATAAACATATTTCTATTATTTTCATTTTACCAGTGAGGAAACTGAGGGACAGACATTTAAAAAACTTTCTTAAAATCATTTACTAGTATTTAATAAGTGACAAAGTCAGGACTTGAATCAAGTTTCTTCTGGTTCCCAAACCTATGTATTTTTCACTCAGCAGTGCTGCTTTCTGAGTTAAAATATAAAAGACACAAATGCCATAAAAAATATTTATTGATTAATGAAAATCCTGTGGTACGGTTCTATTACTAATCAAATCTCTATATTTATATCAGTATCCACACATAAAATCAAATTGTTAAAATAAATGTAAATTTTCTTATTCAACAACATGCTTTTCCAGAGAATTTCCCACTGAATGTGCCCTTTCTTCTCATAAGCCTTTATATAGATGAGTTTTGGCTGAACTTTCCAGCCATGCTTATGGTGATTGCACTTGCTAAGCCAAAATTTAAGAGACTATTCTAAAAATAAATAATCCTTCTTAAAATTACATGTGAAGCTTTATACATTAAGCACAGATAGTTAGAATCCTCTTTAAAAGTATATGAAGCAAGGGGAGTAGTTGGGGCGGGGGGAGAGATTAACTAGGGAATTTATATGCATTAGGCATAGCCCATGGACACAGCTAATAGTATGAGGAAGGTCTGGGAGGGGCAGGTGAGGGGTGGAAGGGATCAATGGGAAGAAAAAAAATGGAACATCTGTAATACTTTCAACAATAAAGATAATTAAAAAAAATAGTGTCAACAATAAAAAGAAATTCACCTGGGGAAAATGTATATGAAGCAGAACAGTCTGAGACAACTGGCTCTAATATAGGCCACATAGGACAGTGGGTAAGCGAGGTTATATCAATGAGGCTAATTGAGGTCAGAGAGATGAGCAGAGCTCCACCCCAGTTTCTAGCTGTGTGGCCCTGGGCAAGCTGGTCTTTCAGGTTCAGTTTCCTCAACTGTAAAGTAGAAATTATAGGGATAGCAAATAGCATTTATGCAAGAGGCTGTTTAAAGGGTTAAATGGGGTTGTGGTACAGATTAATTAGCCCAGCTCTGACAAGTCACACTGAATACTATGTGGATGTGGTGGTGGATGCTGTGTGGTTGTGTAGGTCTCCGCAGTCAGTTCTTTCCAAATTCAAGCAAAACAGTCCAACAAACAGCCAATTTACAAGAATAGCTAAATCTATGAAAAGATGTTTTGATGAAAAATATCCTGTATAAAGCTCTCAGTTTTCAATTCTTCTGATTGCTTCAGAGAGGTCTTCAGTTATGTGTTAATGCAACATGAAAAGGCCTGGCAATCTTTATTTGAACAAAGAGGTGTTCAGTGTGAAAGACTAATATAAAGCTAGTCTTTCTCAGCCCACAGCTGAGGAAGTGAGAGATGGGGTTCCAAAGGTATAGGCCTTAAAGGTATCAAATCAGAAAGTTCAACCTGAAATGTCAAATTCATCAAGTTGTACAGTAGTCTATATATTCATAGAAGAGAAAAGACCTCTTCCATGAAAAGACAATAGAGCCCAGCCCGGTGTTCAGATCTCAGTTTCTAATACCATTCTCCAAAAGAAGAGATCACAACTCTTTGATAAATGACTTTTTTTAGAGCTAGGGCATATACACGAAAAACTATAGCAGCTTGTAGCGCCAGCAACTAAAGTACCGCTCAAAACACAAAATGATGAGGCTATGCGAAAAGGACACAGACGCCAGCTGAAAGTGTTCAATGGCCAAAGTGGGATTAATTTGAGTAACAAAATAAATAATATATTCTTGATCTATAGCCCCGAGTACAAAATATAGCCCATTCTGACTAAATAAATGATAGAATAAAAGATATACAGAGGAGAAGAGATAACTCTCCAATAGAGAGGAATTTCAAGTAATGAATGTAAATACTAGCTCAGCTACTCCTTAATTATGGATATGCTTAGTGACTTGCTTACAAAGAGTACACTATGGAAAGGGGAAAAATAACTGTACAGTGGAAAATTCTGGCAAATACTATCTTTGATAATTTTGCAATATACTCTTGTCAGAGCTGTAGAGGTATGCCTCACACAATTTTGAGATCCTAGGGAGCAGAGACCATGTCCCTCTATTGTAGAAAGGCATGGGAAAGGCTTTTAGAGATTGAACTAGGTGCCAGTCCTTTCTTTGGACAAACACAAATTTAATTCAGTATAAAATAAATATAGAAAAAACTATAAGAACAGTACAAAACAATAGGTAGTTAATAAATAAATGAATGACCTCAGTAATGTAATCACTGACTTATATAGAGGTCAAGGTCCCAAATTTGCTACTTAACTCCCATTATATTTACACAAGTCTTGTTTGCAACCTTATACTACTTCCCAAATATAAGGTCATTTTCTACAACCTGCCTTGATTTTTGCCCTACTCTCTTCCTAAATGGCTGAACAATGCTATTTTGCCCTTCTAATGCTGATGATTCTGTTATAAATGTCAATGCCTAGAAGTAATTTTTGAAAAACAAAATGGGAAAATAAGGAATGACCGATTAACTTGGGCCTCCAGGATATCAAAGGGGAACACAGGCCTTGGATGGAAGCATTGAAGATTCTTTGGTTAATTATACTGTTTGAATTTCACTCGACTCCTATCATTTGGGGGAAGAGGGGAGGAAGTTGTTTTTAATAGAGCTAACAGAACCCATAAAATGTATTTTTAAAATTTGATAAAAATCACAATATGTTATCAGTTTTTAAAAAATCTAGTTACCCAGAAAATTAAAAAAGAAACTCATACCCAACCAGCGTGGCTCAGTGGTTGAGTGTCGACCTATGAACCAGGAAGTCAAGGTTCAATTCCTAGTTAGGGCACATGCCCTGGTTGCTGACTTGAGCCCCCCATAGTGGGTATGCAAGAGGCAGCCAATCAATAATTCTCTCTCATCATTGAGATTTTGATGTTTCCATCTCTCTCTCCTTCTCCCTTCCTCTCTCAAATCAATATATATTTAAAGAATACATTCATTAGAACATTAAAAAAAAGAAACTCACAGAGTAGAAAATGAAATATCTGTTGTTCATTTAGCTGACAAAAAAACTTTTATCCAGAATATGTAAAAAACTTTATAAGTCAATAGAAAAATGTGGATAATCCCCCCCAAAAAAATTAGCATAGGACTGGGTACTTTGCAAAAGAGGATATACAAATTACTTCTGAAATTCAGGAAAAAATATTCAAGTTTATTAGATATCAGGGCATGTAAATTAAAAGCATACTGACATATAACTATATACCCACCAGAACAGCTAAAATAAACAACCTGGAAAATACTGAATGTTGGCAAATATGTGGATGAACCAGGACACTCCTATACTGCCAGTGGTACTGTAATTTGGTACACATACTTGGAAACTATTTGAAAATATCTGCTAAAGCTGCACATATGCATAACCTCGCCAATCTATTCCTCGTTATGTACTCAACAGAATGCCTATATGTGTTAACAAGAACCCACAATCCTAGAATATTTATCACAACTTTGTTCATAACATTCCTTAATTGGGAACTACACAAATGCAAATCAGCTATAAAATGAATAAATCCATTATTCTATATACACAAATAGGGATATTGTAAAGCAATGAGAATTGGATATTCTACAACTATATTCACAAATATAGATAAATCTCACAAAGAATATTGAGGGATAACTAAGACAAGAGTACATGCTGTGAAGATCCATTTTATTTTATTTTTTTTATTTTTTTTTTTCGGGAGGACCCCAGTTCTCTTGATGAACTGAAGCGAGTTTATTAGCTATACAATCCTATTTATACACAACACACTGAATAGGAGGTCTGTCAAGAGGAACGTATTCTTTGTTCCTCTTAATCTCTAAGGGAGAGACATAGCAGAAGGACAAGTTCTCAGTACAGCATATCTCAGTAAATAGTTATAGACTTCTGGGCAAGCTATGAAAGGCTGTTCTCATTCTACAAATGTTACTCCCATTCTACTGATAATCGCCATCCAAACAAGTCTGGGAAAACTGTGTGGGTAAGGGTCCCAGCCTTGCCAGCCCTGAAGATCCATTTTATATTAAACTACTGACCCCAGTGCACAGATTCGTACACATTGAAAGGAAATTAATTAGAAGAAATATTTTAATATTGCTATTAGCCCTTTCTTTATAATAGAAGTGTCATAGATGAAAGAAAATTAGTAAAGTACATATGACGATAATATATAAATTGGTTAATAAATAAGCAATAATAACATGATATAACAACAACAAAGACATGATATGAAAAAAAATTATATAAAAACAAAAGCATGATATAAAAACATTGATTAAAACAATGACTGATAAATTGATTAAACTTATTCTAATATCTCCCTGTATATACATTAAGAGTAAAAATACTCTTAATACATTCTGTCAATGACGCCAGCTTCTTTTGGCTTCAGAGGTACATTGTGCCAGTAGTTGGACTTCAGACATATTCTGTCAATGATGTCACTTATTTTCAGCTTCAGAATGTCAACAAAAACAACCAAATTCACAATTGACAATGACAGATCGAAACACACTTGTGCGATTGGTGCCAGCGAGAGATTTTACGTATCGTGCATGTGTGAGTCAAGGTTCATTTTTAAATTGCCAGTGCATGTCATATGTACCGGTCAGTCAGATGGTTCGACAGATATATGGTAGGTCACTTAGCCTTTCATATATATAGATTAACAGCAGGCATACCTAGTAACATATGTTACTGGAATTCAGTATAAAAGTTACTCTTGGGTAAGGGGCTGGATAGTGGACTGGACGAGAACACCAGGGATAAGGTTCCGTGCCTTGTTTTGGCATGTTAGTTACATGTGTATGTTTAGGTGTGAAAATGTATCAACTTGTACATTGTGATATATAACCTAATGCTTCCAATAAGTACAGTTACAAATACAATACTTCAGCACAGATTCTTGTTCATTTTAGGTGTGAGCTGAGGTGGAGTGTTACACAACCCAGGGAGCACCTGTATGAGGTTGCATAGGAATGAAGACTTGACACAGGGGTGCTTGGGACACTCAATAGTTAACATTAATGAAGAGCTCTTCCAGACACTGTCATGAGACCTTGACGTGCATTATGTCATTTAACCTGTGCAACAATCTCCAGAGTTGGAAATTATCTCCATTGTACAGAAAAGGAATTAACTTGATCTGCCTGAGGTAGAGGTAGACTCAGACCCATGCCCTTGTCAGTCTGACTTCAGAAATTGACCTCTTAGTTAATATGCCAGAGTCTTTATTCATTTTTTATTAAATTATATACATGGGTATAGTTTAAGAGCAATTATTAGCTGAAAGTGACCTCTACTGGCCTCTCTGCACACCCTGACATCCCCTCAATCTGGAATTTGAATATGGGATTTGTGAACCAAGTCACTCTGTGCGCCTAGAATGCAGATTTGCTCCTAACACTGACATGCCCTTTGCAGAGCAGCTGGGAATTGATGTCTCATGGGATATGCATTTGGTAAGGAGCCACCGATGAGCTCAGCAATAGGAAGAGCCTAGACTTTGCATGAGGAGAATTGAATGTAGTTCCATTTTGTCAGCAGCAAGTTGTGTGGTGCTGGACATGGTCATTGTGAATCTTGGGCCTTAGATTTTGCAATTGTAAAATGAAAAACGTAAGTACTTCTCCAGTCCCTAAAGAGAAGTGTTCTCCTCTTGATTGGCTCCTCCTGCACACCCCCTACTGGGGATTGAGCCTGCAACCTGGGCATGTGCCCTGACCAGGAATAATCGAACTGTAACCTCTGGGTTCATGGGTCGACTCTCAACCCCTGAGCCACACTGGCCAGGCTTTCCCTTATCTTTTTGGTTTTGTTTCCTTTTCTTGTGTTGCTTTTATTATTTTTTTTTCTCTCTGTGCTATGCACTGCCTAATAACTATCACATATGCTATTACAGTTTATCCTCACAGTAATCTAAGAATCATTCTCTTTTGCTATGCCCACTTTCGTAATGGGAACATTGAACCTTAGAGAGATTGAATAGTTTAAATTCATATACCTGTGACATTTCTCCTCCATTACTTAATGTCTCTGAGTCTCAGCTATAACATAAACTAATTGCAACTGTTTCATCTGATACCTAGGAAAGTTTTTTATTTGTTTATTTGTTGTTTTCATTGTTGTGCTTTTGATTTTAACATTTAAGGGCACCAACTGTATGCCTGGAAGTCTTTTAGATCCTTGAAAATATATCACTTCACTAAGTTCTTATAACAACCCCAAACTTGAAATTAAGTCCATTTTACAGATGAGAACACAAAATCTCAAGGAGACCCAGACGTTTTCCCAAGCCAATTCAGTTATAACCCAAGCCAAGGTTTATCTTACTCCAACCTGTAAGGTCTATTCACTAAGCCCAGAGCCCTCACATTTTATGGTTCTAAGAATTAAAATGTTAAAGAAAATATTAATCATTGAAATAATAGTATAAAGGAGAAAGTTAATTTTGAGCAAAATTGAATATTTTGTGACCAAAAATAATTTCATTAACTTCTTCCTCATTCTTTCTATCATAATTTGAAATTTAACCATCCACTGTAATCATTTATTTTTATTTATTTAAAAAATATCAGTCACATGTTCAATGGGGCTAAGCCCTGAGGAACTAGGAAGGGAAACCTGCTTGTCTATCTTTAAAGACAAACTTGGGTTAGGTGGAGAGTGAAGGTTGAAATGTTTCAGATGAGGAGGCTGGATAGAAAGGGATATATAGGTAAAACAAACAAATGTGGTATGACAGGGGTAATCACTAAGGTGAGCCCCCAAACCAGGTGAGAGGTGATTGGTGATTCTTGGAGATAGTATGAGACAACTAAGCAGATACGAGTAATTAGAAATTAAGACTTCTAATGGATATAAATAACTTATTAAAAACTGTATAACTGATAAATCCTGGTGACTTCTAGGACAGTTTCAAGTATTTGTATTGAAATTATGGTGAGTGGCAAGAGGAAGTGGGAGGGTCACGTACTTTGAGACCTGAAGCTTACAAAAGTTGAGGAGCCTTCTTTTAGAAAAACATATACATGAGGTAAGTTGGTGCATATTTATTAAAAATGGGAAAAGAAATTATAATAAATAAGTGGATTCTTGGAGATTTAGGTCTCTTTCTTCCTGAAACAGAAATTCTTATATAGAAATGCATAAATAGAAATGTTTTCTTATTTCTATTTATGATGGAAATGCATAAATATTTCCATAAACCTATAATACTCTAAGTCATTTTCCATACTCAGTGGCCCATGCAAGTGAAATGACCTGAAAAAGTAACTGACATAAACTTCATCTTAAATCTGTCTCTGGAAGGAGGTGAAGCTAGTCTGGAATGTAGATAGGAGTCTAGGATGGTCCCACCTGCCCAGTGAGCATGCTCCATGTACTCCTTCCCCTTGAATGCAGTGTATGAACACAATGGATGTCAGAGATGATTAGATTATAGTATGTGGCAAAGGTGGAAGGGTTTTGCGTATGTAATAAAGTAGCCAGTACGTTGACTTTGAGTTCATCAAAAGGAAGATTATAAGGGTGATCTCATAAAGAGGTATCAGAAAGGTTTTTCTGCTGGCCTTGAAGAAGCAAGCTGCCATATTGTGAGAGGGCCATATAGCAATGAACTGTGAATAGATTCTAGGAATTAAGAGCTGACATCCAGCCAGGAAATAGGGAACTCAGCCATATAACATCAAGAGATTGAATTCTGTACATCACCATGTGAGTTTGGAATGGAAGGAAACAACGTGGCTAACAGATTGCAGTTCTGTGAGACTGTGCACAAGACCCCAAAAAAGCTGTGTCTGGACTCCTCGCCCATAGAAACTGTGAAATAATAAATGTGTTGTTTTACCCTGTTAAGTTTGTGATGCAGCAGTAGAAAAACAATACATCAGTGAATCAGGAGCAAGAGGAGTTAGGTATTCCACCCTTTGAAATTCACAGAGCTGCAATGAAGGTTGCCTCCACAAGACCAATTCAACAAAAAATTGTTTGACCTATAAGTTTGTGACACTTGCATACGTCTCCATGGGATATAATTTAAGGGTAACTTTTCAGACTTCAAACGCTGGTGCTAATGTCCTGGGTGACCATGGGTTCATCACTGCCTTCTACAAGGATCAGTGCTCTTGTCTTCGCAGGAGGGAATGGATGACTTGATCTGCAGGGATTTTTCATTTCAGACAATTTTATGAAGTTGTCAGGTGTCCTATGAGAAGACAAGCTCCAAAGAAAGCCAGTGGCCACCCTATTCTTTTGTATATGTCCCCTAAGTCTAGACACCCAGTTTTCTTTCCATTTCAAATTGGAATGAATTCTGTACTAAATTTCCTTTGCACATAATATCATTATAGAACAGGAGATTTATTCTCAAAAATGGTCCATTCACTTCGATTAACCACACCTAAAACACCTCTGTTGACCTGAGAGTTTTCATTTAGAACTTGCTGATGCAATATACATCAAATTAAATCCACTGTTAATTTTAAATTAACTCAAAGTATTTAATTAACACCTCTTCAAACAAAAAAAAATAATAATAAAAATACTTTCCACTGAGGGCAATGAAGACCACTTAGGAGATTTTTTAAATCAAATTTAAATCCTGTATCCATCCAAACTCTTTCACAATTAAAAATATTCAGGGTAGAGATGTATATAAAGCAATTAACACCTCTGAGGAGTGGATGAGGGAGGAATACTAAGCAAGATTTGATTACAGGTTGAAGTGAGGCTGAGGCTTTTCATAATTGTAGAAGAGTCCCCTGGTCTCTTAGGTATATGTTAAAACAAGAAGGGAAAATATAAAACTTGTGAGCTCACTAAAGACCATTAAATCTGATGGTACACTTAAGAAGCCTGCTCAAATATTAGGTTCTCAGGTCTTTGTAAAAAGTGGGCCTGGGTTAGTGGAACCAGTGTCTCTATCATTATTTGGATGATAACCTGGACTAAGTTATTAACTTCTTTGGGTCCTGTTTTCCTTATTTGAACCCGAAATGGGGTGTTATTCATATCAAATCAGCATTTCCTAAAATGTGTTACTAGAATCACCTGGTCCTTGGGCTGTGGATGTGTGTTAAAATACCCAAAGACAATTTTTAAATGCCCAAATCAGTTTTAGAAAAGGCTGGGAATTAAGTGGATTTATTTATTTTGTTGTTGTTTTGCAATTGTAAGATTTTTAAAAGTTTTTTCTAGGTTGATGAGCAATGTGAATCTCCCAGGTGATTACCTTCAGCTCATTTGATGAAAGGGTCCCCTATTCTTAGATGATATCTAGGAACTGTGTTTAGCAGAACACCTGTTGGAAAGCACCAGATGAGTGATCTCTAAAGACCTTGGCAGCTCAGCATCCTTTGAATCTTGATCATCTTGTCTGTACTTGAGCTCTAGGTACATTTGTGAGCTGGAAAGGATGTTAATAAGCAAAGGACTTTGACAGTAATTTACTAAGTCTCCTTGATAAAGTCAAACATTTAATTAAATATTCATTAATTTCAAACCTGAGCTTTGTTAACCATGGATTTATTTCAAACATGTATAGAGGAACTTTCCGTTTTCACGTTTTCTTTATAGTTTCAGATGTACACATTCACTTATACCTGAAAAGTTTAAATTACTGATTAAAAAAAAATGCCTTTCAGGACATCTTGCTTCCATTGGTCCTTTCCAGACCCTTACCTAATTCAGGCAGCCAAAAATAAAAATTGCCAAGTTGAGACAGGATTAAACTCCACACTATAATAGCATAGTGTGTAGAAATGAAAAACAGTTTGGTATGTTATAAAGATAAAGGGCTTTGGAATGGAATGGCCTAGGGGTTCAACTCTGAGTCTCATCACACTACCTGTGTGATCTTCGGCAGGTTACTCAAACACTTTAGGGCACTTCATCCTTATCTCCTAACATTGTTAGTATAATCAGGCTGTATATTTACTGAGTATGATTAAAATTCATGAATTAAGCATTGCTTCTCATATCCTATAATAATCGAATGTTTCTTACGTGAACCTACTTAAGCTGTTGGGTACTATGACAGCTTAACCTTGTTAATTAAACATAACTCCCAGTCTCTTTAGGTTTCAAAGGTCTCCTTTTACTTAAAAGTCACTTTAGCTTCTGTGTAAAAGATCAGCCTCTTAGAGTTAAATCTTCATCTCTTTCTCTTAAAGAAGAGGGTATAAGTAGTACCTTTTTGCACCAGTCAATCTTTGAACCAATTAAGAAATAAAGCAAAGGAGTAAATAAAATGACCAAAATACTCGATTTCTTTGAATCCACCAAGGCAATGCACCATTACTTTAAGACATACCATTATTTTATATATTTTAGAAAGATCAAAACACTGCTAATTAGTAACTGACAATGAACTTTGTTATAATTTATTTTTAACACTTATTAAAAGAAAATTTACACTTAACCGTTCATATATTTTTATCAGGCAGCAGCCTTATGCAAATATAAGAAAAATATGAACCCACTAAACTGGTAGTTTTTCTACCGCTTCTTTGTATTGGGAGATTGATTTTTTTTCACTCAGATGGGTCAATTTATGAGCTTTTTCTGCATTTTGTTGTGCTTTGTTCCATCAGAAGTCTTAGTGGCACTGCATTATTAAAATAGTCCATTAGAAAACATCTGGAAACCATTAGTACTGGACTTTTTATAATAATTTAGAATTAGCCTAATTTTAACTCCTGCTTCAAGGATGTTTATAAACATATGTGATCTAGCTCCTCACTATATGGTTTCTAAGGCTCCAGTGTCTCTGATATTCATTCGGCAAGTTTTGACACAGGCTCATTTGATATTAGCAACTGTGCAGGAAATGCCTGCCACTGGGCCAACAGTGCCCCAGAAGCTATCGGTTGTAACAATTTCAGAAATTTTAAAATTCTGAAAGGATGTGAGTCTTAGAATCACTGAAATATGGCATCATAATTACCACTGAGGAAGTATATTTTTAAGAATGTGATTAATACCTATGAGCAAGTAATCTTTCCAATACTACACAGAGACGGTCTGAGCTACTCACACAGAGTCCCTGGTCTGGACATGCATGTGCCCGGCAAGTAACTCACTGCCAATAGCAAGAAGAAAAGACTCTGCTACACAAGCCAGTTTCTACTTTTAAATTAATAGATCAGCTAAGCCACAAAGGGAGGATGTGGACAGAGCCATCCAACAGGAATGGGGAAGAATGATTGCCCCACAACATTGTGTGGATACTGAGTGCAGCATATTTAATATTGCCTTTGGGTGAGCAGGTTAAAAGAGATTCATGACTGTACTCTGTATTCTCTGAATCTTCTTAGTCTCTACTGCAAAGCGGCTTATCTGGCCTGCTTCCTCAATATGATGGAATGGGAGCCTAGGAAGTCCCCCTGCTTCCACAGGGGGTCTTTATGGGTCTAATAGCATTCTGGTATACCTATACCAGGATATGCAAGGATTCCCATTTTTTCTGCACACTTCACTCCACATTGTGGGATGCAATAGAGCTACCACAGTCCACCTATCTAGACACATACCACATTGCTGTTGCTTCATGCTATAGCCCCATGCCATCTCCATGATGCCACACACTGAAATTCTGAAGACTGGAAGCCTAGAGGCTTGATGCTGCAAATTACATAGAAAAGTGGGTCTCTGTACCTCTGATATTCTCAGGTATACCCAGACCCCATACCTCTCTGAATGTATCTATTACTCTCTGCTCCCCTAGGTTCCACCCTAAGAGGGAGAAAGTTGGGACACACTTTTCTTTGACCTTTCACTGTCTGTTTTTTATTGCCAGTTCTACCCCATGTTTGAAATGAGTTAGATTTAAAACTTCTTTTCATGTTGGAATATTCCTCTTCCTTTGTATCCTTCTTTTCTCTAGCTATACAATGGCCAGGGGACATGATTTAAGGATAGGGTCATAGTATGGTTTGTTGTTCAAATTAGGATAATTTTGAGTGAGAATGGGGGCATTATTCATAATTACATTGAAAAAAAAAACTGGTGTAAACCAGGGACAACCAGGCATGATGGATATTTTGATGTGCCACCCATATACCCCTTTGGGAAGATGGAATCAGCTGAGGAGGGTTTACTTACTCAATGGTGCCTCTTTAGCAGAGCAAATGTTATCCCAGTGACCAGCCCTGTCTGTGTATGTGGAAGGTGGTATAAGTGCTTGACCCATTCAACTCTACTCAGGGCTATTCTGTATAGTCACTTCACCTTCAGAACTCCTAGTAGGATTGCCTAGAGCTCATATACTGAGACTGCATTTCAGCCCTATCCTTTCTTTCCCTCTCCTTCCTCCAATGTAAATCCCCAGGGTATTCTCTAAATTAACTTCTTTCTCTCTAACTTCCATTGTTCATCTTCAAGTCTGCTGCTCAGGGAAACCTACCTGAAACACTAGGCAAACTGAGTTGTATGGCCATCCTATTGATGGGGAACATTTTATAGCATGTAAATTATACCTCAAAAAGCCTGACTAAACACACACACACACACACACACACACACACACACACACACACACACACACACAGATACACACACACACACACACACACACACACACACACATAAACACACAGGCATAATGTTTGCAAAATATTGGAGAAGTAAAATTGGAAAAACATCCCTATTGCATTGTGATGTTGGAGATAACTGAACCTCACCTAAGATTAAAACGAAAATTGATAAAACCAATGTGAAGGTCCTGGGAGCAAGTATGACATTTAATAATCTATGAAGCAGTCAATCTTGGCTTTTTCCCTTCTCTTTTCCTATTCTTTCACAAAAATGAGAATTTGATTCTTCACAAAATATGTGATTTATATTTCACAACCCTGTTTCAGATACCCTGAAACCTCATTATAGTATGCTTCATTGCACAATAGGATCCCCACTATACCCAAAGTGTTAATTTCTAACATATTAAAAGGACCTAATTAATCATGTTATATCACATGAAAGGCTAAGTCATTGAAAGAACTTTAGCAAAACATTATAGTTAAGATACAACCTGGCATGAAAGCAGTACTTACATTGTTTTTAAAGAAACTGCCATCTCCATTCTTTCATTCATTCATTCATTCATTCACGCAATATGCATTTATTAGATATCTACCATGGGGAGACTACTTCTCAAAGGTCTAGAAGTTGATACAATAATTTTATTCCTGCCCTCTAAAAACACATTGCTTAGGAGTGAAAAAAGATCTGTAATTGAGCATTTTAACAATGCCAAATATTATGGTAGAGAAGTACCTGGGTACTGTGGGAGTTAGAGCAACTAAACATGACAAACGAAATCTTCTGAGATGAGTTGAGGACAGGTCTTGATTCTGATAGAAAAGTAAGAGTCTTCTGAGGCCTCCAAAGTGTGGAGAAAATTTTAAGGCAGAGAAAACAACTTTTGCAAGGGCATAGAGGTATTATAGACCTCAGGGTCTATAGTAATCCACAGGTAATTTTGTAGATCAGGAGTATACTGTTTGAGCATGGGGGAGGTATTAGAAAGGGCTAGATGAGGTACTAAGAATAATTAACCTTTACTTAATTCGTGCTACAAAAAGACCAATGTTCTAAACATATAGTTTATATTATCATTAGTTTCTCACAACAGCTCTATGAGTTTGGAACTGTGATTATTCTCCATTTTACAAATGTTGCACCAAGTGATTTGCCCAATATCACATTTAAAACAAGTGACTCAACCAGGATTTTAACCTAGGAGTCTGGCTCCACATGCCATGTTCTAATCCCATGATCTACTCTCTCATTATGTTGAAGGTGATATATACCCTTGGAAATCATAATTCAAATTGGATGCAAATCAGTGGTGAAAACTAAATTATTTAGTCAGGTAAGATCTGTGGATGGAGAAGTTATCAGAAGTGTATTGGGAATATAAATGTCATAGGAAAGGATGATAAAACCAACGGATCTTAAATCTAGGCATATGTAGTGTCCATCAGCAGGATTTTAAAATTGTACACTTTAAAATTTGGAGATGATCAGTTTCATAAGTATAGTTATTAATCTATGAATGTTGAAGACTGATTTTATCTAAAATTATGTTTAACCATGTTAGGTTGACTTAATTTCAAATTATGGCACTACCTCTCACTGACTTTAAGATTTGAGGTAGATCACCTAACTTCTCAGCCACAAATCCCTATACTTTAAAATGTGGGGGGGGGGGGGGGGGGGGGAGCTGCCTGTGTGTGTTTATTTGAAGAGTTTTTGTGATGATTAAATTTTAGAAAGTTATTTTTTAATTTTTTCAATTATTGTTGACATACAATATTATATTAGTTTCATGTGTACACCTCAGTAATTAGACATTATGTAACTTACTAAGTGTTCATCCTGATAAATTTCCTTTTTTTAAAAAAAATATATTTTATTGATTTTTTACAGAGAGGAAGGGAGAGAGATAGAGAGTCAGAAACATTGATGAGAGAGAAACATCAATCAGCTGCCTCCTGCACATCTCCTACTGGGGATGTGCCTGCAACCCAGGTACATGCCCCTGACTGGAATCGAACCTGGGACCTTTCAGTCTGCAAGCCGACGCTGTATCCACTGAGCCAAACCGGTTTCGGCCATCCTGATAAATGTCATACCCATCTGACATCATACATAGTTACTAGAATATTATTAACTGTATTCCCTAGGCTGTATTTTATATTTCTTTGACTATTCTGTAATAACCAATTGGTATTTCTCAATCCCTTCACCTTTTTCACCCATTCCACCAACCCCTGTCCCATCTGGCAACTTTCAAAATGTTTTCTGTATCTATGAGTCTGTTTCTGTTCTGCTTGTTTGTTTATTTTGTTTTTTAGATTCAATTATTAGTGGATATATATTTATTGTCAATTTATTATTCATATTTTCACCTTTTTTCCTTAAACTTCTTATAAAATATCCTTTAATATGTTATTTAATTCTGGTTTGGTGGTGAGGAACTCCTTTAGCTTTTTCTTGTCTGGGAAGCTCTTTATTTGTCCTTCAATTCTAATTCCTGAAATATTATAGGCTCTTAATAAATACTAGTTGCCTTTTTCTTGTAACCCTACTGAATTCTTTTTAATAATAAGTGGTTTTAGGTGACTAAGGATTAAAATGCTAATGACTGGAAAGTTTCAGCCTTTTCCTGAAGGATGATTTTGCTTTTTGATGCACATTAAAAAATATTCCTTCCACTGCAATCATTTTGTATACAACTCAGTAACTTTGACCTTACAAAGTCAATATTGTTGTTTGTATTCCTTGAGTTCTGCAGAAAACAAGGTCCCAAGTATTGAAGCAAATCTTTTCTGTCTTCCTTGATCTATTTTTTCTGCCTTGGAGAAATGTTTCATGTATTTGACTCCTCTATTTATATCTCAATTCACAGTTGTTACCAGATTTGCATGTTCACATTCACATTTCCATTTCTAAGATTTATATGGAACATGTCCTTTGCATAAGTGTGCAACATAAAATACAGACTTACAGGAAGAATAAAAAGCGTTTTATTCTCCAAGAATATATGAGCCTTGAACATGAATTCAGTAAAGACACTATACTGGAGCAAATATTTCCAAGTGTTGAGCAATCATGTGGGGAACTGAGAAACTGAAAATTTCCCAGTAAGAAGAGCTGTGGATCAAGTCTTTTAGAACAGGGCAGAGTGAAGGAAGCCCAGGGTTAGCTCCAGTTAGGAAGAGGATATGAAGATGGGGCTAGCTAGGCAAACCGCAAGAGGGAATGTCAAATTCTGCAGATTGGGTCAGCAAAGGCAACTAGATAATCATATTAGCTTTACTATTTAATTGTCATAGGTGAAAACACAGAGAATAGAGTCATCAGGTTGTTGGTGATGAAAACCTGAAATTCATAGGAAAAGGAGGGTAATTAGGCAGGATGTGTCCTGGTCCCCAGCCATATCTATCAATTGACCAGGGGCAGGCAGCTTATGCAATATTTCTGAGTCTTTCCATGACTGTAATGACTAAGATAATGCTTATTTTATGGTGCTATTTTGAGTGTTACTGTGATATTAATATTTAAAGTCTATAGCAACATTTTGTAAGATAATAAATGGTAGATATTATGGAAGTCAACATTTTTAATCTATCAAGATGGTGAGAGAGAAAATGGAACAGAGCAATTCAACTGTATAGTTAACTTCGACTTCTTAAGTCTTCCTCAAATATGCCTCTTTTTTTTTTTTTTTTTTTTTTTTTTTTTTTTTTTTTGCTGTTAAAGATACCATAGTCTTATTGTGGCATATTATCATTTAATTTTGACATTTTACTTTATTGCCAACCCCTAAAAGAGACTACACTCCTTTCTGTCATCAAGAACTGTGAAAACTAGTCATATTCTTGTTAATGATTCTGTGAGGCACTAGCCAAAGCACAGTCATTCAGCATCCTGGGATACTTTGTTCTTTAATTTGTTGACAAAACTTTATTCTCTTTTTTCCTAAAAGAGAAATGGAATTAATACTAATTATTTTTGTTCTACATGATTGATTTCACTTGTGTAGATTTGATTGACCACATTATTTAAAATAATATGCATAACTAATAATCTGCGTTAGTTATCACTAAGTACTCTAACAGAGAAATTTCCAAGTCTCAGTGGTTTGATACAATAGATGTTATTTCTCATTTGCCGGATGACCAGTAGGAATAGGTGGAAAAAGAGAAGGGTGACTGTGCTTGAGGGACCTAGCCAACAGAGATTCTGTCCTTTCAACATGGGCCTTCTAAAATCACCTTGGATTTGACAGCCACTAGCATAGAGAAAAATCAAACACACACAAAACAAGAAAGCCTCACTCGGGAGGTTGGACCAGGGGTAGAAGAGTTGTAGATTTCTTCTATTCACATTACTTGGTCAAAAGTCAGATATGGTTCTATCTAAATCCAAGGGGCTCACGAAATACAGGTTTTGGCTGACTGACATTTCTACATCATAAAAAGGAAGCATAAATCTTGGTGATCAGATTGCTGTGGATGCCACAGTCCATATTTTAAGTTTTTAATCTGTTCATCATCCAATGAAGAGCACTGTTTGGCTAGGGGTAAATCACATTCCTTTCTTATACTGAAGTTTGCTCTGATCTTTTTAAATACCCAGAAGTGGCAGTGAGGAATGAAGCCCTGCCTTTGGTATCAAACAGACTTGGGTTCGAGTCCTCACTCAGGTTCTTATTAGCTGAGTACCTTGAATTTTCTGAGTTCTGGTTACCTCATCTGTAAAATTGTGAGAATACCGCAGACCTTGCCAATATTTATATGAACTCTGAACAGAAAATATGTAAAATATGCAAATTAGCTATCAGAGGGTCTAGCACAGAAACGGTGCTGTTATTATTGCAATTGTTACTTGCATTAATACCAAGTAAGTAATGATTTTAAAAGGCTGAATAATGAATAGCATTGTTGATATTCATAAAATGGCACATGCACCTTAACGTTGGCTTTAAATCATTGAGGGCACATTGATAAAGGGTTTGTCATAGGCGTTCAGAGTTCAAGCTTCTCTAGATGATAGTTTTAATTTCTTCACTCAGTAGTGTGGTTCCACCTGGATTAGTTTAGAGCTATGTTGGCAACCAATCAAACTGAATTGTCATTGTTGCTTATAGTATCTAAATATTACTAAATAAATTACTCAGTAAATCATCTTCAGTTTTTGTGAAAAATCAAAATATTTGTGATTGTGTATTTGCCACCATGAACTTGAAGAACACCTCATACACTCTCAGATATTTATTTTTTCTAATATTTAAGATCATTAGAAAGATGACCTCTTTAGAGAATTGTTTTGTTTTCTTTTTGCTTTGATATATTAAGTGACTTGAGAAAGTATGTAAAATGGGTACTGTGGCTAAGTCCTAAGAATGTTATCTCCTTGTAGTGGAAAAACTTCTACAAAATGTAATGGTAATTGTAACCTTCATACTAATTTCCTAAAGAGTAAAGTTAAAAATTGATCTCTCATGATGGCAAGTATTCAAAGAATTCAAGCCTATTTGGATTTCTCTAAGCTCTATTTCAACCCCAACCTCAGGAAAATAATTTAACATCTACTACTCTAAGGTACCTTGTCTCTAAAAGGGGAATCGGTCTCTCTCTCTCTCTCTCTCTCTCTCTCTCTCTCTCTCTCTCTCCCCTTCTCTCTCCCTCTCTCCTTCTCTCCCCTCCCTCGCTCCCTCTCCACTCCCTTTCTATGTCTCTCTCTAAAAAATGAATTTAAAAAAATTATAAAAAAATAAAAATAACAATAATTAAAAGGGAAGTGATGATATCCACCACACAGAGATCTAAACCATTCAGAACACTACAAAGACAAATTAGATTCTTGGTATGTTAGTCATATTCGCATTTAGGTCTGAAGATGGTATGATCCTTTGATAGTATTAGAATTTTTGTTTTAGAAAATTTTGTAATGTTTTGTTGTGAAAAATGTTTCCCCTCTATAAAAGTCACTAAATCTAGAATTCAAATAGAACACACTTTGAAGAAGATAGTAAATGCCCTGTTTGCTTGGTACTATGTGCGCATGCTTTCCCCAACACAATTTACTAGGGAATGGGGTGAGATAAGTGTAGATGTTTATTATCAAACTCTGTCCCTTACATTTTAGCTACATCAGTGAAAGCAGGTTTCTGGATTCTAAGTGCTAGAAAATGAATTATTGAAGTGTGAAAACGGAACTGTGTATTGAAAATTGCAAAACACGCAGTGGCTGGCTGGTCTGCCTTATCAGAGAAGCTGGTTTTGTTAGAACTTTAGTGGTTAAACTTTAAAGGTACCTTTACCTCCTATTAGAAGAAAATGCTTTACCCCTTCTTTCCTGCTTCTTGCCCCTGGAAAAAAAATTCCATAGCTAATATCTTGTAAATGTTAATGAATTCAGTATCATTTCTTGTACTATCTCCTGCATTTTAATTGCCATATAGTCTAAGATGGTGACTATATTTTGCAAACTCCAAATTGGGACATGTTGCTTGACACATGGTCTCACCCTGGGCTATAAACTGTGCAAGGAGAAATGTGCAGACTGAGTCAGACTAAAACCAGAGGCCGTAACAACCACTAATTAGTCCTATGACATCAACTAAACTGCTTCATTCCTAGGATAACAGGCTTATCTAGAAAATCAGGAAGATAAACATGAAATGAACAATTTACATAAGACTTTTTTTTTTAATCTGTGTGTAAGCACAAGGCATTCTGAGAGACATTAATAGTTAGAGAAATATTGGAATCCCTGGAGTATAACATGTATAATTAGAACCATAGTGAATTTCTGAACTATTTCTAAGTAATCTGTTCTAGAACTTAAATTGAGAACATGAAAGAGGCAAAGGTGAAATGAAAGATGACTAAACAGTTACTAGATGTCAGCTATTGAGAAAAAGCCAATATTTACAGCAACTAACAATCTTTTTAACAATCCTATTATGAATGTTTCAGTTTTATGAATGAGGAAATAGAAACTTCAAGAAATTAAGTAATTCGTGCAAGGTCACACAAATTCTAACTGACAAAATCAGAATATAAGCCCGGTCATGGCCTTTTGGTAAAACTAAATTAAACTCCTACTAATACTGTCTGTTCCTGCCCACCACCCCCCCCCCGCCCCCAAACAAACAATTCAAATATATAATTCCAACACCAACCCATTCCCCATTACTCAACACCAACAGGGTGTCATACAATTCAATTTTTTTAAAAACTCAACAGTAACTCCTTGGACTTAGTGCAGAACCCACAGGTTAAGAGGACTGCCCTGTGTTTCAGATGTCAGCAGCAAATGGGGTCCCTAGGCAACCTACATTCTGCCTGGCTGACTACAAACTTAGGGGATGGATTATTTGCTAGAGTGACTCTCAGAACTCAGACAAATTCTATGCTTTCCATTACAATTTTATTATAAAGGATAAAAAACAGCTAAATGGAAGAGATGCATGGGACAAGGATGGAGAGAGGGAGGAACTATGGGTAATTGTACACAGACCTCCCATGCCTTCTCTGAGCACATCACTCACCCAGCATCCCCAAATGTTCTTCAACCTGGAAGCTCCCTCAAACCTCATTGTTTCAGAGTTTTTATCAAAGTTTTATATTACATAGGCATGATTGATTAAATTGTTGGCCTTTGGTGTCTGGATTTCATTTCCAGCCCCTATCCCCTCCCTAGAGGTTGGGAGAGTAGGAGTAAAGCTGATAGTTCTAACCCTCTGATCATGTGATGGGTTCCTCTGTATTACCCATCTTGAAGCTATCCAAGGTGTACCAAGAGTCACCTCAATAGCATATACTCAGATATGAACAAAAGGAGCTTCTTATGAAAAGTAAATGATACTCTTATCATTCAGAAAATTACAAGGATTTTAGGAACTCTGTGTTAGGAACCAGGTACAAAGACTATATATATATGGCCTATCTAATAAAAGAGAAACATTGTAATTAGTGTACGACCGCTACCCTTCCCATTGGCTAATCAGCGAGATATGCAAATTAACTTCCAGCCAAGATGGCGGCCGACAGCCAGGCAGCTTGAAACTAACATGAGGCTTGCTTGCTTCAGTGACGGAGGACTCCAAAGTTCCCCGCCTGCCTTGCCGGCCTCTGCGCTTGCAGTTTAAGAAACATTGTAACGAATATAGAAGCTAAACAAAACCCTAGAAACCTGCTTTCAGCGAGCCGGGATCTCAGAGCTGGAGTTATACATTGTTTCGATTATAGAACCGAAACAAACCAGATACCTGCTTTCAGGAGCGGAGGACTAAGAGCTGGAGCCTCAGAGCTAAAGCTGGCCCAGAATAAAAAAAGAAAAAAAAGAAAAAAAGGAGTGGTTGGGAGCTTCTGTCACCCGGCAGCCTGAAAACAGCCCTCAGCCCCTCACCCAGACTGGCCAGGCATCCAAGTGGGGACCCCCACCCTTGAAGGGTGTGTGACCAGCTGCAAACAGTCATCATCCCCTCACCTAGGCTGGCCAGGCACCCCAGTGGGGAGCCCTACCCTGATCCAGGACACCCTTCAGGGCAAACCAGCCAGCCCCACCCATGCACCAGGCCTCTATCCTATATAGTAAAAGGGTAATATGCCTCCCAGCACCGGGATCAGTGTGACAGGGGGGAGATCCCCAAACCCCTGATTGCCCTGCAGCTCTGTGTGTGACAGGGGGCGGGGCCACAACCCCCCAATCGGCCCTACCCTAAGCATGACTGAGGGTGGCACCGCAACCTCCCAATCCACCCTGCTCTGTGCATGACAGGGGGCGGCGCCCCAACTCCCCAATTGGCCCTGCTCTGAGCCCGACCAGGGGCTGTACCTAGGGATTGGGCCTGCCCTCTGCCACCCAGGAGCAGGCCTAAGCCAGCAGGGCGTTATCTCCCGAGGGGTCCCAGACTGCGAGAGGGCACAGGCTGGGCTGAGGGACCCCCCCTCCCCCCCGAGTGCACAAATTTTTGTGCATCGGGCCTCTAGTATATATATATAAACTACAACCACCCATTCTTTCAATAGAATCAGGGAAACTTTTCCCATTTATATGTTTAAATAAATCAAATAGGGCCTTTTATTTTAGAGACAATAAATTATGTAACAAACTAAGTTTAGGTGTTGCAAGAATGAAATATATCAATTTGGGTCACCAAGTGCTTGTACCAGCACAGACACTTATTCCTGACAAGTGCATGTTGGAGACCAATGTCAGTACCATTTGGCTACTGGAGAGATTGTGTCCACTGACCACATTTTTTAACCAATACATTATAGTTTGTGGTATTTACCATAAAACTGAAGGAAAACATGAAAATCTAAATTATTGACTGAAAATATCAGAACTAAGTGTGAGATTACTTGTTCTAAATGACTTAGTGAACCTGAAGAGAGCAAAAGTCCACCATCCACCTCATCTCCATAAGGTGCCTATCAGAAAGGAGAAACTTTCTCCATATGTTTAGAACATAACAAGAACATTCTGAGCTTGGATTCTGTAGCTACCAGTTAAACACTGAAAGAAAACTCATAAGAATTATAAATGATTAATCATATATTTGTATGCTTAATATATATATTTTTTACTGCTAGGCAGTAAGTCTATAAATGTGATTGCTGTGTATATATTCACCAATGTGTTACCAATTGCTAGCATAGCATGTGACATGTGGTAAGAACTGAATACAAAGTTTCTGAATGAATGAATCATAACTAGTTTTAAACCTTAACCTCAATATTTCTGTGACCTTGAACAAACTACTCAAACTTTCCAAGTCTCAGTTTCCTAAATATTTATAATGATAACACTAACTTTTTTAATTATTGGGAGTTTTAGTGTAATAATGCATGCAGAGTACTCATCATACAACATGCCAAATAGTATGAATTCAATAAAAGTTAGCTATTATTACAATGTTTATCCAAGTTTAAAGGGCACAGAATGAATAACAGGAATAAAGTTTATAATTTAGGATCTATGGCCCACATTTCCATAAACCATTCAACATGATATTTCATGAAAGCTCCTAGATTAAATCAAGTCCGTTCTAACGATTATCTTGCACTTAGTAAATATTCATGCTAATTGGATGAATGTGTGAATGCATAAATAAAAATGTGGTATTAAAGTTTAACAAACAAGTAGCTGAGTATATGTCATGAATATAATGATGAAAAGAATACAATCTATACACTGAAGATCTTAGAGTGTGTTTCTGGGAAAGTATCTAAAAAATCAATGCAATAAAGTATGATAAATACACTGTTGGGAACATCTAAATATCAATGATTACACATACACATTCACAGAGCCACAAAGTGAATCACCATGAATGTATTTAGCATGAGATTTGTACATTCCAGAAATGTTTTTCCTATCCTTATCTTTTTTTATCACTAAACGGGAATATTTTAAGTCTTTGTGCACCTATTTCTCAGATGCAGAAATTGAGGCTAAGAGAATGACAGCGATGTGTTCAAGATTTCACTGCCCGTAAATGACATGCATGCATTCTGCGATCTCCTCCAGTCTCCTTCATATCAATCTTTTAGCATTACAGGAAACACACGTGCAGCAGGACGGAAGACGTATTGCATTTTACTTATAGAAGACAGTTAACTGCCTCCGCTATGTCTCTATCAACCCCTCCTCCACCCTCTTAGACCCAGCTGAATTTCCAGGCAGGGACTGCGCCATTCCAGAGACTTTTCTGAACTGTTACAAATTAGAATCCACGAGGGAAAGGCTCACTAGAGGACATCACAGGCGAGGTTATCATTTTTTCCTTTTGAAGTTAGGTCTCATATCTTTTTCTCATTACAATCATTACTTTGAAATATGATTTTTTAAAACAGTAATTTTCTAGAACAAAAGGGATAATGCCATATTTCAAACGCTTTACTGTGAAATTAAACCTTTGAACTACTGTGAAAGAAATTATTCCCTCAAGGCTGCAGGCTTAAAGGTTATTAAAAATTTAATTTTAAAGAAGGCATCCAGGAAAAAAAAAAGAGTATAAATGCTACTTAGAACTCAGATTGCCCAACTTAATAACTCCCATTGCTCCTTATTTTTAAATAATCTGGCAATGGGAGCAAATACACTCCATTTTTTTCGGTGTCAAATCAGTATGTCAACAGATGGCTCTTTCCAGTCATCTATTTTCCAGGGGAATGCAGGCACTGCAGTGGCTCTGGTGTGTCTCTTGCCCACACCACATAAGAGAACATAGCACAGTGTAGACTTATCAGGTACAGGATACAGTGAACCCAAAAGATCCCCCAAATGCCAGATGGTTTTGCAATAAAGAGCAAGTATCCAAACTGCAGTATCAATGGTCCGTCCACACCTAAAGGACTGGTGTGACTGAATGTTTCAATTTCCTCATCTGTAAAATGAAAAGAACTTTCTCGTCCTGTGATATGGACATGCGATTAACACCTTCATTAAACAGGCAGTCTGACCTTATGTTGATTACTTTCTTTGCTCCCTGGTTTTCTCATCTGTAAAATGAGGGTAATAACAGTATTGAGCTCACCTACCTCAAGTAGGTGTCATGGAAACTAAATTAATTCATGCATATACAGTGCGGGAGACAGCGCCTGGCACATAGCAAACACAATATGTTATTACTGTCATTATTAATGTTAACCCTACAGTGTCTAGGTAAGATAATGCATTCTTAAGAGACAAAGGTGACTAGTTAAGTCCATGTCCTTAAGTCGGTCACAGACTGGACAGAAATTGTGCACCTAGGGATGAGGACAGTGGGGGGGGGGGGGTAAGGGCAGAGGGTGGGGTGGGAACTAGGTGGAGGGGAGCTATTGGGGGAAAAAAAGAGGAACAAATGTAATAATCTGAACAATAAAGATTTAATTTTAAAAAAAGGAGGTCACAGAAAGTAGGAGACAGAGCCAGATAAGCAACAGCAATAAATAAACAAAAAAACCCCACCAAAATGCAACATAATAGGATGACAAATCTGAGGCATATACTTGTTTGTGATTTAGATCTGCCTGGGTGGTGACGGGGTGAGAGGGGGGAGTAGTTAGGGAAAGCTTCCCTGAGAAGGTGCCTCAGGAAAATCATTCTAAACGCAGAGCATTGAAAGCTCCTACAGTAGGAATAAAGCCTGTTTTCCGGAGACACGGTGGAAAAAGAAATTCATGAAACCATGGTTCTCAATCCCGATAGCAATTCAAAATCATCCATAAAGCTGCTTATAAATACCACCCCCTGACCTCCTGAGTCCGAATCTGCTGCTCGGTCTAGGTGCTGGTGATTTTAACAGTCTTCACAAAGCAATTCGGAGGCACAACCAGGGTTGAGAGCCGTTAAGATAATGTCTATTCAAAGCACATTGTAAACAGCAATTGCAATACAAATGTTAGATATTGCTATTACTGCTTAAAAATTTAATGCTTAAATACAATGATCTCAAAGCCCCTGACAAGTACTTTTTTTTTTCCCAAGTGTGTCCACACACTCTAGGTAGAAGTGGCAAGTGGCAAGCAAGACCATTCATGATAAGTACAATTGTTGGGCTTTTGAAAAGCTTTTGTGGAATTGGGAAAATAATGCTTAAAGTAGTGGTAGTGTCTCAGTTGTTCCTTAACTGCTAGTTTACTCAGAAAGAAACATATTTGCCTCTTCTTGACAACATTTCTTTACTGTAGTCTTGACTGCACAGTTTCCAACCTGGGAATGTATTAACCTTAAAACTACTACAACTGTATACTCTTTCCACTAGATTGTGTGCTCCTAGAGGGACTACCATTCACTGCTGTTTCCCTAGCCTTGTATGGCTCTTGCCATATAATAGATGGCAACACATGTGTATTTAGTAAACTAGAGGCCCGGTGCACAAAAGTCGTGCATGGGGAGGGGGTGGTCCCTCAGACCAGTCTGCACCCTCTCCAGTCTGGGACCCTTTGAGGGATGTCCGACTGCCCGTTGAGGCCAGATCCTGGTGGGATTGGGCCTAAACGGGCAGTTGGACATCCCTCTCACAATCCAGGACTGCTGGCTCCCAACCGCTCACCTGCCTGTCAGTCTGATCACCCCCAAACCACTCCCCTGCCAGCCTGATCAACACCTAACTGCTCCCCTGCCAGCCTGGTCACCCCCAACTGTCCTCCCCTGCTCTCCATCTTGCGGTGGCCATCTTGTGTCCACACAGGGGTGGCCATCTTTGACCATATGGGGGTGGCCATCTTGTGTGTTGGAGTGATGGTCAATTTGCATATTGTCTCTTTATTAGATAGGATGATCATTGGTTGAATGCTATTTGGATCTCTATTTATTGTCTTTGGGGAAAGGGTTGCTTCTCAATATTCAGAGTTTTTAGCTTACTTAAAAGGATATTTATAAGGGCTAGTGACATTTTTCTGATATGATTGTAAACAATTATTTTCAGAATAATATGGACAATCATTCAATTCACTGTGTGCTTCCATACCAGGCAGGAGGCTAGTTCCATGTTTGTCCACCTGGGCTATCACCTTGAACTTCAATCACCCACATGAAGTTATTAAGACATGCTGCTAATCTGTGAAAGTCCTGGGTGTTGCCATTTCTTTCTCTTCTTATCTAGAGTTCAGCAGAGCAAACCACTCCTTATATTTTTTAAGAAAAATTGAAAAGACTATGCAATATGTGTAAAATGAAATTTCTTATTAGTGTGACTGTCCCTCTGTTAAATGTCTAGTATGTCAGTTAAAATAAATTTTCTCATTACCCTCAAGCATGCCAACTTATCAAATTATGATGAACCAAACAAGGCTGTATCCAGAAATTGAGCTGCTGTCATTGCATTATATGGTTTTGCCAGTTAATCTATAAATAACTCATTGTTGAACATACTTAGAGATTTGAAAAACTAAACCACTTCTGAGTGTTCTGAGATAGAAAAAACTATAAAACAAAAACCTATTCAAAGAAAGTGAAAGAAATTATTAGCTCTTGTTGGAGAAAATAAAAAATATTTAGAGGAACAAGGTAGTAGATGATTACACAGATATTCAACAAATATTTATTGGATATCTTACCTATGCATATGATATTTTTGGATGCAATAGATGTAACTTACTAAACAAGTCTCTAGAAATTTTTCTTCAGTAGAAAATTATTTAGCAAATGTTTATTACATATTCAGAATACTAGCAATGGAGTGCAGAAATACCTAAGAAAGTTATTGTGTTTATGGAACTCATACTTGATAGATGAGTCAGATAAGCAAATATTTAGAAAGGAATTGGGGAGGCAATGGGGGTGGTGTGCATGCATATATAATATATACAGAGCCATAAATATAGTAGTTCAGGATACCAAGATAGATGCCAGAATAGGGAGCATTTGTAAACTGAATTTTTTTTGACATCATTGTGAAGTTCAGGGCATGTCTAAAAAATAAAAATGACTTAGGGTTATAATGACTTGTGCTTGTTTGAATCAGAGTTTTTGAGTTCTCTCGGACATACATTTATTTATTATTTTTATTATTTTTTACTGAGAGAGAGAGAGAGTGAGAGAGAGAGAGGGAGAGAGAGAGAGAGAGAGAGAGAGAGAGAGAGAGAGAGAGAGAGAGAGAATCTACTTGTTGTTTCATTTCTTTCCATAGTCACTGGATGATTCTAGTATGTGTCCTGATCGGGGATCAAATCCAAAACCTTGTAGTATCTGGATGATGCTATAATCAATTTTGCTATTTGGCCAGGGCCTAACATACCTTTAGAGGAAGCTCTGAGGATTGCTTGAAGGACTCATAGAGGACACTGATGGCAATACTCAATCTCTAATCAGTTATGGAGAGCAACCCATTTTTGATCCATCATTCCCACTCCATCTGACAAAGGAAACAAAGGTGGAAGTTAACAGGACCCCCTTCTCTTGGAGGCATTGTAGAGAGTAGCTCTTGGAACATGAGCATCCCTACTGAAGAGTCTTTTCCTTCTGCCCAGCAGCTATTGAATTGATTTTTCCAACAAATTTTTTTTTTCCTGCTGCCTGAAGAGAGTTCTGGTAAATATGGTTTTCTCTAACAACTTTTTTTTTTTAATTTTTTTTTAAAATATATTTTATTGATTTTTTACAGAGAGGAAGGGAGAGAGATAGAGAGTTAGAAACATCGATGAGAGAGAAACATCGATCAGCCGCCTCCTGCACATCTCCCACTGGGGATATGCCCGCAACCCAGGTACATGCCCTTGACCGGAATCGAACCTGGGACCTTTCAGTCCGCAGGCCGACGCTCTATCCACTGAGCCAAACCGGTTTCGGCTTCTCTAACAACTTTTATTTTCACTGATGTTTTAGTGCCTTAAGATACTCTAATTCTCTTTCTGTGCTCTGCTGGATTACCCATTAATGTGAATCTGCAAGGAGCCAGTGAAATAGAGAAGGGATATGACTAGTCTTATAGGTAAGAACAGTCATTAAATGAGGTCATACCTATGAGGTGTATAGAACAATATATGGAATATAGTTAGCATCAATAAAGGTGAGCTATTACTGTAACACCCACAACTTTTGATGCATCATTACTACCAAGTTGGTGAAACAAGACACAGACCCACACTTCCATCCCCACCCTAAATGACATAGACAAGTTCTATCTCCTCTGCTAATGTGACCCCAGGAGAACATAAAGTGTGTCTCTCATATTGACTGACTAGAGGCCCGGTGCACAAAAATTTGTGCACTCGGGTGGTCCCTCAGCCCGGCCTATGCCCTCTTGCAGTCTGGGACCACTCGGGGGAAGTCCACCTGCTGGCTTAGGCCCACTCCCTGGGGGATCGGACCCATGCTGACAGTCAGACATCCCTCTGGCAGCCTGGCAGCCCTTGGGGTATGTCCACTTAACAGCAGGGAGTGGACCTAGGCTGCTGTCGGACATCCTTAGTGCTGCTGAGGAGGCGGGAGAGACTCCCGCCACCACCACTGTGCTGGCAGCCATAAGCCTGGCTTGTGGCTGAGCAGAGCTTCCCCTGCAGGAGCGCACTGACTACCAGGGGACAACTCCTGCCTTGAGCATCTGCCCCCTGGTGGTCAGTGTGTGTCATAGTGACCAGTCATTTCCAGTCGTTCTGCTGTTAGGGTCAATTTTCATATTACCCTTTTATTACATAGGATAGAGGCCTGGTAAACGGGTGGGAGTCAGCTGGTTTGCCCTGAAGGGTGTCCCACATCAGGGTGGGGGTCCCCACTGGGGTGCCTGGCCAGCCTGGGTGAGGGGCCAATGGCTGTTTGCAGGCTGGCCAAGCCCTCCCCCCCCCCCGAAGTGGGGACCCTCACCCCATGGAGGTTTGGCTATCCTGGGTGAGGGGCTGATGGCTGTTTTCAGGCTGGCCACACCCCTTTAGGGTGGGGGGTACCCACTGGGGTGCCTGGCCAGTCTGGGTGAGGGGTTGAGGGCCTATTTCAGCTTGGCCAAGCCCGTGGGCAACGGAAGCTCCCAGCCTCTCCTTTTTTTCTTTTTTTTATTCTGGGACTTATTTACCTTCTATAATTGAAACTTTGTAGCCTTGAGTGGAGCTCAGAGCTAGCCAGGGCGAGTGGGAAGCTGGGCTTCCTCCATTGCCAGGGACAACCCAAGCCTCCTGCTCGCTCCAGCTCCATGGCCACAGCCGGCTGAAAGCAGGTATCTAGGGTTTATTTATCTTCTATAATTGAAACTTTGTTGCCTTGAATGGAGCTCAGAGCCTGCCGCAGCAGGCAGGAAGCTTGACTCCCTCCATCACTGGGACAACCAAGCCTCCTGCTTGCTCCAGCTCCATGGCTGCTGGCACCGTCTTGGTTGGGTTAATTTGCATATAGTTGCTCTTATTGACTGGTGGGAGTGGCTTAAGGCATAGTGAAGGTATGGTCAATTTGCATGTTTGTCTTTTATTAGTGTAGATATATGCCCAGAACTTAGCATTGCTCAATAAAGATGTGCAGAGTAAATCAAGAAAAAGCTAACTTAATTCTCATAACCTGAAGTTCTTTTGTGAGTTGTTGCCATGAACTAATGTCATTTCCCACCCAGGATGAAATTAATACAACCATTCAACTCAATTTATTTTTTATTGATTTAAGAAGATAGATTTCCATATCATGAGTGGAAAAATGAAAAAGAAGCATGTAATTAGGGGAGGAGAGAAAGAGATGTCTCCCAATTAATTAAGAAATGATGTCCCCTTATTGTTTTAATGAAAACATTATTTCTCTTGTCATTCTGTTTTCCTGAGTCATGGGGAGGAGATGGAGATTGTGGGAGGATAAAGAGGGAAAGCGTAATGACCAGATAGAGTCAGCAAGTGTAGACAGTATATCTGCAAAGCCTGGCGATGGAAGGAAAGGGGTGGGCCCAGAATGACAGCTTCATCTCCCTGATTGAAAACAGACATGGCTTTTTGCGCATCCTGTATTCACTTACATTTAAAAAGAAAATAATAATAATAAACTATAAATGACATCCCAGGGCATTCTTTGATTAAAAAGTAATTGATCCATATAGCTCCACATCTGAGTGTCAGTTTGTCCTCCATAAAATGGGTTTATAAATATTCTCTCTTTCATCAAGTGTCATGCAAAGTGCTCATCATGCTGGTATACACTAAAGGCTCACAAATTTGAACATTTGTCATTAATATATCTTTGCTAATAACTCCTTCCTTCAGGTCTGGGAGGTTAACCTCATTTCACAGGGGAGGGTGCATTGCCTGAGAAATGAATTGTGCTAGTCTGTCCCCTCCTTCACTTAACTAGGATATGGAAGAGCCAGGACTAACTCAGGCTTTCAGCAAAAAATACTCCTTCCTCTGACATATGTTTTCACAACTTTCTTTTTTTCAGTGGCAGAAATATTTTTTGTTTGCCAGTTTTGATAATATACTCATGTTCTTGTCTCTCAATACATATTTTTAGAGCTTGTCAGGCTTTAGACTTTAATTAAAAATAAGTACATTTGATGGTGAAACAGGAATCATCTCACCACATGTTTATGGTAATTATTTGTTTGAGCAACTTCAGGTTCCTAAAACGAAAAGGCCACAGAATTTTAAAAGGGATGCAGAGAGGTATGTACATGCATCCACATAGAAGGGATTAGGGGAAGGTTAAGGACACTCCTAGAAACTGGATTTCTATTTATCTGGGAAGGGGCTCAACAAGGGCACATTTGCAATAGTTACACTTGAAAGGGGTAATAGAGTCCTCTCAGCCTGGACAGTGAAAGAACAAGGCATGGCCAAAGGAACCAATACTATTGCAAAAGGAATGCCCTAGCCCTAACTGGTTTGGCTCAGTGGATAGAACATCAGCCTGGGGACTGAAGGGCCCCAGGTTCGATTCCGGTTAAGGGCATGTACCTTGGTTGCAGGCACATCCCCAGTAGGGGGTGTGCAGGAGAAAGCTGATTGATGTTTCTAACTCTCTATCCTTCTCCCTTCCTCTCTGTAAAAAAATCAATAAAATATATTAAAAAAATAAATACCCTATACATTCTGTTATTATTATTAAATACCAAGGATGTACCAGACATTGCCCTATTAGCTAGATACTTTTCACGTGTTATCTTTTACACTTTAATAATTAGGCATTACTGTCCCCAGATCAGCATAGCCTCTAAGAGCACAATTGCTGGAGATTTTACATGTTTTTTTTCTGGGCCCCCTACTTATCCAGACAAGCACTGAGTTGGCTCTTTATGAAAACTGGGGTGTGGCTTTATCAATAACAGGCACTGAAAAGTTTAGGTAATTGGAAATGAACAATGTGTCTCAAATGTCATTTATTTTATTTTGTTCTGAGGGGCAGTGATTTGTACCAAAGATCTTAATTGTGCTTATCATTCAGACTCTGAAAACTGGAACTTGGACACATAAAAGTCACCCCCAGAAGTGCAGGGAGCAGAGTGAGCTGAGAATCCCCTCAACACTTGCCAGGTCCGATTTGTAAATCCATGAGCTGATTATCACTGTGTCCTGAGATCTCAGTACCTGGTTCCACCCTGACAGGTCCCAGAACAGGAAGAGCCTTTTCTGCTTGGACAAAGGTGGGCTGATTCTGCCTCAAGTGCAGTTTTCCCATGGCTGAGTACCATTAGGGGTCACCAGTGCTTGAACCTCTGATCGCAAGGTGACAATAGGGCCTGTGTGTTCTGACTGTTGTTTACTAGCTGTTCGGGGCTTGAATGAGAGCTAAAGTAGGCCTGCATCGATCAGATGCTCAAAACTCAGAGGGAAAGTAGGGGAGGGTGGGGGTGAAAGGGAGAGATCAACCAAAGGACTTGTAAGCATGCATATAAGCATAAGTGATGGATGCGGACAACAGGGGGTGAGGGTGAGGGCAGGATTTGGGGGATGAGAGGACAGTGGGGGGATAAGGACACATTTGTAATATCTTAATCAATAAAGAAAAAAAATAAAGTGGGCCTGCAATGGCCATGCTTTTCACCTTTTCCAGGTTTACCACCTCCTACTGCACCCCCTCTTAGCTGGGTACTCACAGCAGAAAGACAGGCCCTTAAGGATTGCCCGAAGCAGCTTTTGCCTCAGGCTTTCCTTACTGGAGAAGGGAAGGGGAGAAAAGAGTCCCATCTGCAAAATCTTCCAGGAATGCAGCTCCATCAGCACCCAGGCTCCTGAGAATAGTTCCACAATAAATGGAGGTGGGAGTCACTTTCCAGAATAAAATTTTACCTGCCCTGAAAAGTTCAGGTTGCTAATGAGTATTAGGGAAAAGCTGCTGTTGAGGGGATGGAATCCTGAAGCCACCTTCACTTCAGTTTGAGGTCATCTTTCTTAAAAATTAGTTTTCTAGATCCAGGATTGTCACAAAGCTTCATCAAGTTTCTCCTCCCAGGTCCCAAGAAGAGATAAACAAAAGAACTTACATACTTACTAGTGCACAGATTCATGCACATTGAAAGAATCTCACATTCAGAATGTCAACACAAACAACCAAATTCACAATCAACAATGACAGATAGAAACACACGTGTTCTATTGGTGCCAGTGAGAGCTTTCGATGTATTGCACATGTGAGAGTCAAGTTTATTTTTAAATTGCTAGAGTGTGCGTCATATGTACCGGCTGGTCAGTTGGTCAGATGATTGGATGGATGAACAGTCAGTCAGTTAGCCCTTTATATACAGACTAGAGGCCTGTTGCAGGAAGATTCCTGCAAGAATCAGGCTTCCTAAGGCCTATTCCTGCAAAAATAGGGCTTCCTGAGACCACAGCGAAGCAGAGAAGGGAGTGAAGCTCACCAAGGTGGACTTTGCTCCCTTCTCTGCTGCCTCGCTCCCTCCTTTCCCCACTTAGCCCTAAGCTCCCTCCCTTCTCTGCCACCTGTGCTCTCTCCCTTCTCCACCACTTTGCTCCCTCACCAGGTCACGGATCCAAGGCCTGGATCCCCCGAGAAACATCGGGCACTACCGGCCCCGCCTTGCCGGGTCAGGGATCTGGGTTCCAGGTCCCGTGGGCAGCATCGTGCTGTCAGCCCCGCCTGCAGTATGCAAATTAGCCGCCATCTTTGTTGGCGGCTAATTTGCATATCATGCTGATTAGCCAATGGGAGGCATAGCGGAGGTATGGTCAATTACCATGTTTGTCTATTATTAGATAGGATATGCATAGCTCATGGACATGTGCAATAGGGTGGTAAAGACCTGAGGAAGTGGATAGGGGCTTGGAGGAGGGGGATAAAGAGAGATAAATGGGAGACATCTGTAATACTATCTATAATTTAAAAATACATACATTTTAAAAAAGTCTCTCCTCCCCAAAATCCACACAGAGCTTTCAAAGAGATGCATTCCCCCTTTGCACATAATTAGCAATTGCACCCAGGTCCTTAAACTTTTATCAGTGACAATGCCATTTGAGTGTAAACAGTATTTATATTAATATAGGTGATTAAACAGAAAGCAGTTGGTCTTCAGTTTTCAATCAAGCATGATTTGTTATTCAGGACATTTTTATTAATTGTTTATTAATCACTATTTACAGAGTGCAAAATAAGTTTTTCTTCATATGTCATATTGTAATATTGTCTATCTTCTCAATATTTTTTTGCATGCCACTTGTTATATCTTTTTAAATGCCTTTTCTTTTGTTCTTTCTGCATTGTAATCCTGATTGTACTAGTTATTAACTTGGCAACCTCAGACAGGTTAATTTACTTATTTAAAGTTAAGTTTCCTAAAATTTTGAAATGGAATATTACTTGAATGGAATGAGATAAGTATGGAAGGTCATACAATTTTTCTTTTAATTCAAAGGAATTCAATACACTCTTAACTGAGTATCTATTTGACACTCTGTATAGTTATTTCTTCTTAATCACCATGTGAAATAGGTATTATCTGCTATTATCTCCAGTCATATAAAGAAGGAAATTGGAGATCAGAATTAATATGCTTATTTTTTTTTCACAATTAGTGAGTTACCACCAGAATTTGAACCCACATCAGTGTGTTTCCAGAGCCCCAGCTGCCTCCCCAAGCATGAGTCATTATTTTTATAGATTATTTATTATTCATCTCAACATGGTCTTCCATTAGTAAAATACATTTCCTCTTACCTCTCCTATTTTACAAAGTCAGTTTGCCATGGAATGAATGTCATATACTAAACGTCAAATAAGAGCCAGAATGGACAGAGGAGAGGAGTGTGGTTTTGAGAATCTGGGAGAGAACATGCAAAAGACAAAGGTAAAATTGTAAGATGAGCAGTTTATCTTATGTAGAAATGTGTACCTAGAATATAGCTTCTGGTCGGGAACATTTGCACAATATTGTCAAGTATATACATCTATCTTCTGTATTCACCTCCTCCCCCACTCCAATCCTTTCATTCTTGTCCACTCTGCCTTTGCTTCAGTAAACTGGTTTTGTTTTGTTTTGTTTTTTCTTGGGAGTTGTGTGTTTTCAGTTGCCAAGCAACTGAACTCCATCAGTATCAGAGCCATGCTCAGAATGCGGTTATGTGGTAGGGTTGCTGGTAAAGAGTTTTTAGATAAATTCTACAAGAAATAGGTTCAATTGATCTTGATTATGATGAGCATGATAATAGCACCACATTCCAAGTATTTTGTTAGTTTCTGGGAATATAAAGACAGATTTAGAGAGATTTTTTTTCTCTAAGGTACAAGCATCTATATATATTATTATAATATATATATAACCTTAAATATCAAAAAAGCAACAATAACAAAAAAATGACTTTGAATTAGATGAAATGTGTGCTTTATATATTAAATATCAGTAGATTCATCAATTTATTCATTCAAGATTATGTATTGGTTGACTCTTCTAGCCACTGAGGATTCAATGGTGAATAAAGTAGACACAGTCCCAGCACTGAGAAAGTTTATAGTCTAAAGGAGAAACAAACATTAAACAACAATAAGACAATTGGATAAATAATGTATGGTACCTAATGTCATAAGTAGTTAGATAATATCTAATACAATGAATGAAAGGGAGATATTTTAGCATAAGGTTCTCTTGTGGGACTGGTGAGCAAAGCCAAGGAAAAGAAATTCAACCCAGGAATGAGTATACTAGTATATAAATATTAGCCCAGAGGATAAAGGTAAAAACTCACAAGTGTTTAATTTCAAAAGACAGACAAATGTCTGCTTTGGTAGCAGGCTACACGGAAATGTTTAAAGCATTATATGTTGCTCAACGTTGATATTACTATTTGTTTTAAATTAACTAAGTTGCTTCACTAAAATGAAAAGATCCAAATAATGAGTGTGATACTCCTATTCATTTTCCTGTTTTACAGATATGTCTGACATATGTAATTTGCTTCAGTATAGTTTACATTAACAAACTAAAATATTCACAAAGCAGAACACCCTGCACCTACAAATCATGCTGTGCATAGTAATAGGTAACAAAAGAAAAATGGTTCCAAACCTGGAGGAGTTATAAAATTAACTGAAGATTAAATAAGATAACACATGTAGTATGTTCAGAATAATACATGCCATGTATTACATGCTCAATAAATATTAGCAACTATGTCTGATATTTGCTAGTTCTAACCACCCAATATACTTTCCCGTCTTCAAGTTATAACACTCCCATGGCCTCTTTCTTTCAGCTGCTCTTCTCCACTGCAATCCTATAATCCCAGTAGACTACCCAAACAAAATAACCCATCCTGCAGACCACAGAGGCGGGCATATAACCCAAACCTGAATACTCCCAATGTTTCGTCATCCTGGCCAATATTGATTCGGGGTCACTGGCCAAATAGAATCCTTCCCTGGTGTTGTTACACGCTGAGCTGCAGGGAGCTTTTAGACTGCAGGGATGATGTGGCTTCCAAGCTGTAGAAGCCAGGTCTGCCATCATATGGAGAGCCTGCGTAAATAAAACAGAAGTGGAGGTGAGCACTAGAGAGAGGCATGGTGAGAAACAGCCCTAGCCCAATCTCTTAGCGCCTAAAGCTGTGCTGGCTCCTGCGGCCCTTCCCTCACTTGTTGGAACATCTCCCATGTCCTGCCAATAAGTCCCTCTGTGCTGCTTAAATTGATTGGATCAGGCTTCTCCTGTTTGCAATAGAAATTGCTCTGACTGTTTCTGTTGTTATTATGGTCACTGATGAATGGCGACTAAGCACGCACTTAAAACTAGTAAGCTCTCAGTAAATGCTTTTGAATGAATTACTTGTTCATATTGATGAGTTTGAAGATGTATTCTGAGTTAATATATGATTGTGCAGGATGCTATAAAGGAGATATATTCAGAATTGAATAAAATACAGGGTCAGAATCTATTGGAAGAGATGGTGTAAAAGAAATAGTCAAGTCTTTCCAATGAGGCACACTTAAATTAAATCTGACCCTTATCACATACTATGCATGGGCTTGGGAGGGTCCCTTTATTTCTCTGAGATCAATTTCCCCTTTAAAGTAATCTCATATGATAGTATTACTAGAGGCCCGGTGCACAGATTCATGCACCGGTGGGTTCCCTTGACCTGGCCTGCAGGGATCAGGCTGAAACCAGCTCTCCTCCATCCCTTGAGGGGTCCCAGATTGCAAGAGGGCACAGGCCAGGCTGAGGGACCCCACTAGTACATGATCAGGGCAGGAAGGGACATGGGAGGTTGGCTAGCTGGGGAGAGACTGTGGGAGGGCTCCAGGGTGTGTCTGGCCCATCTCACTCAGTCCCGATGGCCAGACCCCAGCAACAAACTAACCTACCAGTCAGAGTGTCTCCCCCCTGGTGGTCAGCGCACATCATAGCAACTGATCAACTGGTAGACTGTCTGCCCCCTGGTGGTCAGTGCATGTCATAGGGAGTGGTTGAGCAGCCTTAGCATATCATTAGCATATTATGCTTTGATTGGTTGAACGGCTGACCAGACACTTAGCATATTAGGCTTTTATTATATAGGATAAGTAGGAACATACATAGTGTTCTCATACCTTCTCCAACTCATTAGAATCTAGGTTCTTTGATTGTATAAACATTCCTTGCATAAATCACAACATACTAATGTAACAAAGCTGCATTATGAAAAAAATTAAAGTTAATTCAAAAGACCATGAACTAAGTTCTAATGTGATTTTATTTTAAAAGTTTCCAGAAATAAAATCACATCCCCGCAATCTAAAAAACAAATAAATTTGATTCGTCATATTTTTAAAGTTTCTTTTAATATTTTTTCCATAAATACAGTGCCATTTAAATGTATGCAAACACTCTTTTAGAAAAGTTGCAATACATATCTTGGCAAGCTTTAACTATTGACTTTTCTGTTAATGAGTAACTGCCCCATGAGTCATTTCTAATCAAAATTTTAAAATATTCTTTAATTGATTTTTTTTAAAGAGAGAAATGAAGGAAGAGGGAGACAGAAAGAGAAAAAAAAAATCATGTGAGAGAAAAATCAACATTGATTAGCTGCCTCCTGCATGCCCCCTACCTGGGCATGTGCCCTGATCAGGAATGAAACTGGCAACCTTTCTGTACATGGGTTGACACCCATCTAACTGAGCCACACCAGTCAGGGTTAACCCAATATTTTAACATCAACAACAATTTTCTTATGCATTTTAGTTTGTCAATAAAATTGTTTACATAGCCAATAATCAGAGGAAGGAGGCTTGGGTCACAGAGTCACCTTAGCCCTTGCCTCCTGGTAAATGCTTATCATATATATATATATATATATATATATATATATATATATATATATATATATATATATTGATAAGGAAGGGTATGATATCCCATAGACAACATCATGCTTCTAAGACATATTAGAAACTGTCTTTAGCAAACATTTTTTTTTTTTTTCATTCAAGAGACTTGGGGATAATGGAATGAGTAGTCACTTGCAATCTGTGTCAAATTTTCTGATGCATTTGTACCACCAACATTTTATCAGCTTGTCACTAGAATAAATGAAGTTGCAAATTGCATCTACCACTTTTCATGAAATCTTTGAAACTGTTTATTTTTAACATAACTTCTCTTCTCTCCTTTTTATATCCAAAGTGTAGCAAGCCTAATTTTCAACTTTCAAGGATCTTTGTTACTTAGTGAGTATGGTATTCATTTGGGTGCAACAATTTCCTGGGGCCATGAAGGTTTTGAGAGAAAGGATTCAGTCATATAAGGCATATTAAAGCTGAATGCAGATTGAAGCAATAAGCATGCAGCAATTTGATGAACTACCTATAGGCAGGAGGGGAGCGTTTCTGACACATCAGGAAAGCCATTATGCTCCTGTTATGTCCAATAGTCCAGCTGGCCGAAAAGGTTACGGGTGATGTATGTTTTCATTATCTCCTATGGGCTTGATGCCTCACAGGACCTCAGATGGCTTATTCCGGCCACAATTCTCTTCATTTGCACTATAGCAAGGTCTGTCAGATCAAGCCAATATATTTGCGAGGATCAGCTTTCTTTGAGGAATGTGATTCTGTGATTTCTGTAATATTCTTCTGCCTGAAAATACACAAGAAGTTACCACCTGGGGAGTAACTAAAAGCACTTCAAAAATGCCTTTTGATTTCCTGGGTATCATCTGTCATTGTGAAAGCAAAAACAACAACAAGCCAGCAACATTTGTTATCATTTATTGAACAGGTATTATGTACCAGGCACCTTTACATATACTATTTCACAGAATCGTCTTTACCATATCCCAGTAAGCCAGGTGTCAAGATTTCTATCTTTTAATGAAAAATCCAAGGTTACTCTAAGCAATTAAATAATGTCCAAAATCAGATTTCTAGAAGTGTTAAAGACAGCATTTAAACTCAGGTCTGCCTGACTTCACGAATTTCCTCACAATTGCAGTTCATCTTTAGTCTAACATGCAGAAACTTCAGTCTATTTCAGGAGAGAGATATATGTAATGGATATTTATTACACAATATTATTTTTCATTAAAAAACACATATGTTTAAAGAGCATGAGAAACAATATGTACTAAGACCTATTTATATTTATCTTTAGGGAAAGTAATTAAGTCTATAAAGGAGGGTCAGGAAATTCATAGAAAAGAAGTTAATTTATCAGTGGGAACACCCTGGAAGCAAAAGTTCAGAGTGCGCCTGGAGTGTACACAATGTTCTGGGGAACTAGCAACAAAATAAAGGGCGACTTAAGATGAAACATGCCAATGTCTAACCCTGTTTGTAAAAAGTAAACTTGCATCCAATTGACCTGGCTCAGTGGTTGAGTGTTGATCTATGAACCAGGAGGTCACTGTTCAATTCCCAGTCAGGGCACATGCCTGAGTTGCAGGCTTGGTCCCCAGTAGGGGAATTGCGGGGGGGGGGGGCAATCAATGATTCTCTCTTATCATTGAGGTTTCTATCTCTCCCTTCCTCTCTGAAATCAATAAAAATATTTTTAAAAATAAATGAATAAACTTGCACAAGGGAGCATCAGACTGTTGCTACGAGTTGGATGAAACAGGAGAGGCTAAGGAGAGCTTTGCCATCTTAATTTATTTTTAAAAGAAAATTGAAGACTGAAAATGTAGTGAGTTTATGAGCGAAGTTTATTTTTAAAACAAAATGTGAAGATTGTTACATGTCTTATCACCTGGGATTATTGCAACATTGAAACAAGCCTTACCCAGATGAAAACAGTTATTAGGATAAGCAACTTTACTTTCTTGGTCCTGATTGTCTTTATCTTGCATTTTTATTTAAACATTTGTTTTAAAGAGAAATTAATTCAAAGAAACCAGCTGTATTGATTTTAATAGTTTCTTATTTACTAACTTTTTTTGCGTGTGCGTAATCATTCAGAAAATATTCCACATGGAGTAAAGGGGACACTGATATATGGCACGGTTTATTTATATAAAAGCTTTCTCCAGACCTTGAGTAGTGGAGTCAATTTTGCAGAGGTTTCCATTGTAAACGTCATGGTATTTAATAAATAGTTGGAATGACCTTAAGACTAACTCAGTAATAAGTTTGGTCATCTAAAAAAGCAAGTATCCCTTCACTTACAATGACTCCCTGCCCTTTGTATAAAAAAGTTGGTCTAATATAATAGAGCTTCATCACATCCATTTGTCTTAGGATGCTGTGCATTTATTTTAGAATAAGTATTGCTCTTTCATTACACAGGCTATTATTTGCTTTGTCAAATCCCTGTTGGCCTTGAACACACTCTAGAAACAGGGATTCTTTAGAAATGCTGATAAGAATGTTCTACTAAACATTACCCTTTATAAATCACTAGCGGCCCAATGCACGAAATTCATGCAAGGGCCTTCGCCCCAGCCCCTGCCCTCTGCGGCTTTGCCCCGAAGGAAGGACCTCTGGTCTAATTAGCATATTATGCTTTTATTATTATAGATTGAGGAGGCTCAGGAGTTGATGCAACACTGTAAGAATTTTTATAACTAGAGGTACCAATCTGGACACATCTGGGGCATATCTGGGTCTGCCTCCTCAAGGGCCTGTGCTACATAATGCTGATTAATTTCTTTTGAAATTGAAACACGACAAATATTTGCTCCTTTGAATTTTTAACACCTTCATTGACAACTAATTGACATACAGTAAACTGCACATATGTAAAGTATGTAGTGTGATAGTTTTAACATATGTATCTACTCCTGAAACCATCTCTGCAATCAAGATAAGAAACATATTTATCACCCCAAAAGTTTCCTGTTGCCCCCTTATCATCTCTTTCTCATATACCAAGGTGCCCCCACCTCACAACTCTTGATATGCTTTCTGTCATTAATTTGATTGCATTTTCTATATTTTTATGTAAATGGAATTGTATAGCATATTGTCTAGCTTATTTTATTCCGCATAATCACTTAAAGATTCATCTGTATTGCAGTGTATGTCAATAGTTTATTCCTTTTAATTTCTGTGGTAGTTATTTGCATTGTAGAGATATATCACAGTTTGTTTATCCATTCTTCTGTTGATAAGCATCTCCCCTTTGAACTTAATTGGCCTTTTATGACCTTTTGTCTCTGATATTAATAGATCCTATGTGAAAAATTATTTAAAAAAACACAAAAAAAACTAAAATCTCTACTGTCTCGTACTCATAGAGAAGAAAGCAAGAGCCTTAAAAATTCATAGAGATAGAATTAAGATATTTATGACAATAATAATAATATGCTGATATATGCAAAGTACCAAATGAAGTTTGTTGTTTTGTAAACTGAGACTAGCATCACTAATAAGGTGGGCTGGTTTTACCCCATTGTGTTTTATTTTTAATTATTTTACAAAGCAATTCATGGGGTGTGAAGATGGGGCTGAAACTAATATGCTTTTATGAATATGAATTTAAATAATCCTATATTATAAAAGCCTAATATGCCAAGTGTCCAACAGTTCATTAGACCATTCGAACAGTCGCTATGATGCACACTGACCACCCAGGGGCAGATGCTCTGACCGGTAGGTTAGCTTGCTGTTGGGGTCTGGCCGATGGGGACTGGGCAAAATGGCCGGACACACCCTGGAGCCCTCCCACGGTTTCCCCCAGGCCCTGATTGTGCATCGGTGGGGTCCCTCAGCCTGGCCTGCATTCTCTCACCATTCGGGACCCCTCAGGGGATGTCGGAGAGCCAGTTTCGGCCCACTCCCCATAGGCCAGGCCAAGGGACCCACCGGTGCACGAATCTGAGCCTCTAGTTAATGTAATAAATATGTTTTGAGAGACTATTATATGTCAGGCAGAGGACTAGAGAGAAGGAATTCACAGGTAACAAAACATACATCCTTGTTCTTTTATACCCAAAAGCAGATTTATCATTAAGCTAACAAGAGATTTAAGTATATACACAGGCCCTTCCAAAACCTTATCTTTGGTGATGTGTTTACATGGTCATATATTTTGTAGAATTTGCAAAATTAATAACATTTAAATATATTTGATAAGAATCTGTGTAACTATGTTCCACTTTTTCTCCCCCAAATGGTAACTTTTAAGGACAAGGGTGCATCTTATTACTCAACATAGTGCCTCAATACAAATTATTTGGAAAACATGTCCTCAATACTAGTTTGTTGAAATAAATGGAGCCATAGATAGTTATTGAATTTTGTTCAAATAAATTAAGCCATAGACAGTCACTGAATTTTGCTCATTCTAATTTTGTCCATCTTGCTTTTCTATACATTATGCATTGGGATCCTGTAAACCATTTTTGTACCAACTTCAAACTATATCCATTTAGGAAGGCACTTCATTCCATCTAACAATGGGTCAAACTACAAGTCAGTTCGGTTTATATGCATCACCGCCCATACTTGTAAAACAACATTCATTTGTGGAATGTTTTAATATTTTATTCACTCTGTCTTTATTTCTTTATACAGATGGGTAAAACAGATAAAAATAAAATTGCTGAGACTAATAATAAGAAGAATGAGTTTCATAATCTCAGTACAATTAAGGCAAAATGGAGATCATTAGGCTTACCTCAACTTAAGCCTCTATCAGGCACTCATTGGCCTTAAGCTTAATCAACTGTGTGTCCAGTAATAAAATAAAAAGATAAACTTAATGTCCAAAATGCTAGAAATATGCCATTAAACAATGTGCCTTAAGAATGAGCTGCCATTAATGATTTTTATAATGAATTGGTTTTGGCAAATTGGGAATGAAACACCTATTAGAATCTAAGTCTGTTGTTTTACTTGTGAATTAATATTTATCATAGCATGATAGTCGGATTAAGTTTAATAAAATATTATTACCCTAATTCCTTTTTATAAGGAATAAAACAACAAATTGAATTAATGTAAACATTAAATTGCCAGTATTTAAAGCTATAAAGAATATCTTACATCCCCACATTTTATTCCCTTCATACTATTATTATTCTAACTGTATGTGTCAGCTTTGGCAATTTCATAAGGGGATTTTTAGAGTAAGGGAAATTGTTTAGTAAACCATTTTTCTCTCTTCTAAGTGTACACAGAAGAGAGGAAAATAGTAAGACTAGTATGAAGAAGAATGAGTTTCATAACAGGGATATAATTAACATAGTTATGCATAGAAAAACAGGTAAAACCCAGAAACTTTTAATTTAAAAGAATATTGTAGTCATCACCTCAAATCTTTTGAATTTTATTTTGTTACTAGAGTCCTGGTGCACAAAATTTGTGCATGGGGAAGGTCCCTAGGCCTGGCTGGCAATCAGGGCCAATAGGTGCCTTCCTGCTGCCTGCCAGGGCCTCCCTTCCCCGGCTGCCCGCTGCCGGCCTGGTCCTTTCTTCATTCTGCGCCACCCCTAGGTGGCCAGTGCACATCAGAGTGAGCAATCAAATTCCTGGTCTGGTGGTTGAACTCCCGAGGGGACACTTTTGCATATTAGCCTTTTATAGATATAGATGAGATAGAGATAGAGATAGAGGTAGAGGTAGAGGTAGAGGTAGAGGTAGAGGTAGAGGTAGAGATAGAGATAGAGATAGAGATAGAGATAGAGATAGAGATAGAGATAGAGATAGTGGTAGAGGTAGAGGTAGAGGTAGAGGTAGAGGTAGAGGTAGAGGTAGAGGTAGAGGGGTAGAGGTGGAGATAGAGATAGAGATAGAGATAGAGATAGAGATAGAGATAGAGATAGAGATAGAGATAGAGATGAGGTAGAGGTAGAGATAGAGTTAGAGATAGAGATAGAGATAGAGATAGAGATAGAGATAGAGATAGATAGAGATATTGTTATCATCAAGGAATTCAGTATTTATACATTCCTGCAACACCTTTTTCAATAATCTGCATGCCATGATAAAAAATCCTAGACTGTTTTTAGAAGAGAAATTGGATTTCCTTTCTAAATTCTGCCATTCAAAAGCATGCATTATCTAAAGTTGAAGGACGCAAGGCCACCATTTAATGAATAGAGTCTTACTTTAAATACTTTAATGTGAACGTGAACACATGGCAATCTTTTTTGAGAGCAGGTTCCAATTTAGCAGGGCTCGGATGAAAGCCTGGGATTCTGCATTTCTAACAAGTTCTCAGCTGCTGTTGCTGAAGCTAAGGATGAGCTGGAGGAGCATGTATCAAAAAGATACATTTCCAAATTATGAGCATAATTCATAAAGCCCTCAGGACAGCTCCTTCCTACCCCTCACTTCAGCTACCTCTCCATTCTCATTTTCATTATGCTCCACCTACTTGTACTTTTCCTTTGTTGGCCGAGTGTGAACCCCAAGCCTGCAGCATGTATAACCTAGAAACTGGTAAGAAATGCAAATTTTCAGATGCTGTCCCTGAAACTCTTACCCCACTGAACAGGGCCTCTTCCGTAAAGACAGGGACTATCAATTCTGTTTCTTTTCTTTTCATTTCTTTTTTTAATTGAATTTTTATTGTTGAAAGTGTTACATATGTTCCTTCCCCCCCCCCATTGACCCCCTTTAGCCTATCCCCACCCTCTACCCCTGGCCTTCACCACCCTATTGCCTATGACCATGGGTTATGCATATATGCATACAAGTTCTTTGGTTGATCTCTTTCCTCCCATCCACCCACCCACCCCACCTTCCCTCTAAGATTCAACAGTATGTTCCATGCTTCTTTGTCTGTGGATCTATTTTGTTCAATAGTTTATTTTGTTCATTAGATTCCACATATGATTGAGATGCTTACTCTATAAAGATTCTGAATTTTTTAAAGCATTTTTACCTCATTTTCTCATTTTCCCAGATTATTTGCTTTTGTTAAAATGGACAATTGCTATTTATGACTTTGTTCATTAATTCATCCATTCACATATATAATATTAGGTGTTTGTTAACACTACTGCTTATACTTGGAACATTCTTCCCTCTATCAGGAGTTCTAGCTGCTACTTATTCTTAAAGCCTTTACAGTTGTCTCTTTCTAGCTTCCAGTGTACCTTGAAATTTGCTCTTTCAAACATTTGTAATGTTAAAAATAATAAGTGCATTTTCTTATATCAAAAGTAACAGGTTCATTATAGAAAATATTTAAAAAAAACTGTTAAGTAAAACAAAAATCTTATTAGTTCCTACTGTAATCATGAGTTTTCATGATTGCATAAACTCTCAAGATATTCTTTATTGTTTAAAGTGCAAATTTTTTTGTAGTTTAATTTATCTGGCAGTTTCAAATTATGTGGGTAAGAATTTTGGATTCTAGTAATCAGTTGATATTGCGTCTCATTAACACAAATTCTCCTAACACATTATAAACGTGTATATTAAATTAAATTTATTTTGCAAGTATTTTTCTTAAAGAAATAATAAAACAGCACAAGTCGTTTGGATGTAGAATTATATTGCAATTAAGTACTACCACAGTAAGGCCTGAGTTCTGTAGGAACATTTGATCTGCAGGAGATTTCCTGTGTATTCTCAGAGCCACTTTCAGCTCCACTCCCAAGGGAACATGTAAATGCACACTGCTACTTCCTCCTGCTATTGTAGAACCAATTAAATTAATTTGTTGGAAATAACATTGTCTACCGCTTCACATTGAGCTAGATTAGATTCTCTCTGAATCTTCCTGGGTTTCACTCTATAATGTGGATATCACTTTGAATTTTAGTGGCAAGAACTGCAGTTTTCTTTTGCTGATATAAAAAATGCATAGTGAGTACTCCCAAGAAATAGAGCTTTCTCAGAAAACTGAATTTACTTTGGAAGACTGCTGCACATATTTCCTGACACTTTACTATCATTTAGGATAGAAAATGTATATATATATATATATATATATATATATATATATATATATATATATATATTCTTTTGCATTTGTGTATCTCTAACTTTGGAAAAAATTTCCAGTGTGGGTCGGGGAGAAGCAATTGAAAAGAATTGTGGCTGGATGGTAGAATCTAATTGAATTTTGTGTATTGTGTGTCATAATGCCAAATTCACCTGTTCATTAAGTGAGCATTTATGGGTGTTACTTTAAAAGAGGTCTTATGGAGGATCACAAGATACCTGGGGGGGGATATATATATATATATATTACACATATGGATAACAATGTAAATTTATTTCTTTATACGGATATATACATATAATTTAAAATTTATATTTAAAGATATATAAATTCTAAATATATTTAAAGAAATAAGACTAGTAGTTTGAATGTAAAATAGCAGTTTCTGGGTATGCAGGGGAAGTGGAAAATGTAAGAAGGGCAGTTGGATATTGAACTGAATAATTTTGAAGCCACCATAATTATTTGAGGTGAAGAGCCATAGTATCACAAGGCGAAGATTTAAACAAGGATCATATATGTAAGGGCCTTCTAATTGTATGACAAAAATTTGCTTTTTTTTAACTAATATAGATTGTGATTTATGAGTTTTAGAAAGGATCTGACCTAAGCTGTGCTTATTGCCAGCTCTACAGCATCCTTAATTACTTAGATCCATACTATTGGCTTTGCTTTCACCTAGGCTAGAGCATAAATCCAGGTCTCCTGTCACTCACAACCTGGACAATTTGAACATAACTGATTAACACACCTGAAACTTACCTTTCTCCTTGTAAAATGAAGACAAAACCCTACTTGCAGAGTCATGGTGAGGGTTAAATGAGATAACAACAATGACCTTGCCTAACCCAGTTCCTATTAGTTAGGTGTAATAAATTAATTTCAACTGCCCTAATGTCAGAACTTCTATGACTTAGACAATTGCATTTTACCCTTTGATTATTAGTTTTTCCATGTCCAAAATAAACTTTGGGGTGATATTATTTCTTAAATTTTTTATGGCTCTTGAATTCTACGTTTTATGTCCTTCTGTGACATTAATCACTATGAATATGTGCATGCTAAGTGAACTATCAGTGTTCTTCTATTTTTTTTTTTTTTAATGTGGAATTGTGAAAATTTCAGATACCCCACAGATGAATAGGAAGAGATCTTAGGGCCACTAGGGCAATGACAAGAATCTTTGAACTTGACCTAGTTGCCTTACCCATCATCTGCCTTGTTTTTGTGTCTATAACCCTAGCCACTTACTTCTTCATGAGATCCTAAGCCAGTACTAAGAAAGAATTCAGGACATACCAGTTCTTTTTTATTATAATACCCTGGGCTTTTTTGCTTTATCCTAGTTTTTCCTCCATGTTGGGAGTGGGGGGTAAAGAATAACTCTAATTAATCTGCCTACTCTTCCTTGTTTAAGGTCCTTGTTCACTAACAGGATCTTGGCCCTGGGACAAGATGCAGATTTTCCAGTTTGAATTGTGCTGCTTTTTCTTGGTCACATGTTTTTCCTCTATAATGCTTCTCAAGTGGGCCATGTTCTATCTCTTCCACAATAGATCTGGGCATTTAACTTTATGTGAAAAAATATTAATGGGTCCCATAAGCCATCAATGTTTCAATTAGTCCCTTTAAAATGCTCTCAGAACTGGTTTGGCTCAGTAGATAGAGCGTCGGCCTGCGGACTGAAGGGTCCCAGGTTCGATTCCAGTCAAGGGCATGTACCTTGGTTGCGGGCACATCCCCAGTCGGAGGTGTGCAGGAGGCAGCTGATCGATGTTTCTCTCTCATTGATGTTTCTAAATCTCTCTCCTTCTCCTCTCCTCGCTGTAAAAAATCAATAAAATATATTAAAAAAATGCTCGCAGAGTAGAAATCATGATTTTAATTGACCTCCATCAAGCATGACACCCCAATTCATAATAAGTAGACATTTCTAGCACTCATGCTTACTTATATCACAGAATTCTCTTGGTGTTTGATGCTTGAACATATTTTTCTCCATCCCCATCACTATGTTGTGAGTACTTGGATGCCACACACTAAGATCTTGTGTCTTTTTACCTTTACTTCTACTGTGGTTGACACAGGATGCTTGGTGCTGGGGACTATGGTGGGCACTTGTGTTGGAATATATTGGTAAGGCATGCTTATTCACTTGCTTGAACTAATTCACAGTTTAGTTAATGAGACAGTGAGACCAGGAGGTGAGAAAATATTACACAAATGAAAAATAAATACTATAATAAACATGAGCAAAGTACTAACACTGAGTATATATCCAGAAGGTAGGACTGGCTCACAATAAGGGTGACAAACCAAACTGAGCTCCTAAGACAAACATAAGGAAGTAAGTCATTTTTTCCAGGAAGCGGTAGGGTTACTACCTAAAAGCAATGATATCTGAGATGGACTTTGATAGAATTTGAAAGTTCAACTTTGTTGAAGTTTGTGCCCATTCATACTATTTGAGTAGCTCTTTTGAAACCTGGTTGAGGCCGCCATGGCTCAAGCCTCATTCTCCTTGCTTTCAAGGAGACCTGAAGTTTGCAGCGGGGAGGATAACATAATTGATTTGGAAATGTAAGCAAGGATTAAATCACAGAGGACTTTGCATGGTGTGTTAAACTTTGAGAAGTGATCAATTCACTCTAAGCCTATTGCTTTTGCCATTAATTATTTATTCTAAGTTTGAATTTGTGATGAAACATTCAAGCCATAATCAACTCCAGCTCAAAATGTCCAAATTAAGAAACAAAACAAAAAACAAATAATGGAGTAAAAGATTCTCATTGTAAGCCTCTGGCCTCTAGAGTAGACAGTCTTCATTAGAATTTCAGAGAAATAAGAACAAAATCACATCACAGGGCCCTAAAAGGTCACACTTCCTTGTTGTCTCCAGAGAGTTACATGCCAAAAATATAGAGGCAGACTTTTTATGTCTAACTAAAACCCTGTGGGACCTTTTTCGGTAAAACTAAAATTTCAAAGAGACAGATTTATGCCAATCACTAATTCAGATCTTGATATAGATAATCTAAGTATAATTTGTAGGAAATATAACCAAATCTGTCAGAGAGATACCCAAATAAAAGAACGCTGAGTCAAAAGAGCCTGATATCTAAAATCAAAAATTAAACTATGGATGCCTGCAATCTGAAACAGAGGAAACAAACAGCCAAAATAAATATTGAATTTTAGCACAAAATTTTGGATTAATAACTTACATCTGCAACTTTACTTATTGTGTGAATTTAGGGGAGTCACATAGTCTAGCCCTACCATAATGTGGATTTATTGCTATTTGGTTCTTCTTTTTTACAGTTTCCTTTTTGAAATATATTTTTATTGATTTCAGAGGAAGGGAGAAGGGAAGAGAGATAGAAACATCAATGATGAGAACCACTGATTGCCTGCCTCCTACATGCCCCCACTAGGGATTGAGCCCACAACCCTGTCATATGCCTTCCCTGACTGGGAATCAAACTGTGACCTCTTGGTTCATGGCTCCACACTCAACCACTAAGCCATTGCAGCCAGGCCAGTTTTCTTTTAGTGAGGATTCAGTGACATATATTAAAGACCTTTATAAATTCCAAAGTGCTATTTAAATGCATTATTTAATATTTAGCTGTGTGTCTTCTACAGAATAAAAACTGTGATTTGGTACATAAAATTTTAATATATAGCTTTTTCCTGAAACACATTTGTTGTGGGAAGTGAAGGACTAGCATATTGAGCTAGATAGCTCTGTTTAGGAATTCTTTGAATCACATATGATTTTTAGCTGCTGTGAGTTTATAGTGCACTGAATTTTCAAGTACGGCCCTTTTGTTTACATTCCATATTCTGTCTTGGCATTGAAGAATTGCCATGACCCTACTAGTTCTGATTAAGTATCCTTGTCAAATCAACTACAAAAAAGTCCAAACTTATTTTCTCATTCTCTACACAAGCAAAAGGGGAGAAACTTACCCATTTAAGATAGGAATAATATTACATTCCCCCCAATTCACAAATGAATAGATCTATAATGAAGTGCAATTTTCCTCTGAAAATAAACTCCGACAAAAGGAAAATTGGGGTTACAGTGTGTGCATTGCAAAGTAATAGTCACTTAAGTACTGAATACAGCCAAAGGACAATTTGAAAAGATGAAGGACATTCAAACAAGAAACTGGAAATTTAACAAAGGTGAAAGGGGGTCCACTGGAAAATTTATTGAGTGGTGACTGAAGTGTAACAGTGAAATAATGATTCAGTTCTGTAAGATGGAAGGAGTTGAAAGGGCAAAGTACATCCTAGTTCATGTTTAGACATCAGTTATGTATTGACTATGATCCAAATGGTGACCATACAGGATTAAAAAATATAAATATGAATTAATGAAAAAAGACAAAGCAGTTTCAAAAATTCACAATCCAGCACAGAATACTCGAGGTCAAAACAAATTCAAGTTCCAAATTTACAGGATATTCTAATGCTCTGAAAACACTTTATTTTCAGATCATTTATTCATGCAATCAACATTTATTAAGTACTCACCCTGTGCCAGGGATAGGAACTTGTTAGGGACAGCAGGGAGACAATGAATGAGCTTTCTTTGTTTATGAAACTCCAGACTAATGGTTTTCATCTAATTCCAATGAAACACACCATACTTTGTTAGTGAGATTGCTAGCAGGTGAACCATAATACAGTGCCATTTTTGTAGGTCAAAAATATTCAAGTATTGGCAAATTTAAAAGGTTCAGCCTAATATTATTCTATAACCTTTGTTAGAGTGGTGGAAGCCTCTTGAGTACATGTTCTTTGCCTTAAGAAAACTTTTTTTTTTTTTTTTTTAACTCATAGGTACAGACCAGAATAGTATGATGATTATCAGAGGGAAAGGAGGTCAGGAGAGGTAGAAGAGGCATAGGGGAGATTAATGGTGACAGAAGGAGACTTGACTTTGGGTGGTGAAAACACAATACAAATACAGATGATGTATTTGTACAGAATTGTACACCTGAAACCTATAGAATTTTATTAACCAATGTAATCCCAATAAATTTAATACAAATTAAAAAATATATTCCCCATAACCAGCATTTTCTTCTGTTAATTTAAAAGTGATTTTCTCCCATTTACTATTCCCCCAAAACTCACTTAAAATCTCTAAATTAGTTTTGTGTTATATTAGTTTGTGGACTCTATTCCCAGTGTGTGTAGGAGTGTGTGTGTGAGGCAGCAGACCTATGTTTTTCTCTCCCTTCCTCTCTTTCTAAAAAAAAAAAAATTAATAATAATAAAAATAATCAATTAAACATTTAAAAAATCGGCTTAAAATAATTAATATTCTAGAAGGTACACATTGGGATGGCAAAACTTTGCTTCCCTTCACTTAAATATATTGGTATGGTTACAGACCAGCAATATTAGTACCACCTGTGTATTCTTGCAAACTAAAAACACCAAGCCCCACCCCAAACCTGTAAAATAAAACAGGGTATGGGGGGACAGTCATTGGGTTTAGTCCTACAGATAAGCAGCACTTAAGTTTGAGAACCACTGATCTAAAGCAGTAGTTGTCACTCTTGATGACATAATGGAATCAGCTGTAGAATATCAACAATTATTAATGCCCTGTCTCCTCCTAGAGATCCTGATCTTATCGGTGGAGGTACAAGATGGATATTTTTAATAAACACTCCAGGTGTTACTGATGAACAGTTAAGTTTGAAAAGCCCTGGTCTACTAAAATTAATATATTTTTTTTTACATAGTTTCCATGCTTGGTACCTGTGAAGCCAGGTACTATGCTTCTACTTTTGGGATTTGGGTTTGGGTATATAGACATGGGTCAGAGATTTTAGAAAAATTGATTAAGCAGCTTATGTATGCCTGCTGATGATATGGAGTTATATAATTATCCAGTATATTCAGCCATGGAAACCACCAAATAAGATAAAATTTATCTATCATTTATATTTCATCTATCTATCTACATATACATATATATACACGTATATATACATATACATATACATATACATATACATATACATATACATATACATATATATATACATCTGTCTATCACCTATCTATCAATCTATCTCTCTGTCAATCTTATATTTATAGAAATAGCATCTAAATTACTTAGTGGAGGTGGAATGGGCATGTCTACTAATCAGAACTTATTTTCCCAGCTCTTCAGAGACTTGGCATGTCGCCCCACACTACTCCTTTACCTTGTAAAGACCTGGATCATTTTAATTCCTCTTTTATCTCCAATTTCCTACCATCTCCAAGTTTTTGACAGCTCTCTGATCTTCTTTTTTGCATCTTCATTCACTAGCATAGACCGAAGATATATAACACAATTATTTTCTCCTTTAATTGTTTCAGCTGCTTGGAAAGCAGGGGAGAAACTTTGACTCAAAGGTTGGAAGATGTAGGAAGGACCTAGTAGTGGCCTTCATTCTGGATGAAGTGCTGTAAGATTAAGCAGCTAAGCACTGTCCAATAGTTCTGGGTCAGGAGGGAGCTGGAATTTATCCTAGCTCTGAGAACCAAATGATACATAAATTGGTGGGGAGGTAAGGTGTGTGAGTGAGAAATTCCTTTCTTCAGTTAATCAGAAAATCTTGGGGTTAGCAGAAAGGGGAGGTTTCTTCCTTAGCAAAGGCATCATTAGGTCCGGGAGATCCCGGTGACAACTCACTTGATTTTCTTCTTTCTGAATTTTGTGTTCTTCTCCACAGAAGATCAATAGATAACTCATAGTGCAAAAAGTCAACCATTACAAATAATCAGGCCTATCTGTGCATAATTATATTTTCACTAGTGACACAGTGCACAGATTTGTACACATTGAAAGGAAATTAATTAGAAGAAATATTTTAATATCACTATTCACCCTTTCTCTATAATAGAAGTGTCAACCAAATTCATGATCGACAATGACAGATCAAAACACACATGTGCGATTGGAGCTAGCAAGAACTTTATATGTATCACACATGTGTGAATCAACTTAGCCATATATATATAATAAACTTGCTTAATTAGACCTGCTTTCTGATTTAGCTAAACATTTTCCAGCCCAGTGAAGCATCCCAACTTCTCTTTCAGGTAATTGTCAGCAACACAGCAGTAAATATCAATATGAAGCGGGTTATTATTGTAAATCATGCAGGGATAACAAAGGGTAAAATATTTAACTACAGCATTGTTTGATTATATTCTGCGCAGTGAGAAAACCTGACGTCATTTTCAAGGTTCACCATTTCTTCTTTTCAGTTATGTCAAGTTTCTAAACTTTCTAAATCTCCGTCTTCTGGCTAATGAAAAGAAAGTAGAATTCAACCAAGTCTCCTATCTACCTACTCCAGGACTTCAGTGAGGATCAAATGAGATGAGGCATGGAAAAATGCTTCACAAACATTTTGTTGAATTGTTAAATATTTGCACCTGGCTATAAAGCAAGTCATGTTCCTGGGCTGAAGAAACTCCAAGGTGGTTAGTCGCTAGGGAGAGGAATCTAGGCGTTGCTACATGACATCATTACCTAGCGCCCACAGAGACTGTTTCTCAGCTGGGCTGGGCTGTGGGCCGCATTTTGTGCCATGGGGTCTTGGCAGTATTGGCTGCAATTTGGTAGGGTGTTGCTCCGGGGTGGTGGCGGGGCCTGGGTTCCACTTGGGGGAAGCCAAGTGTTGGTTTGTCAGCACCATGTCCGTGGTGCTATTTATTTTTAAATAGCCAGTGTGTATCATGGAAGCTCCTGCATTGAGTGTTTGCCCCCTGGTGGTTAGTGCGCATTATAGCTATTGGTCGGACAGACACTTAGCCTTTTATATACATAGATTACCCCCTTTATGATGTTATTTTACTAAAGAAAGTCTCTCTCCTTAAAATAATTTATTCTGCCATATCTGTGACATGTTATGTGTCAGTTTGCTCTTTTCCAATGTCTAAATTGTCTTTTTCCTTGAAATGCATTGGTTAAGGGGCAGAGCCTTTGGTTCATATAGAGTTGGAATCTCATGGAAGCCTGTACTAAGAGAATCAGATTCTGTAGGATAGAAGAGAAGGAAGCCTTTACCTAAAGTCAGAGTTCTGGGAATTGTGAAACCTTTAGTGTGGAATCACCCACTTAATCAGGTTCTGTTACTTAGCTATCAATAACTTAAGTCAGAAGTCTGGATTCCTGAACATTCCTTAGTTCAGGCTTTGAATATGTTAAAGGCTTGGGATGAGATTGGGCGGAGTTGGGTGGGCATCAGGGAAGAACAAATCAATATTCATGAAATGTAATTTTGAGGGAAGCCTCTAATAAATTTACTCTTCCATCAAAATAAAGTGGAAATATTCATGTTTCTCTCACATGTAAAATGTGTGTGTTTTCTCATCTTTAACATGGATAAAATAACCTTTTCTTTTTGCTTCCTTAGGCCCTTTGCTTTAACCTCATGAACAGCCTTTGCACAGAGAACCCTTTCCCCTTTGGATTGGGTCTACAGAATAGATAGGGGAGAAGGGACTCCATAATCATTCTTTCTTTTTTTTTTTACCATTTCAAAACCATAAGTGTCCCAGCTTGCAAGAATTAAGCTGCCAAGAATATTTTATGCCTCCTTTTGAAATGTCAGAACATATATAAACCTACTCCAAAGTAGCTATGTTTTGTCCTATACAAATCCATAAATTTTTTATTGCTGAAAAGTGAAAACTTTCTTTTTGGAGAAGCTACATCCTCTAGTCACCACCTAATTCCACATAATTTTTCATCTTTTCTCTGGAGGTTCCAATTCTGAATAACAGAATAGAAAAGTATCAAGGGTCAGGATGTGTTTTTAGAGGAAAGGTAAACAAACAAAACACCTGTTGCCAAATAGCTTAAGTCTCAGTAATTGTGATTCAATAATTTTGGGTGGGGGGGTTGTATATTTTAAGCATGGATGCCTTAGGTAGTACTACTGAATCAAGAGAATCTATATATATAAAAGCCTAATATGCAAATAGACCAAAAGGCAGAACAACCAGTCCCTATGTTGTGCACTGACCAGCAGGGAGTGCACAAGGAACTTGGTGGGCATCGGCTGCGGTGGGATGGTGGAGCAGGTGGGCAGGGACTCCAGACCAAAGTGGGGCACCGGTTGCTGTTATCAGGGTAAAACTCTAGTGGTTACTGAAAATACATTGCTCCCACGCACTGAGGTCCTGTCTGGCCCTTGCACGTGCTGCCAGCACCAGTCCCACTCACACCCACTGGAGCCGGTCCTGATTGCTCGGCACCATCATCAGGTGAGAGCAGAGGCTGCTGGCCCCGATCACCCCTCAGGGCTTCTCCAACTCCCCTTGCTCCTAAGGGGCGAGCAGGGCACCAGCCCCACTTGCACCTGCTCCTGGCACTGGCCCCAGTTGCTCCACGCCATCAGCGGGTGTGAACAGGGCCACTGCTGTCAGTGCCTGGGAACAGCTGTGGTGGAAGCAGTGGCAGCAGGTGGGGGAGTGGAGGATGGGCCAATACTTAAACCCTGTGTCCACTGCAGCCTTGTGGCCCACAGTCCCTTTCAAGGTGCACGAATTTGTGTACTGGGCCCCTAGTTTTCAATAATAGGCAAATTGGGCTTTATAGACTTCTGTAGATGGAGCAACTGGTATGCTTTGGCACTGATGGGAATGTTGTTTTTATTGTCCTCATTAAACACATTATTAGTAGACATGTTTTATACTTATACTAGTGGCCCGGTACACAGATTCCGGTGCACAGATTCCGGTGGACAGATTCGTGTACATTGAAAGGAAATTAATTAGAAGGTGGCCAGCAGGGCGGGACTGGGGGAGATGGCTGGACACACCCTGGATCCAACCTCCCGTGGTTCCTCCCCAGCCAGCCACACCTGGGGTGGTGCCGCCATGGCACCAAGGGTGTTTCTGGTCACTGCAGCTTGGCCATAAACCAGATTCAGGACTGACAGTGCCCAGCAACAACATAACCCATGGCCCAAAGTGGAACCGCGTGGCCCTGTGAGGAATCGGACTCCCTCCTCTCTGGTTCCTGGGTGCGTCACCCGAGAACCGCCACTGCCAAGTCACAGCAGCATGGCAGCTCCTGCATTGAGCATCTGCCCCTTGGTGGTCAGTGCGCAATATACCTACCGGCCAGTCGGATGGTCAAATGGTCACTTAACCTTTTATATATATAGGTAGATTTTCCAAAGACAATAAATTGGCATTTATACATGAAAGAGACTTGGCAGGCTTTTATTAGGGAGTCTTCATATCTATCACTATTAGTATTGATGTAAGGTTCCCAGGTCCCTATGTTTTAAGCAGATAGTCTCCAGAAGTTATTTGGATTCATTGACAATAATAGCTAATAATAATGGCAGTGAGATGCTAGACCCTGCATTTTTACTGTATTATTTCTACTCTTTCCAACAATCCTAAAATTTAAATTATAAACCTCCATGTTTGAATGAGGATGCTGAATTTGAGAAGTAACTTGACCAATGTCAAAGATATGCCCAGTGATAAAGGATGTGAGGATTTAAACTTGGGTCTGTGTAACAATAAATCCCTACTTTTTTATCTGAATCATAATTCTTCTCAAGCATCAAAAAGGTCATTATTCATGGAGAAGTTAAACTTCATTGAGTTCCAATCACATTTTGCTATTTGTCAGGCCCACGGATGTTAGACTGTGTACTCCATTAAAGCAGGACCATATCTAATTTGCCCTTCTATATATCCCCTGTATTCAACATTATGCCTGGAGCCAAGTGAACATACAATAAACACTTTTTTGAATGAGTGAATAAATAAAATAATAAATTAGCTTGCCATATCCGTCAATGGAGATGGTGAGGGATTTAGCCTGGGCTGGGTTCCCAATTCTGTTTCATAGCTTCTTAGTTGAATTAGCTTGGAAAAGACACTCAACTCACTAAATCTCAGTTGTCTCATCTGCATAAAAGGAATGGTTTAGAAGATCAATTGAGAGATGAATATAAAAACATTTAATCAATTCAGTGTAAATATTAATTGCTATTGCTGTGATATAATTTTTAAAATACATTTTTTTTTAATCTAGGTTTTAAATTAAACCCTTCCATCTGCCTTTTGGTGCCTAAAATCTGGCAATAATTTTTACATATTTTTGGCTTTTTATCTTGTCCCACTTTAAAATAAATATACTTTATTTCAAAACTATATATGACATTATTGTTAAAACTGAAGTACAGTTGTCATGAAAAATATTTAAATCCACATTATGCTTGTCAAGTTTCTCTGTTCTCTTTGGTTTTATTCTATTGAAATAAAATATTATTTATGAGCCACTACATTGATTTTAAGAGCCAACTTTTATTTGAAAATCAATTTTTTAAAAACACTGTCTTAGGGGAAAGTATCACTCTGACAAACTCTTTCATGCTGCATTATTATGACTCTTTAAGTAAAGGGAGGTATTAAGGCCTGAAGGGAAGGCAGAAGTGTGTGTATTCTGTGTGTGCTTATGGATGGGGCTGACAATGATGTAAAAGTAGAACTAATTATATTCTATTTATCATCTCTCTGTCTTGTCTATCTATTATCTATCTATCACCTATCTATCTATCTATCTATCTATCTATCTATCTATCTATCTATCTATCTATCTATCTATCATCTCTCATCTCTCATCTATCTTAGTCTACTTAGACTGCTATAATAAAATACCATAGACTGGGTGACTTCAACAACATACATTTATTTCTCACAATTTTGGTGGCTGAGAAATCCAAGATCAAGACACCAACAGATTCTGTGTCTGCTGGGAGTTTTCTTCCTAGTCCATAGGCAGCTGTTCTCTCAGTGTGTCCTTACATGAGATAAGGGGAAGAGCTCCCTAGGGTCTCCTTTACAAGAATGCCCTTTATAATCCCATTCATGAGAGCTCCACTCCTATGCCCTTATCATCTCTCAACTGCCCCACTTCCAAATACCATCACTTTGTAGGTTAGGATCTCAACATATGAATATGAGGAGAATATCTATCCATCTATCATTCAGTCTCTTCATCCACCTCAATCTATCTAAATCTACTCACCTACCTACCTACGATTTACTCCATAAGTAATCAATGAGTATAATGCTCATATATGTTTTTTAGGATCCATTTTAGAATAGTTTCCATGAATTCCCTGTAGTCAATGACCATAGAGACTTCTGAAGAGATAAAAATCTCATCTGCTAATGTATGAATGCTCACAGTGACAGATAAAAAGTGAATCATAAAAATCTATGAGTTTGCATTTTTAATAATTGAGTTTATAATTTTCAACAATTTGTTATATTAAACATGTGCAATCAATTTTAAAACCAAATAAAATCTATTAAACACTTTATAAGAGTTTTATATGTTAGTGATCATTTAACTTTCAAATAACTTTATAAATATAGGCAGTTTATTTTTTTAATAAAACATAAGAAATTGAAGATGTATAAAAATAGCTGAACTATGTGTAAGAACTCTGGACCTTAGAAGAGAAACATTATAGGAAAGTACTATAGTATATTAAATTAGCCTTCTATTGATGAATATTTAGGCTTTTTCCAGCTTTTTTATATTATAACTATCATGACCTGAATTAATGTCTCTTAAGCAACTAGCACAGTGCCTGACACATGGTGTTCAATATGTCATTCTATTTTTCACTGAACTCTCTATAAATAAGCTTGTGGAAATTATGACTCACAGTTATTAAAATACTAGCTTGGATCACACATTTCGAATGAGGTAGCTCCAGATTTCTAACTTAGTTTTGTTTGTTTTTTCTTCACTGTGAGACCAAAGCTTTTCCCACTAGTAGGTGTTGATAAGTTGTGGGCTATATATATGGATAGAGAAATTCACTAACCTCTAATAAAAATTTTAGCATGTCTTTGATTTATGAATATGGGCAACATATAGCTATTATGTTAGCTATTCCTCTGACTTTATCACAAATAGAAATAAAAATGTTCTATCATATTAAAGATGTTGCACAACATATATTGAAATATCATTTATGCTCACCACTATTTTGAACTTGGACTATAGACCTGCTGTTTGAACTTATTATTTAAGACAAATATTTACAATTTATTTCAATATAAGTAGCTCCTTTAAATCTTATACATTAATCTGATGCACTTAAAGTATTATCATGAGAAAGGAGTCCATGGGCTTTAACAGACACTCAAAGAGATTAATGGTTCAAAAACCATGAAGAAACCCTCCTAAACTATGCTGTGATTGCATGACCCTCTTATCCTATTCTGTATTTTTAACTATATTTCACAAGGGACATATTATTGTGGAATTAATGTTCCCAACATCTCATTCTAAGGATATTTGAGACATTCACACCTGATAGTAGTTGGCACCAAATTCGGTGAATTCTTCAGCTGCAGAATAGCCAGCTGGATTTTAATTGCCGAGCGAAGGGGTAATTTTCCCCACGAAGTTCCACACATGCCAATGCAGCCCCGTGAGCTGGTTGCAAGGCCTCCTCCTTTGCCAACCCTTTTAGCCTGCTGCAAAAAACGCTTTTCAAGGGATACAGAGACAGCATCAAGCGAAATTTAGTAAATGTCTTTGCTGGATTGGGGTACAAGGGAAATAAATAGCCAGTGCTCCAGAGAAAAGCTGCAGACAATGCTCTCCTGCTGCTCTGTGGCTTATCAGTGCACACACAGTCCTTCTGTAGAAAGGATTGCGCTAAATCTAATCTGATGCCTCCCTCTGGGGACACCAGGGAAAATGTGGAGGAGATCAGAGGGTTGATGGATTGGGATGCATTCCATCTTCCTTTAGAATGTCAACATTTTCCTGCAACATGGTCCTGGCATGTTTTATGTTTCTTGCATTTGGAGGCATTTTGGTGTCCCGAGAGTCAAAACTATAATTTTCAGTCTTTAAACTTTAGGATATGTGAACAGTACTGATACATAAGAAATGTTTATAAAAGTGGAATCACATCTTTATCAAACAGGGGGAGACCAAGAGCAGTCATCATTTCCATCATCTAAGGCTTAATTTCATAGATTAGGATGGTTAATTTGTATTTTTAAATGCATAGAATGAGCATTTTTAGGACCTATTTTGGCATTTGTATTTACTAAGATGTTTAGATCCTTAGATTATTTAATTTTCATGATCACTCATTATTTCTATTTTGCATATGAGGAAACTGAGTCTCAGAGGGTTGAATTAACTTAATTAAGGTCACACAGCTATTAAGAAACAGACTTAAGCCTTCAACTAAGTTTAGTTGCTTTTAAACTCTCATCTTTTCATTATCTAACCTAACATATTATGTCTGCACTAGGTTTTCAAAAAAGGGAAATATATATTTTTGGGGCACAATCTTGGAATGATCTTTAACTAGACCTTATAGAGATGAGTCAGAGTTGCATCAATAAAAGTAAAGAAAATAGATTTTTAAAAAGAGAGCAATACTCCAAGAAGGATTTCTCAGGAATAACTATACAAATCAAAGTTCCTCATTTTAACCGTAAAGCAACTACTCTACTTTGCTGTAACTTTCTGTTCATACCTCAATCAAATTAAATTGGTTTTCTACATAGCAATTTGGAGAAATATCAGGTCCACTGGGATCAAGTGAAAAACAGATGTGAAATAATATGCATTTTTCATATGCCCCCAAGGGTTGTGACATTTCCAATTTAGTGACACTTTGAGTATAGAAAACATATCTCTGAGCATGAAACCGAAGCTCTGACCCACAGTCTGGTTGCTGGAATGATCTTGTTTAAGTAGGTAGAGAACTTCACGGATTATCTTGTGTGGAAATTCACAAAGCTTGGAACTTTTTATACAATTGATCATTTACGACAGCTAGTTATTTTCCTGCTTGGGGAACAGCTGGCTTGCAAAAACATTGCAACATTAACTCACTTACTTACCCATACCTTACCTGTATAAATAATGTTATGCTGTCAGAGAATTTGGCATAAGAAATCCTATTTCAGCTTTTCCTCAAATAATTAATAAAATGAAATGATACTAAGATAACCAGATCATCTTTCTCACATGCCTGGTATAAGACTCATTTAGTCATTCATTAAAAAGAAAATTACTAAGTGACCCCTTATGGTACCTATATATTTTGAAGGCCATGGTGAGGTTATGACAAAGCTTTTAATGAAAATTATTAATATTTCAATTTTTGTGTGTTTTGTTTGTTTGTTTACTTGGTTTAACCAAGTATTAAACACCACAGACATATTAACCCCATATGGACCATTTTCTTTTGGGTGGGTCCCTGCAGTTTATGTAATAATTAACACTAGGGATGGAACTATGAGTGAGGAATGAAGAGCAAGGCATTTGAAACAATTATATGCATATCCTTTCACTATTTACATTTATAGTAATAGAAGTAATAATTAGTTATTATAATTAATATTGTACCAGGTTTTTGTTAGGAAGTATGCTCTCTCTTCCCAGCCAAATAACCATGCATCTATTCTCTATGCATAATAAACCATATATGAGTGGCACAGTGATCAATCATAAGAGCTTAAGAAAATCCATTAGGTTTATATCTAGGTGGATAATTCTATGACTTAGAACCAAGTATGTAATTATTTAAAGGTGATATATTGGGGAGGAGCCAAGCTGTCGGGCGGGGATTGAAGAACTCTTATTTTTCCTATAAAAATCAGTGGAAAGTGATTGCCTTTCTATTCCATCGGGGCATCTGAACCTAACCAGGGAGGAAACTGTGTCTCATGTGTGTTAAAATAGTTCTGCATTTGCTTCTCAGCTAGCTTGCTGAGCTCTTTGAAAGATGTCAATCTCTCAGCAACCCAGCTGAAAGAACGGGAACTTTTCAAGTTACTCAAAAATTAAATATCTACAACTTAATAATTTCTACTTATCACTTCATCTGTGTCAGACAATATGAAAGGTTTGCACTTAATATGTTACCTACTTTAATTCACATAATAATATTATAAAAGAGCTATCAATTTTATTTTAATTTTAAGAATGAAGAAACTGATGTTTAAGTCACATGACTTGTTCAAAGATATTGACTTTAGCTCCAAAGCTTTGGTGGTGTTTATACTAATGTTAACAGAATCTTACTATGACCATCTTCAAAAATTGTTTCTTAAACTATGACATATTCCATGTTGTATCTTCTCTCCTTAACCTTTGAGCTTCTTGAGCAAATTACAGGGTCCTCATAATCTCTACATTCCAACTTGCTGGCAGAGCACTGGCCTGCCCTGCCAGCTCTAACTAGTCCTGATTGTCTCACTTCAGATATAGTTAGATTGACTCCCCCAGCCCCAACTCTTACAGCAGGAGAACGTTCTGTCTTGTTTCCAAGGGACTGCTTAAAATACAAATATTTACAAGATTCTAAAAGGCCCTTCGTTGCCCTTTGCCTGAAACAGAAATCAGCAAACATTTTCTGTAAAGAGCCAGACTGTAAATATTTCAAGATTTGCCTGCCAGTTATTTTTGTTGTTGTTTTTACAATCCTCATTTAAAATGTACAACTCCATTCTAAGATCTTGTGTCATATAATACTGGGCCATGGTTTGACACATGCTGGTCTAGAACCTCATACTCTTAAATTCATTGAAATCTACTTGTGCAAGAATTTTAAGTTGTTTAGTTCAAATAAATTCACATGTTTTAATGTAAGGCCCAGTTAATAAAACAGTTTAAACAGGTCTAATAATAACAGCAGCAATAACAAATTTCACTCTTTATCTATAGTATTAAAAGTAATATGCTAATTAGACTAGATGGCCTTCTGGATGAAGCCGGGATTGCAGCTGCAGGATGCAGGCAGACACCATGTCTGCAAAGGCCTACTCTTCACGAATTTCGTGCATCGGGCCTCTAGTTAGATTATAAAGAGGGCTTAAGCCAGAACCCTAGGTGTCTCCTCCTTTTTAAAACTCTTGTGCCCTAGCAGGCTTGGTCAGTGGATAGAGCATGGGCCCAAGGACCCAAGGGTCCCGAGTGTAATTCTGGTCAAGGGCATATACCTGGGTTGCAGGCTCGATCCCTGGCCCTGGTCAGGGTATGTGTGGGAAACAACCCATTGATGTGTCTTTCTCACATCAATATTTTTCTCTCCCTATCTCTCCCCATTCCCTTCCACTTTCTCTACAAGTCAATGAAAAAATATTCTTAGGTGAGAATTAAAGATAGAAATAATTAAAATTAAAAAAAATAAAATAAAACACTTGTACTCAATACCATATGGGGCATCACTTGACATCTCATCCTAACCCTCTATCACCAAAGACCCCTTTCTCTAATACGCTCTGTCCCTCCACTGTCTCTGGATTCTTGTAGGTTAATGTAATTTAGTTCCTTAATATTTTTTTGTTTTGTCCTCTGCTTTTCCAAACCCATCCTTCCAAACCTATTGTATAAATATACATCACAGTCTTTCAGGAACCAACCTGAAAGAGAAAATCTCTTCTCAGGCTAATGGGAAAGGCCTCATGGTGATTACAGTGTGCTTGGTCATGCTGGATGGGAAATGGGGCAGGGAACAGGGGAAAGCAGTGACTACATTTACACTATTGAATTCTACTTTGTCACAAAAGCAATTATAAAGTTATTTTTAGTATGGAGACTATAAGAAATAGGAGATAAAACAAAACAAGACAAAATAAAACTATATAAAATCTTGCCCAGAAAAGCTCTTAGAGGAGATAGTTCAGTAGAAAGGGGATTTAGGAGATTGGAATGTAGGTTCTCATTGTGGCTTATCCCTACATAGCAGCTCACCTTGGATAGGTTGCTTTCTTCCTGGTACATCAATACCTACCTCTAAAACAATAATTTTGAATTATATGAATTCTGTTTCTCCACAGTCTTGTCATCTATTATAAATAAAAGAAAAAACTTCTTTCCTTATTATTTAGTATATTCGTGGAAATCCACATTTAAAAAGTAGTCTTAATTTTACCAATATAAGTGAAACAGCAATTGTTGCTGAAATTCTATATTCACACACAATATTTTTCTCAGTTGCTAAAAAAATTGCAATTGTCAATGGAACAACTTGTGATGGGATGTGAGGGATTTGCTATTATTGAAGCTATTCAAGGCAAGTCTAGACAAGGCTGTAACAGAGTCTGTAAAATTATGTGAATTCACCTCTGCAGAGCACCATGTAAATGGGTAAGATACTCAGAGGCATGCCTGCCAGTCTGCCTTTCATACCTAAGAGCATATTATAGTCTTCAGGTGGGTGATTATCTCTCCTTCGGCAGCTTGGCTTGGAGATGACATTGACATTCTTTGTTACTCAGCTTCAGAAAATAGTGGTCAAACCCATTAACAAATAATTGAATTAATTTTAAAAAAATGAGATTCAATTCTTTTTATGTTTGATACTGTATCCATTTATTTAATCTGATTATTTACCCATTTGCTCATTTAACAAATACATATTGGTGCTTTATCTGTCTCAGAAAAACAAAGATGAGTAAAATGTTCACTAGCCTATCATGTCAAGAAGGGCAGGGGTTTTGTCTGTGTAGTTATGCTTTCTCCCCATAAAATTTTTGGCATATAGAAATGCTCAAAAAATTCTTTTGATTTTTGTTGTCTTAAAGCGCAATAAGATGAAAAAAATAGACTAATAATTGTTAATAATCTTTATGCCATGAGTTACTGTGTAAAATGAGCAAAGGGTAAGTTACATTTAAAGATATAGGAATAGTTCAAAAGATATGGTAGCTGATCCAATCATGACAGAAGGCAATAATGAAAACTTTATAGATGAGGCAATGAGCAGAGCAGGACTTTGGTCAATAACCAGGAGTTTAAAAAAGAAAAAGAAAAAACAAAACAAAAACAGGTGTTTTCCCCATAAATAAGCAGAGGGCAATGATCAATTTTTCTGCTAAAAGGAACTCACTGGCTAGAAAGTGAGAGATGGACAGGTGTTAGAATGGTAAGATACAGATTAGTGAGTTAGCATGATTCTGAAATAGCCCTAATGCTATGTAATGAGTTTCTGAATTAAGACAGTGAAAGTGGTAATAGATACAAGAAAGTGAAATGCAATATTAGGATCACCACAGTTTCTGTGCTTCTAGAATTATTTTATGTTACTAGAGGGCCATTGAATGACATTTTTTCATGGGTAGGGTCCCTAGACCTGGCTGGAGATCAGGGCCGATCTGTGGGGTGATGAGCGGGGTGATCAGAGGGGCTGCCCCACTGGAACCTGCCCTGGCCAGCCTGGTGTTGCCTGCTCCCTGGCTCTGCCCCCTGCTGCCACTGCCACTGGTTGCCTCCCACGGGAGGCAACCAGCGGGGTGATATGGGGGCCCCCACTGGCACCTGCCTTGGCTGGCCTGGGGCCTGCGGGCTCGGGGCAGCTCCTGTGTTGAGTGTCTACCCCCTGGTGGTCAGTGCATGTCATAGTGATCAGTCATTGCATGGTTGTTCTGCAGTTTGTTTGATTTGCATATTAGGCTTTTATTATATAGGATATGTAGATCCGAGGGGAAACTAAGTGCATAAGCTCATATCTTGACGACTTGTTAAAGTTTCATTCCTTATATTTTCCTATACAGAATTTCAGTGACCTCCACTTGCTGGGGAGGTTTGGGGATGACAGAGTGTGCTTTAAGCATCTGGTTCTCTCAGGAATAGAGGGACATGAGAGGTTTGGGGGAAGATAAGTATTTGGATCAGAACTGCACTGTTAAAATAGAAATGAAGAACAGCACTAAAATCAGATGGGGGTGGTGTTGGAGGTAGTTAATCAAGTCTGTCTCTATTAATTTGGAACAGGTTGATTGAAACCCATAAATATTGAATGTGAGGTAAATTTCAAGTTTGTGCTAATTACTTATTCATTGATGACATATTTAAAGAGTTGCTAGCCTAAAAATGGGAAACCCCAGGGCTCACTCTGTAGGGAAACTTTATTGCATTCAACAGACACCTAGTCCCCATCCACTAAAAGTCAAGACCTGTTAGGGTGGGAAGGCTGCCCACAGTGAATTCATACTGGGTTGATGCAGAGGGAAGAGAGCAAGTTAATTTTAAACTCAGGGCAAAGGATATGTTGCAGTGAAAATCAGGGAAAGACACCAAGGAAGAAAAGCAGAAGCAGATTTGAACCTGCCTGCTAAACTTAGAGTGGGTTGATGACATTTCCTTCTCTAGAGTGTTAAACAAGAACAAGCTAATGAGGAAAAACTATTATGCCAATTATGACTACATTCATCCAACTCATTGATATGCATTTAAACATAGTGTCATTACAAATAATGACTAAATCACAAAATGCATTGCACTAGGAAAGTAGTAAAGTTTGAAATCTTTCAGGAAAGATTAAAAAAAAAAATATTTGGGGCTCATTGTTAATACTTCCTGTGAAGCATGAACATTTATCCTAGACTCTTGCCCTCTCTGTCACTGTTACACAGTTGTACCATCCAGTCCAGAGAAATTCGTTTTAATAGAAATATGTTGCATCAACTTTAATACCAATTCCTTTAAGACCAAACTAATTGTTTGCTTTCCATAAGTTTCATTTGGTGGATTTATTTTCAGGAGCAGAAGGGTTTTGAAATGAAACATAACTGGAGTACAAATGATGAACTAGTCATAAGGAACCTTTGGGCTGCTATATTCTTTGGATTCAAAAGCCCCATTTAACCTGGCCAGTGTGGCTCAGTTAGTTGAGCACCATTTCATGCACCAGGAGGCTAGCTGGTTAGGTTTCACGTCTTGGCACAAGCCCGGTTGTGGGCTCAATCCTCAGTAGGGGGCATGCAGGAAGCAGCTGATCTATGTTTCTCTCTCATGAATGTTTCTATCTATCTCTTTCTCCAAAAAGTCAATAAAAGTATATTTTAAAAAAAATTAAAGCCCTGTTTTAAAAAATAGAAAAGAAAATTAGTAGTAATGCTGACTTTGGAGTTTTGTGAGAATTGTTAAAGAAACAAAATTAAACCTTGTAAATTTGAAGATCTTATTGGTTTTATTAAGTGGTTCATGAATTGGGGTTGTACAAAATGGAAGGTTTTTGTAGACAAAATGGTGGGGCAAAGAAGCTATCAACAACAAAAATATTTTAGGAGCTGGGCCATCTTTTCTTCGGGGAAAAACGGGATGGTTTTTGATATTGCATACTAGAGGCCCAATGCACAAAATTAGTGCAAGAGTAGGCCTTCCTTCCCCCAACTGCAGGCGCCGGCTTCCCTCTGCCACCCAGGACCCGGGCTGGCTTCCCTCTGGTTCTGGCTTCATCAGGAAGGACATCTGGAAGAGGTCTGGTATAATTAGAATATTACCCTTTTATTATTATAGATTGCCTCTTTTTCTATGGGAGATGTTGAGGTCCCTTGTGACAGATTGCCTTACTTGTAATTAAGCAAAAAATTGCTTGCTGGTTGATTAGTATTAGGTTCCTTGGAGAGACTGAAACTGCAATTAGTACAGGTGATGCCAAATGGGCCCTGTGTTTATGTTGTTGCTGTTTGTTTGTTTTTTAATAGGATAAACCAAGCCAATAAGTAGGAAACCTACCTAGTAGGCATTTAATAAATATTACAAAAATGGTGATCATAATGCTTTCAATATAAAAATTAACTAAATTGACTAAAGTCAGTGAGCCAAAACAAAAATCCAGTAATAAAAATGACAACTACACTATGAAGACAAATGTTATACTCCAAACAAATGTGAACTATGGTTTTAGAATTCTTATTCACAATTGAAAATAGTCATAGTCATAAATATAACACAAGTGTTTAATCAGCATCAAGCTAGTCTATCGTTTTTAGAGGCAAGTTGGTACTTGTTGGAAAAAGAGTTATGGAAAATAAATAGCTCTACTTAAAGTTCATTCATTTCTTCTAAAAAGGAATCTCTAATTAAATTTAAAGAAGGTTTTGAATCATACTAGTACAATACTCTCCCAGGTAAAATCTAAATATTTGGCACCCTACTCACTCCACATGTCTCTTCAATTCAGGGGCCTTGTCTTGTCAGATGTAATTGTCTCCCTTATGTCTCCTAGTGAATGACAAAGCACAGTGTAATGTGGTAAATCCTACTACATGGTCCTCCTCCAGGAGCAGAGAAACACTTTACACCTCAGGGAGTATGGTGAGGGTGGGATTAAATTAACAATTTAAAAAAAATACACACAACAATCAATTCTGCAGCTAGGAATTAAAGGGGGGAAACAACAGTTAATTATGGTATTTAGAATGTTTTTAAATTTATACGTGTACTTTTCATTGTTTGAACAAAAAATGCACTGAATATATGACTGACTTTGTATTTAAATATACAAAGAATAGCAATTATCTATTCTTGTGATTTAATTATAAACAATACCCATGACTATTATTGCTGCTGTTACCATAACTGCTATTAGTTTTATTGTCACTGGAAAACTGCACTGGTGGAATTTCTCCATTGCCATTAGGAGTGAGGTTCTTGGGGCACTGCTGGAATAGAATTATCTGGTGGCCCCCATAGGAGAATGAGATGTGGTAGAAAGTTTTATTTGTGTGAGGTTATATTCCTCAGTTTCCAAAGTCCCATATCCCTTAAACCCATGGGAAAGGTGCAACTGGGGATTCAGCAGAGCTAAAAGCAAATTCAGTGTCCTACGTTTCCGTTCCATGGTGGAGTTGAGCTCAGCAGAGCAACAGGCTAATTTTAGTCCAGCAGTCCATTGCGTGGGGTCCACATGGCTGGGAGCCAAATGGGAGAGTCGAACATGAGGGCCACCCCAGCCAGGACGCAGGCAAAAGCGGCAAAAGCAAGAGAGGCCTTTGCTTAGGAGCTTATGTAACCCAGTGGCCAATAACCCGCTCCCAGGTGTGACTGACATGCAATCACCTTTCCCAGATCATGCATACTTTGCTGGACATGAGCCCATTCTTCTCCTACCTAGTCCCTTCCTCCAGGATCAGCAGGGAACAGACCAGGAGAGTGTTAAACTGCAGCTTTCTGACAAAGCTGTACAAATGGCCTGCGTATATTTTCTGGCCTTCCCTATGCTTTTTTCTTTTTAATAAATGTATAACTGGGTTAATTACAATAATATTGTTACCAATATTTTATATTATTATATTATTTATTTTACAACAGTCTATTATATTGGTGAAGTGGGTAAATATTTGTAAAATCATTAAAGGGAAATTAAAGAAATATTTTGTTTCTATATTAGCCTGAGTTCTGGATAGAAAAAAAAAAATCACAAAAAACAATTTAATTCCTTTCAGGAAATGTGATCTGATTCAGATTTGAAGTTCAAATGTATAGTATTATTTTGAAGCCTCCAAATTATAATCTGGGAAGTCAAATAATGTTGTTCAGATTAAAAGCATATGAGGGAATTAACAAATCAAAATTAAAGTTTATATAGAGGGAAATAATTGTATCTTATTATTTCCATAGATTTTTTTTTTAACAAATGGAACATAGATGTGAATATAAACTCATAGTACCAACTACAAAGCACACGAGGAAATAAACCATACATCAGCATAAACAACAAACAGAAGAAGAAGTCACCAAATAAAATGAATGGATACAACAGTAGAATAGAAAAAGCTAAAATAAAAATTAAGAACTACAGTAGATTGAAAGAAATTACACAGACCGCAGCACAAAGAACAAATGTACAGAAACTAAGAAAGGATGATTAAGAGACACAAAGAACAGAAGGCAAAGATCTAACATGTATTTTATTGGAGTACTGGGAGTAGAAAATAAAGAGAATAGGAACGAGGCCATAACTAAACTGAAAAACAGTGGATAATTTTCAAAATTGATTAAAGACACAAATTCTGAATTTTAGGAAACCCAATCAATCACAGACAGAATAAAAAGAAATGTACAATAGGGCACCTTCTAGGAAAACTGCAATGCACCAAACAAATAAACTATCTTAAAAGTAATCAAGAGGAAAGTCAGACTTTAGGATAAAATGATAGTTTTAAATTTGACTTCCCATTAACAATAGAAGCCAGAACAATAAAGGGGGAATCTTCAAATGCTCCAAGAAAAAATGTTCATGAGCTAACATATTATTCAAGAATAAGAGGAAAAGAAAAATAATTTTGAACAAACAAAAACAGAGCAAGTCTTACCTATAGCACTTCAAAAAATGCATTTCTAAAAGATGTATATTTTAACGCAATTTGATTAATGAATTATGGATGAACAATCCCCCCAAAAAAGATATGAGATGCAGGTAGAAATGGTGAACAAATAAAGTAGATAACTAAGTTATTAAAATGAACTACCTAAAATAAAATAACTATTTCATTGAGTAGTATCAAAAAGTTAGAACAAACATACAGGAAATGAAGAATATCTAAAATGCGAGTTAGTCATAACTAAATTGAGGTATTGTAACATTCTGAAAATTTTCCAAGGCATGTTGCAGCAACAATTTTAAACTTCAAATATGCATATCCTACCTAATAAAAGAGAAACATGGTAATTAGCGTATGACCGTTACCCTTCCCATTGGCTAATCAGGGTGATATGCAAATTAAATGCGAGCCAAGATGGCGGCCGGCAGCCACGCAGCTGACGCGAACAGGGAGGCTTGCTTGCTTCAGTGACAGAGGAAGCCAAGCTTCCCCGCCTGCCTTGCCGGCCTCTCAGCTGCACTCTAAGTAACATTGTAACAAATATAGAAGCTAAACAAAACCCCGGGCTTCAGCCAGCAGGACCGCAACATTGTTTCAAATACAGAAGGTAAACAAAGGCCAGACACCTGCTTTCAGCAGCGGAGGTCTCATAGCTGGAGCCGAGCATCAGAGCTAAAGCTGGCCCAGAATTAAAAAAAAAAAAAAAATAGGAAAAAAGGACAGGTTGGGAGCTTCAGTCACCCCCAGCCTGAAAACGGCCCTCAGCCCCTCACCCAGGCTGGCCAGGCACCCCAGTGGGGACCCCCACCCTGAAGGGTGTGTGACCAGATGCAAATAGCCATCATCCCCTCACCCAGGCTGGCCAGGTACCCAAGCAGGACCCTCACCCTGATCCAGGACACCCTTCAGGGCAAACCAGCCGGCCCCTACCTGTGCACCAGGCTTCTATCCTATATAGTAAAAGGGTAATATGCCTCTCAGCACTGGTATCAGTGGAGCAGTGAGGCCTCCCAGCACCCGGATCAGCATGACAGGGGGCAGCAACCAAACCCCCTGATCACCCTGCAGCTCTGTGTGTGACAGGGGGCGGGCCACACCCTCCCTATCCGCCCTGCTCTGTGCATGACGGGGGGAGCTCCCCAACCCCCTGATCACCCTGTGGCTCTGTGTGTGACAGGGTGCGGCGCCCCAACACCCCCCCATCGGCCCAGCCCTGAGTGTGACAGTGTCAGCGCCCCAACCCCCTGATCCGCCCTGCTCTGTGTGTGCCAGTATGCGGTGCCCCAACTCCCCAATCGGCCCTACCCTGAGCGTGACTGAGGGTGGCATTGCAACCTCCCGATCCACCCTGCTCTCTGCATGACAGGGGGCAGCGCCCCAACTCCCCAATCAGCCCTCCTCTGAGCCCGACCAGGGGCTGCACCTTGGGATTGGGCCTGCCCTCTGCCACCCGGGAGCAGGCCTAAGCCAGCAGGTTGTTATCTCCCCAAGGGTCCCAGACTGCAAGAGGGCACAGGCTGGTCTGAGATACCCCCTCTCCCCTGCGAATGCACAAATTTTTGTGCACTGGGCCTCTAGTTAAAATATAAAAGTTAACCTCAAAGAGAATAAGGATAAAATTTTTAGGTTTCCAACCAAGAAAATAAATGAAATATTATAAAGAAAACCCATCCAAATATAGCAGCCAAAGAGAAAATAGAAACATAGAAAGGCAGAGCCAATAAAAAGTGAAATATAGTGTGGGAGGTATAGTTCCCTATATGCCAATAAGCAGAAGTGAGAACATAAAGTGTCTCACTTGCTTAGCTAAGGAGTTTTAATAGTTTTTGTTGTTGTTGTTTTTATTTTGTTTTTATAGAAAGTCCGATCTCAGTGAATCCTGTAACTGTACCTCTGTCTCCTTGTATAACCATAAGTTGTTTATAGGTAATTCTGATTTATCTATGTATCCACAGGGACAATCCTTACTGTGGAGATGTACCTCAGTGATACTAAAGACAAAATTAAACCAGTCTTTGAATAGTAATCAAGATGCTTAATTAACTAATATTTGGTGACAGAAGATTATTTGACTTTGGGTGGTAGGCACACAGTGTAATATAAAGATCTTGTATCATAGAAATGTACACTTGAAACCTATTTTGTCCTATTAACCAATTTCACCCCAATAAATTTAATGGAAAAAAATAAGTAGGTTGACTGCTTTTTAAAGGCAAAAACAATCCTTCCTTTGTTTCTTATTTTTTAAAATGGCAGATGCCTATTATATAATAACTAGAGGCCCGGTGCACAAAAATTTGTGCACTCGGTGGGGAGGGTGGGTCCCTCAGCCTGGCCTGTGCCCTCTCACAGTCTGGGACCCTCGGGAGATAACGACCTGCTGGCTTAGGCCTGCTCCCGCGTGGCAGAGGGCAGGCCCAATCCCTAGGTGCAGCCCCTGGTCGGGCTCAGAGCAGGGCCGATTGGGGAGTTGGGGCGCCGCCCCTGGTCATGCACAGAGCAGGGCAGTTCGGGAGGTTGCAATGCCACCCTCAGTCACGCTCAGAGTAGGGCCGATTGGGGGTTTGGGGCACCACCCCCTGTCACACTCAAGGCAGGGTCGATGGGGAGGTTGTGGCGCCACCCCCTGTGATGCACAGAGCAGGGTCAATCAGGGGGTTGGGGTGCTACCCCCTGTCACGCACAGAGCAGGGTAAATCAGGGGGTTGGGGCTCCGTACCCTGTCACGCACAGACCAGGGCCAATCAAGGGTTTGGGGGGCTTCCCCCTGTCATGCACAGAGCAGGGCCCATCAGGGGGGTTGGGGCGCCACACCCTGTCACACAAAGAGCTGCAGGGCGATCAGGGGGTTGGGGAGCTCCCCCCTATCAGGCACAGAGCAGGGCTAATCATGGGGTTGGGGCGCCTTCCCCTGTCATGAACAGAGCAGGGTGGATAGGGAGGTTGTGGCCCCGCCCCCTATCACACACAAGCCGCAGGGTGATCAGGGGGTTTGGGTGCTGCCCCCTGTCACACTGATCCCGGTCTTATCCTACTGAGTTAAGACTTTCTAATGGACTTATATCAAGATTTTATAACCATACCGGTTATAAAATTCATATTAATAATGAAAGTAATACAATAGAAATAAATGAAATTAATCGTCATTGAACATTTACTATATCTAAGACACTATTAAACATACAGCATCTCTTTGAATACTCACATGTTTGTCATATATAATGTGTGTGTGTGTGTGTGTGTGTGTGTGTGTATATATATATATATATATATATATATATATATATATCCTATCTAATAAAAGAGTAATATGCACATTGACATTCACTCCAACACACAAGATGGCCGCCCCCATGTGGACATAAGATGGTCAGCAGGGGAGGGCAGTTGGGGAAGATCAGGCCTACAGGGTGAGGGCAGTAAGAGAGGACCAAGCCAGCAGGGGAGGGCAGTTGGGGGTAACCAGGCCAGCAGGGGAGGGTTGGGGGGACCAGGCCAGCAGGGGGAGGGCAGTGGGGGGCAACCAGGCCTGCAGGGGAGGGCAGTTAACAGCGACCAGACCAGCAGGGGAGGGCAGTTGGGGGCAATCGAGCTAGCAGGGGAGCAGTTAGGTGTCAATCAGGCTGGCAGGGGAGTGGTTATGGGCTGATCAGGCTGGTAGGCAGAAGCGGTTAGGGGCAATCAGGCAGGCAGGCAGGCGAGCGGTTGGGAGCCAGCAGTCCTGAATTGTGAGAGGGATGTCTGACTCCCATTTAGGCCCGATCTCACACTGGGCAGTTGAACATCCCTAAACAGACAGTCAGACATCCCTTGAGGGGTCCCAGATTGGAGAGGGAGCAGGCTGGGCTGAGGGACATACCCTCCCCCCCCCACCCCGTGCACAAATTTCGTGCACCGGGCATCTAATATATATATATATATATATATATATATATATATATATATATATATATATATTATTAATAATTAATCATTATTAAAATATATATATTAATCCCCTTTTATATATGGGGAATTATAGGCCTTGAGAGATTAAATGCTTCCTTAGGGTTATATTGAAGGACTGACTAATCAGAAATTGAGTCAGGCCTTTTGACTTCAGTGTTTACCTGTTTTACTATGCTGTTTCTCAGGCCCAAACATATCCTTCAAGTTCAGTGAAAGTCCAGTTGGATGTTTTTTATGTTAATGAGTAAAGAACATTCAGACAATCAAAGAGAAATGGCATTTTATTTGCATAGCTGATGAGAACAACAACAGCAAAAATCTAAGATCTGTTTGTTTAAAATGCATATATTCTGTTGTTTCTTCACTTTAGATTGATTTGTGATTATCATTAAAAGACTGCTCCCTTTTTCCTCAGCTTGCAATTCTCTCTGAATAGCACTCTTCACTAGAAGATAAAAGCAGCCTTAAAAACAAGCTTACTATGGAAGATTGAGAGTGACATTTAATCATTTAATCAGCCATTATTTATTAGCAAACTCTTCTGTGCATATAATTCTGTTGGCTATAGAGAATTTAATGGTAAAGTTCCTTTCCTGAAGGGATGTACTTATAGTAGAGGAGTAAGATGAGAGCAAGCCAGCATACTGTCTGTCATCCATTCAGCATTTAGTAAAATTTATTGAATGAATGAATGAAGGGGAGTAAAGTTTTCTGGGTATGTTGGTTTCTTAGGGCTGCCTTATCCAAGTAACACAAACTGGTTGACATAAAACAACAGGAATGTATTGTCTCATAGTTCTGGAGGATAGAGTTTTGAAATCAAGGTGTAGGTGATGACATCCTCTCTCTAAAGGCTCTAGGGACCATTCCTTGTCTCTTTTTAGCTTCTGGTAGTTGCCAGTAGTCCTTGGTGTTTGTTGGATTGCACATGCATCATTTCTGTCTCTTCCTCTGTCATCATGTAGTGATCTCTCTGTGTGTCTATCTGTGCTCAATTTTCACTTTTTTTGGATGGTCACCAGTCATGGGATTAAAGCCCATTCTAATCAGCATGACTTCATCTTAACTTTATCACATCTGCAAAGACTGTTTCCAAATGAAGTCACATTCAGACACCAGGCATTAGGACTTGAACATATGTTTTTGGGGACATGATTTGACACATAGCAGGGTAATGTGAAAAAGTTGTCTAGAGGCTTAATTGACATTTGAAAAATAAAGGGTTTTCCAAGGAAATGAAGGGGGGTGAGGCAGGTGTTGCTGGTAGAGGGAAGTGCAGGAGAAGCTGTATCTAATGGTGATCCTGAACCTTAGCCCAACAAAGTCACCACTGTGAAAAGAAGTAAGCCATATTTTGTTTTTGTTATTCTTTCAGCTGATACTCTTCCCCCTAGTGACACTGCATATTTAGTTTTCTCACATCTAGCAATTAGTATGGTGATGCTTTGCCAAAACTTTTATAAAATCTCATGTCCAGATGAAAAACCCTTGGTACTCCATCTCAAGCTCTGAGGATCAGAAATGGCAATGCGTGCACCACGCTAGTAATGAAGAAGCTTTCCATGTTGAAAGTAGCAGCGTTATGTTCAATTTCATTATTATTTACTTATAACTATGCCAACTGAAATGAATTGTCTCTGGTAATTTTAAGTTAGAAAACACTAAAAGTAAATCCCAAGTGAAATAAACAAAACAAAAAACCCACAAGATAAAATACAAACACTGCAATAACAAAAAAGCAGTTAAGCTTCTAGTATAGGTTGTAATTATTGTTATTTTGAATAATTACTAAGCTTTTATAAATGGTTTTCAAACATCTTTGACCTGACTGGCCATGTCTTTGTTAATAAGAGAGACTACTGCCGTAATTTTCACGTTTAAAATGTATAGGTTATCTGTCCAACAATATGAATTTTGAATTAGTCAAATAAATTGTGAGTAAATCTATGTTATGGAAGAGTAATCATCCATTAAAGCATGTTTTAAAGGAATAGTTAATAACATAGGAAACCGCCTATGATATATTGTTGAAATTCAAAACACTGTTCACAATGTATCTTCATTTTGAAGTAATTTATGTGTGAAAGCAAACACCCCAAATAATGAAATATTATAACTAATTTTACTTTTACTTGTACTGTTTCATATTTTGCAAATTTACTGCAGGAATAGCTTTCACTTAAATAAAATTAAACACATAAATATATTAAAAATGAAGAAACAGAAATTTAAGACCATTTTTAGCAACGTATAAGCCATTTTATTAGAGGAAATACAGATGTTTATAATAAATTTTACTGTTATGTATAGCATAATCTATAATAATAAAAGCATAATATGCTAATTAGACTGGACAGCTGAAAGACCTTCCGGATGTCATTCTAGACGTCCTTCCAGACAAAGCCGCTACAGTGGGGGCCAAGGCAGAGGCAGTAAGGGGTGCTCAGGAAGGCAGGAAGAGTGGTTAGGGGTGATCAGGCAGGCAGTCAGTGGCAGTTAGGGGCGATCAGGCAAGCAGGTGAGCAGTTAGGGGTGATCAAGCAGGCAGGTGAGTGGTTAGGGGTGATCAGGCAGGCAAAGTGGTTAGGTGTGATCAGGCAGGCAAGCAGTTAGTGGCATCAGGCAGGCAGAGAGGTTAGGAGTGGTCAGGCAGGCAGGCAGAGGCAGTTAGGGCCAAGCAGGCAGGCAGGTGAGTGGTAAGGGGTGATGAGGAAGGCAGGCGAATAATTACTGGCAATGAGGCAGGGATGCAGAGTGGTTAGGGGTGATCAGGCAGGCAGGCAGGTGAGTGGTTGAGAGTCAGCAGTTCCAGATTGCAAGAGGGATGTCCGACTGCCAGTTTAGGCCCGATCCCACTCAGACATCCCCCGAGGAGTCCCAGATTGCGAGAGGGTGCAGGCCAGGCGAAGGGACTCATCCCATGCAGGAATTTTGTGCACCAGGCCTCTAGTCTATAATAATAAAAGTGCAACATGCAAATCGAGCAAATGGCCTAACAGCAGAATGACCTTGAGGTGATTGACCGAGGAGGGGAGGGGGCTCCGCGTTCGATTGCGCTGCAGAGGGAGGCCCAGGCTATCTGGCCGGCATCACTGTGGCAGGAAGGCAGGGCTTCCCTCTCTGGGGTTATTGATCATGGGGCTCCCGGACTGTGAGAAGGCATAGGCTGGCTGAGGGATCCCCTTCCCCCTGAGTGCACAAATTTCATGCACCAGGCCTCTAGTTTACAAATAATAGTTTAACATAGAATACTCTTCATTATAAATTGCATATAATTATTGATTTTTATAGAATGCTTTCTTCAACATTTTCCAAACTTACATATGTAGACAACCTTCAGTGTCAATTGACAAATGAGTAATGAATAGAATAAAACAATGAAGGTCTATGTGGGAAATGCACTTATTTATTAGTAAGAGTGCACAACTTCTGAATTTCAAATATTGGAAGACTATTTCCCCCATTTATTTGTGTTTTTTTTTTTTTAATATATTTTATTGATTTTTTACAGAGAGGAAGGGAGATAGAGAGTTAGAAACATCGATGAGAGAGAAACATCGATCAGCTGCCTCCTGCACATCTCCTACTGGGGATGTGCCCGCAACCCAGGTACATGCCCTTGACCAGAATCGAAGGCCGACGCTCTATCCACTGAGCCAAACCGGTTTCGGCTATTTGTGCTCTTAATGAATAAAGAGTGAGGGCTACAGTCATGATACAATTTTAAATTTTATCTGCTTTATTTACATTTTCTTTAGCACTTTCTAAAATCCACACAATCAGAATAATAATAATAATAATAATAATAATAATAATAGCCTGATTCATAGATTTTTCTAAAGTCTTGTGGGAAAATATTCCCACCACACTGATTTTCAAACTGCCATTTCAACATCCCTGAACATAGAATTAGGAAAATTTGGTAATGAAGCACCATTATATACTATTTTCATTATACAGACACAATAGATGTAAATAACCTACGGAGCATGCTTAAGAGTAAATTAATATCAAATGGTGAGTTTTGAGTGCTTATCACCATCTTTAATTTTAATTTTATATAACTCAATGTTAAATCATGGCTCACAAATTTTTTTAAAAAGTTCCTGACTCTCACAATTGTTACTAACTGGTTCCAGAGCACCATGTAGGAGAGGAAAAAACCCAAACAAACATAAAAGCCATCCAATAAACAAATATAGGGATGGCAGTGAGAAGCTAGAAATAAAAAGAAAGTAAAGGACAAGTGAAAAGCAAACCAGTTTTTTACACTCTCTCTGTGTCTTCATTTCCTTATCTGTAAAACAGTGGTAATCAAGTGATAATGATAGAATTTAACTCACAGGCTTATGAAAATTATTAAATGAGTTAATATAGGAAAAGTGCTAAGAATGCTGACATGACACAAAATACGAACGAGAAGTAAGTTAGCATATTCTCTATTATAATTTTTTTAAAATATATTTTATTGATTTTTTACAGAGAGGAAAGGAGAGAGATAGAGAGTTAGAAACATCGATGAGAGAGAAACATCGATCAGCTGCCTCCTGCACATCTCCTACTGGGGATGTGCCCGCAACCCAGGTACATGCCCTTGACCGGAATCGAACCTGGGACCTTTCAGTCCGCAGGCCGACGCTCCATCCACCGAGCCAAACCGGCTTTGGCTCTCTATTATAATTTTGATGATTTTCTTAATAAAAGTTATCTGAATAAAATAGCTATATGTTATATTTTTCATTACTTTGACAGCATTATCTCTAGAGAGGGTAGATTAGTTAGAATTTTCATTAGTTGTGTATGAGAATGTTTAATAGGTGATGATTCATTTAATATTCTATATTTCTTTTATCTTTGCAACTTTATAGATGAATAATATATTGAATTGTTTTAAATTATACTTGTTTAAAATATATTTTTATTGATTTTAGAGAAGGAAGAGGGAGAGAGAGATAGAAACATCAATGATGAGAGAGAATCATTGATTGGCTGTCTCCTGCACACCCCCTACTGGGGACTGAGCCCACAACCTGGGCATATGCCCTTGATTGGAATTGAACCCTGGACCCTTCAGTCTTCAGGCTGATCCTCAATCCACTGAGCCAAACTGGCTAGGGCAAGTTATACTTTTGATTATTTATCAAGTCTATATCTTGCTCGATGTTGATTGCCCAGTAATAAAATAATTCTTTATTTATGAATTGCTGTTCCAATAGCCCTGGCAGGGTAGATCGGTTGGTTAGAACATCGTCCCAATACTCCAAGGTTGCAGGTTAGATCCTCAGTCGTGGCACATACAAGAAGCAACCAATGAATGCATAAATAAACAGAACAACAAATCAATGTTTTTCTCTCTCTCTCTCCCTTCCTATCTCTCTCACTAAAATAAAAAATAAACATTTTTTTTTTAAAATTGCTGATCTTTGCACATATTTCTTTGAGAATATCAATATTTTCTATGAAGCATAGGAACTTTTCATCTGTTATTTACAGCAAAAATTGATTGTTATGCATGATGAAATTTTTCATTTTTTTTACTTATAGGAATTTTGAATGTGTAAAATCTGTCAGATCAGTCAATATTTTCCTTTATTGTTTATCTCTTCTCTTGTTATGATCTTTAGAACTCACCTCACACACAATATTATAGAATACAGTTATTTATTCTATAGTATTGGGGGCTTTATTTTATCAGAAATTTATTGAGTATGATGTGAAATTTGACTTTAAAATTTTAAAATATTTTCATATATTCATATATCACCATTCCATTCTTTCCTGGTTTATTTAAAATGTTGCTTTTATCAGATATTACACTTCTAAAGTTAATTTTATTTTTAACTTTCTGTTGAGTTTTATTACTGTGTTGGTACCTTACTACCTCTCCTTATCTTTGCCCTGTTTTTGAAGCTCTTATAACTGAAGCAGAGACTGGTAAATGCAAACTCTACAAGCTGAAGTACAATGGAAGTTATGACTGGATAACATTGTCTCACTAGAATTTTTAAAAAGCAGTTTATTTTATTGCAAGGAGACATGGTTTCTGAAATATTTTTCTTTTTGGCATTGCTTTGGTTTTGGTCTTTGTTTTCTCCCCTGAAAGGAAGTATTCATCTAAGTTAGTGGATGATAATTAAGTTTTAGAAAAATAGAAAGGGGCATTACATTGATTCACAGCATCTATGATGATATGCCTCTAACATGTTATTCATATTTAATGTTTTAATTGCATGGTAGAATATTGTTAGGTAGATGTTTTATCTCAATAGGATATTTTTTTTCCTCCCCTCACTAGATATTTTAAGCTGAAAATATACTTTTACATTTGGTTAAAGAGAGATAATTAAAACGTTCCTTAGAAAAGCAATATGTGAGGTGAGTATTCAATTTTATAGGGTCTGAAATTATCATTTCTTATCCCAATGAATTAGTGTTAGAGGCTTTTAATCTAATTAATCCTTTACCAAGAATAACACCACAGGGTGATATTTTGTGTAGCTGCCAGTGTGCATGAATTTAATTTTGGATTTGCAAACAGATTTTGTTAAAATTATCTCCAGCTGACCTATGCCTATTCTGGATTTAAGGTAAGGGACATTTTAGTTAATCTAAATATTTAATTTAATTTAATTTGATTTAATTTAATTTAATTTAATTTAAATGTCTTACATTAATCTGTCTTCTGTGTGTAGTGTGTCTGTGTTCATGTACATGTTTATGAACATTTATTTATTCTTTCTTCCAAGTTGCATAGAACTCCATTTTCAGTACAGTGTAAATAAATCTATGTGAGGTAATAGAAAGAGATTGTGTCAAAATTAAGAGGGCTGGTCTCTAATTGTAGCTACTCTCTTTCTCTGGGAATCATTTTCTTGAAAAATCAGATCGCGGACCACTTCAAACTCTAAGACACTATGATTCTAAATTTAACAATGATGAAATTTATTTCAAAATGAAAAATTAGGCCCTGGCTGGATGGATCAGTATTTTGGAGCACTGTCTTTACACCAAAAGGTTGTGGGTTCCATACTCAGTCCGGGGACATACCTAGGTTGCAGGTTCAATCCCTGGTTGGGATATGTATGTGAGGCAACGGATCAAGGTTTTACTCTTCCATTGATGTTTCTTTCTCTCACCCCCTCTCTCTCAAATCAATAAAAACATATCCTCTGGTGAGGATTTAAAAAAGGAAAATTGTTACATTTTTTACTCTCTTTTATATCTAAGTCTGATTTCTAGAACTCTTGAACTAAATTTATATTATACATAAATCTTTCTAGATATTAACACTATAGAAGTTTGAGTTTAGACTTTAGATGAGTAGGCACAAAAGATTAGGGGACCCTGAAAATAAATACTCAAAATATATATGCAACACATTATAAAATTAGGAGAAAAAATTTTTAAAAATTAAAAGTAGAGACCTAGCTAGTTTGGCTCAGTAGATAGAGCATTGGCCTGCTGACTGAAGGGTCTTGGGTTCGATTCTGGTCAAGGGCACATGTACGGGTTGTAGGCTCAATCCCCAGTTGGGGGTGTGCAGGAGGCAGCCAATCAATGATTCTCTCTCATCATTGATGTTTCTATCTCTCTCTCCCTCTTCCTTCTCTGAAATCAATAAAAAATATATTTTAAAAAATAAATTTATTTATTGTTAAAAATCAAATATGCAAGGAAAATTAAAAGAATGAAAAATAAATCTTTAAAAGACAGTTACTATCACTGATTAACTGGGGATATTATTTTACTTAGTTTGTCCTGCTATAAATTAATAAATAATATGTTTTCTACCCAAAATTACTGTAGAGGCTGAATAAAATAGCATATACAAAGCTCCAAGCACGGGTTTTGGCATGGAAAAAGTTGTATTTTTCATTTTATTCCCATGGCTACAATTTTTAAATTATGGAAAATTTCACAAGTATAAAAAATATACCTAATAGAATAAGACCCCCATGTGCCTAACATGAAAATAACCCAAATAGTATCATCACATCCAATTAATAATAATATATTGGCAGTGAGTCTAATAAAATTTAAACACAGTTCTTCACACTAGACAACAACATTTTAAGTAAGATGCTCATTAGAAATAAATTTCTATTTATTTTCTTATGTATATCTTCCTGTTTCATTATGTTTTTGAATGTAGTATGGTGCCTGAATCCCAAAGCAATCAAATGATTAGGTCAATTATGAGCCTAAATTTAAAATATTCACTTCCTGACTCTCAGGTCAGTCCCCTCCCCATTCCACTGGAATACCTATGTTTTAGGAACTGATGAATTTCCCACTGTAAATAAATACACCTGATTCCTATTATCAGTGCTGTTACGTTCTCTAATGCAGCTATGAACCCTGAATTAATAAACGCTGATCCATTGTTCCTAGAGAAACAACGGGGCTAGTTTCTTGCAAGCGTCTGGTAACAACTTTTTTTTTTTTTTTTGTCAACCAATCAATGAATAACTTTGTTTTGTGTGTGTTTCTGATTAAAGGCATCTTAGTTAATATGCATTGTTGATTCATTAACATTGACCTTATGGTCAATAGCACTAAACTTCATGCCTTAACAAAGCTTCTCTAATACATGTATGCTCCCCACAGGCACATCCCAGCCTTCTGGCATTATGAACCCAGACAGCACTTCAGCACTGTGATAGGGGGCCATTTTAGACAGTGAAACCAATAAGCACAAAAATGTGACACTAAATATAATGGAAAAAAAATACATTTGTTTACAGTGTGAGAGCTGAAACAAGAAGGCAGAGTGTTTCCATGTTCAACTGTACCTAGGAATTTTCACATCATACAACTCAAAGTCTTCACTATTCTGCACAAGTATACAAAAGAACATGAAAAGAGTATTATTTCTGTGGTTACAGATACATTTTAGTAAGTGGGAAAATTTACAAATATGAAATCCATGAATAATAACAATTGATTATATAATACATTTATACACAGGTATACATTTATAATTTGAAAAATTAACCTTAGAAAATAATCCTATATAATAAAAGCCTAATATGCAAATTGTCCCCTCCACTGGGAGTTCGACCGCTCTTTATGTCATGTGCTAACCAGCAGGGGGAGGTGTGGAACATGGTGGGTGTTGGCGATGTGGTGCTGGCAGCAGGCAGCAGTGGAGGCGCTGCTGGCCCTGATTGGCCCTGATGAGAGCAGGACCACAGTGGAATGGTGGAGCAGGTGAGTGGGCGGCACCAAGCCAAGGTGGGTGGAGTGGGGCCCGATTGCCGAGTGCTGGCAGTGGAGGGGGTGGGGCCCGTGCCCAGCTCCCAGGCGCTGAGGGAGCTGGGTGGGGGTCCAATGACTCAAGTGGAATGGGGCGCATGGGGACCTGGGGCCCATGTGCTGCCCAGGGCCCAGAGGTTAGCTGGGCCCTTCCCTTCCACACCAGATGCTTGTGCTTTCATCGCTGGCCAGGCCTAGGGACTGCACCCATGCATGAATTTCGTGCACCAGGCCTCTAGTCCATATATAGAAAAGCCTAAGCAACTGAACTACCAAATGACTGAATGACCGAATGACTGGTCGCTGTGACGTGCACTGACCACCCGGGGGCAGATGTTCAATGCAGGAGCTGCCCCCTGGTGGTCAGTGTGCTCCCACAGCCAACCTCCTGCAGCTGTCCAATCTCCCACAGCCCCTCCCTTCGGTGGAACTGGCCAACCTTCGGTGGCATCAACCGCTTCCAATCGCCAGCCAGGCTAAGAGACCCCACCTGTGCAGGAATTCATGCATCAGGCTTCTAGTTATACATAATATTGGATTACAGAATTTAGGGTTCAAAGAAGAGGCAAAAGTACATGGAAGAGCAACTGTACATAATGCTTCAACACAGCATTGAATAAAATAAAGCAAGTTGACAGAAAAGCACACCCAGAATGTTTGAGTGACATCCCTGAGTCTGTTGATGAGGAAGGAGCTGGGATGTCTTCAACCTGGTGTGATGGAAAGAGAGACGAGAACTCCACTACCTGCCTCTGTTCTGACCTGCCCTGGCATGCATAATCACAGCAAGGCCTCTCCTATAGAAGCCTGTGACTTGCACACTGAAATCGCTCCTTCAGTGCTGCCACATTAATATTTCATAAAGGCTACGCAAAGCTTTCACGATCATGACTAGCCAAGCTTGTGTTCCTCAGATCAGAGTAAACAAGTAATGTTTAATGAGACCAAGAGAATTTGCATGATTCAAAAACTGCTTAGCAGTCAACAAACAGGAGGGAGGGAAAGCAGCTAATCAGTGTAAGAAGAATTTCTTTTAATGAAAATGTATCTGCACATGTACAACTCAGGGTTAAAATGAAATTACCCTTAAATTGGGACAGAATAAAAAAAAATAAAAAATAGGACACACTAACTTCTGACAGATTACTTCTGGACTCCAGAGTGGCAAAGCCAAAAACCCACAGTGACAGCAGCCTTTGAAAATCAGGACTGTGGATATAATTCATTTGACTTAAATTGATCTGACAAAGCCACTGGGCTTTACCTTTCATGAAGTTATCTAGGAGAAAGGCCAGTCGTCATGCAAACTGCCCCAGCCCTTAAACGACACTAAAATTTAAGCAGAGAAAAAAATTTGAGCCTTCCTGTTCTCACAGGAAACATGAAGGACGAAAATCACTTCATTCTAAAGGATTTAGCACTGAAGTTTGTTTCATGGAGTGACACTTGAAAATGTTGGGGGCGTCTTTCCTGGAGATCTTCAAAGGCTCTTTGCTCCACTATCTAATTCTTTTGTCCAGCTATTTTGTCCATAAGAATAAGGGGTGTGTTCACTCATAAGAAATTTCGTAGTCAGGAAGCAGTGAGTTGATGTGATTACAAGCTTCTTTTCATGATAGGCTCAGCTGAGGAATCTGGTTACATGCTAATTCTGTGATTTCCATATTTCAGTGATTTGCTCTCTTATCGGTTCCCATTATGCTAACTCTTTCATGAAAAATAAAATAAAATGAGGGAGTGAAGTTCAAGTTTCCTCTTAATGTGATGGCTGCCTTCTGTAAGAGTCATCAGGAAGTCAGCTCACTGGGATTTTTGAAAACTGACTTGAATCCATAATTACTGGTGTGTGAGTCCCATACTCTCCTGTGGATCTGCGAATGCTCCTGGGCAACACTCAGCCCGCAGGCTTCCTAGGGCTCCTTGTCTTCCTTCTCCACTTACTCCCAATCGAGGGAGCTAGTGGGTTGCCCAGGTTGCTTATGCTGGGTAGAAATATTTGTTTCAAGATTATACTGACTGTGAGAGCCAACAGGAACCACCTCAATATGATAATATTAGGAGAAGGAGCCTTTGAAAAGTAATTAGGTTTAGATGAAGTTATGAGGTTAGAGTCCCCATGATGACATTAGCTCCTTTATTAAAAAAAGGAAAAACCCTGGCCGATGAGGTTCAGATGGTTGGGCATCTTCCTATGCATAGAAAGGTTGCCGGTTTGATTCCAGTCAGAGCAAGAGCTCGGGTTGCCTGCTAGATCCCTGCTAGGAGTCATGTGGGAGGCAGCCAATTAATGTTTAATTCTCACATAGATGTTTCTCTCTCCCTCTCCTGTCCTCTGTCTCTCTCACTGAAAAAAAAAAAAAAAGAAAAAAAAAAAGTCAATGAAAAACATTTTTTTTCAAAAAGGATGAAACATCAGAGCTTTTTCTGGCAGACATAGCCAGATCTGAAAACCAGGCAGAAAGTCTTCACCTTGAGCCTAATCTGCTGGCACCTTGGTCTTAGATTTCCCAAACTCCAGGAACTGTGACACACAAATGACTGTTGGTTAAGCCACTCAGTCTATGGTAGTATTTTATAGCAGCCTGATCCCTCACTTCATGAAGAGCACAAATAAATGGGGGAAATATGGTTCCAGTATTTGCAATTAATTATCAAGTCAGAAAAGACGTTCACTCTTACTAATAAATCAGTACATTTCCCCACATAGGTCTTCATGGTTTCATTTTTTCATTACTCATTAACATAAACAAAATATCAACTAACAATCTTATTGGACTAAACTCATTTGTCAATTGACACTATAGGTTGTCTACATATACAAGTTTGGAAAATGTCAAAGAAAGCATTCTATGAAAATCAATAGTTATATGCAATTTACAATGAAGAGTATTCTATGTTAAACTATTATTTGTAAATTGTGTTATACATAGTAAAACTTTGAGCGTTGTTTCATATGTCTCTTGGCCATCTGTCTGTCCTCATTGGAGAATTGTCTATTTAGGTCCTTTGCCCATTTTTTATCTTCAGGAAGAACAACAAACCATTTACTCTTAAGTGCCCTTGGTTTAGGGAAGATAGGTTTTACTAGGTGGTTGCAAACTGCTGTTTAACCATCCGTTTGTCCTGGAATTTTCCTAGCTTCTCAATATCTGATAACAACTACCATCACCATTATCTCCACCACTGCTTTACCACCATTACTACCAGCTTCACTATCACATCCACCATCACCACCAAAACTGCCATCACTCTCACCAGTACCATTACTACCATGACCACTACTCATAGCATGACTTCTACTAGTAAGACCACTAATGTTACTACTACCATTACCTCTAGTGGTATGTTGGAACTGGCTCATATCAGCTTATGAGATATGACTGTTAGCATCTCTTCTCAATTCTGCATTTATGGTATCACACTAGTAGTTTGGAATAGATCATGATAGAGGTATTTATGCCATGAAAATCAGTAAATGCTACAACCCAGTGTTATTTATCTTCTATCACACCAAGAATCTCCACAACCACCACTACTATCATTACCAATACCACCATCATTACTACAACCATCCCACCACCCTCACCCAACTAATGTCATCATATAATTTTCAACATCATCAAACCATTGTTATCATTACCATCTGAAAGATGACATGCCCTATCTGGTTTGGCTCAGTGGATAGAGCATCGGCCTGGGGACTGAAAGGTCCCAGGTTCGATTCCGGTCAAGGGCATGTACCTTGGTTGCGGGCACATCCCCAGTAGGGGGTGTGCAGGAGGCAGCTGATCGATGTTTCACTCTCATCGAGGTTTCTAGCTCTCTATCCCTCTCCCTTCCTCTCTGTAAAAAAATCAATAAAATATATTAAAAAAAGAAAGATGACATATATATATATATATATATATATATACACACACACACACACACATATATATATACACACATATATATGCGCCTATGTGTGTATATATAAATATATATGCATGTGTGTGTGTGTGTGTGTGTGTGTGTGTATTTCTCTAATGCATCAGCATGCCATTGTGGTAATTATTTAGGTAGTTATCCATAAGAAAATAATGTAAATGTTGGCCTTGGAACTTGAGCCTGTTTTGAGAGAGCATTATGGAATGAGGGGTGGAGGTGAGGGGCCAACCTCCAAGCTCAGCATCCTTCTTGGCTCTAAAACCTGCTGTACAGTTTTGCTGGTTTTAGTAATCGTTTCCATACCAAATCCATTAAAAACAATCCTGCTGGCACTGTATCATTTTCACACGTGTTAAGCTGCGGATTGCTTTACACACTTTCGTCTCTGGGAAGAGGAGAGAATGATAGGTAAAGTTGACATGTCTACAGTCCAGGGGAAGTTTGAGGCTGTGAGTAAAGAAACTCCTCTTTCATTATAGCAATGGGCAGCACTAAAATCGGGAGTTGATTGTGGCTTAGGATGCTGCAAGTGAACATTTTTAGTGTTTCCTTAGGAACAGTAATGGAAAGCTAACACAAAGATAAATAATAATGTTTGCTAAGCCCTTATAAACTACATCTTATAGCAATATTGTATGATTGATGTTATTTACATTTTACTAATAAATGGACTGAAGCTAAAAGCACTAAAGTTATAACACATCGTAGGGTTAGGTTCTCTGGTTTCAAAGTCCATGCTTGATTATATAATTACCACTTCAGAGAGAGCAAGAAAAGGATATTTAATAAGACCTTCATGTGTATCTCTTTATATATCAAAACAAACTTGTAATGTAGCCATTATCATCTCTATTTTACAGTTCAGAAAATAGAGATTTAGAGAAGTTACAGTACTTGTCCAAAACAAATTACCTGATAAGAGCTATAGCTAGGAATCAAAATAATAGTTCAATGTTCTAAAGACATCCCTTTTCTTCCCCTTATGCCAAATTGGGGAAAGTTATGTACGCATACATTTAGTGAGAATTGGGTCAAACTCTTTTATGAGATGATTTAAAACGTTCTTTGCTCAGTAGCCACCTACAACTTCTATTTCCATTCTATAGGCAATTTGCTTTGAGTTTGTTGGTTTCATCAATTGCTTGATCTAATACTATCAGGTTGATCACTAAATACCACACTTTTTGCAGATTTCCAGCACTTAATCCAATATATTTGAAATTTGAGGATTTATAAATTATTGTGCACATTAAGATAAATTAAACAGTTGAATTTTGAGGTTCTTTTTAGACAATATCATTAATTGTCCTAATTATTTAGGCCTTTCTAATACTCTTTTAAATCCCCATATTTATTCTAATTACTTTTTGTAACTATTATCTAAGGTCTTGATAAATGCAATTATATAATCATTTATCTTGAATTTCCTCTGTTCATTCATTTACTTACAACAAGATTTTATATATATATATATATATATATATATATATATATATATATATATATATATATATATATTATTGCTTAAAGTATTACAAAGGGTATTACATATGTGTCCATTTTATCCCCCCGCCCTAGATAGTCCCCTAGCCTCCCCTATCCCCCAATGTCTTATGTCCACTGGTTATGCTTATATGCATGCATACAAGTCCTTTAGTTGATCTCTTACCCCCCTACCTCCTGCCCCCCAACCCTCCCCGGCCTTCCTGCTGCAGTTTGACAATCTGTTTGAGGCAGCTCTGCCTCTGTATCTATTATTGTTCAAAAGTTTATAATGGTCTCTATTATCCATGAATGAGTGAGATCATGTGGTATTTTTCCTTCATTGACTGGCTTATTTCACTTAGCATAATGCTCTCCAGTTCCATCCATGACGTTGCAAATGGTAAGAGTTCCTTCCTTTTTAGAGCAGCATAGTATTCCATCGTGTAGATGTACCACAGCTTTCTAATCCATTCATCTACTGATGGGCACTTAGGCTGTTTCCAGATCTTAGCTATGGTGAATTGTGCTGCTATGAACATAGGGGTGCATATATCCTTTCTGATTGGTGTTTCTGGTTTCTTGGGATATATTCCTAGAAGTGGGATCACAGGGTCAAATGGGAGTTCCATTTTCAGTTTTTTAAGGAAACTCCATACTGTCTTCCATAGTGGCTGCACCAGTCTGCGTTCCCACCAGCAGTGCACAAGTGTTCCTTTTTCTCCACATCCTCTCCAGCACTTGTCGTATGTTGATTTGTTGATGATAGCCAGTCTGACAGGTGTGAGATGGTACCTCATTGTTGTTTTGATTTGCATCTCTCGGATGATTAGTGACTTTGAGCATGTTTTCATATGTCTCTTGGCTTTCTGAATGTCCTCTTTTGAAAGGTGTCTATTTAGGTCCTTTGCCCATTTTTTGATTGGATTGTTTATCTTCCTTTTGTTAAGTTGGATGAGTTCCCTATAAATTTTGGAGATTAGGCCCTTATCCGATATGACATTGGCAAATATGTTTTCCCACACAGTGGGTTTTCTCGTTGTTTTGTTGATGGTTTCTTTTGCTGTGCAGAAGCTTTTTATTTTGATGTAGTCCCATTTGTTCATTTTCTCTTTCGTTTCAAGTGCCCTAGGAGCTGTATCAGTGAAGAAATTGCTTCGGCATATGTCTGAGATTTTGTTGCCTTTGGATTCTTCTAGAATTTTTATGGTTTCCTGTAGTACATTTAAGTCCTTTATCCATTTTGAGTTTATTTTTACAACAAGATTTTTTTAAGTTACTGATCTTCCCTTTAATCAGCTGTCACCTTCTGAATAATGCCATTAGGAGAAATAATCCAACTGGAATCTCATGGTGAGAGCCATAGAAACAATTTTGTCCTAACCTAAGGCAATCCCAGCTGCTAATGTGCATGAAAAATGCTGTTTTAGCAAGAACTCTCTTTTTTTCTATTTCCTCAGTATTTCTTAAGTTTACTCCTTTTCCTCTACTTTCACTATCACTGACTTTGAGACTTTTCATTTTCTTCAAGTGGAGTCCATATTATTACTTCATATGGTATTTATATGTGTTTGTATACAATCAGAATTGTAGCATGACCAAGTTTTGAATCTTCTCCGCATAAGAGAAAGAAAAGGCAATATAATTGGAATAAATGCTTGAGCTCCTTCTGCCTGTATCATTTATTTATTTAGATGTCAGCTGTCTGACACAGGCACCATCCTCTGTGCTGAATTTACAGAGAAACTATCACAGACAAGTGGAACACACATAAACAGTAATTCATTAACCTTTAAGCAGCACTAGGACTATTAAAATTAATTGTTCCATGAATACAGAGGTCAAGTGGGGTCTAACTTATTTTGTCTGTTTATGAAAAGGCTGATGGATATGGGATGGTTTAGAGACTATTAAGCCAAATTTTCAGATCCTTTCTGATCTTTAAAATGTATGGTCATTAACCAAGTAGAAAAGGGCAAGAGAGAAAGAAAAAATAATTCTAAAGCATTTTATGTATGTTATAGTGTTTAAATTTCACACTGACCCTATTAAATAAACATTAATCAAAACAAGAAAACCAAGGCTCAAAGAAGCTAATTTGCCTAAACTTGTACCTGAGTAATTGCTCAAACAATAATTTAATGCCATATTGACTTTTTAAAAATAAGACATGACCAAAGTGGCCAAAATGCTAAGCCCATGTCACCAAACCAAGGCTTAATTACAGTTTCATCCTTCCCAAAATTAGAACCTTAAAGTAGTTGATCAGGAACTTCCTGGTCAGCATTAGATAGGAAATAATACAAACCCTTAAAAGAAAATAACTTTACAGTAACCAGTTTACTTTTTACCTAGCATGGTGTCCTTGTTTTTGCTTCTTTCTTCCTATCAGTTTCTTTTATTATTTTTATTTTATTTCATTGATTTTGAGAGAGAGGAAAAGAGAGAGAAACATTTATGTGAGTCTGAAACATTGATCAGGGTGCCTGCAGCACGCGCCCTACTGAGGATCCAGCTGGCAACCTGGGCATGTGCACTGACCAGGAATTGAGAAACTGAACCAGCAACCTTTAGGTGCATGGAGTGAAGCTCAACTGAACCACACTGGCCAGGGCAATTTCTTTCATTTTATGCAGCTACTTTAAGTTCCTTTCTGTCTGATAGCTTGGTTGTTGCTTGGTTAATGCATTGAAAAAGCCAATAAGATCTTTAAAATTTACTCATGCTATTTTTAAAATTTTTATTTGTTTTTATTATTATTATTGCTTTCAGAGAGGATGGGAGAGGGAAAGAGAGATAGAAACATCAATGATGATAGAGAATCATGGACTGTCTGCTTCCTGCAACTCCCCTGTTAGGGATCAACCCCGCAACCCAGGCATGTGCCTTTGACTAGAATCAAACCCGGAACTCTTCAGTCCACAGACCTATGCTCTGTCCATTGAGCCGAACCAGCCAGGGCTCATTTGATTTTTTTAAACAGTTTTGATTCTCAAGTATAATTTCTTTGTTGTACCAATGCTATTTTAAAAATTCTTTACTGTTGAAAGTATTACATAGGTTCTCCTTTCCCCCCAATTAGCCTCTTCAAGCCTGCTCCTGTCCCACCCCACCCCCCTGGCCTTCACCACCCATTGTCTGTGTCCAGGGGTTATGCATATATGCATACAAGTTCATTGGTTGATCTCTTCCCACACACCTGCCTTCCCTCTGAGGTTCAGCAGTCTGTTCATGGCTGGGTAAACTAAAAAATGGAAGGAAGGAAGGAAGGAAGGAAGGAAGGAAGGAAGGAAGGAAGGAAGGAAGGAAGGAAGAAAGGAAGGAAGAAAGGAAGAAGGGAAGGAAAGAAGGAAGGAAGATTTATCCTAAGGTTTGCAACATTATATTTTTGAAAGTAACAATATTTTAAAAATAACTATTATCTATTAAAATCCCATTTAATTAAAAAAGGACTTTTAATTTAAAAAAAATAGCACAGACATAGATATAGAACAAAACCACAGTCCTTTCCAAGAGGGCAACTTCTATCAGACACACAATTACTCTACATTATTCTGATTTTTTTTATTATTTATTTTTTTTACATTTCTGAAAACTTCTTTGGGAATCAGCATTTGGAAACCACTATTGTGCTATTTAATGTACATCTTTTCTTTTGGGGAAAATGGGTGCCAATGTGCTAGCTCAAAGGGCTGACTCCACAGGGGACCTGTATTGCAATGTCTTTTACTTGTTTACATATAGGCCCATTGTAGTGTGTATTTTGTGAGGGTGAGGGAAATTATGGAAGAGGGAGTGAACAGCCAGCCCTCTTTTTCACCCCTTTGCCATAACCGGTTTGGCTCAGTGGATAGATCGTCGGCCTGCGAACTGAAGGGTCCCAGGTTCGATTCCGGTCAAGGGCATGTACCTTGGTTGCAGGCACATCCCCAGTAGGGGGTGTGCAGGAGGCAGCTGATTGATGTTTCTCTCTCATTGATTTTTCTAACTCTCTATCTTCTTCCTTCCTCTCTGTAAAAAAAATCAATAAAATATATTAAAAAAAAAAAAAAGAATGGATGGTCAGAGTGAGAGAGAATGGAGCTCTTACAAGTAGAATTAGAAATGCCAGCTTTCCCTCTGGGTTATTAGGAGGAGGAAACAAAATGTACCAAGTGTCCAAGTCCTATTTCAAAACATACTGCCTGCTGCTGTCTGAATTTCCATTAAAAATAAATATCAAAACCATATCAATTAAAAGGGTTAATGGGGTCTCAAAATAAAAATGTATAAATTGCAACAATGCTGGCATTTTGCACTTGGCTGAGACTCCCCCAAGCCCAGAACTTCCATCTGTGCCTTTTGCTCCATGGTTTCCCATGCTGATGCCCCACCAGGGCATAGAACATCCCATTGCCTTCTTGAAATCTTACAGTACAGCTCTGAGCAGTAGAATACAGTGAACTTAATTCTTTAGGTTATAGCGTCTCTGCACTCACTTCTCAGAGTCATTTTAAGCTCTTCTCCATGAGAAGACTTTCCTTCTTTCCTCACTATCAGATAAAATTACCACTGACTCCTGCATATCCCCAATGTGTTCTGTGCTAACTTCAGTCAAAAACCTCTCTTGCTTCACAAATCCATCTGGCTGTGTTCTCCACTAGATTGTGAGCTACTTGAAGGCAAGAAATAATTACTAATTTCTGTATCTCTAGCACCTCCATGTTACCCAACATATCTAGTACATGGTTATTCAATGACTAGAAGCTAACAGAAATTTAAGTTATAGTGCTAAATTATGCAATAATCAACTGGTTTTCTACAATAGATTTAAAGAGGTTTATTATGAATCTTCAAACTCGCTATTAGAAATAATATGTAGAACATTTTTCAAAATAAGTCAAATATGTTTCCTAGTAATATGCAAAGACATATTCCACAATATATTATCCTCTTTTGCTATTTTCTCTTGAATACTTAAACAATTGTATTTAACCACAGCTTTTTAAGAAATAATGCATTCTAAGTATTCTAGAAATCTTAAATTCTTTCTTTCTTAAATTTTTAAATTTCTTTATTTATTAAGTTGTTACATATGTGTCCTTATCCCCCCTTTGCCCCCATAGCCCCCACTCATGCCCTCACACCCCTTTTGTCTGTGTCCATTGGTTAGGCTTATATGCATGCATACAAGTCCTTTGGTTGATTTCTCCCCTAACCCCTCCCCTCCCCACCTTCCCTCTGAGGTTTGACGGTGTGATTAAATCCTTTCTTAAGTTACAATGTGACCTTGGTAAACAGATTGTTGCATCTGGAAGATCACTAGACTGGGTATGCAGAATCCTCATCTAGGTTTGATGTTGTCTTGAGTGAATTATGCTGCTTAATAATCTTTTCTAGTAAAAGGGGGTCAGTCTAGGATCAGTGGTCGGCAAACTCATTAGTCAACAGAGCCAAATATCAACAGTACAATGACTGAAATTTCTTTTGAGAGCCAAATTTTTTTAAACTTAAACTATATAGGTAGGTACATTGTTATTAACTTAATTAGGGTACTCCTAATGCTTAGGAAGAGCCACACTCAAGTGGCCAAAGAGCCGCATGTGGCTCTCAAGGCGCAGTTTGCCGATCACGGGTCTAGGTGACTTGTATAGCAGTGAGAATGTTATGTTGTTACAAGTGAAAGCCCCAAAGTTTCTTAAATACTGGAGGTTAATTATAGACTCAAAGACCTGAAAAGTCCAGAATCCTTTCATCTTCTGAGAATCTGTAAATTTTAGTTCATTAGCTTAACCAGGGACTAATTTCCCTCCATCTCTCTAACTCTGCTTACTTCACTCTGAGCCAGTTGATCCAAAAATGGGTGCCAGCATCAACAAATTCATGCAACCCGTATAAATGAGTGACATTTTCTCAGCATTCCCAGCACAAGTTCTCAGATTCTCGGGAGGGAGGAACTTCATGGGCATGCCCATCCTGAAAGTAAACGCTGTGTGTGGGTAATATGCTACCATGATCAGCTGAGTTTAGTTCACATGTTTCACCTCAGAACCAGTAATGAATTTAGTTTCTCTGGAACCACATGGATCCCGAAACAGAAACTGTAGCTGTTATGGAAGGGGATGAGAGGAGTTGTTGATATGAAGGCAACTCATAAATGCTCCACATGGTACCTGTATGATCTTGATCAAATTATTTTAACTCTTTGTTACTGAATTAACTCATCTTCAGGATGACAAGCATATTATAGTACTCAGTGTACAGAATTATTTTGAAGGAGAAACAAAAAAGAGCAAATGTGAAAGTTCCTAGCACGGTGCCTTTTTTACAGCAAGCATTTACATAAAATGTTTCAGGCTGTTGTTCATTCTATTGGTCTATGAGTCTCTAAGTCGCTCCGTTCCTTATTCCTCACTATATTTGTCTATAAAACATAAATGTGACACCTTCCCTTTTGGCTTATTGTGGAAACTCTGATGAGAATTCATGGGTAATAAATATGAATCATGTGAAATGTTTTATATATCAAAATAGTTTCATTTATTCTGTCAGCAGCTTGACTGCAGTGGTCTGGATGTTTGTTTTAGTGTGACTTGATGTCTAAAGATATATCAGTTTCTCTACAGTGACTAATTGCCATTTCCAGCGACACATCCTGAGAAAAATGTTTTCACAATATTCTGCAAACATGTACTGATTTCTCCTTCTGAACTTCCTTGTAAACAACTTATCAAGCCTTCCCCATTCAGACTGTCATTAATAGAGTAGAAACAGGATAGTAATTTTTTAAACTGCCGATGTAGGGTAAACACTAAACATAAACACGCATGCCTTTCTCTATGTTGGCAAATGCACAGTAGATACACAAACATGGGATCCAAATTATATTGTTACAAAAATAACCAGAAATTGCATATTAGTTTTTCCTAAATTCTGTAAATGAGCTTCAATTACACATATAACTACCCATGGTGATTCTATTTTAAAACTTCTTTTAAGTCATGTACACTGAGATGACCCAACATATCTTTAACTCACTATGTGCAAAAAGAAACTCAATTTCATCTCTCCTTATCTAATTTTTTTCACATTTGTGTTAATGAAACTTTATCCTCTGTGGTGTCAAGGCCTTAGAATTACCATTAACATTTTTATTTTCCTTATAATAATACTAGAGGCCCAGTGCACAAAAATTTGTGCACTCGGGGAGGGAGGGGGGTCCCTCAGCCCGGCCTGTGCCCTCTCGCAGTTTAGGATTCCTCGGGAGATAACGACCTGCTGGCTTAGGCCTGCTCCCGGGTGGCAGAGGGCAGGCCCAATCCCTAGGTGCAGCCCCTGGTCAGGCTCAGAGCAGGGCCAATTGGGGAACTGGGGCGCCGCCCCCTGTCATGCACAGAGCAGGGCGATCCAGAGGTTGTGATGCCACCCTCAGTCACGCTCAGGGTAGGGCCGATTGGGGGGTTGGGGCACCGTCCCCTGTCACACTCAAGGCAGGGTCGATGGGGAGGTTGCAGAGTTACCCCCTGTCACACACAGAGCAGGGCCAATCAGGGGGTAGGGGCACTGCCCCCTGTCACTCTCAGGGCAGGGCCCATCAGGGGGCTTGGGGCTCTGTACCCTGTCACGCACAGAGCAGGGCCCATCAGGGGGGTTGGGGCTCTGTACCCTGTCACGCACAGAGCAGGGCCAATCAGGGGGTTGGGGCACTGCCCCCGTCACGCACAGAGCAGGGCTGATCAGGGGGTTGGGGCGCCGCCACTCTCACACTCAGGGCAGGGCCGATGGGGAGGTTATGGCTCTATCCTGTCATACACAGAACAGGGCCCCTTGGGGGGGGGGGGCGCCACACTCTGTCACACATAGAGCCGCAGGTCGATCAGGGGTTTGGGGAGCTCCCCCCTATCAGGCACGGAGCAGGGCTGATCAGGGGGTTGGGGCGCCTTCCCCTGTCATGAACAGAGCAGGGTGGATAGGGAGGTTGTGGCCCAGCCCCCTGTCACACACAGAGCCGCAGGGCGATCAGGGTGTTTGGGCGCTGCCCCCTGTCACGCTGATCCCGGTGCCGGGAGGCATATTACCCTTTTACTATATAGGGTAGAATCCTGGTGCACAGGTGGGTGCTGGCTGGTTTGCCCTGAAGGGTGTCCTGGATCTGGGGGAGGGTCCCCACTGGGGTGCCTGGCCACCCTGGGTGAGGGGCTGAGGGCTGTTTTCAGGCTGGGGGTGACTGAAGCTCCCAACCGCTCCTTTTTTCTTTTTTTTCTTTTTTTTTTTTATTCTGGGCCAGCTTTAGCTTTGAGGCTTGGCTCAAGCTCTTAGGCCTTCGCTGCTGAAAGTAGGTTTCTGGCCTTTGCTTACAATGTTGTGATCCTGCTGGCTGAAGCCCGGCGGACTAAACCAGGTTTCTGGGGTTTTGTTTAGCTTCTATATTTGTTACATAGTTGCTTAGAGTTGCAGGTCAGAGGCCTGCAGCGTCAGGCAGGGAACGTTGGAGTCCTTCGTCACTGAAGCAAGCAAGCCTCATGTTAATTTCAAGCTGCCTGGCTGCCGGCCGCCATCTTGGCTGGCAGTTAATTTGCATATTGCCCTGATTAGCCAATAGGAAGGGTAGCGGTCGTACGCCAATTACCATGTTTCTCTTTTATTAGATAGGACTCTACCCTATCATCTTAACCCCTAATATCCTATCTAATAATAGACAATCATGGTAATTAACTGTACCTTCGCTACACCTCCCATGTGCTAATCAGCACAATATGCAAATTAACTGCCAGCCAAGATGGCGGCTAATTTGCATACTGCAGGCGGGGCGGGACAGTGCCAACCACCAGTGCACTGCCATCCAGGGCAGGCCAGCTGCCCGGGACCCCAAGGCATGCCCGCCCCAGAAGCCCCCCACAGCTGGCCGTGCCTTGCTGCCCCAGGATCCGAGATCGGCAGGTCCCAGTGCGTCAAGGCACGCCCGCCCCAGAAAGCCCCAGCAGCCGCCTGATATGGTAGTAACTCTATCAGTAATCACTCTGAAAATCAGTGGCATAAATGCACCAATTAAAAGATAGATTATGAGGGTCAATCAAAAACAAAACCCACTTTATATATAAAGACACATATAGAGTAAAAGTAAATGAATTAAGCTGCAGCCTGTTTGCTCAGTGGATAGAGCATTATCCTGTGGACTGAAGGGTCCCAGGTTCTATTCCTGTCAAGGGCATGTACCTCAGTTGCTGGCTTCATCCCCAGTCGCCATCAAAGCATGTGCAGGAGGCAACCTATCAATGTGTCTCTCCCTTTCCCTTCACTCTCTCTAAAATTCAATGGAAAAGTATCCTTGGGTGAAGATTAACAAAATCAAAGTAAATGGATTAAGTAACATTAGAGATTATAAGAAAAATATATTCCAAATTTTGTTAGTTGTATAATGGTTATGTTTAAATTGTTAACACCTAAGAAATTGGATGAAGGGTACATATAATATGCTGTAGTATTTTATAGTCTTTTTTACATGTATGAGATTATTTCAAATTAAAATATTAAAAAATTAAAAATTAATAAAATATTAATTGAAATGTGTATGCATTACATGAAAAATCTCCTAATTGCTTCTAGCATAATTTATTAAATTGTGCTAAAATTTACAAGGGTTCAATTAAAAAATATCTTAATTCTAAATGATATAATATAAAATATATAATAGTGCAGTTATAAGCACTCATCTAAAAATAAAAATTTAAAGAAGAGAATTTAAAGAAGGGATTAGCCAAAAAAATATATGCACAACCCATGGACACAGACAACAGTATGGTTATGGCCAGAGAGAAGTGGGGGGCAAGAGCTGGGTAGAGGGGGAAAAAGGGGGGAAATAGGGACATCCTATATAATAATAATAAAAGGCTAATATGCACATTGACTGAACGGCAGAATGACCGTTTGCTATGATGTGCACTGGCCACCAGGGGTCAGACACTCAATGCAGGAGCTGCCCCCTGGTGGTCAGTGTACTTCCATATGGGGAGTGCCACTCAGCCAGAAGCTGGCTCATGACTGGCCAGCTCAGTGGTGGTGGCAGGAGCCTCTCCCACCTCCATGGCAGCACTAAGAATGTCCAACTAATGGTTTAGACCCGATCCCTTGGGGGCCTAAGCCTTTAGTTGGACATCCCCCAAGGGCTCCCTGGCTGCCAGAAGAATGTCTGACTGCAAGCTCAGGCCTGATCCCCCGGGGAGTGGGCCTAAGTCTAAAGGTGGACATCCCCCAAGGGGTCCTGGACTGTGAATGGGCGCAGGCTGGGCTTAAGGACCCCCCCCTCCCCCGCCGAGTGCACAAATTTTTGTGCACCAGGACTCTAATATATATATCTTTTATATTACATATATATATATATATATATATATATATATATATATATATATATATGTAATATGCTAATTAGATGGGAAGTCCGTCTGGACAAAGCCAGGGCTGCAATGGAAGCCTGGATCCGTGTGCCTGTCTGCGGCCAGAGGGAAGCCCGTACTGGCAACTTGGGGAAAGAAGGCCTACTCTTGCACGAATTTCATGCATTGGGCCTCTAGTACACACACACACACACACACACACACACGTGTACTAATAGCCCATTGCATGATATCGCACACAGTAGGCCATCCGCCACTTCTGTGGGAGCTGGCAGGAAACACAGAGAGCCACCAGGAGCCACGCTGCTTCCATGGGAGCCTTGCGGCTTCTGTGGGAGGCAGAAGCAAGCTGTGGCACCCATGGGAGCCAGGAGAAAGCTGTGACACTTCTGCAGGAAGTGGGAAAGACCCACATTGATTCTGCAGGAGGCGGGAAGGACCTGTGCTGCTTCTGTGGGAGGCGGGCCCACCATCTCCTCTCCGGGCCTGCACTCGGCTGTGCAGGCTGCAGGCTGGCCCCCCTGACCCTGTCCGTATCCGCTTTGGCTCTGGGGGGCCACCCGAGCAGGGCGCGACAAAGCAAGCATTCCGCCAGGCCGCTCATGCTCCCTGCTCTTTGTGGCCATCCCCCGGGACTGGGGGACTCTGGTGGGGTTGAGAGGAATGGGTGCCACCATCTTGTGGCTATGGGCACTGTCACCTTTGTGATGGAGTGTTGATTAATTTGAATATTACCCTTTTATTAAGAATATATAAAATTTTTGTTATATATATATTAGGGAGTAAATGTATTTCCTTTTTTTTTTTTTTAAATATATTTTATTGATTTTTTACAGAGAGGAAGGGAGAGAGATAGAGAGTTAGAAACATCGATGAGAGAGAATCATCGATCAGCTGCCTCCTGCACATCTCCTACTGGGGATATGCCCGCAACCCAGGTACATGCCCTTGACCGGAATCGAACCTGGGACCTCTCAGTCCGCAGGCCGACGCTCTATCCACTGAGCCAAACCGGTTTCGGCAATGTATTTCCATTTCCTCATCACAATTGCTGCTTCCCTGACACTTGTCAAATGAAGCATTTATGTTAATCAAACACCTCTGAACCTCATGGCCGTTCACTGATATGTCCTTACAATTGAACTCTTTGAAAAATGTTCCCAATTCAATTTTATACCCCCAGCATTTAGCATACTTTCTAACACACATATAGAAACATTAAATATTGGATGAACTGAAGCAACTGATTTGTTCAAAGGCTCTTGGACTCTCTTCATTCAAAATCAAACTGCATCTTGCTATTTGTTTGATTTTCTCAAATCACAGCTCTGTTCATATTACACTTCTAATAAATACCATAGAAGCTACCATTTGTATAAAGTCTACTGTGTTTCAGGGTTATTCTTCTCAATACCACCGCAATAAATTATTTCCATTTTTACTGATGACATTTACATACAGTGAGATGAGGACACAGGTTGAGTTAACACAGTTGTCAAGGTGCAGGACTGTGTGTAAATACACATCTGCCTGAGGTTTCCACTAGGCTACTTGCCTTTCTCTGCCCAAAAATTAATGTAATGCCTTCTTAAAACCATTTGTTTTTTAGAATAGGAGTTGATCACTGAAGATCTGGTTGGGTAGCATCTAGTGAAGCCTTGTTATTCTCAGTAAGGTGGGTAGAACAACAGCATGCCATTCTGCACAGCTTGTTAATGATGCTGAATCTTGGGCTCTGTCTTTTAACAAGATCCCCCAAGTGATTTTTAAACTCACTGAAGGTAAAGAATCATATTGCATCCATTTATCAAGAAGAACAAGTCATTTTAGCCTAACCCAGCTCCTTCTTTAGAGGGTTATCAAAGACATCGAAGTGCAGATAGACTCATGGATCCAGAGAACAGAATGACAGCTTTCAGAGGGGAGGGGATTGGGGGCTGGAGGGTTATGAAAACAAACAAACAAACAAACAAAAAACACAGAAGACTCATGGACAAAAACAACAGTAAGGTTATTGGCAGAGGGAAGGAGGATAGGGGAAGGTAGAAGAAAGTACATGGGGATCGGATAAATTGTGATGGAAAGAGACTTGACTTGGGGCAGTAAACACACAATATAATATACAGATAATATATTATAGAATTGTACACCTGAAACCTGTATAACTTTATTAACCCGTGTCACCCGGTAAATTTAATAAAAAAGAAGATAAGGGTGATTTGAGCAGTGAATAGGATGCATATGTAGTAACACTAGTAATTCAAGGCAATTTAATCATAACAATCATTATAGTTTTTAATTACATCTTTTGAGAATGATAACTTTCTTACCTAATTAATAAGGCTAAAAGTCCTAACAGGCAGGATCCTTGTCTGTTCTCTTTATTATTGTCTGCCCATCACCAGGCACAGGAAATAATAGGGATTCAATATACTTGTATGTGTGCCAAATAAATGAATACATTATTGAATAATGACCTTAGGGACAAAATTTGATCAAAATATGGGGTTACTGGCTAAGGGATGGAGATTTAAATTGGAGGAGAAATGTCCAGTGTTACATGGCTCCCTTTTCTACCACATGTATTCTCTCACTTCATCAAAGACGCTGCAATTATGTTTCTTAAGTTTGTGGATAAGACCAACCTGGGAAAAGTTGAACATTTTGGAGGAAAAACCAAATATCTAATAAGATATTTAAAGATTAGAATGATTATCTGAATCTCATAAAATGAAATTTGATGGAATTAAATGTAATAACATGCATTTTGGTTTAAAAGATCAATGAAAGAAATGGAAGAGTTGAGGCTTTATGAAAATGAGTAAAAAGGCAATTTTATTTGGTGCAACATCATTCAAAAGAGTGACGTTACTACCCATTAAAGTTATATAGATTAAGGATGAAATAAGAAGAATGAAATATACAGTGATGAAAGCTGTAATCACCTATTTCAAGGCTCAGTAAAGTCTGCTGAAAAGACCTAGATAGGAAATATTCTCAGCTTTGTAGGCCGTAAGGTCTTTGTTGTCACAACTACACAATTCTGCACTTATAGTGGAAAAGCTGCTGTAGGTAATATGTAAACAAATGACTGTTTCAATAAACTTTTTCTTAGATTCTGAAATTTTAATTTTAACATTATTTTCTTGAATTTCTTTTCAACTATTTAAAAATGTAAATACCATTCTTATCTCATGAGCCATAAAAAAAACAAACAAACAAACAAACAAACAAACAAAAAACAGGTTGTGGGCTAAACTTGGCCTACATGCCAAAGTTTGCCAAATATTGTTCTATTTTATTGTAGTTTGGCTCCACTTAAAATTTAATTCTGGCACTTCCCATTTGGACAGAGTAAATAAATTGTTAGGTCTTTAAAAATAGAATTACATGCCTATAAGACCAAAAAAGCATTGTGCATGAAGAAAAGTTAAAGGAAAAGGGATGCCTACTCTGGAATAAAGGGACTTTTGACAACATGATTACAACCTTCAAATAATTGAAAGCAAATGAAGAAAAATATGCAATAAATTTAGAGAGGTAGTGTATCATTGCATCTTCAGGTATGGGATTTAGATCCAGAAAGGCCTAGATTCACATTTTAGCTCTGCCATGTACTGTATACTAGTTTGGGCAATATACTAAATATTTCTCAGCCTCATTCTTCTCCTTTATAAAATGAAGAAGATTATAATGCCTACTCATTGAATTAATCTATTATATAAAAATGATTATAAAACTTGGTGGCTTAAAACAACAGTATTTATTACATTTATTTGTAAATACATTGAAGTAATTTATAACATTATTTTTCTCAAATCTGAAGGTAAACTGGGCAATCAATCCCTCTTCTGTTCCTCTTAGGCTCCCTCACATGCCTGCATGCAGCCAGAGTATCAGCTTTGCAGGAAGATCTAAATTGAATCCACTAAACTGTCTGATAATAGGTGCTAGCTGTTGAGTGAGGTAACTGGGATCTTCTTCAGATAGAGCTGATCCTCCATTAAATCTAGATCGGCTTCCTTATTTGATGGCCTCAGGACTGCATTTGAAGAGAACAAAGGAAGATCTTCAGGGACTTTTGAGACCTAGGATACAAAACAGGCAGTGTCACTTTCATCACATTGTATCTCTCAAAGTAAGAGACAGGATTCATCCAGATTTAAGAAGGTGAAGAATAAGTCTCTACTTCTGGATGAGACAGTCCAATTGCAATGAGGTGTGGTCATAGGGATTGATCCTTAAATATGACCATTAATCTACAACATCAACTTAACAGGGTATTGCTTAATAAATGGTAGCTGTATCATTCTGGGTCTGGTATATTTTTTGAAAAAGAAGAAAAGAAAAAAATCACAGAGTGGGGGATGTCCCAGCTTAGAAGGAGCTGCCTCAGGGCATACTACCTTTGTCACTATGACAAGTATTAGGACTGGGGAATTAAAGAAGAGAAGCCAAAACTGGATGTATAGCTAGAGAAGAGGACATCCAAAGTTAATGTAGTTTTGGAAAATTTTAACTGGATGTTTCTTCTGTTCATTGTATGAAAATCAGTACCAAAGGTGCTCAATTTAAAGCAAATGTCATGACATGTATCAGGAAATGTTCATTAATTTTATTGCCGAGTTTTTGAAGTTAAGTTATAGTATGATCATGGAGAACAGTTGTAAACTTCATCTACAGCTGATGGTGAGATATCTGGCCTTTAAAGAAAATGAAGTTGGTTGTATTGGTTTACTGTGGTTTATATTACCTGTGTTTATTTATAAATTTACAGAAAGAAAGAATAAGAGAGGATGATGTCTATGCAGTTTCTTCCAATATCTGTAAGTTTAAATGCCCAAGCATAGAAATGTTTTGGAAAACATCTGGTACTTGGGAGAAAAATAATTTTATCTAAAATATGAACGTGGAGAAGAGAAGTAAAAAACAAAAGCAAATCCTCCTCTTTCTCCTTCTCCTCCTCTCTGCAGACCTCTCCTCACTGATTAGATGAGGAGAGGAAAATTCTTTGACAAACACGGCAATTACAAAGAGACATCTGAATCATCCAACAACATAATACAGGAAAATGCAGAAAATGAGTCCAGGCAGATGTCTTATTGACTGTGGCCACGCCTTCTCTGAAGGGTTTGGGTGGGTACATTCCTTAACATTTTCTCTGTTTTTCACATGAGATTCTGGAGAACTTAGTCCACAAAGGAAATAATTACCTATTAAGGAATAGACAGACAGTAATTCAGCCTTTTACTGAAGAAGTAAGTAAAAATGAACAATTAAATAAGTGTTCCTCTAGGTGTAATCAACATTGCATAGTGTGCTGGGTATTTTTGTTTCTTCCTTTTAGATCCATTCTCTACCTTCTTTTACCCAGGGAAGTTGGTCTATACAAACTATAACAACATATTTTCTTTTCTTTTGGCTTCTGGATGGATTTAGCCAAAGAGGAGGATGGGTGAGAAACTGAAGGAAGGAAGGAGAGTGAAGATCCCCATCTACTCTCATTTCAGTTACTAGTGGGGAGGCACTCCATTATCTCTTGTGATTTATCAATATCCATCTTTAAACTTTGTAAACTGTTTCTTTTTTTTTTTTTTTTTTTTTTTTTTTTTTTTTTTTTTTTTTTTTTTTTTTTTTTTTTTTTTAATATATTTTTATTGATTAAGATATTACATATGTGTCCTTGTCCCCACGTTACCCTCTACCCCCCACGCCCCCCACCCCCGCTCATGCCCTCACCCCCCCGTTGTCCATGTCCATTGGTTAGGCCTATATGCTTGCATATAAGTCCTTTGGTTGATCTTTCCCCCTTACCCCCACCCTCCCCTACCTTCCCTCCAAGTCCCGACAGTCCAATCAATGCCTCTCCGTCTCTGGATCAGTCCTTGTTCATCAGCTTATGTTGTTCATTATATTCCACAAATGAGTGAGATCCTGTGGTATTTATCCGCTCTCCAGTTCCATCCATGCTGTGGCAAATGGTAAGAGTTCCTTTTTCTTCTTCCTCTTCTTAAAGAATACCTTTCAGCATTTCATATAATGCTGGTTTGGTGGTGATGAACTCCTTTAGCTTTTTCTTATCCGTGAAGCTCTTTATCTGACCTTCTATTCTGAATGATAGCTTTGCTGGATAAAGTAATCTTGGTTGCAGGTTCTTGCTATTCATCACTTTGAATATTTCTTGCCACTCTCTTCTGGCCTGCATGGTTTCTGTTGAGAAATCAGCTGACAGTCGTATGGGTACTCCCTTGTAGGTAACTGACTGTCTTTCTCTTGCTGCTTTTAAGATTCTCTCTTTATCTTTTGCTCTTGGCATTTTAATTATGATGTGTCTTGGTGTGGTCCTCCTTGGATTCCTTTTGTTTGGGGTTCTCTGTGCTTCCTGGACTTGTAAGTCCATTTCTTTCACCAGGTAGGGGAAGTTTTCTGTCATTATTTCTTCAAAAAGGTTTTCAATATCTTGCCCTCTCTCTCCTTCTGGTACCCCTATAATTCTGATGTTGGTACGCTTGAAGTTGTCCCAGAGGTTCCTTACACTATCTTCATATTTTTGGAATCTCTTTTCTTTTTTCTTTTTCGGTTGGGTATTTTTTGTTTCTTTGTATTTCAAATCTTTGACTTGATTCTTGGGATCCTCTTTTTTGCTGCTGGATCTCTGTAAATTATTCTTTATTTCAGTCAGTGTATGCTTAATTTCTAGTTGGTCCTTTTTCATGTCCTCCATGGTCTCCCTATACTTATTGAGGGATTCATTAAATTTATCGGCGGTTTCCATAAAATTCTTGAAAAACCTTATAACCGTGGCCTTAAACTCTATATCCAATCGTTTGCTTTCCTCCATTTCTGCCATTTGTGACCTGTTTCTTTGTCTCCGCATTTTGGTTGCTTCCCTGTGTTGATAGAGTGGCTTTGTGTGCTAGGTGTCCTGTAGGGCCCAGTAGCTCAGCCTCCCCAGTTACCTGAGGTGGACACTCTTGGTGCACCCCCTCGTGGGCTTTGTGCACAGTCTTGTTGTAGCTATGCCTTGGTTGTTGTAGGATCACTGGGAGGAATTGACCTCCAGGGCAATTGGCAGCGAGAATCAGCTGCCCTGATGATGCTCAGCTGTGTAGCAATGCAAGCCGCTGTGGGGCCTGGGCCTTCTCTTGGAAGCTGAGTCTATCTGGCCCGGCTGCGGTTAGGTAGTTACAGGTTGCAAATGGCCGGGGCATTCATATGCAAAAGCCTCTGCCGCAGCCTGGGTGGGGCGGGGTCTCAAGGAATCAAAGGGCTGAGAAAGCAGCTATGGCGGAGCCTCAGCCCTGCCCTAAGGAGTCGCGAGTCCCAGTGTCCCGGCAACGGCTGCAAGCACCTCTGAGGGAAAGCTGCTCTCAAGCTCGCCCGCTGCCAGACAGTCCAGTATTTCCCCGTATGAGCCCTGGGTCCCCAGAGACTTCCCGGAACCGGATTTCAGAGGTGTCGGGAGCTTGTGTCTCCCTCTGGATTCAAAAAGACAGTCGCGTCCTCAGGTGCCAGACCCTTTCCGCGCGCGCGAGCCCCCGTACCTCTGAACTCCACCTCCGCAGCTCCTCCCGCTCGCAGTGTGCTTTTCTCTCCTTCTAGTTGTAGAATTTACACTCAGCCAGCCCTCCTGTAGTTCTGGATGGTGTCCACCTTGTGTTTTTGATGCATTTATCGATTGTTGTGGGAAGCAGAAATTTCCCGGTGTTTATCTATGCCGCCATCTTAGTTTCCTGTAAACTGTTTCTTATTAAATATTCTTAAAATTATTTAATTTTAATTTGTCATCTCTTTTCTGCTGATATAAATAGAGGATCTAAAATATCTTCTAGTCTATCTAAAACAAAAAAATAATAATTTTTGACAATGACAGAAACTAGAAGGGAATCAACCACTACAGTTAACATTGAACTCATCAATATTTCATTCAAATATTTCCCCTCATTTACTAGAAAATATATTTGAGTGCCTCCTAACTGCTCAAAATACTGAGCCAGACTAGAGTTTGTGCAAATGGTTTATAGTGTAGATGTATAGGTAATCATCAATCAATTAGTCCCACAAAACAAATATACAGTTTAAAATGTATTTTTAATTTTTATTGATTGATTGAATTTAGAAAGAGATAGAGAGAGAGAGAGAGAGAGAGAGAGAGAGAGAGAGAGAGAGAGAGAGAGAGAGAGAAAGTGCCAAAAATAAATCCTTAAGTATCTGCTTGGCTGAGCCAAAGGATAATTGTGCCAAGTAGGGATCAGGACAGGCCCAGGTTTAAAGGAGAAGATATGTTGAATTTTATATATTGTTGAGTTTTAAGTGTTTTTGAAATATCCTTGTGAGATGATAAGAAGATAGTTGTATACAGAGGCCAAAAATGCAGAGAGGAGAGCTCTGGGTTGGAGGTAAAAGCTCAGAATTCATCTGTATGTGGGAAGTCGTCAAATACAGCTGTATAGTTTAGATGCTATAGGATAGAATTAGAGAATGAGAAAAGAGACTATGAATATAGGAAATTTGTTCAATGTAAAAGAAAGAAATTGGGGTTGGATGAAGAGTGTGGTTGAAGACTACTTATTTTTTTTTTTAAGATGGAAAAATCTGAGCTTCTTTAATGTCAAGGAGAATAGAGAGATAAATGAAAGGGTTAAATATACCAAAATAATATATAATTTAGAGAAGGTGTATACCTCAAGATTCAAAATATAAGTGAAAAAATAATTATATTTGAGATTGCCAGATATATAATAAAGAAATCACCTTTATGGCATAATAATACTAGTAGACATAAAAATAGATGATAGTGGAATAAAAACAATTAGATATCTTGGAAATAAAAACAATCACAGTTATAAAATAACAGATAAAAAGTGTACTTAATTGATCTAAGTAGTGAACTATTGGTCTGAAAGACTGTTAAGGATTCTCCCAGATAGCAGTGCAAAGAAAAAAAAAATGGAAAGTATGGAAAAGCAGTTAGGAGCTATAGAAGACAGATCCAGAATTTCTCTATCCATCTAATAGTAGTTCCCAAAAGAGAGGTTAGAAAAAAATGAAGGGGAATCAATATCTGAAGAAGTAATGGGGAATTTTCCCGAACTTATGAAAGACTTGGTCTACAGATTGAAAGATCCCAGTAATTCAAATGGTGCTAAACAAGTACACACACATTTCACTGTGGAAATTCAAAATATTGAGAGCATTTGGGAAACTCTAAAAAAAATATACCAGAAGAAAGAGACAGATTATCAACAAAAGAATACAAATAGTAGTCATCTATCATTGAGATGGATTCTGAAGAAGACAGAGGGAAGTAAATGAAGCTCCTATCCTCTTGTCCTTTCACAGATTCTAGGAGATACTGACAAATCCATAAAAAAAGAAGCAATACCTTAATCTGAGATAAATGATGGTCAAAAGATGCAGGCCAAGGATATGCAAGTACAATTTATATAGTGCTCTAAATTTTAAAAAGTTGATTTTTTTCACACAGTCACAGATAGTTATTGAAGACTTCTCATGTGCAAAACACTGCATGCAACCCTCAGGGTCAATGATGAGAATGAAGATTGATGTTTTCTGCTCTTATGAAACTACAATCTAACATGTTCTCATTTTCAGTACCTGGCCAGCCAGCTATAGGATCTCTGTAAAAACATGGTTAATGACTTTGTTGTATAGAAAATTAAGCTACCTTTCAATGTTTATAACCCAGGTAAAGGAGAAAATGGGAAAATGGCTCCATTTGGATCACTGCCATCTTTAAACCACTTATGCACTGAGGCTTGACCATACAGCCTAACAGGTTATAAACATCCTTGATTCACTTTCCTGATAACTCCCAGATATGCTAAGGCCATGTCAGCAGTTGTACCAGTGCTATGCATTATTAATATGAGCCTACCGTAGGGTAGTGCCGCAAAATCATTCAGAAAATATTGTCCATTCAAGTTACATGACTAAAAATGCAGATGCATAGAATAGCTTATTGAAGACATTGCTTTCAAATATCTGACATAGAATTCTACCTTCTAGACAAAGGCAGATATCCTCTTATATTTGTATTGATCTTAAATACAGAAAACAAATACTATTTACTGAGTATCCACTGAATACATACAAATAACCCCCTCCGCATGCCATGCACCTGTGCCTATGTATGATATGCATCATATTACACATCACATACATTAATATGTAATGTAATCATAGGCACACATTTTTGACAGAACTAGAATCAATCCATTTTGATATCCAAGATTCCTAATTTTTTATACATTTATCCAATTTTCACTTTTTGAAGTGCTTTTTATATCTATTTGTCTCCTAACATGCTTGGAAATGTTAATTTCATTACACCAAGAAACAAAATAATAATAAATTTGTGAACTAACATTTAATATCAACTCTTTTCTATTTTGATTTTGTTTTGTTTTATTTTTTTCAAGGTCATTTACTTACTTTAGTTCTTGTACTCCTCACTTTCATAGTTATGGTGCTTTAAAAGTCAAATGTTTCCATTCATCATTATTTAAATAAATATTAAATTCAGTATGTAAATGTTAAATAAATATTCTTATTCCTATTTGTTTCAGTAAATATGGAACTATACATCTTTCTTTCTTTCTTCTTTTCTCTCTCTCTCTCTCTCTCTCTCTCTCTCTCTCTCTCTCTCTCTCTCTCTCTCTCTTTCCTCTCCCATACAATATCTCTAGGGTCACCCAAAATGTATAATTGTTTTTAAGAGAAAGAATGAATTTGCAACCCACTGCTTTCACTATAGCAAGCAATGATAGCGGTTACAGAATGAGGAAACCATTAACAACAACAAAAAAATGAAGGCTTAGCAAGATGTGGCTCAAACCTGTCACTTGCATGTCAGGTTTCTTTTAACAACACAGTAGCATCAGTAACTTCTGCCTTCTTTTGGTTCTTTCCTCTATCTGGAAGAGTGTCTGTTCTAAGGCCTGTAAAACAGCAACATGGAAAAGGATGCATAGTCATCCTGTTCTCTGTCCACTATGTCAGGTACTGTAGTTTTTGCCTTTTGTTCCCAAAGGGCTTCCTACTCCTCTATCCTATGACAGTGATTGACAGCTACAACAAGTTGTTGTGTCAAAGCTCCCGCAAGTCAATTATGAAAATGATGTGCACTCGCTTAAAGATGATTGTAAATTGCTTCTGGCTGATCAGAATAATGAGTCACGGCGATGCTAATCAACATTGGGCATATATAGTACCTTGTTCCTACCGTCACGTTTGCAGCTGCAACTAGTTCATCCAAATCAGAGTGTTTTAAAAATTTCTTGTAAGTTGAGACAGGATGCTTACAATGGGGACTTTATTGGAGAAGGGAAGAGTTGGCCTCAAGCAGAAAGGATGAAACAAAGCAACTCATTTTGCAACTGTTGCATAAGCCAGTATATTTACCAGTTCCTTATGACTGATTGAGGGAAGCAGGGAGAAAGTCTGCATTGGCTAGGGCCTGATCCTTTTCATATGTTTAAAGTGTTTTATCATCGCATCTTCATGGAAGTGCTGTGAAAGGGTTGTTTGCATTGCCATATAATAGATGAACACACAGACACTAGGAAATTGCCCAGCATTGCACAAGGTAGGATTCAAATTTTACCTAATTAATTTGCAAGCTCAGTCCACTGCACTAGTGATACTAAAATAATGTCTATAGACCCCTTCCTTTAGGTTCTCCCTTTTGCACATATTTGATGCTCAGCTCCTTGGTATTACCCCTCCCATAATCAGTCAAAGCCTGTGTGTGTGTGTGTGTGTGTGTGTGTGTGTGTGTGTGTGTGTGTGTGATAGTTCCCAGGGATGTATAAGTCTAACAGGAGATTCCATGTTGTATGCATGCACACTGAAGCTTGATAGCAATAATCTGTACTTTGACTATCCCTGCTTTCTCTTGAAATTCTCTAAGGCTCACCAAAAGGTATTTCAATTGACCACAAAAACTTACTTATTTGGTTTTTATTCACTATATTTGAGGTTTTGTTTTGATTTTTCTTTAGAAGTTGGAGACATACCATTTCAGTTTATTGATTCGTAACTTGGAATTTCTCCACCCTGCCTTCTCTCCTACAATCGCTTTGTATGTCAAACTGATTTTTTTTTTAACTCAAGTAGTTTAAGTGGGGCTTGGAACAGGATAAGATTAAATGACATAAGTCACAATATTATAAATTGCCTTGTCCAGAAAGATGTAGAGGGAAGAACATAGGACTAAAATTAAAAATATGAATTCTGATATTGGGCTTAAAAAAAAAAAAACAAAACTCTGTGGTTTTGTTACCATTTGCTTACTCTGAATCAATTTTCCCTAATAATAACAGGAAATGTAATTAATTGTTATGACAAATTAACTTCTTACTTTAAATGATGTATTGGCTTACAAAACTGAATTCAAAATACAGTTTTGCAGTTTTCCAAAATTTTAAACATAGAGTTACCAAGAAATTAAACTTCAAGAGAAAAACATTTGTACTCAAAAAAAATACATATTATTCATTGTAGCCAATAACTGAACATAACCCAAAGATTTGTCAGCTCATGATTAGATAAAACAATACATCCATAAAGTGGGATATTATTTTGCAACAAAAAAGAATGTAATGCAGATGGAGGTATCTTTAAAACATTCTACTAAAGTAAATATGTAATTTATAAAAAAAACATATTGTATGAAATGGTTTATATTATATGTTCTAGATAGGCAAATTCATAGAGACAGAAAATAGATTAGCAGTTGGGTACCTAGTAGGGAGGGAAAATACAAAGTGACTGCTAATGGGAATGTGTTTTTTGTGTGTGGGTCCAGACTTGATATAATGTTCTAAAATCTAATATGGTGATCATTGCACAGTTCTCTGAATATACTAAAAACCATTTAATTGCACATTTTAAAGGGGTGACTTGTATGATATGTTAACTTTACCTCAATGAAGCTACTAAAAACTAAGTGAAGTATTGGAAAATAATAAATTATACAGGGATTGCATACACATTGTCTTTATTACAAACAGGTGTTCACAGTATTAGGAAGCTCTTCTATTATTTTTTAGAATAGAAATGCATTAGAAATGAAGTAACTTTCAGTCCTTCTGAATGTTGAAATAACAAAGGAAGTTTGGGGATTAGGAAATAAGCTAATGTAATGATGGGAGCCACAGAGTGGGATTTTGGAATCTGGATTACCTGTACTGATCTGATGTTTAAATCAGTTCTTGGGTGTCACAATATAGGGAATAAAGAAGGTTAATCTGTCACAGTGCAGGCTGGATGAATTGAAGAGGCGAGTGCTTAACAGTAAGAAGAAAAGCTTACACATCACATCCAGTTACGCAATCCTTGAATGAGAAAGTTCTGTCCATGTCCTCGAAATCCAGTTAGTCCAAGAAATCCATTTTGGGATTTGGAACAGACTAGACATCATGATAATCTCATCTTCAGTGCAAGTATATAGTTTCAGTATAAAGGGGGGAGGGCTAAATACCACTTCTCATTTAATTCCAGCCAGGCTTCAGCCTCTAATTCTATGGCATGGATCTCATAGAGTCTCTCTTCTCCTGCCAAACTCAGCAAGGATGAGCTGCCTTGCTTTGGGAATACGAGTTTGATGGTTGGGTTGCATGAACCCTGGAAGCCTGAAATATGTTGTCTGTTTCTGTTTGTAAGCTCTTCCATGCCTTCTGACTCTGACACTGTCCAAACCCACATTGGAAGAACTAAAATCATTGCTGGTCAATCTTATCAACTTTGGGTAACCCCCACAAATTTCTTTCAGTATAATCTGTAGCACTAACCTGAAAAAATATTTTTTATCCAGCTCCTACTTTTGTTAAGGCATGGTGCTGTTGTTGAATGCTGTAAGAAATGAGGGTGATTTAACTTTAGCACAATGCTCAACATGTCTTTTGTTTGCTATTTTCTTTAATGCCTGAAGTGAGATTATGTGATAGGTGTTATACCCCCACCCCCACTTTAGAGATAAAGAAACTGAACTTTTGAGAGGTTAAAAAGCTTGCTTACAGTCACATAGTTAAGAAATGAAGGGTGGTGGGAGTTCAGGTCTGGGTTTGATTGCAAATTCTGTTTTTTCTACTGTTTCATGTTGATTGACTTTACTGGCAAACTTGCAGACAAGCTCATAACAACCCCTAAAATATCTATAAGAGATCTTAGTAAGTTGTGGTTCAGATAGTAAGAAGGGCATGGATACGAATTTTAGCATTAAAAGGAAAACTAACATTGATTAAACACTGATTAGGTTCCAGGTAATTTCACATACATAATAACAGGTGTGGACTTCATTTCTTTGTTTAGGTTACATGATATGAGGCACATATATCAAACTAACTTGGTGGTGTTTACTTTGCTGCTAAGTGGTATTTTGGCTGTTTTTAGGGTCTGTGCTCTTTCCAATAGTCTTGTAGAATACTTAGGAAAAGAATTAAAAGAAAGTCTCTCGAACTGGAAAGGAAAGAATGAACAGAGCTAAGTAAGGCCATAATGGTAAAGTCCATATTTCCATGGATCTTAAAGGCCAGTGTTAATAACTTTAATATAAAATTGGAAATATCCTTTTAAATAAATAGAGGGTTATGATCTGCCAGAGTAGTGAATTTTATTGTGAGTGTAGGACTTACATTGAATTCCCTGCATCAGGGAAGTCTATAAATTGTGTGATGCCATGTTCCTTGTATCATTGCATAGTGTTTTGTTTTTGTTTGTTTTTGTAGCAGATACAGACATACTTGAGAGCTTAATATAACACTAAGAATTATGTAACATTCAGAACTATGTACCATAGTGCCATAGAGTAAAGAGATGAGATTCTCACCCAATCGGAAAGGTAGTATGTTTCTGGAAGGCTTCTTGGTATAGCCCATACCTCTTGGTTAAATCCTCAAGCTCTAGTCAAATTTAGTCAGAGCCAAGATAGGGGATCGAGGGATGGTAATGAAGTGAAGGGAGGATCCAAGGAAAATAGAATTATTTTTTAGTTGCAACTTTATTTATATATCCAGTGAAGAGATGGTTTCTGGTGAGAAAGACACTCACTTTTATTGAGATGGGGTTCAGAAGGTCAGGTGGCTAAGCAAGTCATTTGTGCAGTATAAAAGTAGAGAACTGGGCCCGGCCAGTGTGGCTTGGTGATTGAGCGTCAATCTATGCACCAGGAGGCCATGGTTTGATTCCCAGGGAAGGCACATGCCCAGGTTGTGGGATCAATCCCCAGTGCTGGACATGCAGAAGGCAGCTGATCAATGCAATGATTCTCTGTCATCATTGATATTTCTATCTCTCTCTCCCCCTTCCTCTTTCTGAAATCAATAAAACTATATAAAAAGGTTTTTTTTTGTTTTTTTTTTTGTTTTTTTTTTAAGTAGAGGACTGGAAACAACAGAGACTCATAATTTTGACTCAAAAGAAGAAAGTGTGGCAGTATTTTCCAAAGTGGGTGATTAATTAGATGTTATACAGGGAACAAAGGAGTTTCTATGATTAAAAGAATTTGGAAAATTTATAGCTATTCTACATTAAATTTTTCTCTTGACTGCCTAATTTTTTAGAACTTTGAGTTCCCAAATATGCATTTTAGATTTTCAAGGAAAAAATAAAATATGTAGTGTTTTTAAAACTTGTTTGGTTTTAGAATGCTTATTATTTCCTTTTTTTTTTTTTTTTTTTTTTTTTTTTTTTTTTTTTTGAATCAGGGCAACAGAAATTTGTCAATCACTGGTTAAGAGAAGGGTCTTTGATATCTGATGATCTTTCCTGTAATCCCAGCCTATCAGGAATAGCTGTGTAAATTAGTCACTCTCCTTATCTGCTTCCCAATCTGTTAAATGGTAATGACCATAGTACCCCAGAGAACTGCTGTGAGGGGAAAATGGATATACCAAAGCTCTTAACACAGGGCCTGGCTCATGAAAAGCATTTCATCCATGGTTGCTGTTATTACTAATGTCAACATAGAAAGGGAGAAGGAGCAGAAGCCCAGTGTTATATCCAGCAAAGTGGCACTGAAAGGAAGGTTGTCTTATACATCTGTTCATCGGAGATGCATTACCTTCTTTCTACTCTAGCAAATCAGTGACTACTAATTAAGGTAAATGAGTGAAGGAAAGTGTGTCTGAGAAAGAAGATACACAAGGAAGAAAAACTGAGCCCCCGATATGAAAGAGTTTGGGAGCTGCTTTCATACCAGAGGTGCTGAGATGGTTAGGCCAGCATCCCTGTTATTGCAGAGCTACTGCAATGGCTGAAAATACATTGGACAATTAAGATGTGTCTTAATCAAGAATAGAGTGAGTGCCAGAATTCACAACTTTATGATGCCATTTCGAAAGGTTAAGCACCATCAGTTTGTAGGAAGGGTGACGGGAAGTTCTGGGCCATTCCTCAACAGAACTTTTTTTCTTCTAACCCAGCATTTTTCTCACTTAGATTGGATGATATTAGAGATAGGACTTTATGCCAGGAAGATGGATTTTGAATGTATTAAGTATTTATGCTTTATGTTTTTTGGAAAAAAAAACACATGTGAATTTGATACAGCAAAGAGAAATAATATACTAGTATATGGAAGCACTAAACATGTCTTTCTATGGATTTTGGATCCATTGATTTTAAAGTATCAAATACTAAAATCAATATTTGACCTTTCTTGTATGTTGGTTACTAACTTGAAAATTAAGATTTTGTAGTCTACACTGTATTTGATCAAGGAAAATAGTGTCTTTTAAAATTAGAATTCACTTGTTCTCCAGTTTCTTCTCACTTCTCAGATTTGCTCTTCAATTTTTTGTTTTTATTTTTACCCATTCCCATGCTTTCAAATGAATGTCACTGAATTAGCAGATGATCTCCCAAGGACATGCTAAGCATATTTATAATCCTATTAGCACTCATGTGATAGTACCAGGACATGGACAAGAGCTCTTCCAGATCAATGACTTTTTTTTTTTTTGTCATTGAATATGTTCCACAAGCCACCCCAAGAATGCTACACCTATATGAAAACCATTATCAATAGTAAGTACCTCTTAGAATACTGCTTACATGTTTAATGTTTCTATGTTTAGTTACCACAGTTTCTGTTTAATAAAGATCACTTTACTTTCTTAGCTTTGCTCAGACACATTATGGACACAAATCCATTAGTTCTGTTTCTTAACTTGGAAAGAGACCAAGTTCTTGGCCATAGTTTGAGTATTGATAGCATATCAAATTTGATCGGGTAGATAAGAGTGGTGATCCTTATGGCTTTATAAAGTTGTAAGACCAGAAACACAAGTCATTTAATAGTTATTCTAGTACAATAAGAAACTAAAAACATAGGGGCAAGATTCTGGTGGTTATTAAAAATTCTTTGCTCCTGTGCACCATGGCCCTGCCGGGCACTCCCACTGCCATGGCCCATGAGGAAAGTAAGGATCAAGAAAATAATTTACATGGCTTATCTTACTTCTAAAGTACTTTCCCTTATAAAGCCATCAAAATGATGTTTTGTTGAGTAAGTTTAGTCGTATGGCAAAATGTTTATGATGCAGTGATATACATAAGAATAAAACTATAGAATGTTAACATAGTATATATTCAGTTAAAGAAAATAGACAAAGTAACAGAAAAATATCAAATATGATTTTTAATTATATTAGGCTATCAACCCCTAAAAGTAGTATATCTGACTTCTCCTTTACCTTATTTATGATTTCTCTTTTCCTTTTAGTATTTTATTGTCTTTATTGAAATTACTTTTGTTAGAAGGTTACTTTTATGAAAATTTTAAAATAAAATTTTATGTAAATAAAGCAGAAATAATGCCTTATTTATATCTAAAAAGGTGATGTAAGGGTATGTTGAAAGGTCTACTAAAATTAGTATTAGAGTTAAGTCCTAGAAATTTTATTAATACAAAAAAAATTCGACAAAATTTCTGCCAAGTTCTAGGCACTGTGATAAAGGTTATGCTTTGGTATCTGGATCTTTAAAATTATATTTAAAATGAAAGAATATTTGTTAAAAAATTACTTCTAACTCTAGCCCAAGGTTGATATTTTTTGGGCTGCATATGTATATTTTCCATGAGATACTTGAACCTAGACGTAAACTAACCCTCTTGGCAAAGTGTATGCAGGTAATATTGAAGTATGAAGTAAAAAACAAACAAAAGGAAAAACTATCTATATACCTATTACTCTCCACTTAATATAAATTACTCAGATGATGACAGATTATTAACAGTGGAAACTTATTCAAATACAATAAAACTATTAAATTTGACTGTTCATGAAATTATCCATTTTCTCACTGATAGTTAAAGGGAATAGGAGACATAATTAAATAATTCTTTAGATAACTTTTATTATAATTAATACTTTTAAATGACAATTCACTCATTCATAAGACACTCTTGAACACCTCTGTGTACTGAGCACTTCATTGGAAATGAGACCTGTACAAAGAATCATGAGTTGGGTTTGTTATCATTGTGGAGTTCATAATTGGGAATGAGGAGAAACATGCAAAAATAATAAATATAGATCATCCTAATGGCTTCAAACTCTCCAGCTTCTCAGATACCCTTTCCTTCAATATCCATATGTAGTCCCAGTCATCTTAGGAAGTCCAGGCCACCTCTCCTATATTTCTTAGGGAAATATGCACATTTCCTACATATCCATATCTATTGTAGCTCCTCATATCTTTTTGCAGACTACTGCTCCTGGCTTCTTCATTAGTTGCTTTTGTCTGATTGAAACTATCTCTTGGTGTCACTGTAGTTTTCTCTCATATTCGCTCACCCCTATGCCTGGATCTGGCCTATCTCTTGATTCACCAAAGCACAGATGACCCAAAAATATCATGTTTAACAACTTCACTAGTGTAAATAAATATCAACATGGAAAGCATTATGTGCAACTCTCTTAGCATGCAGTTTATAGGCACATTAATTCTTGGACCCCTTGTAATAATTTAATGATCCTCAAAGCCCATTAGGTGAACATCTAAGTAATACAAGTACCAATAATCAGAATCCAGAGGATCAAATTTAATGTTGGGCTTCCATTACCTTGCTAGACATAAGAAGATTCCTAAGAAGTTGAATATGAGATATTGCCATATCACTTTCCTCTTAAGAACTCTCAATGCCTCTCTATCAATCAAGGATGATTCCAAGCTCCTCCAAAATATGCACATGGTCCTTAAGCCCTCCCTAGCCTACCTTTACAGTCTTTTTTTTCCAACCATTCTCTGCCCAAAATGCAAAACCCCGGGAACACCAAAATGCATGCAGTTCCTTGGCAAAGAAATGTCATGCCTCAGAGCCTTTGTCTCTGCTGTTGCCACTGTCTAGAAGGCAGTGCCTGCTCTACTATTTAACTAAATTCATCAATAAAGTCTTATTAAAGCCTTTTAATCCACTAAACCCATTTAGCATCTGTTCCCATAATAATTTAAAAAGGACTCTTTATTAGATTAAATAAATGAAAGGTAGCAGGAAACAGGGGAAATACTGGCTCTACCATTAACCCATCAGTGTTCATATCCAGATCATGCTACTGAAAGCTATATAGGTTCCTAAGCCTAAGTGTTCCCATTAATAAAAATGACATAATAATATATTAATATAATTATTATTAAGTCAAATTAGGAAACCTATTCAGTGTGTAGTACAGATTTATTCATTAAACAACATAGTTTATCTTATTAATACAGACTGATAGGAAAACTGTTTAGCACTCACAAATTTTTAAATCTGCTTACTTTTTGAAATAATTTTGTAACATTCATATAAAGCATAGACACTCTTCTGATGTTAGCCAACAACCTCATGGCAATTCTTTCTACACAGTACACAAGGCCCTATTCTTCTGTTCTAGTTATCTTAGTGGCAAAAAAATAAAAATAACAAACAAACAAAAAAACACCAATCATTTATTTGTTCACCAAGAGGGTAGGTATCTGTTGGGACAGCTTGTCTTTTAGACATGAGGGTGGCAATTCAACTGGAGTTTTGAGGATCTGCTTTCAGCATGGCTCAGTCCCGCAGACAGGGATGTGAGCCATGTTTTTCTCCACATGGGCCTCTCTGAGGGCTGAGTGGGCATCTTCAGAGCATAGTATCTAGGTTTCCCCAGTGAGCATTACAAAATACAGAAAAGTGAGATCTACCAATTTAATAAATCCTGACCAGAAAGTGGCACAGCATCACTCACACTGTATTCTATTTATCAAGCAGTCATAGATCCCATTCAAGGAGAGAGCATAGACCTCACTGTTTGATAGAAACTGTGTTAAAGAATTGGGGGAGAGGGGCATGGTTTAAAAGTGCTATGTCTCCCACATCGCTCAGAAATCATAGCTGGAGCCAGGCTGTGGCTGCAGGTTAATCTTATGCCAAAGCCCATTTCGCTAATGTAAAAACTGAATTAAGGAGAAATACAGCAAGTTTAAGCAACTTGTCCAGGGGGGGAATGAAAAATGTTGATTCCAAAGTCTTTAAAATAGCTAACATACTTTGGTTTTGCAAGACAAAATTTACTGATGTGTGGTAGTGCACTTTTAAATGATGATGCTGTCTATCATGAACTAGTTAAAAATATAAGTGAATTCTTATGTAGAGCTGTAATTTTAAGCACTGTGGACTACTACTATGAGCTAGAGTGACACCTGGTAAAAACGGTGAAAATCATAGTTTAAATGGCTAAATGATATTCAGTTTAAATCATTTCAGAACCATCTGCTTCTATGCAAACAATGCTTCTTTTGCATACATACATGTTATTTGGATTTAGACTGATTAGCTGCTTTGTACTATTTTCACAATTATAGCAAAAGCCTTCTCAGTCATAAAATGGAATTTTATGTGTACAATATGTATGTGTACAAATTTTCAGTGTACAATAACCAACTATCTATAGGGGAACCCCTTAAGAATAGCAGGGTAGTGTATGAGGCAACATCTTCAAAGAGTAATTTTCAATAAAGTCTGTAAAATTGTACAAGGAAAAGGACGGTGAGAATTTTGTAAGAGTTAATGAAGTTGTTGGGTTGCAGTGTTCTGTTTTACACAGCTTTCTAGCATGTAAGGGAGGGGGAAAAACTTTTAATAAAATAATTGTTTTTAAAAGTGGGTCATTATTTTGTATTCATCAAATCAAACTATTTCTCTTTTCTAAAATAGTAATAATAATTTAGGAATGATATAATTATGCAAGGTATTAAATATAGTTGCTATTGATTTTGTTCAAAAAGTGTAAAATATTCTGGCCATCCTTGACATTTTTATTCAAAATACAAATTTTGAACTGAGATAAGGGGAATGTTTCACTATAGCTGTATATTAAAAATACTGTTATTGTAAAGCATTTTAGAATAGTCTCCCTGCTCCTCAAGGGAACTTGATGGTAGAGCCAATAATAATTAGTACTGTTTTTTGAGGGCCTGTTTTAAGCTGAAAAGTATGTCAGTTTGTTAAGCACCTTTTCTAGAAGCATCATCTGCCTTGTAGTCAGGTAAATGTTATTCCCCATATGCAGGGGTTTAAGGGGACTGCTCAGCATGCTGCAAGTTTATAAGGGTAAGCTCTGTCTTACCCTTGAACCCAGAAATACTTTTGCTTTATCTCTACAAAACTCTGCTCTTCTACTCTTCTACCACAAGCCAGAGAGTACATCCTATATAATAAAGAGATAATATGCTAATTAGACTGGACAGCTGGACGATCTTCCAGACATCCTTATAGACGACCTTCTGGATGAAGCTGGGGCTGCGAGGGCCGAGCCCCTTGCATGTATTTTGTGCATTGGGCCTCCAGTGAGAGCATAAAATGTCAATGTAGGAAGAAGGAGAATGAAGCAGCAAATGTGACAAAGGGTGACTTTGGGCTGAGCGGAGGAATGAGTACTATACATATAGGGGAAACAGAATCTCCTTATGATCCAACCCTTTTAGAGAACTTTGTTTTCACCATCCCATTAGTCCAGAGCCGTCTTGACTGTTGATTTCCTCTTTTGGACCTTGGGGATACTTCTTAGGGAATGAATCATGGCCAAGTCAAGAGAAGGCTATGTCAATCTACCCATAAGTTCCCGATGGAGATTGTGCCCCATTCAGTAACAAGAAAGCCCAGGAAGGCCGTAGTGTAGCCCTCCCCATATTATCATCCCTCTGAACTCATGTATTACCACCTGGATCCATTACTTGATTCTTGGCTCATGAAGTCTTGAATTGTTAGTTCCCTGGGTAAACAATTCTTCCTCTCCCCTCCTTCCCCTTAAGGTGCATTCCTGCAGCTCCCTGTGCACCTGTCCCACATAGTAAATGTGCATGGATGAGCTCTGTGAAGCAGTGCCCACTAAAGAGAGTATCTGAAGACCTCCGAGGCTTCCCCATATCACTGTGTGGGCTTACATAGTGTTTTCAAGTGTACAAGTGATTTCCCTTTAATAGTTTTATCCAATCCTCACAACAACCGTGTGAGGCAAAGCCATAATGGTTATATCTACATATTACACAAAGAGGAGATTGAATCTCATTGTGGTTAATTAACTTGGCCAGAGTCCCATAGCTAGCTTATAAACTATTTCTAGAATGAAGGGAGGAAGGAAAAAAAAATCAGTATAATTAAGGCTTAAGACCAAATCTCTCTAACTTCATGTCCAGTGCTCTTTCCAATATACTGTCTTGTCACTCCACAGACATCTTGGTTAAGCTAATTTCACCAAAGGTTGTGTTGTTCAAAATGATTTGAAATGGCATGACTCATTGGTGGTAAGTGAGTGGGTGAGGAAACCAATGAAAATAACATATAGTGTTTTTTTTTTAAGTTTTGTAGGAGATAATATCTCTCAAGAGGTATATAGAAACAAGTTGGTATGGGACATATTTCTGGAAGCTGGGAAATGTATGCTGTCACACCGTCAAATACAGCATTGCTGAAGCATCCTCCACTTATTAAGTCAGTCTTTGAAGGACAATTTTTCAAAATTTTCCCTTATTAAAAGCCTTGGAGAATATAAGGTGAAAAGTGCCTAGAAACCATTTCTGATTTTTCTCCCCATCTTGCCTCTATGAATAGAATTGTCTCTTCCCTAAGCTTTAATCAGTGTCTCACTGAGAAAGTAGTGATAATCAAACCGATTTTTAATACCTTAACCCATTATATTTAATTGGGCTCTTTAAGTTACAGGAATAAATAGACATGGATGAACCTTCAAATCCCCAGGCACTAAATGCTGTTTACCTGATTCACTTCAACAAATCAGCCTCCTATCCTACTCTTCCCCCCATCCTACCCAAGCCCCCAGAAAACCCTGCAATTAAATGTATGGGCTGGATCATTTCTTGCTGACAATAATTATATGGAAGAATTTAGAATCTTATCAGAGGGTCTAATTGGGAGTAATAAACCTTCTAGCTAATCTTACACCTAAAGTCAACAGTCCCACTCTAATGTTGATGATAATGTGAAAGCTTAAAATAACAGACTGTATGAAAGATAACCGTCACTCTAAATTATTTCTGTGCATGAGTATAGCACACTTATGAGGGAGACTGTATTTTCAGAGTTAGAAAAAGAAAATGTTTCTGTCCTGGATGTTAAAAATATTGCTCAAGGCATCAGACCATCCTTGAAGAAGTAGAATTTGAGCCTGGTAAATGATTGAACTTGAACAAGCTGATACTGATGGTAGTTTAGGTAGAAGGGAGTAGAAGCCAAGTCAGCAAGGTGGGAGACCACAGGGGAATGGGAAAGAGTTCTACATAACTCAAATGTTTGAGGGAAAATAGATGGATGGTAAGGAAAGCCAGAATTCTCACTCTCCAGTTTTAGAAGGTTGCCTGAGGTGTCACAGATTTGGCTGCAGGGCTGAAATGCTTTTTTGTAATCACAGGGACAATTAAAAATGGCCCAACTTGGGAATGGCATGAATAGATCTGTGCTTTATACAGATCCACTGTGGTTATAGAATGTAATATGAGTGAGAGAAGATAGAAACTGGAGGCAGCGAGGAAACTGTTACAATTATTGTAGTGACAGGTGGTGAGGTTAGAGTCATGGGGGTGTCTTTAGAGTAAGGATGTGGAACAGTTTCTATCATAGTGTGAAGTGAAAATTACAGGAATTGTTGAGTGATAGTTTATGGAAGTTGAAAAAAAATTGGAACTAAAAAAAATGATTAAAAGAGGAAGATAATAGCATTTCTTATAGATACAGGAGAAAGGCTATGTTGGGAGAGGAATGGAATGTGTGCTAGCCTTAGTGGTTTAGGAGAATATTTGAGCACCTGCATAGAGATATTCTATTGGCAGCTGGGTGTGCAGTGCTGGCATGGAAGTCCAGGGCCTGTTGTCAGTGACTATTGCCAGACTAGCACAAGGCTACTAAATAAATACTGTGTAGAATTATGAGAGAGAAAGGAAGAAAAGGATACTACTTTAGTAAAGGTCTAAAATTCAAGGGAGAGATAGGAGAAAGAACATTGAGCTTCCAGTTTCTCAGGAGCTAGAAAGAGATCAAGAGGATAACGAACCATCAACATCAAGGAGGGAGAGATTCTTCCTCTGGGTTTTTGTTGAAAGAAAAGGTGAATAGATTAGGCAATTAGGAGACCACAAAAGGAAGAAAGAGAGACAGAAAGAGAGAAAGAAAGAAAGAAAGAAAGAAAGAAAGAAAGAAAGAAAGAAAGAAAGAAAGAAAGAAAGAGAAAGAAAGATAGAATGAAAGAAAAGAGAATTCTAAGTAGCATTTTGGAAGGAAAAGCCTGGATAGTAGGATTTGAAGGGTGGCATTTAGGAAGTTCCTAGTGAATTTAAATATTGTGGACCAGGGTTTTGATAGTAAAATATTGGAGAATGGTAGATTCATGTGATTTAAGTATGGGGGAGGATCTGGGCTGCAAAGTGGATCTGGTTGCTGTTTTGATTGCTTCTTTTGCTCTATTGTTTAGTAGGATATTTGGGAGTTGTGTGTGAGAACACTAGAATGAAAAAAAGGAAAGGGATGGAAACTAATGTATTAAACATCAACACATATTTTATAGGCAAGGCATTTGTAATTAGACTCTGACATTAACTATCCCATTTAATCCTAACACCACCAGAGGAGGTCTGCACGTTACAGTTGAAAATGATGCTCAGAGACATTAAGTCCCTTCCCCAAGGTTATGCAGCGAATATTTGCCAGCGCTGTAATGATATTAGGTCAGCAGTCAATTTTACTTTTACTTCTTCAATCCACAAATATTCAATGAGTACAGATTATGAACCAAATGGTATACTGGGCACTAGGAGAAAAACTGTCACTGCCTTCACGATACTTAGAATCTTGGGGGACAGTCATAGGGGAAAACTCCCCTTGATTATACTGAGGTGGATAATGCATAAGGCAGGTTGAAATGGAAGACATTTAATAAAAATATGGTATCGGAAGATTATATTTTCAAAAACTCTCAACAGTATTTACAGCTGGGACTTGGCAGCCTCTGAACATGAAACCTTGCCCATCTTGCTTTACCTTCCCGGATCTCTTCTCTTCTCTCTCTGCCCCACCACCACACTCCAATACCTCTGAGCTCTGGAACTTTGCAGATGCCTTTCCCTTTGCCTGGAATGTTCTCTACCTACTTGTTAATCTGAAAAATTCCTACTCATCTCTTCATCATCAGCTCCCCTCGCCTGGGACCTTCCCTGACATCATTAAACAAATGTAGATGGGTCCTGTGAGCATATCCTGCCCTCTGCTCAGAATTCAGGTTTAAAATAGCCCTGATTTCTTCTCTAAATCAGATCCCTGAATTCAGGAAGCATGCATTTCCTTCCTTATACCCTAATGCTTTGCACACAGGAAGCCCTGGGAAAAGCAAGTGGAATAAATGGCTGGGCATGTTGATAAAAGGGCATAACTTCTTAGCATCAGCAGAGGTGTAACTCTTTGGTAATATCCTGGGAATGTTTTTCCATGTGTCTTGACCACATTTGTTTTTCATTTTTGTTCATTACCATAATAATAACTCTCCATTTGCAGCTTATGCATTTGCCTAGAAAATAGGGGGAGGGAATGCTATGAAGTGACCATAATTGTTACTACTTGAGTAGTTACCTGTATATTGTGAAGTATGAACAGAAAAACTCAACTGAAAAGCTGAAATGCTTCGTCCATTGTGGAGTATGTTTTCTTGGTGGAATGATAGTTTTAGAGAAAAATACCTTCCTATTCCACTAAATTATTTTATTTAACAAGAGCATGGATATGTCCTGAGTTGGACTTAAAAAAAAGCAGAGCCAGTCACATGGCCAAATGTTATCCCAGCTCCGGAGCCAAAACACACAAAGAAGAGAGTAATGACATTGGGACATGGACTGAATGTGGTTATGATTTCTCTCTTGTGTGCATCTGTGCATAAAAGTAGTTCAGCATGTTTAGAATGTCCTCCTTTCCTTCAGAAACTTGGCTCAATCCCATCTCACCTTTTCCTTAGGGCAAAACTACTCCGTGAAACTTTCCTTGTATTCTCTGACAGCACTTCTGTTGTTTTTATATCCATCACATTTTACTATAATTACTTATAGGTCTATTAATAATATTAACTGACAAACCTTTCCAAGCCAGAGGCATTGTTTTATCTATCCATCCTTGTATTCCCTAGTGCCTGACACATTGCCTGCTTCATAGAAAGTACTCAATAAATATCAAAGTGACATATCCCAACCATTGTTGTAATGATTGGAAGTAATTCAACAGTCATAAGGGTTCTAATCTTATACTAGATTATGAATTTGGTTAGTTAACCCTGTGAATATGGACCACCCTATATTCAGCATTACTGCTACTACTTTTATTAAAAAAGATGGTGCTCCATGTACTATATACAACTATAAAATGTTATTGATACTATGAAGTAACTTACCTTTCATTTTCTGAACTTCTTGCTCCTCTATTTCTATTGGTAAGTAAATTTTATTCTCATTTAATATCAGGAGAGATAAAAATATTTATTTTCTTTTGTTGGTGTTTAAGAATTATTTTGTTTTATTAAGTACATACTATATACTGGGTATTTTGCATGAATTATTTCTACTTTTCACAGCAACCTTCAAGTCATGGGAATTATGGAATAGCATGGGAGTAAGACAGAGATGTAATAGATTATAAAGGAAGCCCCTGGGCACTATCTTGATAATGATAAGAAAATATTGAAGGATTTTGAGTAGAAAAGTAACATGATCTGGTGTTTTAAAAGAAAAATTAGAAAAGAAGAAAATGGTGTGTTTATTCCTGAAAAGTCATTTTCTTCATTATTATATACTAGAAGCCTGGTGCATGAAAATTCATGCACTGGAGGGGGCGGTCCCTCAGCCTGGCCTGCCCCCTCTCACAGTCTGAGAGCCCTCAGGGGTGGGAGGTGACCTGGAAATTAGGGGAAGGCGACACCCCATCATACCTCTGCTGTTGCTACTGCCAGCAGCGCAAGCCTTGGTCGGCCCTGGTTACCTAAGCCTTGGGCAGCCCTGGGCAGCAGGGCAGCTGAGGGGACTGGGGGACTGTGGAGGCAGGTGCATGGAGTGGCTAGGCCCAGCTGGGGGTGGGCCTGGCCTTGCCACGTGCCTGCTGCTCCAGCAGGATTGAGGGGACTGGGCACTGCCATCTTTGAGGACAGGGCAGTCAATTAGCATATTCCCTCCTTATTGGCTGTGGGCGCCACCATCTGTGCGATAGTGTGTGGGTCAATTAGCATATTCCCTTTTTATTAGATAGGAAAATAAAACATTTTGTGGTCCTATATGATTATTATTTATATGAATTTTTTATTTGTATTTTCTAAATACATGTGCAAATTATTCATGGTTAGGAATAAAAAGAGAGTTACACAAATATCCCATGCAGAACAATTATAGTTAATTTATGGAGATACTCTGTTCTCAAGGAAGTGGTATATAAACCCCACCCCCTGAGAAGTAGTCCACACACAGTGACTTCCTACCAAAGAGTCCAGTGTGGAAAGGGAGGGCCATTTTACAGAGGAGAAGCCTGGCAATCACTGCCTCAGCTAGGTGACCAAGGTCAACTTCAACAGTGATCAGTCATGCTGATAAGCATGTGCCTTTGATATAATGTAGTGAGAATGCCATTTTACCTGTCTGGTCTTCCTCCCCAAAACTCATAATCTATGTTTAACTCTGAAAACAGCAGGAAAATCCAAGTCAGAAAAAAAGAAAATCTATCAAGCACCTGATGCTGCTCTTTAATAGCACTGAGTCATTAAGAAAAGAAAAAAAAAAGTCTAAGAAATTGTCACCAAAAGGAACCTATGGAGACATGACAGCTAAATGTAATATTGTATCCTGGATGAGTTCCTGGGACAGAAAAGGGGCTTAGGTAAACCCTGAGAAGCTCTGAATGAAATCTAGTTTATTATTATGTTAATGTATAAATGGGGAAATTGAGTATGGGGTATTTGAGAGCATGCTATTATCTTTGAACCTTTCCTATAAATCTAAAACTATAATAAACAAAAATAATTTATTGTTAAAAAGAGAGTTATAATAGAAAATTCTATATTGAAACTCTACTAAATGCTACTTAGTGATTCATTAATGGATGAGGGAATGAGAATTGCTACTAAGAAAAACAGAATTAGCTTTTTGGAGTTAGGCTGTACAATATGGTATTGGAATATGTCTTTTTTCCTAAAGTGAGCTAAAGTTTCCTTGATGCTAGGAGTTTTTCTTAGAGGGAACACTTTGACTTTGTGAAATGAGCACTAGACTGGGGGGGGGGGGGGTCTCTCCTCCTCCACTGTGTGATTTTGAGGAAGTTCAGTTTACAGTTTATCTGAAAAATAGAGATGGTAAAAGCTCTATCCATTTTAAAGTGATAGTATGTCAAAAGCAGATCTGAGATACACCATGTGTCTACTTTCAAAGAAAGTTTGAGAAAAATAATTTGAAAACATATGTGAGGAGTTTCAAATTGCAAAACTCTATAGAGATGTAAAGGAGATCTTCTAGAATTCACTATCTACATGTCTCACAGATCCCTCTAAGGAAGTATTTTAAATACCAATTCATAATTGTTTTTTCACATCTAGTTTTTTTTATTATTCTTAAAATATTTTATGTCTCTCCTTTGCCTCATGTCAATTGTACACTTCAAACTTTATTAACTGCAATAGAAAATAATAACATATTTAGTTCAAATTTAGGAAGTCCATAGAGCCTACTAGAAATTAGGCCCTTTCCCTGCCAAGGTATTTCCAGTTATTTTTGATATGTGCTTAAAATAAAGTTACTCAGGACTTGGCCAAGTTGTTCAATTGGTTAGAACATCATCCTGATACACCAAAGGTGCTTGTTCAATCCCCAATTAAGGCATATACAAGAAGCAACCAATGAATGCATAACTAATGGAACATCAAATCAATATTTCTCTCTCTCTCTCTCTCTCTCTCTCTCTCTCTCTCTCTCTCTCTCTCTCTCTCTCTCTCTCCTCTTCCTTTTTTGTAACTGTATTTTTGAAGAGTTAGAATTGCCATGGGTATCACAGTCCAGTATGAGTGTGATAATGGACAGAGATATAAAATTAGAACCAGAAGATGGGCCACCTGTTCTAGCTCTCCTACTAAGTTCTCTAAATTCCAGTCTCTTCCTCTCTAAACTGGAGAACTGGCCATATTTGTGGCGGCTTCCCTCTTAGACTTTATATATCACACAGAAAAGGTAGACATTATTATATGGTCAAGTTCTCAAACAGTTTCATCTGTGTCACCTGACTGAGGGTTTGAATACTAAACACTAAATTGAAGAAAGATTCTTATTATAGACTAGTGCCCAGCAGGAGTACACAGGCTTTGTTATTCTTTTAATTGAAACCATTTCACAATTTTAGTTCAGACATTTGTTTCATGCCTGAGTGACTTATAATAACTCTATTTGGTATTCCCAAAATAGGAGCAAAAAGAGAAAAACAATCATATTCTGTTTACCCTATTGAACAACCCACTCCTACTATATGCCAGGGAGAATCAAAGACTATATTATTTTTTAAGATGAAGCTACAGTTTTATTATTCAGTTTTGCATAAAATGCCTATAATTTGTTTTTAAGGTGGAACCTCTACTCCAAGGTTTCCCCCATCAGATCATCTGAACTGGACCTGGGTTGCTTCCTCCAGGTTACCCAGGCCCAGGTAGTCTGGGGACCTTAAAGGAGCTCTGGTTGAACTGGCAGAATACCTGTCATGTACCTCCCTGGTCTCAAAAGAGGTTGTGAGAGGAGACATACTATGTGAAACAGCCTGGTGTCAGGGAAAAATCATGAGTTCTGAGGTTGGAGAGGCATGATTTCAACTCTTACAGAACAAAGAGACCTAAAAGTAATTGTATTCAGAGATTGTGATAATGAGATTTGGGGCAGACAGAAATATTACTAACTTATTAAGTCTTACAAATAATTAGGACACTTGGCACTACCATTTTGCCCCCACCTTATTCTCCATATAGCAGGTTGATACAAACAAAACAAAAAACAATCCATGTTATAAATAACTTGTCTGTGGCATATAGTCAAATGGGTTTTTAAAATATTATTTACTTTTTATATTAGAACTAACTTCAAACTTAAAGGAAAGTTGCAAGAAAAAAAACATAATACAACATTTAATACTTTTTATCCAGATTTACCTATTGTTAACTTTTTACTCTAATTTATAATGTGTGCACACTTTCTGGACCATTTAAGGAAGGATACTGTTAGGGTCACTGAAGGAGGAATGCACAGGCCAAAGTGGTAAGGGATTATAAATTTATTAGAGCATCTGGATACCAGATGGCTGAGCCCCAAAATGGCGCCAGCACCCCAGGATGGGGGAGTTAGAAGTTTTAAAGGACTCTAGGCGAGCTTTTTCGGGATGGAGAATTCTCTGGGTCAGTCCAGATTTTGGGAATATCTAGAGGGGAGAGATAATGGTCTTAGAAAGAGGATCGGGGTCTAAGCAAAGGGGAATGTCCATTGTGAAGTGGCCTGAAGGTCAGTTTCCAGGGGAGGGGTATAATTCAATTATTTGACCAGACCTAACAGATACATTAGATAAATTATAGACCTTTAAACCTAATCATCTCAGTATTTCTTAAGAATAAAAATATTCTCTTAGATATCTACAATACATATTTATCAACTTTAGTGCATTTAACATTGACACGATATTTTTTCAAACAACAATTTGTGTCTCAGCCTTGTCAATTGACCTAATCACATCCTTGATAATGTTCTTTTTCTCCTCAATACAGTATTCAGTTTGAGTATTATAGTGAACTGTCATGCCTCTTTAGCATCTTTTAATCTGGAATATTTCTACTGTTTTTGTTATTGGACTAAAGGGGGTCCATTTGCCTGCATGCATCAAAGCCCAGGAGATATAAACAAGAGCTGGCAGCAAAGAAAGTAAGGGTTTATTTTTAGGAAGTGGCCAGAGACATAGGTGAGCTAATGCTCAAAGACCTAGTTCCTTGATGACTTCCAGGGGATGGGTTGTAGCGGGGGTGTGGTGGTGGGGGTGTGGGGGGGCAATCATTAACCATGGGGACTAAAAGAGAGAGTCTTGGTCAGGATTGTGATCACTACTGACTTGGTGCTGGATCGTTACATATAATCCTAATGTCAGCCTGGTTTCCTGGCTTTTCTGGGCCTGGAGCTGAAACACAACTGAAGCCCAGGTATTATTTTTAGTTTGATTGAAACTCTGTCTTTGTGGTCAGTAGACCCGAGGCTTTGTTCCTAAGACTATTTGATGCCTACCAGAAGCTCATTGTCCTGAAGGCTTAAGGATTAAAGGAGCAGTGTGCAAGGGAGGAGGGGCAGGTCAGTCAAGGTGCTCTAAGAGTCAGTTTGAAACCCAAAGTAAAAAAAGGAGAAAAAGTCATATTAAAGAAATGAAGCTTCTACCTGTTGCATTTTCTGTTTTCCTTTTGTTTTTGTTTTTGTTTATTAAAGAATACAGCTCCCCTCTTCCTTTTTTTTTTTTTTTTTAATAGAATGATCTTCATTTATGGTTGCCTATGTTTCCTCATGATTATATTCAGGTTATACGTTATGTTTTGTTCTTTTCAGGGTATCACATCTGCAGGCATACAATGTCCTTCTCATTGGTGATATTTATTTTGATCACTTAGTCAAAATATTGTTACTTTTCCTTCACTATATAATTATTATTTTCTTCTCTTGTAACTAATAAGCTGTTTATAGAGAGATTCCTTGAAACCATGGAAATACCTTGCTTCTCATCAAAAATTTATCCTAGGTTTAGCACACTTTGATGATCCTTGCCTGACAATTTTTTTTTCTGTGATGGCTACAAAATGCTGACTTTTCTAACTTCAGCATTCCACCTACACTGATCAGTTGGCACTCAGCATTCTATTTTGAGCAAAAGCTTTCCCTTTTCTCTCTCTCTCTCTCTCTCTCTCTCTCTCTCTCTCTCTCCCTCCCTCCCTCCCTCCCTCCCTCTCCTTTTCCCTCTATCTCTTTAATATCTGTTTATCTGATATCTAGCTCACTAGCTATATAGGACTATCTCCCTTCAAAATCTATACTATAATTTTCATTTATACCAGTTGCTGACTTATTTTTGAAAAATGTGAAGAGGCTCTTTTTTTTTTGTTTTGTTTGCTTTTTAAAGATAGATAGTTTCTAAGCTAATTCATTTATTCACCTGTTAATTAGCTAATTGTTATGGTAATTAGTTTGCAATATGTGTCAGGTAGTGAATTTGTACCTAAGATTTTGCTTTCAAGGAGCTCACATTCTAGGTAAATACACGTATATGTATTTTAGAAAATAACCTACTGTTATCCTGTATTTCTGTATTTTTCTTAAACATCAATTAAAATACACAACCTGCTATGGCTAAATTAACATTAAAATATTGATATTTCAATACGGGTTGAAGATCACACCCATTACTCAGTAGATAAATAGCAATATTTCACTCACTACCATTCTTCAGCTAATTTCTCCAAGATGATGAGTTATGGTTGGTACTAAAAAGGTTAAGAATAGAACTATAGGTTAAATATAAAACACTGGCTTTCCCATTTATAAGCATAACATGTTCTATTTTAAGCCTTCCTTCAAAACCTAATACGAACAAGGTGCTAAAAGGGAAACAAAACTCGTTCTATCTCTTTCTTAAAAATGCATTCAGAAAGAAGTGAATTCCTGAATAAGACACATGGATGGTCATTCTTAGTAGGCTGTATGCTGATAAATTAGTAGAAACCTCATATTATCTTTGTAATTTTCATGTTAGGACTTATTTTTATAAAAGGGGTAAACAGCTAAGAATTAGACACATACCTTTTATGGACACTGTTTCTGGACAGTTGACGCTGAAGGTCTCTGAGCTTTTAGAGTGGAACTTTAATTATTATTCCCAGCTCACCTGCCTGAAATTATGGCATGGCTTAGAACATTGGTAGAATAGGGCAGGGTTTGGGGAGCTGGGAAGGAAACTAGCTTATACTGAGCAACTCTTAAATGTTAGACTCAATTGCAGTTTGTTCTATAACTGTGATAGAAATTCACACCCATTAACCAGAAGAGAAGTCTGAGGTTCAGAGAAAGAAGTGATTTGGCAAAGATTATAAATCTGGCATAATTGACTTTGCTCAGGTCAGACTCAGCTCCTGCCAGAACTCTGGCTCTTTCCACCACAGGGATGCCTGGTGTCTGGGGCACAAGTTCAGGGTAAATAACCATAGTTCTTAAACTAGTGTCTTCAAAAGACTCCAGGACAATCTGCAGAAAATTGCCTATAGGCCAGTGTTCGGCAAACTCATTAGTCAACAGAGCCAAATATCAACAGTACGATTGAAATTTCTTTTGAGAGCCAAATTTTTTAAACTTAAACTATATAGATAGGTACACTGTTATTAACTTAATTAGGGTACTCCTAAGGCTTAGGAAGAGCCAAACTCAAGGGGCCAAAGAGCCACGTGTGGCTCGCGAGCCACAGTTTGCCGACCACAGCATAGGCTAATGAATATTGCCAAGAGCCACCTCTCCAATTCCAGAGAAAAGGCTTAAAACTCACAGTGTACAGTGTACATAATGCTGTTCAGACTGTCTTTGTACCCATTATATAATCTCATCAGCAATAGATTTCATTAAAAATAAAATATTTTATTAAATAATTAACTTAATTTGCTTTCATTATACTAATAGATAGTAGAGCACAGAAGATAACATCAAATTCTAACATCAAATTCTATTCTAAAGTCCTGGCTGACTAATTTGTTCTGCTGTTTTTGAGCCTATCCCTTTGAGTTCCCTCAATGCAATCATATTAAGTGGTGCTCTTTGTGACACACTGAGTCAATGCTCCCCTGTCACCATCCAGGTGCCACCTGCCATTTTGTAAGTGGGCCAGAGTTCACATATGGGTCTTGACAGATCCATCCTCATATTACTGTGGCACTTAATTTCAGTGAAAATACAAACTGGCATCCAGTTTAGACACCCATGGGCTGATCTCTCTTTGGTAGCAGCTGCTTGGTGGAGCCTGTCAGGAGGTAGATGACATTGGCATTTGGGAATTGAGTCACCTTCGGGAGAAGTGGCTGTGTTTTCCCCAAGTGTGCCCATAAACAAATTGGCATACAGGAGTGGTTTAAAGAATCCACTTACTTAATATTTATGCAGATGATAGGTGTGGTTTTGCAAACAGTTTCTTTACTTTTATTTAAATAGAGAGAAAGAGGAAAAAAGAAAATGTGGTTAGATATTTATTTTGGTTACTTTACCTACATAACGCATGTCATAAAGTCTGTTTTTAAATGCCATTTGGTTTTAAGACGTTATTTTATCAAAAGATAGTTACATCACAGCAGAAGATTGGCTAAGTGTTCTGACATGGACTTATTGACAGGTAAGTTCAGTGTGGTCCAGGCCTGATGGGGGCAACACAATTTCAAGGGTAGATTCAACTTTGTGGATCCAGAAACTTGGCTATTACATACAACAATGACTATCACTTTCCTTATGAATATTTGAGTCTCAGTAACCAAATTTATTTTTGATAATCTGAAAAATCATTTTAGCCAACCTCACCTCAGTCCACACAGGGCTAGGCTTGCAAAGTGACCAGAATTTTGTACCAGTTAGTCAGGGCACTGAAATGTCCTCTGAATAATGCTAAAATGCGCTGGCTTTTTAAAGAAAAAATCTTTGGATTTCCTGTTAGTTCTTTCTTGGCAAAAGACTATGTAAAGTTTCTAAATTCAAGACCTAAAATAAATATAGCATTCCCCTCTGGGACAACTAAAAATGGTGTTTCTCTGATATTGCTGAGGTTTGAGCAGAGCACAAAGCAAGTCTGGGCACATATTTTAAAATTATTTAACATTTTCAATATGTATAGTGTTGTACTAGGGGCAAGGGATTCAAAAGATGAATAATGTGCATTTCTTGATATTAAAAAAGTCCAATAAGGGTAAAAATAATTACAATTGACTATAATAATTGATATGGGCAAATATAACTCAATCTGCAGTAGAAGAGGGCAGGGGGAAATTATGAGTTTAGAATTTAACATATTTGGTTTGAGGCCCTTTTGAAATATCTGAGTACATTAAACAAGTAACAGTTGACTATAAGAATATAGGGGGGAAGGTCAAGGGGGAAAAAGCAGACATATGTACTACTCTTTGTAATATTTTAAGAATAAAACAAAATTTAAAAAGAAAAAAAAGAACATAGGAATAAGCACTAGTTTAACTAAGACTTTTTTTTTTACTGACCAGGATGCAAGGGTGATTTATTTCTTGGGTCCTTCTACAATTGGATTCAAAGAATGAAACCACCCACAAAAGGTGGTAGATGGAAAGGGTGGGCATTTATCGGAAGCAAGTACAGACTCCTACGTGGGGAGGGGGTCCCAAGGGGGTAACCCACTAAGCTGCTTTTTTCCTAAGGTTTATAGTTTGCAGTTCTTTGTCTCTTGATGCTCCCTTCTTATTGGTTACTCTTTTGCAGAATATCAGCTTCAAAGCCCAAACCCCACGTGGTGCTCCCTTCTTTTTTCCCACTTCAGTGATAGAATTCTCTATCTCCTGTGAAAATCTGTTTTCCTCTGTCTCCCATTTGTTGGCATTTCTCTATCTTCTGTGAAAGTTTGTTTCCTTTTTCTCCCCATATCCTGTGGCTTTTCCCTATCTTTTGTGAATGGATGTATTCCTCTTTCCTTATCCTGTGGCACCTCTTTCTTTTCTCTGTGAATGTATGCCTTTTGGCAGCTCCGAGCCCTCACCTATGCAGTCCTCCCCATGGGCCCACTTTATTCCTAAAACTCCCTAAACCTTCCTGTTTTATCCCTAAAACTCCTTTCAATATTAAATAGACTGTTTGAAAATAAATTATTTATTGGAGTAGTACCTAGCATATGTTGAGCAATCAATATAAAACAGGGACAGTGCCAAATGCTTCCTGCATATGAGATCAAGTTTTAGTAGCAGCCCCCTGGGATAGGTGTAATTTCATTAAAAAGAATTTTGGTGAGGATAGTCCTGCCCTTTGGACTGTAGAAGGCCCACATAATCATTTGGTCTGGCCCTGCCAAGGCATTAGGAGTGAGTTAATTACATGTTTGACCAAATATAGCAGGCTAATTTTTAAGTAGATAATTTTGTATGGCCCACTAATTATGTTGTAAATACCCAAATGGCCCTTGACAGGGAAAAGGTTCCCCACCGTGTTAGGTGATGCTCAGTGTTGCATAGCAAATAAGCAAGGAAACTGGAATTTGAGCCCATGATCTGCTTTCAAAGTCTGGACTTTAGACAAGTGGTGTGCCATGACCTCAGGTAAGACAGAATTGCCTCTCTCTGTAATGGCCTTGGAACAGAGTTTTGAAGACTTGAGAGGAAGTTTCCTAAATGAGGGTTTGATGAGACTGCTTCAGACTTCCTGTGAAAATGATCTTTGAAGTAGATTTGCCAGGTCAAATTCAAACTTTGCCACTTGCTTACTGTGTGAGTGTTGCTACCGAATCCATCCTCTCTGAGAATCTATGAAAGGACTAATTGAAACTTAACAAAAATATTGGTGGTATTGAAGTAGAACACACGTATCGAAAGACCTCTTCTGAGCTCAGTACATAGTAGGGCATCTGTAAACATGTGTTTTTTTCTTTACCGTGCGCCTTTTCCTAAAGTGGGTCCAAAAGAAGGGAGCGCACTCAGCTTAGCAGAATGCACCAAGGCTTTCCCACCAGGGCTTCTGGATGCAGCATGTGAAGAGACCTTTGCAGTTGCTTGATAAAATACAGAGGTCTGGGGTGAGGCCTGAGCTTTTGCTTTCTAATAAGATCCCAGGAGATGCTAATGCCGCTCTTCTGTGACCACTCTTTCATCAGCAGGGTTTGTGTTGTTTGAGTTTTTCTTCTTTTGTGTTGTATTAAGTACCTCTGGATCCAGGTCAATTTCTTTCTGCTTTTGCCTTCAAACCAAACAAACAACAGCTGTTTTCACAGTCCCAAGTGGTGGTAGCAATATTGGACATCTTCCCAACACACAGAGTGCTTATTGTTTGGAAAAAATAATTGAACAGCGGCAAAAGCCTATATAAACAACGACACTAATAATGCTAGTGCTTTTCAGTTTACAGTGTGGTATCCAGAATTAAATTACCTCAATTGATTCAGCTGTTAAATAGGTATTTTTAAGAGGCTACTAAGTCCAAAGTGATGAGGGGACAGAAAAGACTGAGGTGCAACTTCATGATGCTCCTAGATTAGTCGGCAAGAAAGGCAGGGAATTCCATGACAACAGGATCATATAATGAGACCTATAACAGAAGCAAGTTCAAAATAAAAATCCCATAGTGGCATGGAGAGGGCATTCCTACATCCAGGGTGTGAAAGAGGTCAAGGAAGGCTTCCCAGAGGATTTTGCATCTTCGCCACCTCAGGCATTATCATCATCATCATTATCATCACCATTGTCTCTGTTAACATCATTGCCATCATCCTTACAACCATTATTTACAAGTAAGTAAGAACTTAATTCTTACCAGGTATTGTGCAAGGCATTCAGTGTGCATTATCTCAAATAATCCCCATAACATTAATAACTATGCAGCTTTTAGTCACCCTTTGAAGGAGTCCTACTAAGTAATAATCTTTTTCCACCTTCTGGAGGCTGGGGAAGAAATTCTTAAACATATTTTTGGCTGCGACGGGATGTTTGTCTTTATGTAAGGAAAACATTATCATCTCTTTCTTCATTCTTTATTCTTTCACTTTCTGTGTGTATCTCTTACATCCTCTTTCTTAATTCTTTCACTTTTTGTGTGTATTATCATCCTCTTTCCTTCTACCTTTTATTCTCACTCTCTTTAATTCTACCTTCCAAGCATCCCTCCCTTCTCTCTCCCCATCTTTTTTTTTAATTATTTTTTTTTATCTTTTTTGAGTTGAAGAGGTGAATGGTATATTCCTAGTTAAATTTTCATAATGGATTTTCTGCATTTATAATTACAATGTGACCACAAAGTGTCATGTGAAGAACTTTGCTTTGTAGTCAAATAGAACCAGTTAAGATTTACCATCACCAATTGTTGGCTTTCTGATCCTAAGCAAATTAAATTTGCCTTAATTTGCTCACGTGTACAGTTGACATCATAATACCTTTCTCACAATAGAGGTGCAAATAAAATATTGCCTGAAACTGAAAAAAAATTGCAAAATGAAAAGTTACTATCCAGTTCAAGAAACCGTGAAGAAAGTTTTGGCTAGGCATGGTGTAAGGGCATCTTTTGTGTGTGTCTTCATAAGTTGCCATGGTTCTGTCTTACAGAAGATTGTAGCATTTGCATTGGCAAAACTGATTCTCAGTTATATTTTTGTCCTAAGTGCCCAGCATAATGCGTTTTTTGATATGTGCTCAGTAAGTAGGACATTTATTGAATGGAGCCCCAAGAGAAGTTGAATCACTAGGGATGCAAACTTCTATGTCAGACAGGCCAGGTGCTCTCCTTCTCACTTAGCCCCCAAAGAAGTTTCTCTTGCAAGGAAATCATCCAGGTCAGTTACTCTGCCAGTGAGAGATTGTTGGCAGCATTTTCCTGCAAATTGGAGAGTAGAAAAAGGACTGCTCAGCCATCTGCCACCAACATCTTAGAGAACTATGATGTTTAGGCAATTATGGCTTTCCCATGGTGTTCCCCAATGCTCTTTCCAAGGAATTTTTTTTTTCAACAGAAGAAAAAGTATCATAAAAATAGCACAGCAACTTCAGCCCACAAAAATGCAGAATACTATAGTTATTCATTTACTCTCTGGAAATTTCTCCTGCATTGTCTTTGTGACACTGCTATACTCTCCTGACTTCATGATATTCCAAGGTCCCTGCATCATCTACTCAGAGTCCTGTGATTCAACATCCTCTCATTGGTCAAACCTTCAAATAGTCATCCTCATCTGATGGCTCTGGAAGCTCTCCACTTCCGATATGGTTATTCAGCTCTACATATCTGCCATCTTTTAAGTCACTTATGACTAGCCCACAGGCACCTGAGCTCTCCACAGGAATGCTTATATTCCCTACATAAACTTGTTCTCCTATATTTGTTACTTTGGTGAATGATATAGGCAGCAACTTAATACTCATAAGCACGTTGTAAGTAAATATCATTGCCCTAATTACCTGATAAGAAAACTGAAACTTAAAGACTCATGTAGATGGAAAGTGAAAGATTTGCCCTGCAATCCCAGATCATCCTACTTCAAAATCTGTGTCTCCTCTGATAAGCTTTACCAGAAAGAAAAAAAAGGGGGAGAAATATTGATTGTAAATAGTGAGGCAATTATAAAATGCCCAGCTATTACAACAGGTACCACTCAAATGAACCTAATCTTCCTTCTTTAGACCACTTGCCCTGCTTAGTCAAAATCATGAACTGAATAACTTAGTGGAATTTTTAAAAATAGTTGTATTTATTTTCTTTTATTAAATCACATGATGTTACTATTTGAAGATTACATCTGTGAGTAATTTCTCCTACAGTCTTTGCTGAAACAAAGTCTATATGGACTGGAAATAATTGCATAATTCTGGAATGGTGCAATTCAAATTAATGAAAGAGGAATTGACAAGTTGACTTTGCACTCTGGAATAAATACTGATTTTAGAACTCCGTATGACCAAGACACTATTCTTGGCTCATATGCAAGCACAGATAAAATAGTTGAAAGTGTTAATGTTGTTTATAAGATAAGGCATTAGAAAAATACACAGTACGCCATTATCCCTCTTTTGTCATTGCCTAAATCCTGAATGCTGTTAAGGCTACATGTTCTAGATCCTGCTTGAGATAGTGTGCTTATAGTGAAGGGAAACAATGTTAAAGCATCTTTAGGGCGTGGTTTGTATTGAGGAGTTTGTCCACTGTAAAATATTATCTTGCCTTATTAGGATGGTGATTAATTTTTAGGAAACTTTTCTAATGTCCAGGACTACTATAATGATATTCATTTTAAATGACAAGAATACCTATTTTTTAATGTATATTGAGAAAGCGTTCTATGGAATAAATCTCAAAAGTCAAAATTGACTTTTTGTAATCCAGGAAATAATTCTGGGCAATACTGTTCTTCATTATCTGTCATAGATAGAATGATGACCATTAAGAAGAGAGGAGCTGCCCTAACCAGTTTGGCTCAGTGGATAAAGCATTGGCCTGCGGACTGAGGGGTCCCAGTTTCGATTCTGGTCAAGGGCATGTACCTTGGTTGCGGGCATCTCCCCAGTGAGGAGTGTGCAAGAGGCAGCTGATCGATGTTTCTCTCTCATCGATGTTTCTAACTCTCTATCCCTCTCCCTTCCTCTCTTTAAAAAAATCAATAAAATATATATATAAAAACAAAGAAGAGAGGAACTACCAGATGTTCTTTTTCACAGACAGAACCATAAATGGGATTCCATTGTCAGACAGTTTCCCTTAAGTCTGCAGGCTCAAACACGAAATTAATGGTGCTATGGACTAAATGTGCCCCTTGGCCAAATTCATATGATAAAATTGATCCCCAATGTCAGGCTATTGGAGGTAAGGCCTTTGGGAGATGATTAGGGTATAAAAGCAGAACCTTCATAAATGGAATTTGCACTCTTATAAAGGAGGCTCCTTTCTTCCATGTAAAGACATGGTGAAAAGATGACTGTTTATGAACCAGGAACTGGGCCCTCACCAGACACCAAATCTGTTGATGTCTTGGTCTTGAACTTCCCAGCCCTCAGAACTGTGATAAATAAATTTCTGTTATTGATAAGCCACCCAGCTCATGACATTCTTCTTAAGCTGCCTGAATGCGTTAAAACAAATATGAAGTACATTTATGGGATTGACAAGTAGATAGATTTGGGTTTGAATTACAGTATGCAAACCCTTCCTAACTAGTGACCTTGGGCAAATCTAATCATCTCTATTTCTTAGTTTCTATGTTTTTAAAAATAGAATGTCATAAATATATCTCAGTGGCAGGATTTTTGAGGCTTAAATACTTATTGTTGCTATAGTTATGACCCTATCTCAGTGCTCAATACATGGAAGAGACTTAGTCAAGCATAGCATTATATTGCCATTTCTTTGTTAGGTTCACATTGAATAAGCTTGAGAAATTACTATATGAAGCAGAAAACATATTAAATGGAAGTTTATCCCATTGAAGTAATCAAAATTAATTTCATTTTATGCAAAGAATTTACATCCCCAATGCAGAATTATAACAGAACCCAGATTAGCAAAAACATAAATATGTGAGCATCCAAACAAAGCAAGACTGGCACTGCCCGTTGGGTACTGGGAATATTGGGGGACACTTTGGGAAGTATGTGATTGTCTAACACTGTGCTGTATACCTGAAACTAACACAAACACTGTAATTAAAATGTATTTAAAATTTTTAAAAATGCTTTAGGGGTAACTGAGAAAATGATTTACTAAACCCCAATATAGTACTTCTTTTATTTTGGCTGATCCACAGTAGAAATATTTTGGCCTAGTTGACAGTTGATGGTGTTGGCAAATTTTTTTCTTCTCTTCTTCCTAGGAACTCAGCCAGACTACATTTTCCAGTGTTCTTTGCAGTTAGATTGATCATGTGACTGAGTTGTACCTTACAGAATATTAGTGGAAGCAAAATATAGCATTTGTAGGCATTATATAAAACCTTTTCAGCCCTGGCTAGCTTAGCTAAGTGGACAAAGCGTTGGCCCAAAGACTGAAGAATCCCAGGTTTGATTCCAGTCAAGGGAACATATCTCAGTTGCAGGCTCTATCCCCAGCCCAGGACTACATGTGCGGGAGGCAACCAATACATGTATCTCTCTCACATTGATGTTTCTCTCTTTCTGTCTCTCCCCTTCCCTTCCACTCTCTCTAAAAATCAATGGACAAATATCCGCTGGTGAGGATTAAAAAACAAACAAACCTTTTCATATGTTCCTCTGTGATTTTCATTCTTTTCAACTTGGGCAAAGTAATGGTCCCAAAGGCCACCTGGGGAGCTATGAATTGAAAATGACAGAGCAGCCATACTCTTGGATCATAAATGTGCAGAGATGAGCCTCTTCTCCTAAAACACATTCATACAAACACATTACTACCCCTTACTCTTACCAAATTGAAACAGGTCTCTACTATAATATGAGCAACAAATAGGTCAATTAAATGACCTATTATATTGAATTAACTCCTGTAGGTCTATGTGTCACCATAAAATCTAGCCTGCCCTAGTTAATATCATAGGTTAGATGTAATCTGGAGCCTAGCATCATAGCAGGCTGAATAGTCTAATCTGGTGTTTTCATTAAGCCCATGTAAAATCTCACACCATATTACTTCAGTTTAAAAGTGCAGCCAATTTTGGAATTCTTTCTATAGTGAAGGGAGATAGTTTATCCTAAAGCCTAGAGATAGCTGGACTTGGGTCTCATCCACGGAGAATCAGCAGCCCCTGGACCCATGATTTCTTTTTTTTTTTTTTTTTTTTTTTTTTTTTTTTTGCTAGCATAGAAGAAGTGTATGCCCTGGTAAAGAGCTATCCTTTAAATTAAGTCCACTTTAAGGTTCTACTTTTTAGAAAATCAGGTAAACCAGTGTTCTCAAATTTGACCACTTCTTCCTAGGAAGGGCATGTGGCATGGGGTATTAAACTGCAGAAGAGTACTGAGATTCCCTGAAACAATATCATAGCATCTAGATTCAATTTTTCATTCCTTGGACACTGTCCAGATATGCACTGCTAACATTGGTTTTCCTCCCTCTGCATTTTTCTGAGCTGCCATTGCTGACAACCTATTTTATCTTGACATATTTTATTCTTTTTTAGCTTAGCTAATCCCAATGAGTCAAGTCTTGTTCTGGCTTGGGAACTATCCATTCTCCTTAAGAAGACTATTCATATTTCTGAACCCATCCATTATGTGTTGATTTTATCAAACATTCAGAGCTCTCTGGAGACATTCAGAAATTTTTTTAAAGAAATGCTTCATTTCAGATCACCAATATGTAGATAAAAAATAAAAACTAGAAAAAATAAAAAAAATCTTTCCTCATTCAGTCTTGCACATAAGTTATTAGCTAAATTATTTTCTTATTGTTTTCTTTTGTTAGACAATATGATGATAAAAAAAAAAAGCAGTTCGATATAAAGGGTGTCCCAAAATTCACGCAAGAAGTAATTTTGATAGAAAACACAGGTTTATAATTAAAAATTGTAAATTTTTTATTGATTCATAAAGTATATATTATTGGGTTATGTATGGAATAGGATATCAGGTAAATGGCCTCCATGGCTTTGCTGGCACATACATATTCTTTTGTTGAAATTTTCCATGACTAGCAAAATAGGTAAGCATTTGAGGATGATGGGTGTGAATGTTGAGAAGAATTGGTCATTTTCTTTTCCTAAGAACCCTGGCAACTGGGTAATGAATGAATCATAGCTGGTGGGTGGAAGGAATGTTCTCATATATATTTTACTGAGGGAGTTCTGTCTTTTTTAAAGAGCATATATTGGTGGGGGGGGGGAGCGGGGGGACTCAGTCTTAATCCTAGGAAAAGGCAGAAAAATAAGAAACAAAATTAAGTTGAAATAATAGTAACTGTCTCTTGGATTGCAGTACTTTCCTATTTTTCAAATGTAGCTTTTACTTGGAGTTAATGGAATTTATTCATGCTCTCTAGTCTGAAAATACTTCCACATGAGCTGAAATTCTCAGTGGTACTGAACTGCATCAAATCTTTAGTCTGAATTCATTCACTACTTAAGTATTTCTAACAACAGGTTTTCTGGACATATTTATGGGTGTTGCATACCAACGGGATATTTTGCAAGAAATTCTTATTCTGAACTCCTGTTCTATTTTGGTACCTAATACTCTGTGATTATTTAATTGCTTGTGGTTAGGTGTCCCTGTGTCTCTGAGATTCACCCCAGTTCCTGTCTCATAAAAGCAACTTAATAATTGTCAGTACTATTTGTGCAATGTAAGCATACTGTACACAGCATCTAGATTTCTACTCCTTCCTACCATAGATAGAAGAAATTTATTTTGTTGGTATTGGTGATGAAAATCTGTAAGATACATAGATTTCCCCTCAAGAAAGTTAAAAGAAAAACACAAAAACATACTGAATACCTACTATTTGTTATATTCTGACAGGGGTTATCCAATAAGTAGTTTATTTAAATCCTCACAGAAACTTCAAAATGGTGGTATTATTGCCCCACTTTACAAATGAGGAAAAATAAAGTCTCAAAAACATGGGTTAACTCTCCTTATTCTTTAAATTTATCAATGCAAAAAAAGAGATAAGAATCACATGATCTTTTCAGACTAGGCTGAAACAGCTATAGAAGCAATCTGGAGTGTGTGAGTGTGTGTGTATGGGTGTGTAGGACAGCTTTCCTTTGTGAAGGTCCTTTAAGTGATTTTCTTGCATTGGGAGCCAGTCACCCAGTGAATCCCATTATTAATACTGATCCACTGTGCTAGAATAGCAAAGTGATCATAGTGATGTCTTTCTGAATAGTCTTTGAAGTCATCTCCCACTTTTGAACTTCTATAATATCAGGGAGGAAATGATCAGCTGCTACCTAACAGTAGTGTAGACATTTTTATTTAAAAACATAAAATAAGTAAAATAAAATAAAATAATAAAATAAAATCATATAATAAAGAAGAAATATACAAATTGATGGTCATGTCATTACAAAGATGGCGGCACCCAGTCCCCTCAGCCCTGCCGGAGTCCCCCAGTTTTTTCAGTCCCACTGGGGGGGGGGGGGGGGAGGTAGGGAGATGGCAGGTGCAACCTGTGGCTGGACCTTCCCTCAGTCCCCCAGCCACCCAGGGCAGGCCCAAGGTGCAGGCAAGCCTTGGATGGCGGCTGTCCAGCTGCCAAGGGCCATCCGAGGCTCAGGTAACCAGGGTTAGTAGAGGCTTGTGCTGCCAGCAGTGGCAGCAGCAGAGATGTGATGGGAGCGTTGCCTTCCCCTGATCGCTGGGTCACCTCCCACCCCTAGGATTCCCGGACTATGAGAGGGGGCAGACCGGGCTGAGGACCACCCCCCCCCCCCCCGCTTCCAGTGCATGAATTTTCATGCACCAGTCCTCTAGTAAAATAGTAAAGCCTTACCTCCCAGTTAGACTGTAAGCCCCATGGGGTCAAGAGCATGCTGACCTTTCTGAGAGAAATAATCTTGTTCCTCTTTTTCCTCCCCATCACCATAGCCTCAACACTCTTGTTATTGTTTCTTTTAATTAGTTACCTAATTGTAATCTCCCTCAATCCCACACAGATTTTTTTTTGTGGCTCTATTTTGTTTAAAACCTGCAAGTTCCCCTAGGCTACAAGGCAATCCTCCTATAACCCTGGCCTTCAATTTAAGATGGGCGGTGGGGAGGATTGGGCTCAATACTGCAATGACATCTTCCACTCTCATGTCTATGGCTAGTGTGTGGCTACTTCCTACTACACATGTGCTAAACTCCAACCAAAATATCTCCTTACTCAAAACATCTGGCTCACCCACTTTAGTTCTTTTATTTATGAGGCTAACTCAACCTAGAATGTATTCTGTTCCCTCCTCAAATTGGAAAAATGCCTACATAGCCCTCAAATCCCATTTTAAATATAACCTTTTCCATGATTCCCTCTCTAGCACTTTTGTAGAGTTTTTTTTTTAATCTTTATTATTGAAGGTATTACTTAAGCCTCCTTTTTTTCCCCCATTGACCACTTCTAGCCCACCTCTGCCTGCTACCCCAGGCCTTCACCATCCTCTTGTCTATGACCATGGATTATTCATATATGCATCCAACTTCTTTGGTTGATCTCTTTCTACCCACCTACCTACCCATCTTCAACACTTTGTACAAATTTTCATTGTATCAGTGATTAAAGTTACCGAAAATATTTCCTTGTTTGTCCCTTACCACATGATATTCTGGTGTGATGTTTGACAATGTTCTTCTATCTGGTCAGTAATGTTTTTTGAAAGAAAGGACTGGTTAGGGCTTGCTCCTGATAAGGAATGATTAACTATCAGCATTTTATTACCTTTATCTTAAGGTTTGACTAATCCTTATGTAAGTGAGCATCTTGTTTCTTAAAGAGAAATAGGGAAACTAGTATGGAGAATTATAGTTATTATTCTTAATGGTAGAAAAATGATAAAATTGTGAAACATTTCTTTTTCCATGTTTGGAAGAAAGAAGGTGGTGAGTCAGAGAATAAATGTTAATATTAAGGTCCTGGCTGGTATGGCCCAGTTGGTTGGGTGTCATCTGGTGCACCAAAAGGTTGATGGTTTGATTCTAGTCAGGGCACATGTCCGAGTTGCAGGCTCCATTCCCAATAGGGGGCATGCAGAGGGTAGTCAATGTTTTGCTGTTACATTGATGTTTCACTTTCTCTCCCTCTCCCTTCCTTTGTCTCTAAAAATCAATAAAGACATTTATTTAAAAAAAAAAAACAAAACCAAGGGTTAATATTAAGACAAAATGGAATTGAGTGTCAATTCCAGCATCACCATAAGATGATTTTGAGCCTCTACAGCAGCAGTTCTCAACCTGCAGGTCACGACCCCTTGGGGGGTCGAATGACCCTTTCACAGGGGTCGCCTAAGACCAACAGAAAACACATATATAATTACATATTGTTTTTGTGATTAATCACTATGCTTTAATTATGTTCAATTTGGAACAATGAAAATACATCCTGCATATCAGATATTTACATTAGGATTCATAACAGTAGCAAAATTACAGTTATGAAGTAGCAACGAAAATAATTTTATGTTTGGGGGTCACCACAACATGAGGAACTGTATTAAAGGGTCGCGGCATTAGGAAGGTTGAGAACCACTCTAGAGTCATGCGTTAATAAAATAAAATAATGGGAGGGGGTCTAAATAAAATATATCTTACTGAACTTATTTAAATTCATATAAGCTGCTGTATTTAAAAGGGGATAGTAGAGAACTGGCCTCAAAATTCAACATAAATAAATATTTAGCTTTCCTCTTGCCTTTCCTTTGATTCACCTCTTCATTTCTCAGTTTGCCTATTGTTCAGTTTTCTTCTCCTCCTTTAAGATATAGCTCGAGGATCATTTCCTTCAAAGAGTGTTTTCTATCTGGACAAACAGGTGTGTGTGTGTGTGTGTGTGTGTGTGTGTGTGTGTGTGTGTGTGTGTGTGTTTGTGTGTGTGTGTGGTGTGTTTTGGGGTCTAGGAGTGGAGTTCTCTGTTCTCCTATAGATTTTGCAGTTTCTTCTATAATAACATCTTGTGCAGCCCTAATAGTATATCATTTACTTTCCACCAAACCTGTGTATTTTCCTTATAAAGAGATTTGTATCCTAAATCTAGCACAGTTCCTAGCGAAAGGTAACCAGATAATGAATATATCATATATCACTAAAGTCTGAGCCTCCACAATGTGCTTTATCTTTGTAGGGACATTTACAGGCTGTCTCAAATTCACCTCTTTTGGGTATCTTGTCTTTACACAGTGTCCCCTGCAGTACTTAGCCAAAGGTTTGGATACAGTTGTTGGCCAACAATGTTTGCTGATGGAAATAAATCCAAGGAGCTATAATAAAAATGAGTCAATTTTTTAGCCACCTAAATGTATTACAGAAGTAACCATTTTATGTCATGCCTCTTAATGATTTTTCATTTTACAAATAGTAATAGAAGTCTCTCAGAGGTTGAGTATTTCCTCAAGAGAGCATGATAAACAAGGATTTAGAAATCTTTAGTCCCCTCACAACACACAATTCAACACAAACATTCATTAAAGGCAAATGCCATCATCTGTAATCAAGTATGATTTTAAAGAATTAGAGGGTGCTTAACCTAAAATAACAAAAATAAAATAATTTATCAATACAGAAACTATTTTTCTTTTCCAGAGCATCACCCACTGCTTTACTAAGTTTTGTCATGACTAGCATTTCACTTACAAAAGTAATGTGCTGCAATATTCCTCTAAAGCAGTGGTTCTCAACCTGTGGGTTGCGACCCCTTTGGAGGTCGAATGACCCTTTCACAGGGTCACCTAAGACCATCCTGCATATCAGATATTTACATAATGATTCATAACAGTAACAACATTACAGTTATAAAGGAGCAACGGAAATAATTTTATGGTTGGGTCACAACATGTGGAACTGTTTTTAAAGGGCCAGAAGGTTGAGAACCACTGCAAAGTCACAAGTATTCATGCTAGTTTCCTGCTTAGTTGTTAGCAGAGTGCTTTCATGTGTGTTTAGTCTTTGGAGAGAGGTGAGAGCTTGTTCTAGTTCTATTTCACAGAGGAGGAAAATGAATCTGAGGTCAAGTTATTCCCAGAAAATTACTATGAACTTACCATTACAATTAAAGGGCAACACTAGAATGAATTTGTGTCTTTAAGTTATCTTGTTGAACTTATAATCCATTTTTCCAATAACGGATTTGTCCTACTGTTTCTTCTGTACTAATAGGAGCATGGATGCACAATTTTTAGATATGTGTCCAATCTTCCTCTCTACTTGAGGTGCTTAATTTATCCTTTTACTGTCCTTGACGTTTCCCCAATAGAATCATTGGCATATGGGAACAGTTATTTTTTGTTATTTTATTGTTCTCTAATAGCACTGTTTTGTTCAAATTATATTTATTATCTTTATATGATATTTATTTTGGAAATATTTGGCTAAAATTTTGCTAACAAAATTCACATGCAGAGATGAAAATGCAGGGCTACCCCCTTCAGGAAGTAAGTGGATTGCATGATGGCAGATTGATTTTATCTAGTGTGACTATCTCTCATCATTTAGTAATGGCTCCTGTTGCATTGTGGGAAGAATTATGAGGCTGTGTCTAGCTTTGATAAGAAAATAATACCATCAACTTGTAATGTCTGTGATAAGAAAGGAGGGAAAATGGCTGCACATATGTCAGAAATGCATGGAGTAAAGGACAATATTTGCTTAGATTTGTTTAGTGGTTTTGTTTTTCACAATTAAAATGTGTGTGTGTCTTGAGATGTTATAAATAACATGTTCTCATTCAACAAATTTAAAACAATATAGACCATGTTTAGGATTAAAGTAGAAACATCTTTCTTTACTATGCTTTACACTGAGATGCTTACCTTTCATGCCTTGGGGACCATCCTTCTGTAGTGCACTATTATCTATAACTAGAGGCCTGGTGCACAAAAATTTGTGCACTCGGAGGGGGTGTCCCTCAGCCCAGCCTGTACCCTCTTGCAGTCTGGGACCCCTCAGGGGTGATCACTTGCTGGCTTAGGCCGGCTCCCCAGGGGATTGGGCCTAGGGTGGCTATCAGACATCCGTCTGGCAGCCTGGAAGCCCTCAGGGGATGTCCATTTGCCAGCGGGGAGCAGACCTAAGCTGAAGTCAGACATCCTTAGCGATGCTGAGGAAGCAGGAGAGGCTCCCACCACCACCGCTGTATTGGCAGCCATCAGCCTGGCTTGTGGCTGAGCAGAGCTCCCCCTGTGGGAGCGCACTGACCACCAGGGGCAGCTCCTGCATTAAGCGTCTGCCCCCTGGTGGTCAGTGTATGTCATAGTGACCAGTCATTCCCAGTCTTTCTGCTGTTAGGGTCAGTTTGCATATTACCCTTTTACTATATAGGGTAGAGGCCTGGTGCATGGATGGGGGCCGGCTGGTTTTCCCTGAAGGGTGATCCGGATCAGGGTGGGTGTCCCACTGGGGTGCCTGGCCAGCCTGGGTGAGGGGCTGATGGCTGTTTGCAGCTGGTCACACCCCCTTAAGGGTGGGGATCCCCACTGGGGTGCCTGGCCAGTCTGGGTGAGGGGCTGAGGGTGGGCCATTTTCAGGCTGGAGGGCGACTGAAGCTCCCAGCCTCTTTTTTTTATTATTATTCTGGGATTTATTTACCTTCTATAGCTGTCACTGGAGCTGAGAGCTGGCTCCAGCTCTGAGGCCCGGCTCCAGCTCTGAGGCCATGGCTGGCTGAAAGCAGGTATCTGGAGTTTGTTTGGGTTTTATAATTTAAGCATTGTTGCTGTCCTGCTCACTCCAGCTCTGAGGCTGCGGCTGGCTGAAAGCAGGTATCTGGGTTTGTTTAGCTTCTATAATTGAAACTCTGTTGCCATCACTGGCGCACTAAGCTCTGAGGCCCTGGCTGGCTGAAAGCAGGTATCTGGGGTTTGTTTAGCTTCTATAATTGAAACATTGTTGCTTCCGGAGCTCAGAGCTGGGCCACGGCAGGTGGGGAACCTTGGCTTCCTCCATCAGTGGAGCAAGCAAGCCTCCTGCTCGCTTCAGCTGCATGGCTGCTGGCTGCCATCTTTGTTGGCAGTTAATTTGCATATCCTGCTGATTAGCCAATGGGAAGCATAGTGGAGGTATGGTCAATTACCATGTTTGTCTATTATTAGATAGGATAAGCACACACATATTTACACATTTTAGAGTGTACACTTGAAATTATACAATTCAAATTAAAAAAATAATATCACACACATATTTATCTTGGATATAGCCATGTTTATTATTAAAATATTTTTATATATTTATTTTCTGATTCACTCCCAACCTTTCTTCATACTCCACTGCTCCAATATTAAAGGCCTTGTGTAAACAATGTTTATACCATTTATCCATGCTCATGCAATCATACAAGATGGGGCAAAAGTAGGTTTACAGTCATGAATATGTAAAACACAGTTTGTTCTTGTATTATTATTTATTATTATATCATTTTCAATATGAACAACTATAAGCCTACTTCTGCCCCACTCTGAACACCACACTTACATAATTTATACATACATGTGTTTTTTTGTGATTATATGTTTAAAATGTGGTTGTCTTTTACATACTTCCCAACAGCTTGTTTTTTTTTCTTAATTTAACAAAACAGTCTATGAATTCTTCCAAGTAAACTACACCTGCTATTTTCTTTAAATTATTTCCAATAATTTTCAAAATACTTTGATATCTAGTTTCTTATTCATCTTCTATAAACCACTGGGGTAATTATACCACATACTATTTGTTGGATTTTTTTGTTTGTTTGTTTTTACAACGTGTATATTACAGTTGAGAGAGATTAAGGAACTTGTTCAGGTCAGACAAGCATTAAATGATAAGGACAAAACTTTCACCTGGATCTTTCTGTCCAAGACCCAATGCCTCTTCCACTTTGTAGCAAAGGCCACAGTTAAGTTCCCAGCGAAGCTCAAGGATGAGGCTCTGCCCTAGGAGCTTCACAATTCACTCACCCAAGGTAATTTTCATGATAACAGCCTTTTAAAGTATTATTATACCCATTTTCCAGAATAAGGATTTGAGATAAAAGTTTATAGAACATGCCCAACCCCCAAGTCCATACTTAGATAGAGGTAAGAACCAAGCCCAGTGAGTGGCAAATGCCAAATCCTATAACCCTATATTATTATAATAATATATTAAACCTGGCTCTGAACATTATGTAACCTTTCTTGTAAGTTACCTTAAAATATATTTTTAAATACACTTTTGAGGACAGTGCCTTTTATTCTGCAATTATTTGTTGTTGTTTATTAGTAAATGGAGATTTGGGGGACAAATGCAAGAGAGATAAGGAATATTTTCTCTGGCTGATTGGGACTTAGTGCCATAGGAGCAATTATGAAATGAGAGAGTACCATCCACTGTTACGCTGTACCTGTACTGAATTAAAAAAAATAAAATAAAGATTTTGGGGCTAGAATTCACAGTCTTGTGTCTGAAAAAATTACATCTTAATCTGTTGTCTCCCAATGATGAAGGCAAGGCTGAGTGTGACTAAAGCAAAATCTTTAGGCAACCTCAATAATGCCATTTTTTTTACAATATGTGAATAATGAAAAAAATACACGTATGTTTTATATAATACTGTCATGCACAACGCTATAGGATTTCCTCAGATAAGTGATGATTCTATGTTAATTTTTCAAGGACATGTTAAGATGTGTGTGTGTGTATGTATGTGTGTGTGTGTCTAATACTGATAGGCATTTCTCTGTGCATTAGATGCTTGGCATTTGGTTTTGTGTGGTATTTACAAAACCCAAATAAGTGGTAAGTGGTAAAATAAATAAAATGTTTTGGCAAGAGAGAAAAAAATGTTCTGAACCTCAGGATATAGATAATATAGACATATGTCACTATAGATTGTGTGCATTCCTTTTGACTACTTGATTTGAGGAGTCATATGATATTTTTAAAACTATAAATAGCATGAGCTGTGCTCTACTGTATTTACTATTTACTACCAAGAGAATACTCTACTCTTTAAAGAACAGAACACTAGAACAAACTGTCCAGGTCTATAAAATCAAAGTGAAGCCAAGAATAAGCAACAGTGCTTGGAATTTTGACCATGTAAGTAGATAAATAATGTGGTTTTTCAACTAATTGCTCTACCTTTAATCTATCTATACATCTATTTATTTATCTATCGAAATGTGCAAATCCATGTCCATAAAAAGATTGAAGGTATTATGTATATGTGCATGTACTATTTAAAACAATGATTACTTTCTATATCTGAGGCATCCAACTTAATGTTGTCACCTGCATTATCGCATTTGATAACCATATGATCTGTATGGCCATTAATACTAATTCTATCTTATTCATAGACCCATCCTCTGCATTACACCTTAGGCTGTGGTTATCAAAACCTTCATTACTATGTAACTGACTGCTGAGGTGAAATTTTCATGAATTATTCTAAACAATGGTGGGTTAGCATTTTTCAGAGGGAAATGTGCTATTAGTTGTAATTGGTCACGTTATTAGTAGGTTAGATGTTTTATACAGTTCCAAATTAGTAGAAAAATTATAACATGAACCTCATATGCCGGTATGTAGAAATAAATTATAAACAATTTTGCACAGGTCTCCATAGAAGCTGAAATAAATTGAATAATTTCAGTGTATGGAGTGGTTCAAGAGTACTCAGGACCTTAACATATTTTCTTTAATATACTTTATAAAAAAGTATCCAAAATCCAAGGATTTAAAATATTTTACTCTAGATTTTCTATTAGACTCAAGTAATAAGGCTAATTAAAAAGGTTCCATTTATTGAACATTTAAAATGTGTTAAATATTACTACAGTAGACAGATGAGATATGTTATTTTAAAAATCCTCACACTCACTGTTCAATGTGGTGTGCATTATTTTCATTTTATAAACTCAGAGACTCATGTTCAGAAAAGTTAAGTACTTTCTCCAAGGAAACAAACTAGTAAATGGCAGAGCCTGGATCAGATCTCAGGTTTTTTAACTCCAAACACATTTGTACACTATAAGCTTTGCAATACCTTCCTTTACTACACCAAAATTTTAACTTGACAAAGGCAGCCCAAAATGAACAATTGAAGAGATTTCTCTTCCATAATGTGTGTGTGGGGGGGGGAGGGGGGGGAGGGAATGGAAGGAATGGGCTGGAGTTTACTTCGTTACTTTAATGGTCATTTAAATCCTACATTTTAAAATTATCACATGGTCAATACTCCCATGCTATTTTGTCAGAATGTGATCGAAGCCTGGCATAGGCCCATAAAGAGAAATAAAACCCGCTTCTTAGTTGGACAATCCAAAGCCAAATGTATCCTTCACTAATACACAAACTCAGGTGTAGGGACAGAATGAGGTCTTGGTTTCCTTAAATTAATATATTGGAACTTCATAGCAATGCTTTTTAAATTTGGTTAATCAATACTTATTCTTTTTGGTATTATTAACTTATATGATAATTGTTGACCTACTGAAAGATCTGCTGCTTAGTTATCTAGGTGTCAGAGCCCCAGTTACAACAGCTTTCAAGAATGTTAATCACCCTAGATTCTTAGAACCCTGGAGCTAGCAGCAAAATTATGAATTTGACCAATCTATACATTTGACAGATGAAGAAACTGATGCATGTTCAGAAAAAAAAAATAGAGTCTTTAATACTTCACTCATATCTTACCCTGCCTACTATTCTTGTCCCATTGCCCCACTTTCTCATTCCTACCCCTTAAGTCTTCTGAAATATAATACCTCATACAGTCCCCATTCCACATGGCCCTTGTTTTTTATCCTCTTCCCCAGCATTCAACCTAGTTCTCTCTCTATGGAGGCTTTCCTTATCCACCCAGGACCTCACCTTCTGCATCCCCATGTTGCCGCATTTTCCCATAACATTTTGTATTGACCATAACCATAACATCTTTCAAATTAATTTTTTACTCTCTAATTGTATGGCTTAATTTTCAATGTATATGCATTTGTGTCTTTTTACTCTTTTTTATTCCACACCAAATACAGTGCAGTTACTATATTAGATAGATGTATAGCTCTATCACAGCATACAGCAAATGAACCAATAAAAGTACAAGACAGGTGTATTAATTTCCTATAAGGTTTGTATAACAAAATAACACAGACATTATAGTTTTAAACAACAGAAATTTATTTTCTTACAGTTCAGGAGACCAGAAGCCTGAAATTAAGATGTTAGGGAGGTTTATCCCCTCTGGTGACACTGAGAGAGATATTTCCTATGCCCCTTTCCCAGCCCACTTCTGGTGGTTGCCAGCCATCTTTGGTGTTCTTTGACTTTTAGACACATTAGGCCATTATCTGCATTTGTATTTATATGGCCTTCTTCTCTGTGTTTATCTGTGTCCCCGCCTCTTGATATAAGAATACAATTAAATTAAAGCCCACCTTAAATCCTAGATGACTTTATTTCAGGATGGTTAACTAATTATATTAGCAAATATTCTATCTATCTATATATAAAAGGCTAGGTGTTCCTCTGACCATACAACCAGTAGTTATGATGCACACTGACCACCAGGGGGCAGACACTAAACACAGGAGCTGCCATGATGTGCACTGGCCAGCACCTTGGACCTGGCACCAGAAAACCAATGCTTGGCTTCCCCTAAGTGGGACACAGGCCCCGTCACCACTCCGGAGTGACATCCCACCAAATTGTAGCCAATACTGCCACGACCCCATAGTGCAAAATGCAGCCCACAGCCCAGCCCGGTCCAATTCTTCTAATTAATTTCCTTTCAATGTGTAAGATTCCGTGACCAGGCGTCTTGTTCCTAGATAAGAGCACATTGTATGGTTCTGGTTATGCATGAATTTTGGGAACAGTATTCAACCCACTACAGTGATATAAATGGTTTTCCTACCTACTTTTTTCGATGGCAGAGCTGAGACTAGAAATTTCTAATCCCATAGGACAAAACTATCTCTTAAAATATTCATAAGTTTGATTTAGTAACTAAAAATCATCAACCTATTCACTTTGATCAGGGATTTGATAGACAGAGACCCTCTTCCATAAATAGTCTATTTTCTGAAAGAAAATAATAGCATTAACTTCTGATGCTCCTACCAGTGTTCAGTTTTTAACCATCTTCCTTGGATGGAAAAGCTTATAATTAAGTTGGCATTTTAAGAGAAAGAAGGGTTGAGCTAGAGGTGAATCATGCTCTGGAGGTTATGCATGGCTGGATGTACCTCTTAATGCTTCTAATTCTCTAGGGTTGTAATTACCTCAAGATAGGTAAAACTATTTTCAGGGAAATTTTTTTTTTCCTTTCCTATAAGGAGAAGCTCTTTCTTCCCCAGACTGTTTGCTAAGCTATGAGACTTGGTATCAGCCTTTAATCTTTCCTCTTTTCTATTTTTCTTGAAAACAGAAATATCGGAACTTAGTCGATCTTGAAGTTGTTCTTTCCATCCTGAAGAAAATTGTCCGAAAACAATATAACTCAACAGATCAAATGATCAAATAAACCACCACAGGTCATAATAATTAATTGCTCTTGATTCATGTGTTTTGTTTAGTTCTGTTTTCTTGTAATGAAATTTCTTCTCCCAAGTTCCTGCTCACTTTGAATTGGCACTTACATTAGTTTCATCCCCTATCAGTAATATATACTGTATTCTTATGCCCATTTTTACAGATGAGAAAAGTGGGATTCAGAGTTGCACTGTCTATTCCAATAGCATCATTAGTTAAGTAGCAGTGCCAAGTTTCCATCAAATTTCTCTGATTTCCAGGTCCAAGTTATCTCCTATTATCTTTGTTTATGTTGAGCTCATCTTATTTACAAGCTTCATTTGGAAGTCTTGATTCTTCTAAATATGTATATTATGACAAGCTAAGAACAATAGTGAGGAGGTTAGAATCAGTGTTGAGACATCCCTGCTGCTCCATTCATGGATCTTAGACTGTTCCTCAACCTAACATAAAAATTGTTGATAACAGAAATTAAATGGCCACCTGCCAAAAATATTTTGAAGGGAGTATTTTTTTTTCCCTTAGTGAGAGGACAGAAGAAGTTTCTATGATTTCCTGGGTTAAGTTGATTATTGAAAAATAATTTATATTAGTTCCATACACTTGATTAACATTTAAGAAAATACATTTATTCTATTTTTATAGAGATTTTAGTTCAAATTAATTTATTTATTGGAACAGAAATCCTGTGAAATATACAAAATTGAGTACAATATTCAGATCATTAGACTGTTTCCTTTCTCAACAATATTTTCATTTAAAATGAACTTCCTAATCCTATCTAATAAAGAGGGAATATGCAAGTTGACCATCACTCTGCCACAACGATGGCGGCACCCACAACAGAGGCCGAGTTCCTGTAACATGCCTTAACGAGCATCAGCAGGGACCTGAAGCTGTGCCCCTCAACCCCCCGTCCCCCGCTGTGGGGCTTGACAGGGGACCTCAGGCCATACCCCCCACCTGGCGGGGCTTGATGGGGGACCTCAAGGTGTGCTCCTCCACCCCAGTTCTGGGCTGGGAAAACTCAGGCTGCTCCCCTTGCCCCAGGCCGGGGGACCTCAGGACGTGTCCCCCACCCAGTGGGGCTGGACAGGGGACCTGAGGCTGCACCCCCTGCCCAGCAGGGCTTGACAAGGGTGGGACTGGCTGTGTCTGGATCTAGCCCAATTTGAGGGGTGGGACAGCCTGGTCTGGGTCTTGCTCAATTTTGAGGTGCATGTGGGTGGGCAGGGACTTGACTCTGGGTCCCACGGTGCACCCCAGACCAGGAGAAAGATTTTCTCTGACAGGAGAAAGATTTTTATATACATTTTACTAATTTTCTTTCATCTCTGACACTTATATTATAGAGAAAGGGCAAATAGCAATATTAAAATATTTCCTCTAACTAATCCCCCGTTAATATGCATGAATTTCATGCACCGGGCCACTAGTATTTAGATGAAAGTCTTTGTGTTCTGTTATATGAATTTCATTCATTAGTATCCAAGTGGAAGAAGGATTTTGTTTAGGGCAGTAGTCTCTAAAATGAAACAAACTGTGGCTACTTACATAGCCTCTGTCATTATGGCTTCTGATTATATTGGTAGTAAAATTAAAAAAAAAACAAACAAAAAAAAACAAAAAACAAAACAAAAAAAAACAGAGGAAAAGAAAAAGAATGGAAGGGAAGGAAAGGAAAGAGAAAAGGGGAAGAGAAGAAAATAAAAGGGGAAGAGAAAGAAGGAAAATGGTGAACTAACGAATTTGTAAACAAAGATTCACTAACGTCATTCACTTGACAGGTTTATCACTATATATGTCAGATAAATATTTCTTTCTATAGGGGGTTAGGAAGTTGTGATGTAATGATTAACACAAAATTATCTCTTCTCTTGCTTCACGAACATAATGAAATGTCTACAATTTCTGAAAAATCTCATTAGAATGGCTCTATTATATGCTTTGTTCTCTAAATTCTATCCTTGGTTAAATAAATGCAGAAATAGTAGACCCAGCCAGGTTTTAATCCTAGGTCTTCCTCACACTCCCAGTCTACTGTTCTTTTAACTCTACTATTTCTTCTAACACAATGATTCTTAACTGGGGATGACTATTGCCCCTCAAGGAAATTTGGCAATGTCTGGTGACATGATTTTCACAACAAGGGGTGTGTATGCCATTGGAAGGTAGTGAAAAGGGATGTCACTAAACATGCTACGATGCACAGGACAGCCCTACTTACCAGCCTCAAACATATGCTTAACAAAAATAAATTAAAAATAAAATTATATTTTATTGATGTATATTTTATGATAACTGGAGCATTATACTGATAACCAATCAGCATATGTCAAATTTAAGAAAAAGCTGATAGTACGTAGCAGTACTATATGTGGCTTCTGTTTTAGTTAAAGTTTTTCTCCTATAGTTCACATATCCCAGTGGCCAGCATGTATCAAACCCTCAATAAATATTTGCTGATTTAAAAATATATTGTTGGATAAATTATTACTAATTTTTATTGAATATCTACTATCCTTTAGCCAATTTATATACCTAACTTCTAATCTTAGGAATAATCCTCAAAGAAGGTTATCATCTTCTCTTTTAAATTGAGTTTCATATCCCTAAAATTGGCTAAGTTTCACTTGGAATCCCTCCAAAACTTTGGAAAATGATAAAAGAGTCCCTGCTGATTTCCTGGAAACTTATCTTGTGTCTATTAGTCATTATAAAACAAAATTGCTCTACCAACAGAATGGAGAAAGTTGTAAAACATTGCTGATCTGTTTTTACTAAAATATATGCATTTACTAACTTATAAATGTTTGTAACTTCTGTAATTTACATAAAATTAAATGCTCACCACATGCAATTTAGAGTATGTCTCTATAGTGATTTGGGCTCAGGGTCTGCCCTAAGAGAATTGTTAATAAAACAGACAAACTGCCACAGCTTCTGATATACTACTTTTAAAAATAACTTTCCCATTTGCCAAGTTTTTATTTATTCAATGTTCACCTCTTTCTTTTTGTTAAATTAGAAAGTAAAACATGAATAGAATAAGACAATATAACTTCAGCTTCTTACAGAAATGCATTTAGTGAATTAGGTGAATGTGCTTGTGTGCCTGTGAGTGTTTGTCCACATGTGCTAAAGAAGCATTAATTTGAACAATATCTTAGTAAATTTAAAAGAAAAAAAAACTTAAGGGAGGATATTATTGCTTATTTTATCAGTGATTCTTAATTGTGTGGAGCATAGGGGCTAAGGGTGATTATTGACATGTAATAAATACCAATTCTTTACCAGGATTTGTTCTGGGTAGTTTGGTATATTGTCTATATTCATCATTTTAACAAACATGTATGAAGTATTTCACTGAGCTTTAAAGATGAAGAAGTCTGACTAGGAAATAAGCATATAAAAATAGGCTCAACTTCATCAGAAGTCAGGTGAATGCACATTACCATGACAATTACATCACATATCTTATCCACCAGATTTGGGGAAATTAAAATATCGAACTGTTGGCTGAAATGTGGAACAATGGTCTGCTACTCAAAATGTAAATTAGCATTGCTGTTCTGGAAAACAATTTGACATTGCTAAAATATTTAAAAATTCACATGCTGCATGTACATTTTTATGAGTATTTTATAAATTAAGGATTCTGATTAAGCCAATATGAGCCCCTAATGTTTATTGGACCAGGTTGTGGGTGATAGGGCACCATATACTTTCGATACAGCAATAGCCTTCCGAAGGATTTACCCTAAAAACAAACTCACGCATTTAAGGAACATAGGTAAGAATTTCCATGGAAGCATTTTTATTGGTAAATGCAAAACAAAACACCATGGGGCAGGGGGTAGAAACCCAAAGAGTTATTGCAGTAAAATGGTGAAATAAACTTCCTTATAGTCGTACAACAGAATACTGTACAGTAATGGAAATCAGTGAACTCTAGCTAAATGTATTCAAAGGCATGAATCTCAAATGTGAAGTTGGGTTTAAAGAGGCAATTTGCAGAAAAATGTATTCAGTATGATTACATACAAATGAATTTCAAAAATGTGAACAATTAATATCTTATTTAGAAATAAAGATACATAAGTAAAAACTCTAAAGTACCATAAAAAAGCTACTCTACAAATTCAAGAGCTTGATTATTTCTGAGAGTGGGTGAAGAGAAAGGAATGGGTCGCAGGAGAGACTTCTAGGGCTCTCCAAATTAATCATCATATTTTGTTTCTAAATGTGGGTATACATGGATTTATTTCTTGTTTTTGTTTATTTTTCTTTTCAAATGTATGTCATATATTCTTTTAAATTAATTAAAATAATTAAATGTTAGACTTATAAATTATTTTTAATCTTAGGAGGGTTAAATAATCTGTCCAAGTATATTGGAAAGAAGGCCTCATTCAGGACTGTGCGACGCAAAGCCCATGTTCTTGCGTTTCATTTTTGGCACAGCTCGAGGCATAACTCTTCTAGGTTAGCCCTAACTGGTTTGACTCAGTGGATAGAGCGTCGGCCTGCAGACTGAAAGGTCCCAGGTTCGATTCCGGTCAAGGGCATGTACCTTGGTTGCAGGCACATCCCCAGTAGGAGGTGTGCAGGAGGCAACTGATCGATGTTTCTCTCTCATTGGTGTTTCTAACTCTCTATCCCTCTCCCTTCCTCTCTGTAAAAAATCAATAAAATATATTAAAAAAAATTCTTCTAGTTTAGGGCCCAGGAAGAAATGGTCTCTTCTGATGATCATATTATTGACTTTTGTGAGTGAAGGCTATGATCCCCCAAGTATTTTACTTCATTAACTTAGCTGCCAGAAAATTTATTCCAATGTAAATGTCCAACTACAGTAATTGACTTATTGTAAACACTTGATTCATATATTATCCTTCTTATACTGACTGCTGATTCCTCACCTTTAAAAGAGCTTTATTATAGCAGTTCTTTTTCATATATAGCCTATTAGTAAATGAGCTAATTTTTTTTCTTAATAAAGTACTGAATTGAAAGTTTGTCATGAGAAAATAAATGAATAGAAACGTTACATGTTTGTAAAGATCTGAATTATTATCTTTAAGGCAGATGCCAGTAGGTTTTTTCCTTCCTTCCTTCCTTCCTTCCTTCCTTCCTTCCTTCCTTCCTTCCTTCCCTCCTTCCATTTTTTTTCTTTCTCCCTTTTTTTCTTGATCTTCCTAATCCTCTGAGTTTGCTATGTTTCTAAAACCAATGAATTTTCACAGCAAAAGAAACAATCAACAGATTGAAGAGACAACCTATGGAATGGGGAAAAAAATATTTGCAAACCATACATTCAATAAGGTGTTTAGTATCACTATTCATAAGAGAAATGTGATTTAAAGCTACAATGAAATATCAGCTCACATGTGTTAGAATGGCTATTATCAAAAAGACAAAGGTAACAAGTGTTGGTGAGGACATAAAGAAAAGAGAACCTTCCCTAACCGGTTTGGCTTAGTGGATAGAGCGTCAGCCTTTGGACTGAAGGGTCCTAGGTTCGATTCCGGTCAAGGGCATGTACCTTGGTTGTGGGCACATACCCAGTAGGGAGTGTGCAGGAGGCAGCTGAATCGATGTTTCTCTCTCATCGATGTTTCTAACTCTCTATCCCCCTCCCTTTCTTTCTGTAAAAAAAAATCAATAAAATATATTTTTAAAAAAGAGAACCTGCCCAGCTGGCATAGATAAGTGGTTGAGCATTGACCTACAAAGCAGGTGGTCACAGTTAGATTCCCTGTCAGGGCACATGCCCAAATTGCAGGATCAATTCCCAGTGTGGGGCATGCAGGAGGCAGCCAATCAATGATTCTCTCTCATCATTGATGTTTCTCTCTTTCTCTTCCTCTCCCTTCCTCTCTAGAATTAATAAAAATATATTTAAAAACAAAGTAAAAGAGAACTTGGGGTTCTCGTCAAGGAGTTGGCCTAGGTAAACACAGTATTAGGATAACCCCATAACCACATCAAAATTTCAACTAAGTTACAGAGAACCATCATTCAAAACTGCCTGAAATCCAGCTGAACAGAAGTACTAAAAATCTCTCTATATAAAAGGCTAGGTGACTGTCCAACTGGCTGACCTACGGTACATATTATGTGCATTGACCACCAGAGGTTAGACACTCAACGTAGAAGCTACTGAGCTGTGGTGACTTAGCAGCAGTGGTTCTCAGGTGATGCACCCTGGAACCAGAGAGGAGGGAGCCCAATTGTTTTTATATCATGTCTTTGTTGTTGTTATATCATGTTGTTATTGTGTATTTATTAATCAATTTATATATTATTTTCATATACATTTTACTAATTTTCTTTCATCTCTGACACTTCTATTATAAAGTGTGAATAGTGATATTAAAATATTTCTTCTAATTAATTTCCTTTCAATGTGCACAAATCCATGCACTGGGCCACTAGTAAGGATATAAAGAAGAAGGCAGAGGAAAAATGGGGAAATCTCTAATACTCTTAATAAAATTACATTTTTTCAAAAAGACGGAGAAGAAATATCGAGAATGGTAACATTGCTTTTCTGGGTCTGTAGCTGAAATATATATGAGGCCTAGATGTTATCTCTAGGGAGGAAAGGTCACAGGGTCCAAACCACATGAGCAGCAATATGCTAGGATAGGAAAGATCACCCTGGGGTTGAGGTCTCACCCTACAATTGTCCTTTGCTAGACACCCAGGGCTTTCTCCCCCAGTAATCTTCTATATGTGGTCCATCGTCTTTGCTTTGCTCATGTCTTTCTAACTACCTACCACAGACCCATAAGGACTCACTTGAACTCCCTTGTTCTGAGCTCTAGCACTGTGGCAGCAGCTCAAGAGGCCTGGGCCAGTGACATATAAGAAGGGATTGAATTTTTAGGCTTTAGGACAAGTGCTAAATGCCAGCTTTCTTCCAGACAGAAGAGTTGACAGAGGCCATTGTTTCTTTGCTGAGCTGTCCCACCACAGAGCCAACAGGCAGGTACTATATCTGTCTCTAGCAACACAGCTAACACTGTTGGCCTCACCCTGATGATTTCCTGAAACCCCCATTCCACCCAATTTGTAAGCCCAACAAAGTCATTTCCAGTAGATTTTCCATACAAACAGCCTATCTTGGCTCGTGCTACAGACTTTCCTCTATCTTCCAAAGGGTCACAAACTTCAATTAGCTCATTGTGCCCTGTAATTCTTGCTAAATGTCCCCAGACCTGGCATTAGCAGAAGCCAACCTTGGTTTGCAGACTGGCCTCCCAGGCATCTCTAAGCCCAGCACAAGTAGCACCCATCTGAAGATTGCTTTTTTGCTCATGCTGCATGGCCCCAAGCAAAGCCTGCACCTCCCAGGATACCCCAGAGCCATTGCACCTAGTGGACAGCTTCAGACTCCACCCAAGCCCCCCAACTGTTACAGGCATCTATCACAGAAATGAGGAGGTTATTGGTCAACCTCCTAGAGCAGTGGTTCTCAACCTTCCCAATGCTGCGACCCTTTAATACAGTTCCACATGTTGTGGTGACCCCCAATTTCATTGTTATAAATTGAACATAATTAAAGCATAGTGATTAATCACAAGAACATGTAATTATGTATGTGTTTTCTGATGGTCTTAGGTGACCCCTGTGAAAGGGTCATTCGACCCCCAAAGGGTCACGACCCACAGGTTGAGAACCGCTGCCCTAGAATTAGAGGGAGAAGGCTGTCCTCATCTTGATTGTTATCAGGCTTGTAAAAATGAATTTAAACAAGTGACAGACAGTGTTGTAATAAAGCCAATTTATTAAGAAAGTAATTTATTAAGACAGTAAAGCATTCAAATTTATTAAAGGAGAAAGGCAAGCAAATCTATCTGGCTTCATGTGCAAATGGACTCTCTCAGCTAATCCAAGGAGCTAATGGGATGAGAGGTTTCTACCTTATATACTTCTCTGTCTATATATTTTTAAATTCCTCTGCCAAATATATTGGTACAGATTTATTTACATGTTCCCCCTTTTTGTTTGCTGTGGTTTTCCCAGAAATTGTGAGAAGCACCTGAGACTCATCTTGCCAAGCCCTGGCTAAGACTGCTGGCTTTTCTGATTAGGGAGTGAGATGAGATAAAATTATGCTTTCTTCCCCTTTTTACCTCATCTCTGCTGTCTTTAGAGAGACATTCACCATTTGCTCTAAAGCATCCTTGGTTTGGGGAAGATAACACCTTGTTATTTGCCTGTCAGCTGCAAGCTATTCCAACTGCTTGGTGTTATTTAATGTTCTTATCTTAGTTTCCCTGTTCCTCCTACCATGGATTTTTCCTAGCTTTTTGCTATCCTGTCACATAACTGCCTACAGGATCAACACACTCAAGAGTGATACTCAGCAAGCACCAGAGTTCTGCTGAAGCAAGTCCTGTTTAGTGGGGTCAATCCCAGCAGATCCTCTGCTGTAGTAACTGCCCATTCTCATAGCCAGTTGACCTGGGGGTAAACCCTCCCATTGACAGCAATCAAGGCTCAACTACAATAGCAGTAGCAGTGCAGTAGATGAAGCAGAGGATCACACCAGCAATTTGGAAGATAAGGAAACAGAAAACAATGAGAACATCAAAAACAACAAAAAATAATTTTAAAAAATGAGAATATTTTAAGGAGCCTATGGGACAACATTAAATGTACCAACATTTGCATCATGGAGATGCCAGAAGAAGGAAGGAGAGAGAGCAAGGAATTGAAAACCTATTTGATCAGAAAGGATATAAGAATTCATATGTTCATAGGGGCACAGTTCAGAATAGCTAAGATTTGGAAAGAGCCTAAGTGCCCATCAGCAGGTGAGTGGATTAGAAAACTGTGGTACATCTACACAATGGAATGCTACACTGCTGTAATAAAGAAGGAATTCTTACCATTTGCAACAGAATAGATGGAACTGGAGAACATTATGCTAATCAAAATAAGCCAGTCAATGAAACATAAATATCACATTATCTCACGCATTTGTGGACCATAATGAACAACTTAAACTGATGAACAAAAGTAAATAGAATCCTTGTACACTGTTGGTGAGAAGAAAATTTGTAGTATTATGAAAACCAGTACAGAAGTTTCTCAAAAAATTAAAAATTAAACTACTATGTAATTTAAAAATCCCACTTAGGATATATTTTTAAAGGAAAGGAAATCAATATCTCAAGGCGATATCTGTACTTTCATATTTATTGTAGCTTTATTTAAAATAATTCAGGTATGGAAACAACCTAAGTATCTGTTGATAGTTCTGTTGATAGTAATGAATTTTAAAATCTGGTGTATCTATACAAGGAAATATTATTCAGCCTTAAAAAAGAAGGAAATCCTGACATTCATGACAATAATGACATGAAATGGCATTGTTTTACTTATCATAAAGGACATTATGGCTGATAGACTGCACTGAGTTATTTAGGGGAAACACATAGCTCAATCACCATAGCTCCTCAGAAGGCAACTAAGGCTAGTATTTGATGAAGCTTGTAATGTATAATAATAAAAGCATAATATGCTAATTTACTGGACATCCTTCTGGATGATTTTCCGGATGAAGCCGGGGCTGCGAGGGAAGACCAGGTCCCAGGTGCCAGAGGGAAGCCGATACTGGCAGCTGGGGAAGGAAGGCCTACTCTTGCACGAATTTCATGCATTGGGCCTCTAGTCTATATATATAAAGGCCTAAGTGATTTAATGACTGGTTGCTATGACACGCACTGACCGCAGCAGGAGCGCTGCTCAGCTGACTGACAGGTGCTAAATGCAGTGCTCACAGCTGGCGAGCTCCACTGCAGCATGAGCCTCTCCCAATCAGGATTGACTGGGTGTGAGCCAGCAGCAGGTGCAGTGGGGCCAGAATGAGTGGCAGTGGCAGGCAGGAGCAACAGGAGGCATTGGACTGTGGGTTTTGGCCCAATCCCTGCACACCGAGGGACCCCACTGGTGCACGAATTTGTGCACCAGGCCTCTAATATGTAACAGAATAGTCAGTCTTTCCCATAGTTTTGTTTTTGTTTGATTTTTCAAAGGCATACTACAATCCACATAACAAGAAAAGAGCAGACAATGAAGAGTGAGAATGACATGTTTAGAATCTTAAATCTGTCACTTTATAGGTTTTTGACTTCTTATGTCATTAAAATGAAACTTTCTGAGCATTTGCTTACACACATTTGAGATGGGAATAACACTCACCTTGCCTGGTTATGTTGAGGGTTATATGAATTATTGTGCATAAGAGCCTACCATAATACCTGTCACAGAAACATACTTGGATAGTAAATATTATGTACCTCAGTCACCATGTGAAATAGATACAAACTAGTAACTAAACCTACAGTTCTATACTCAAGCATTGATTAGGTGATTGATTGCTTACTTGACTGATTCCTCATACATTCACTCTTGATTGATTAACTTATTCATATAACATTTTTTTGATCACCTACTCTATGGGACATAACCTTGCTCTGGGGAAAATGCTACCTCACAAAATGTCATATGCACTATCGGGAAGAATATATGAGGAATTAAAACACTACTTAAATGTCAGCAATATTTTCTCTAAGTACTCCCAGAAATGAAAATAAGTATACATTAACAACAGTAGGTAAAAAATAATCAGGATATATTAGCATTATTGAATGGTTGTACAGGCAGAACAAGCCAGGGTAAAAGATGAGGAAGTAGATTCAAGAATTCAACCTTATCTTTGTGTCAGGCCATAAGCCAATCTGTAGGATTACATATTCTCATTCATTTTGGTCATTCATTGTCATTTTTCCATTCCTCAATTTGTTCCTTCCTTTTGTTCATCATTCTCTATCCATTAACATCAATTCATCTATCAAACACTTATTAAGCCCTTTTTAGGTTCTAGGCAATAAGAATATAACAATAGGTTTATTTACTCAAGGAACTCATTGCCTACCTACATAATGAACATGGGATAAATACTTAACAGAACACTGGTTAGTTGTTGTTGTGTATGTTTTTTTAATTGAATTTTATATAGATTAGTGGCTATGAACTCAGAGTTTAGTCATAAAAACGTCAATTTGATTCAAAGCCATTTATGGAAGAGCATGTGAGGAAAGCAAGGATCTAAAATAAAAGAAAACAAAATCCAAAGAGAGATAGTGCTTAAAAATATGGAGGTAAGTTCTTATGGCTAAGTCCACATGGTCTTTAAAAGCTTCACATGTTTAAAAGCGAATTTACATAAATTAATGACCATTATTATTAAAAGGAGAATAAACTTTTATTTTAAGCAATGAGTTCTTTGATTTGCTAAATGGAGTAAGAAAATATTAGATCTCATTAGAAGTTTTAGTCGGGTAAATTTATTTTAATTTTATGTGCAAGCATGTGAGTACTTTTTTTTTAGATACCTGATTAAATAGAAGGTTTCTGATATTTAATGAATTGTCCCCTCTGCCCCCCCCAAAAGTAATATTTTCTTTTTGGGATATATTGCACAGAATATATTGTACACATACAAGCAGAATATATCATTTGCTATTAGAATTAGGTTCTTCTGACGGATCATAAAACTAAATTTAAAATGTGCTTAAAGAAGAAGAATGATATTAAACACTTGCAAGTTTTTTTGATAGCAAATATGTAATCCTGAATAATTATCATCAAATCTCTACCAGAAGGCAATGACGCTTATAAATATACACTGAGTGCTTAACTGTGCCAGTAAATTAAGATTTTAGATGATGGGAATATATTTTAATTTGATAGTATCTGGAATTCTAACAGAAATGTATGAAGTTATATTTTATACTTAAAAGGTTTCTTACTTCTAAGGATATTAACAATGGTTCATGGGCACAGCACCCCATTTGAAGAAAAAACAATCACAGTTAACCTAGTATAATGCCAGACTTACTGGTCCTTTTGATTCCCTGCAGATTTATTTATGTATTTTATTTAGCAAATATTCGAGTTTCTACTATGCATCAGGCAACATATTCGGAACCAATAAAGGTGATATACAAATGATGAAAGGGTTCAGCTTGCTCAAGAAATGTATGAAACAGGAATACCAGAGAGCTGTATCACAAAGTGAAAGGCAGTAAGCCCTGTAAGTGGTCCAGATGAAATACTGTGCAGTTCGTTTATTTCTTGAACAGAAAAATGTTCCACTCTTTTAGAACTCAAAGACCCTCATTTTTTTTTTCTTTAATCATTGGAGAAAATAAGGTCTAAAAAAATGAAGTCATGCTTGCTACTCAGTGTCTCCTGTCAATAGGTAGCCAAATGGAGAGTTAGCTCAATAACACTGAGTGCCTTCTACTTGCTGATTATCCTCTGATTACTTTACATAAGTTGGGGCAGCCAATCCATGAAGTAGATACTTTGTTATTCCCATTTATAGATAAGGGCACTGAGGCGCAGGGAAGTTGAGTAATTTGCATAACAGTATTTCAGATAGTAAAAGGGAGAGCAAGGGTTTGGACCAAGCTGGAAGGTGTCCAGTGTCTATATTCTTACTTATTATGTCACATTAACTAACACTGAAAAAGAAGTGCTTCTCACACTGAAACACAGAGGCTTTCCGTCCAATGGGGAAATGCATCAGAGATGCAAGTGTGAGGTGCCATAGGAACCCAGAGAAGGAAAGCCTGATCAGAGTGAGTGGGATCATGAGAGAGAAGTGAAGATCACAATTAGGTTAACCTCCGAGAACAATTAGGTGTTAGGGAAGAGAACAGAAAGAAGTGTATGCCCAACATGAAGCACTAGCATAAAGGAACAAACAGAAACCACGTCTCTAGGAAACACGTATAGCACCCTCCCCAAACTCAAGTCTTAAAAATTACCTTTCCGAAAACTTTCAGAGTTGGAGCATTTACAGGTGGGCAAAGCTACGATGAAGAGAGACCATTGTGAAAGGTGAATATGCAGAGGTCCTTACAAATAAGTTTTTTGTTGTTATAAAGAAAATGGATGACAAAAGCATACCAAATGAAGAGTGTAGTAATGACATTGAGTAGTAATAACAAATGCATAATTGATACTCATTCACCAGCCCTTACTTCTCACTTGCTAGAAAAATGTCAGTCTCTCTCTTTCTCCCACTTCAGATCTTTCCAACTAAGAAAATCCAGGAGTGTTGTTCAAAACTCTGGGTTTAATTTTCCACTGCTTGCTTTATCTTTCTTTAAGACCTTATTGAAACATTCCTACTTCTGAACTGTCGTAATTTTTCATCATATTCCTAGTTCAAATTAAAAAAAAAATATCTTTCTTTTTTAAAAGTATCCACAAAAATAGGAATGATTTAGTTGCTTTGTCCTGGAATAAACGTACTCAGTTTCTAAAGCTTTATTTAGAAGACAACGCAGTGTGTTTCCAGTACAAATGAGGAAACTCATAAATGGAGAGAAAACATACTGCAGATTGGAGTTGCAAAGCCAAACTGAGTAAAGGAGGAGAGCTTCCAGAAAAGATAGCGATCTTGAGCTCCTAGCTTCACTACTAACTAGCAATGAAACTTTAGTAAAACTATTATTTCTGAACCTCTATAATTTCCTCCTCTATAAATGTGGATGGTAGCAGTGTTCCTCATAGAAGATTGGGGGTTTTATATTCAAATATATTTAACATACAGCATTATGTTACGTTCAGGTATAGAATGTAGTCATTCAACATTTATATACCTAATGAAGTGAACATCACAATAAGTCTAGTAACCATCTGTCACTATACAAAGTTAGTTCAATATTATTGACTACGTTTCCTGTGCTGTATCTTACGTCTCTGTGACTTATTTTATAAGTGGAAATTTGTACCTCTATTCCCCTTCATCTCTGCCCACCACCACCACCACCACACCACCACCACCACCACTTTTCTTTCTGGTAATTTTTCATCAGCAGCTTGTTCTCTGTATCTATTAGTCTGTTTCTGTCTCATTTTGTTGTTCATTTGTTTTGGTTTTTAGATTTCATAAATAGCCTCTCTGTCATGCTAAGATTGTGTTAACCTTTAAAGGCATAATTCATATAATGGGCTTAGCACAGTGCCTGGAAGATTTGAAGTGGTTACTAAATGTTACTCTGGGCAGTTGGAGAAGGTCGTGGCAGATCTCATAGAAACTTGCTAAGAACATTAAATGCATCCTGTAGCTGCATGATTCCAGCTAAAGGAATTAAGCAGCCGAGAGGCAGGGCCAGATATTTCATGATGGATGACACTGCCAATTAAGACAAATATGGGTTGGAAGTGTGCAAACCAAAAGCAGAAATGGAGAGAAAAATATGGCCCCGTAGTACATTTAGCACATTGTTAAGGTTTCATATATTCTGATTAAGGATAAACTAAGGGATGCCAGATTATGGCAAAAACAATGTTGGAAAATTTAAATGCCAGGTCCTATATTTATAAAGTATCCCTTTTCTCAGTTACTCTTAAAAAATGAAATAAAATAAAAAAAAGGTTTTAGTAATCCCATAGCTTCCTTTAGGACCATTAGCATGATGAAGTCTTTTATCTGCAAATGTGCAAGGTTTCGTTTTTTAGCTGAAGTGAATAAAAAACTCTGCATGTCACTGAAGGTCAAGCTATTATTCTCCAAGGCCACAGAGAGATTCTGCTAGGAGTTGATATCTCTTTCTTATTCCAAACCTTCCATTCAGGGTCACACAGTCAATATTTTAATCTTGGGATATGAATCCAAAAGTTATATATGAATGCCATTTCTTTCCCACTAACCCATATGCTTAGGGCACAACCTTCCCCACAAGTTCTGACGGCAAACATTCAGTGATGATTGCCATGGGTAGCTGAGCCACAGCGTCATGTGACACTACTCATCTTTCCATTCCAGTGACTTTTGAAGTCAACAGCCAGGATGCCTTTAATTCTGGCTTTCACAATAGATGTGGATCTTTATCCTAATCATTAACCATTTTCCAGTTGTACCATATAATCTAATTAGCATAAGTATATAAATAAAGCTATGATTATATCTCAAGTGCCTTAATGTTGCCAAAAGAAGTTATGTGCCATGTATACATTCTTTTGGGAAAGCTCTACCCTACTTCATAAGAAGGGTAACAAAATATACCTATTACCTGGCCCATGTGGTTCTGTGGTTGAGTGTCAACTTATGAACCAGAAGGTCATGGTTCGATTCCCCGAGTTCCAGTCAGGGCACATGCCCTGGTTGAGGGCTCGATCCACAGCAGTGGACATGCAGGAGGAAGCAGATCAATGATTCTCTCTCATCGTTGATGTTTCTATCTCTCTCTTTCTCTCCCTTCTTATCTCTGAAATTAATAAAGGTATATTTAATTATATATATATATATATATATATATATATATATACATATATATACCTATTATGTGGATAAATACTAGTATAATATTCATTCTGTCATACAGATTTTTTAATGGGAGTTTTGGAGAGTTTAAGTAGCGTTTCTAAAGTCATCTTGATAAGTGTGGGATCCATCTTAGAGGATTCGTGCCCAGGGTTCTTTCTAATGCATTCTGATTTATTTTTTACTTATTTTAATATTTATTTGTTTATTTATTTATTATCTCAGCAGTTGAAGGTATTTGAGGAAATAATAATTTAAAGAACATATGCCATTGTAAATGTAATTGACGTTTTGGTCTATTTTCCAATTATTTGCTGCTAGCATATAAAATATAATTCATATTTTATTTTAGTTTTATAGAAATCTTCTTATCATATGAATTTGCTGAGTTCACTGATTATTTATAGAAGTTGTTTTGCAGAGGCCATGAGGTTTTCATAAGCAGTATCTCATGCACAAATAAAAATCATTTAATTTTTTTCCTTTCCATTTTTATACATTTTGTTTATCTTGCCTTTAAAAAAAAGTATGTATATGTGCATATTTATCTATCTGTCCATATATTTATCACAATTTATACATTCATCCATCGATGGCCACCTACGTCATTTCCATATCTTAGCTATTTTAAGTAGTGTTTTAATGAACATGGAGATGCAGGTATCTAAAATAAGTTTTAATTTTTAATTATCTTTCTTTGCTTGATTTCCAAAATTTAAATAATTTAAAAAAGTGTCACTCTATACTTTTTATTATTGCTTAGAACATATTTTTACCCAATGATTTATTTTCTTTTAGATTCTTAATTCTACATATATTAAAAAAAATAGATATGTATCCAATAATTAGCCATGTGAACAAAAAATAATCACAAGCATGCATTATTATTATTTTGGTAGACTCACCTGTTAATATTGCATAAAATAAAAACCAAAGCCATGGATTAAAATAATTGCATTAGAAAATTGTTATAATGATTAAAGAAGATATTTCTGTAATACCTTGCACAGTGCCTGGCATATGTAGGTGTTCACTAAATATAGAAAGGATCATTAATTTTATTGATTTCTCTTATTTCTTATGGCCATGAATTCCACTTCATCAAATTAAATAATTATACTGTTAGATGTTAAAATTATTTATTGACCTGTGCTATGATAAATAACCTAGCACACTTATACTACCCCCACCTCCCAAGATTAAGGAAGTTCCCCAGTGGAACAAAATGGTATATAGTTCTCCCAACTGGGTCTCTTATCCCTATTTTGTCACTTTCCCCTTATAAATACTTTTTAAAAATATATTTTTATTGATTTCAGAGATGAAAAGAGAAGGATAGAGAATAGAAACATCAATGATGAGACAGAATCATTGATTGGTTGCCTCCTGCATGATCCTGGGGATCAAGCCTGCAACCAGGGCATGTGCACTTGACCAGAATCAAACCTGGGACCCTTCAGTCCACAGGCCAATGCTCTATCCACTGAGCAAAACCAGCCGGAGCCCCTTTTAAATTCTTAATCCAATCATCAAGTTCTCTGATCTGCACTATCCTTATCAGAAAATGAGTCTAATAGTACGCTATGTTGTATTTCCTAGTACTTCAATTCTCAAAAGCTTAAAACAGTGCCCAATCACGTATAATCTTCCCACATTGAACTTCTGTCACTTTTATCCTGACCCACAAAAAAAACCACACAAGAACTTAGAAGTACCTTCATCTACCTTTAGCCTGGATTTCACTATCACATGCTTCACTCTCTGATGATGAAATCAACTCCAGAGAGAAAAAAAACCTGAGTGATGGTCTCTTTCCACTACCATCTCCCATTTCTTTAGAGTCTGCACCCTCAGTTCTTTGATGGGCATGGCTTTGATTCTATGGGGTTCTCATGATACCTAGCAGTGTTCCTCTTGGGGGATTAAACCAATGTCAGTGAAAGTGCTTTTGAAACTGAGAAGATTATGCCATAGGCAGGCGATGATGAAGCTATTGGTAATGTTGTAGCTAGTATTGTTTGGTCTTGGCTTTCTCTGGGTCTGAGTTAAAAATATAAGCTCACACTGCAACATAGGAACTAATTCTCATACTTTCTTGAGGGCAAGGACATGGATTCTAATAGTACACTGAAGCCAATTTCATGTCATCCCCAAAATTCCACCCCAGGTTAAAATTAGGTAGTGTATATTTTTCTGTCTCCTTTGAAGACTCAGCAGCATAACCTGTCTCTATCTCTGATATCATTATGAGGAAAGAAAGAGGATTTGATAACATCTTCAATAAGTCAGTATTGGCTGTTGTACACCATTCGATTTTCCCTTAGAAATGAGGTAATTTCCTGGGGGAAATACAACAAGATTTGCCTGGTTTTCTCTTAAATGATTCAAAAGTTTATTCTAAATAAATCTCTCTAGAGAAAACTCCAGCATGAAATCTTACCACCAAGGGATGGATTTGCTGTTATTATCCTGAAAAAAAATCCACTTACAAATAATAAATGCAATACCACAGAATTTTAAAGAATGACTGGGGAATTCTTGTTGTTATTGTTCAGTTCTTATAATCCTCAAATTTCTGTTTTTGTTTTTGTTTTGTTTTGTTTTTCCCCCCAGAAATATTCTCAGTGGCAGGGTCAGTCACTGCTGCTTACAAATGGGCTAAGCTCTGGGCAAAGCTCTGGGGTCCCTGCATCACTTTTGAGTTACTGCCAGCTTCATTGTACCAAGGCACATGTTGCCCAAGTCCTTACAAGCATTAGGCCATGACCAAAATCTCAGGGAAATGGTTCAGCTTCCTTCCCATGTAAGATATTTTATCAGTACTAACTACCTTCTCAACTGCTCAACCAATGAAGACTGCTCTGCTTTCTTTCACAATGTCCACGGAGGAGGGTACACTTTTGCCTTGTAATTATGAAAAAATCATTTTCAATGCCATTTTATAATTGGTATATTTGCTAGTGATTGTTATATGATTATGTATAATATCTCTAGTTCTCATAGTAATTATTAGCCCAGCCCACAGATGAAGACACTGAGACTTTCAGAAGAAAAATAACTTGCTCAGTGTCACAGAGTTAGTAAGTGGTCGAAGCAGTTTTCCAGAGTGGGTCTGTCTGTTCTCACATGTCCTTTTTCTATTATGTCATACAAACACTAAAAATCTCCTTTGTAAAATACTGCATTAGGACAGGGGCCTTTTGGTATCATTTGAGCATAAAATATATTTTAGAGAGAATTTTGAAAATATATCATTGCAATTATTCATGGTTTCCTGACACACCATATGTGTCCATGATTATATTAAGAGCTGAGGATGTAAAATTGAACCAGTCCTTAAGAATCTCATAGTTTAGTGAGGGGGAGGTAAAAGTCACATGTTCTCACTAAACTGTTATGTTAATCAGGATAGGTTAACTGCTATTACAAATTATGCCTCAAACACCAATAACTTAATGACATAAAAGCTCATGAAACAAATCACAGTGAAGTGTGGGTGCTTGATGGGGGCAGTCTCTGCTCTAATTGGTCATTCAATGTCCCTGGCTTCTTCCATATTTTAGTTCAACTTTCATGAAGAGCCCCAGACTCATCTTTATTCACCCACTGAATGAAGAATAAAAGCAATTATTTTGTATGGAATATTTATATCAGTTATCATTTCTGTTTATAATGCATCATGTAGAATAGCCATATGACCATATCTCAGTATAAGAAGGTGGACTGGGATATGGAATGTAGCTTTGTGCCAGAAAGAAGGGGACATAAATATTGGTGATCATCAGTAATTTCTGTCACACTTTTTATAGTATATTACAGTGAGAATTAGAGTATCAAGATTAGTTGAGCAACAATGGAGGGAGTACAGGGTTTTAGTTATAGAGAACATTCATTCATTCATTTATTTATTAAACACACAAGTTGAAGCACTTAATTTTCCAGGTAATTTTGTAGATATCAGGATTGCATGATTGAAAACAAAAACAAGACCTTTGTTCATATGGGATTTATGTTATGGCAAAGGAGCTAATACTAAACAAGAGGGCAAAAAATATCAGTTGGAGATTCATACTATGAAGCAAATAAAACAATGATGTGACAGAGTTACTGAAAGTCCACTTTAGACTAATGGATCAGGAAGTAACATATGCAAAGATTGAGGTGAAGGGTAGATGAAAACACAGCAGGTTCCAAAAATTTAGTTGTGACTGAAATATGCTATATGGAACTTAGAGAGTGATGATGGGAAATGGAGTGCATAGATATGTTAGGACCAGATCTTAAAGAAATTTAAATCCTAAGTTAAAGGGTTATTTTTTTTTTTAATTTATCCTCTAGACAAAGAATTCATTGCTACAGGGAACCACCCAATCAGATTTTGAAGAAAAAAAAAAAATCCACAGTTCCAAAGCAATTAGTTTGAAAGAGTTAAGCTTAGAAGAGGGGAGACCAAGCTAGTAAATAAGTATTAAAATGATGTACTGAGGAAGCAGTGTGGGTTTAGGAAAAAGGGGTGAGTGGAAGAGACATTTCTGGAATTAAATGGGCGGGATTTGTAGACTACCAATCTAAGCGATGAAGAAAGAAATCAACCACCTAGTTTTAATAACTACTGTTCTTATTAACTAGATAGATGATATATGATATTATAGGGGAGCTCCTGGGGCCATGTAGCAGAGGAATTTACTTTACTATTCACTTTTATCATTTCCTCATCTATTTTACATGGAAGTTTAGAATTCTCGAGAGCATTACAGCTGCACATTCATACCCAATTTTTATTCAGGAATTGTGTCTAATAACTTGAATACTCTTTCCATTCTACTGTGTCCTGGAGAAGTGATAATACAAAATGTATTATGTTCTTTTTATACTTTGTACACAACCTCTCATTTTGTCTTCATTATAAACTTTTGAAGTTGGTAATATGTTGTTGTTGTTTTTTTAGAAATAGGGAAACTGAGGCCCATAGAAATCCATGTCCTAAATCCCACAGTAAGGGTCTGATTTGGATCTGAACACAAGTCAGGTAGAAGAAAGGAGTACTGTCATTTGTAGCATCAAATGAAAAGAGATTAGACAATTTGCCTGAGTGCAGAGAACAACAGATCAAAATTCCAAAACTGATTTCCAGATTCCCTGTGTCTATGCTCTCTCCCTTGTATGACTTTTCAAATGCTCACTGGAAACAAATATAATAATAGAACCTGAGCTCACAGGTATTTGATTTTCATCCTTTATTATCATCACAGGAAATCAAATGCTTCAATGGTTATCTTATTTCTCACTTAAAATTCACTTAGATAAAAGCACTATTTAACTATGTATAAATGTTGTCAAACTATTCTCCAAAATGAGAATCTTACCTACACAGAAAGAGATTTGATAGTCTTGCAGGAAAAAAAAAAAATAGCTGAGGAGGTGTTTGACCCAGTCATTAATTTTAGTAGGAAATAAATTTTACAACCCAGATTTTGGGCAGACTTAAAAATAGTGAAATTACATACTTAAATAGGTAAGAAATGAGATTGTGTGGGCTACCAGAAAGAGGGCTAGAGTGAGAATTAGTGATCAAGGACTATAGAAACAGCTCTCCTGTATCTTCCCCACACCATTTATTTATTCACTAGAGGCCCATTGCAGGAAGATTCCTGCAAAAATAGGGCTTCCTCAGGCCTATTCCTGCAAGAATAGGGCTTCCTGAGACCGAGTGAAGCAGAGAAGGGAGCGAAGCCCGCCGAGGCAGGCTTTGCTCACTTCTCTGCTGCCTCACTCCCTCCCTTCTCCACTGCCTCTCTCCCTCCCATCTCCGCCACCTCAGCTCCCTCCCTTCTCCACTGCTTTGCTCCCTCCCATCTCTGCTGCCTTGTTCCCTCCCTTCTCCGGCACTTCTCTCCCTCCCTTCTCTGCTGCCTTGCTCCCTCCCAGGTCCACTGCTTCGGCTCCTTTTCCTTCTCTGCCGCTTTGTTCCTTTCTGCAGCCCCTGGCTTCCTTCTACACTGTGTTCAGTCTTCGCTCCCCACCTGTGTAGGCAAATTAACTGCCATCTTTGCTTGGTTAATTTGCATATTGCTCTGATTGGCTGGTGGGCATAGCGGAGGGATGTCCAATTTGCATGTTTCTCTTTTATTAGTGTAGATTCTCACTACTTGAATGCATATTCATTAACTAGGAACTATGGTAGGCCCTAGAGTAATAAAAGGATGAAAGTCATAGGTAACTTAAAATATATACAATTTATTTTAGGCAGTAAGTACACTAAAATCATAAATCCATCATTCATTCATTTTTTTTTTAATTCAACAAATATTTAATGAGTACCAGCTATGTTTTAGATACTGGGAATGCAATAGTACCCAAGAAATGTTAGTATCTCACCTTCACTGAGCACACATTTTTAGTGGGAATAATAGGCAATAAATAATCAAAAGATATATAACCTCAGGTCAGAGAGTGACAAATTATATAAAGAAAAATTGTGGGCTGATATTTTCGATAAAGTGGTGTTATGGTTAATTTTCTGTGCCAACTCGATTTGCTCATGTGGTGAAAGCTCATCTATCTGATGATGAGGAGAGGAGAGGAGAGGGGGAGAGGAGAAGGGAAGGTAAGGGAAGAGGAGAGGAGAGGAGAGGAGAGGAGAGGAGAGGAGAGGAGAGGAGAGGAGAGGAGAGGAGAGAAGAAGAGAAGAGAAGAGAAGAGAAGAGAAGAGAAGAGAAGAGAAGAGAAGAGAAGAGAAGAGAAGAGAAGAGAAGAATGTCATGTTAATGTTAAGTTAGGGATACTGGTTTTGAGGATATGGGAGTTCTGTGTATTGCACTTGCAACTTTTCTTATACATTTGAATTCTTTCACAATTAATTATTAAAACTTTTTAAAAATTGTGGCTCATTTGTCTTTGGAGTTAGAACTGAAATTAATTTCCATTTATATACAGATGGGTGACCCTAAACAAGTCACTTAATTTCTCAGCATCTTCACTTTTCTCATCTCAAAATTACTACATACTTTGATGCTTTTTTTTTTTAGAATTTAATGTAATATATCTAGAGAGTTACCTGGCACATGATAGATACCCAATTAAAAATGGCTCTTGTTACCATGGAAATAAAATGTGCTAATTACCAGAGAAATTTGCATTTTTTTCAGACATCAACATCAGCAGATAGCAGATAGTTGCTATCTAAAATATGAAGCATAAATTTCTACATTATAATTTCAGGAATATGAATAGTGGCATGGGAGAATGAAAGGATTTGACTCAGAACAACAGGTGTATAATGAGTATTGTCAAAGTTACAGGAACTGTGTTTGGGATCAGACATTCAGAGACAAAGAAAACATTCTTAATCCAAAAAAAGTTGCCAGGCTAGTAAATTAGAGAGCTAAAAAACACTTACACTGCTCTTGGTTCTCAACCTTCGGGCCCTTTAAATACAGTTCCTCATGTTATGACCCAACTATAAACCTATTTTTGTTGCTACTTCATAACTGTAATGTTGCTACTGTTATGAATCATAATGTAAATATCTGATATGCAGGATGGTCTTAGGTGACCCCTGTGAAAGGGTCATTCGACCTCCAAAGGGTTCGCGACCCACAGGTTGAGAACCACTGCTCTATAGTGTGAACTAAGATATGACAGAGGTAAACACAAGGTGTTGTAAAAATAAAAGTAAAGTCCACCTAATTCATTTGTTCGTAATGGTGACAGTGTAAGTGAATTATATGAATTTACTAGAAAAAACAGAAAAATCTGCAAGGAATTTTATAATCTAAATGTCTGTCTTATTTCTACTGACACTAAAATATGTTTCTCCCATATCCATGGAATTTGAGTAAATTATCTTTAAAAAAATGTTTAGTTGTCCTCTTAAGCAACTTCTTAAGGACAACTAAAAGAGCCCTGTAGATATAAGCAATGCTTTCACCTAATATATCAATTAAAATGAAGATCATTGTTTAAGAAGTGCCTAAAATATCTGTTTTCTAAATTAAACTCTTACTTTGTTTTTTTCTTACTATTTTCTCTGAACATTGTTTAAAACACTTGGCTCATAATTTGTTTAGAAACTCTGCCCAAATGCCTCGTATGTCACAGACACTATCTGGGACACTAGAAGTAGAACAATGCACAAGATTAATGAAATATGCATTCAAGAGGATCAGATCTTTGCAGGGGTTGGAAATAAGGTAGTATAGACAATAAGTAAATAAATGGACAAGACAATTTCAGATAGTGATGGAAGTCAGATTTAAAATAAAACAGCATGGCATAATATGAAATGACTCAGTACCTAATGCAATCTAGCTAAGGAAGAACACTGTAATAAAGGGAAACCTGACTGCAGTGGGTGGGCCATGTAGGCATCGGGGAGCTAGGTATCCTGAGCAGAAGAATAGCAAGAACAAAAGCCATAATGAAGAAAGATTTTGGAGTGTTAAAAAAAAAGAAAAAAAAATGAGGGAGAATAGGACCAATATGGATGAAGTATAACAAGGAATGGGGAATTATTGAAGGTTTTATGAGTGATAATGATGCTTGGAATAGGATGGTGGCACTGAAGATGGGCAGCAATAGATATATTAAAACATTTATTTTGGAAATTATCAATTCAATGGTGGCATTTACCTGTTATGCACTTTAATTTCCACTTAATGCCAAGTGACTTGACACTCCTCAGAATGACTTTATGTTTTTCATAACTCATTTGTTTCTAAAGGCCATGGTTCTCTGCTTCCAGATCTTTCTCTGGGATATATATCTACTTTCCAGTTAGTAAGCCACATATTATAGAATATCTTATTGTGAAGTCTTTTCCAAGCCTCTCCTTTTCTAATCAGAATAAATCACTTTTTCCTCTTTATATTTTTCTTCATGCCAATCTTAAGTCTTACACTATATTCTCTCCCCTGCTAGGCTAAACTTCTTAAGGGAAAAGTCATCTCATGCAGCTTTGCAACCTATCACTTTGCAGCCAGTAGGACACAAGAACAGTCTATTGAATTAAATTAGAAGCTCATAGAAGGAATGACATCACTAATGGTCTCCACTAGTGGAGACCGACTCCTACACTCCACTTCTTCATGCACCACTCTGTTCTCAGTCTTTTGTCTTTTGGTTTTGACAACCATGGATTTTCTAAATCTACTCTACAAAATCATAAGTGATCTCATAATAATATTTTTTTTAATTAATGATTTAACACATTACCACAAAATTAAGTGGCTTAAAACAACATACATTTATTATCTCATACTCCTGGAGGTCAGAAGTAAAAAAAAAAAAAAAAAAATCAGTCTTTGCTTTCACTTTAATATTTAATCAATAAACATCACTCCCTACTTTGTGAGGCTTACTCTTCCCCTGGCCTTCATGACATAGCCCAGGTCTTCTTAGTAGATAATTTCACCCCACTTCTTTGTAAGTTGCTTTTCATCCTTTAGCATGAGAAAGGTCAATCGCCATAAAATTTTCTCTGTTAACTACTTGTATAAAGATCATGTCAATAAATATTTGACAATTAAGTATGCTAATAATAACTGACTCTATAGTGAGAGTCAAGCACTCACCTAAATGTTTCACATATATAAATGCATTTAATTCATGCAATAATCCTATGAGTTAGTTGGGTCATTAATTGTATTTGGTAAAACAAACAAACAGACAAACAAAGGCTAAGGTTGTGTTACTTGCCCGAAACCAACAGTTAATAATCAGAAACAGTAGATTCTATACTTGGAGTATGGTTCCAGAGCCTGGGCAAACTGTACCATGCTTCCTTCCTTTGCAAATGGATTGGGTTCATCAACTACTGAGTCTTCATACCACTGACTGCAGAGTTACAACTCTAGTTTGAATCTGTCCCCTAGTTCCCAAACCCACCCAACTACCTCCTGTGTTCAGTGTTTGCAATTGGATCCTCTTTAAATTCAAATTGCACCAATAATTATCATGACAAATAATGAAATAAAATTCTGGGCAAGTGGGAGCACTTTAAGATACAAAATGTAAACTGGGTCATGGAATATGGAGTTGGCAAAGCAATGGAGACACAGTTTCTTCTGATGCCTCTTATAAAGTATAGAGGAGGGTCTGAGAGCTTAAGCAACACTTGTGGGAATGCACAATATTTAGTGTCCAGGCTGCTTCTCAAACTCTGATAAATCTGTAAAGCTATGCCTGATCCCCGAAAAAGAATATAATTGCATCTTCCTTTGAACCCTTGTTGCACTTTCTCTCCTATAGTTCTTATGGTGAAGGCTTGATCTTACCTTGTGGGGAAGAAAAAAGAAACTGTGAAAGCAGCATGGCAGTGCAAAGCACAGTGGCTAAAAAGAAGAAGACAGTGCAAACATAATCCAGGGAGGTGTCAAAACCTGGGGAGCCCTTTCTTAGTGATTGGATAAGGACCTAGTTTTGCCACTCTGAGGTGATTGCAGTTAGGTAGTCTCTGGTTTTGGATCATCTGTCTGTCTGTCACTAAGAATGTCACTAGAGGTTCTTACTCCTGAGCAATAACTGCCATGAATGATCCCCCACTCCACCGCCAGGATGCTGCCCACCTGCAGGGCCCAGGAGTTTGTGGACAGCCACCTGAAGCCTGGGAGGGTGGCAGTGTTCATCAAGCCCATCTTCCCCTACTGCAGACAGTCTGAGGAGCTCCTCTGCCAGTATCCCTTCAAAAGAGTCATTGGTATTTGTTGATATCACAGTCAGCAGGAACACAGAGAGGGTTCAAGATTATTTGCAACATCTCACAGGAGCTAGAAGAGTACCTTTAATGTTTATTGGTAAAGAGTGTATAGGTGGATTCAATGATCTAGAGACAAGGATAAAAGTGGGAACTGATGGTGTGGCTAATAGAAATTAAAGCTCTACAGCTGGAATTACATAGCAGACCCAGGCTGATGTCTCCCTTGAGAGCTGGATGGCATTGTGAACGGTGGCAGCATTTCTGGTGGTTGGATCTGGGACAACCTTTACTCAGAAACTGATTACTTAAATCTTCTGAAATATCTAAACCAAAAAATGGGAGAGTTCTCAACAAAAACAGGTTTTTCTCCTTTCGGCTCTATTGAAAGTGGACCCACTTGCCACAAACCATAGGTCTGAGATGGTGGATGGATATCTTGGGTTTCTTCTGGATTTGCCCTTGGGTTTCAATAGACTGTGACAAGTGATGGCTCAGGATTCCCTTATTGACCCCAAAAGATTCTTTATCTTTTGCACGTGGTTCTTACTATTATTCGTGTCCAGGACTCCTACGTCTAAGCCAGTGTTTCCCAACCAGTTTATCCCAGGCCCCCTAGGATGAATTGATAGTTAATTTTATGCTACTGCCTGGAAATTATTTTGTGGAGTTTGAATTTATCGTTTGTATTTTGAAATCAATAGGTATTTCGAATGTGCTTTTCTAAACTCCATGTGTCTCCCCTACCCTATCTTGAGAATCACTGCTCTGAACTCATGTTCCTTAACCTTGACAACTCACAGACGTCATAGGAAATGCTCAACAATTCTGGAAAGGTCCTGAGGACCAATATGAGAAATGCCTCATGAGAAGTTAAGCACAGTGGGTCTTTACTTGGTTTACATGGCTCAGAGATATACGTGCAGATGCTGTGATCCTGTGGCAACACTGTTTTGTGAGATGATCATGCAGGTACTCCCACACAAGTGTGTATGAATTTGTTTAGATAATGAACAAAAGTTAAATTTGAAATATTACCATAAAAAAACTTGCAACCCTCCTCTCCCAAGAATGTCTGTGAAAGTAGTTCTATTTGAGAAACACTGTCTTAAATGATTTTATCACATTTTATCCCAAACTCTATGAAAACTTAAGAATCCTTCATTATGAAGTTAGTTCTAGAATTACAAGATTAACAACTTCCTTTTGCAGTCTCTAGGGTGAAAGGTTAATATTTTTCTGGTAATAAAAAAGCAATCATAGATGACTGACTTTTTTTTGTCCAATTCTCTTCTATGTTCTCAAGTCCTTAAGGAATGATACTAATGTGAATGCATCAGTTTGAAGCTTTATTCATATCTGTCCCCTGCCATTATAAATAAAAGTACATACTATTCACTGAAAAAAAAAGGTCACTAGACATATCATTGATATACTATATGTTTTCCAGGTATCAATTAAATCTAAGTAGTGCTCCAGTTATGTAGTGGAACCGGGGAATTAGTATACTTAAGGCATACAAGAACTAAACAAGACTGAAATATAAAGGGGCAATTTGAATTTAAGGTAGAGGTAAGTAGCTCTCTTGCGAGAAAACAGGCACTATGTTTTTGATAGTAGAGGAATACAGGGTGTGGCAAAAGTAAGTTTACAGCACAAAAGTATGTTCATAGTGGTTTGTATGGAAAATAATATAATGATTAAATGATAATAATACAAGAACAAACTGCATTTCATGTGCTCACAATATAAACTTACTTTTGCCTCACACTCTGTTAGATCCTATCATTTGCTGAGATGAGACTGCAATTTACAAGTGTTATTAAAAGTTTACAAATGCCTAATTAAAAATGAACAAAATATCTGAATAAACATTTAACAAAAGAAGATATTCAAATGGCTCATAAACATATGAAAGTATATCAATATTATTAATCATCAGGAAAATGCAAATTAAAACTATAGTAACATAGCACTTACCCACTAGGATGAAGATAATAAAAAAGTCAGATAATAAGAAGTGTTGGAAAGAGTGTGGAGAAATTGGTGCCTTCATTGCTGGTGGGAATGTAAGTGGTGTAACTGCTTTGACTTCCTTTGCCACGGTCTTACAAAGTTAAATATAAATTTACCATATAACCCAGCAATTCCACTCCTAGAAATCTACCCAAGAGAATGAAAGCACACAAACACTTACTTGTATGTGAATGTTCATATAAATGTGATTCACAATAATTAAAAACTGAAAAAAAACGCGAATGTCCATCAATTTGTAAATAGATTTAAAAATGTGTCTTATCACATAATGAAATATTATTCATCAAGAAAAAGGAAACCATGATATGTTCTAAACATGAGTGAACTTCAAAAGTATCTCTGCTAAGTACAAAAAGCTAGACATAAGACTAGATGCTGCATGATTCCCTTTATATTAAAAGTCTAAAAACATCAAAACTATAAAGACTAAAAGTAGATTAGTGGCTTCCTGAGGCTGAGGATAAGAACAATATTAGCTTCAAAGTGCAAGGGAGATATTTTTATAGTAAGAAAAATGTTCTAAGATTAGATTATACTAACAGTTGCAAAACTGAATTAACTAAAAATCATTTAATTATAGGGCATACTAGAGTCTCAGCCACCAGGCACAGAACTGGATGTGTCTGGGAGTGGCCTGGTTTCCTGAAGATTCTAAAATCATTATCGGCAGGAGAATGAAAGCCCTACTTTGGCCCTGAAGGACTGAGTACTTCATCCTCTATAATTTCTCTGTGGGATCCTGCGGAAGCACCCTGTATTGTAAGGAATAATTATGTTGCCAAAAATTAGTTTCTTTGATGACTAGTCTGGTATGCACATGTAATAACCTCATAGTAAAGCATATGAAGTTGAAAGAGATTCACTTTACTAGTATACTCACAAATAAAAAGAGAGGAAGATTGGACAAGTCTTGCAGGGAGTCATACAGGAGGAGAGCCAAGGGAGCAGGTCCACAAAGCAGTGGGAAGCTAAGAATGAAGACCCTTGAGCAAGTGCTTTATTGGAGGCCAGATTGGACTATACAAACAAACATTGTGAAGGGGATTTCATTGGTGCTTGAATGACACTAGGTCACAGTTAGCAGAGGACAGGCAGGGGGTGCCCTGACTGTGAAAATGTTGAGGCATCAGGAAAATAGAAAGTTTTAAAAACTTACAATGCACACCTTTTGTTGAACCTTGCCTGACATCTCACCTTTGCTTGACTTGTCCTTCCTTGGCAACGCTTGCTCTACCCCCTTACTGGTTTCTCCCAGGAGCATTTTCTAAATACATCATTTGCCTAAGAATCTATGTGTGTGACTCTACTTTGGGGAACCTGACTTAAGGCACATCCTGTGTCCTACTCACCTCTCATCAGTGCCCAGGGCTGCAGACCCCCGAGGAGTCACCATGGCTGCAGGTCAGCCTATACCTTCTCCCTGCCACCACGCTGAACACACCTGGCTCTGCCACTCTGCCTCAAGATGGGCCTGTAGTCCTCATATTAGCAAAATAGTAGGACCTCATTTTGCCTGATCACCTTGAGAAGCCTAGTTAATATGACTGTACCCTGGGTGGTTGTGATGGTCTGGGGAGAGGGGTGGGGACAAGTGAGCTGGTCTGGATTCTATTTATAGATACCAAAGGGAGAGTCTTGGTCAATCCTTGGAATTCTACCTGTCCAGGTGAAAGCTCAAAGAAGGGAAATGCAAGACACACAGGGAGAACTGTCTGCTATCTCACATTGAGCCTGGATTTCTTCTTATTAACTGGAAAAGGTGTGGACTTATATTTTACTTCCACATGCAAAATTCTGGTTCTAACTTTAAAGGAACAATAGGTGCAACTTTGCTATCATAAGCCAAAGTGAAATGCTTTGCATAATAATTTATATGATGAATTTCCAGAGTGATTTAATAGTTTTATATTATTAAAGGAATTTAGATGTCATCAAAATTGTGAAAGAAAGAAACCTAGATCTCTAGGCAGGTACCCAAATTATACCATCAGTGTAATCAACCTGAAAGCATTGGGGAGAAAAATGTCCAAAAATACAATTTTGAAGATGTCTTTAAAAATCTAAATTTTCCCAAATGTGAAGCATTTTTTTTTTGAGAAAAGTATCTATAGACAAGTGTATTTATAGACTAAGTTTCTAAACTGCTCCTTTTTATTAATAAAATTAAAAAGTTAATCAACATAATGTCAGTTGTATCAATATTTTTTCTTTCCTGCCCCCCCCCCTTTCTTTCGTTTTGGATCCCTATGGTAACAAAAACTGACTTGGTCAAAGCCTGTCCCTAAAACATCTCATTTTTAGGCTTAGATAAAGGTTATACAAAATGCTAAGGTGTTTCTTTTTAATCATTTCCTCATCCTCAGAGACAGTCTGGGGACTATCAGAAGTATGAAAAGTTCATGCTTATCAAAGAACATTTGTGACAATTACTGAAAATGATTTTTCCAGAAATTAAAACAAAATTATTTTCCTCTCCCCATTCTCCCCCAAATGACAATCATGTGTGACTATTACTCATGTCAAAATATATTTTCTCACCAAGAAGAAGACTAGTAAAAAGGCTCTGTCAGTTTCCCTTTGTTCTCTATTTACAGTTATGAGAGAAAAATGATTTATGATTACTATAATTATATCTCTCCATAGGAGAGCTGTACTAATTACATAATTTTAGGCATTTTTTTTTTCTTTCTTTTCACAGGCACTTAGTTAATCTATATTGAAGTGTATTTAGCAATTTTGTATGCAGTTACTTTTAAAACCTGCCTGTGGGTCACAGATTGAGTGGCCAAGGATCACTAATGTCTCTAATCTGTTCATCATGTGCTTAAGTTATGGTCTGGGCCTACATATTCACAACCATGATATAAAGAATTTCTCTAGAGAGATAGAATCTTCATTGGTGTTTTCAGGGAGTCTAGAGGAAATGAATGTAGAGCAAAATGTTTTATAATCTGTAGTTACATTATAATGTCTGTAGTTAGACTATAATGGTGATGAACCTTAGGAGTCAGCCTGGGATGTATTAGATAAATTAGTATTACCAGTAATCTAGTTCTTTCATATTATGTGTTTACTAGTATGTCACACTGAAAACTCTCTCTCTCTCTCTCTCTCTCTCTCTCTCCCTCCCTCCCTCCCTCCCTCCCTCTGTTTTATGGTTTCATTGTTATTGCCTTCTCTACTCAAAAACTGCTAGTGGCCATAGAGATAATAGAATATTGTTTCAAATTTAAAATTTCCTTGAAATGAAATTTCGTGGTGTTTGCTTTAAATAATATTGAAAAGGGAGCACTACTTTCCTATGATAGTTATTTAAAGCATAGAATTTAGAAAAGTAGTGATTCAATTCAATTTCACATCAATTGAGTTCCCAACATAGGTACCACTTTATTATGGGTATTAGTTGAATGGTCTGTAGAAAGGGCTAGAGAAGGAAGAACACGAATGAGGAAGACAGTGTTAAATCTCTGCTCATTTACAGTCTAGTGGGGCAACACTAACACTCTACAAAATAATTCAAACATATATATCACTCAAACTTTCAAAATTACTTTCTCATTTGTCATGTTTATTGCCCTCTCAAGGGCTCTGAGTAATAGGCAAGAACTTGCTATTCTGATCCCCCCCCCAATTTACATTTAAAAATGGGGTGGTGATGGTGAGAGAAGTTAAATGAGCTGCTTAAGTCACTCTGCAGAACCAGGATGGAACCAAGACTGACAACTCCTATCATTCCAAAGGTTGTAGAATCGTGTAGAGGACTTAGCACACTTGGACTGTTCAGTCTCAGACACTCCTTTCTATCTTAGAGTAGAAATCTCTCATCATTCCTTTATTCTCTCTCTCAGCAGGCAGGACCTTCAGAGAAACATAAGGAGCACTGGATCAGAGTGGTGAGAACTATCTTTGATTAATGAAACTAATGAGAAGATATTTTAGTAAAAAACACAAAGTTTGATTATTAACCAAGTTAACACCGTCAGGTGGGCCTTACAATGAAAGAAGCTACCCCGTTGGGAAGTTAGCTAAGGATCTGCATGATAAATGATATAGTGGGTTGAATAGGTCCCTGAAAATTCTTGCCCACCTGGAACCTCACAATGAGGCCTTACTTGCAAGCCAGATTTTTGAAGATGTAATGTGGATTAGGATGAACCTTCGATCTAATGACTTGTGTCCTTATAAGAAGAAGATAGGACATACAGAGACACACACATAGGGAGAGATAAAGGCCAAATAATGATGGAGGCAGAGATGAGAGTGAACCAACTACAAGACAAAGAATGCATAGGATTGCTGGGAACCACTAGAATCTAGAAAGAGGCAAGGAAGGATCTTCCCCAGAACCTTCGGAGGGAGCATGGCCCAGCTTGTTTTTAGATTTCTAGCTTACAGAACTGTGAGAGAATAAATGTCTGTTGTTTTAAGCAACCCAGATTTTGACATCCCATTATGGCTGCCCCAGGAAATTAATACACATGGAGACCTAGAAGAAAGAACAGCAGCAATATCCTCCCCCTGAAATTAAGAAGGTATACTTACCTCAGGAAAACTATTGGGAGGAAAAGAGAGTGTTTGTTTGCAAAGCAGGTGGTAGGGAGGGTTGTCAAGAAAAGAGACTTTATCAGATGACTGTAATATTCAAGCTATAATTTATCAGTTTACATGTCTTGTCTCTATTGATTCTCACCACAATTCTATGACCTAAGTATTATACCATTTTTAAATCAATGCTTCAATAGCCTAGATGTCTAGCTCAAAGTCACAAAATAATAAGTGATAAAATCAGGAACCAAATCCCCAAAGACAAACAGGTGTTCTTTGCTTTTAAGTCTGTAATAAAATACCCTCCAAGAATATAGTAAATATCTCTTCTCTTGATACTTTTTTAACTAGGCAGGACACACTAATAGGGAGCTCTCAGGAGAAATAGTCTTCTCTGGGCAGAAGATGGAATTGGGTAGCCTAAAAAGTCTTTTCCAAGTCTAATTATTCTCACTCTGTGCAAGGCACTGACTAAATTAAAGTTCATTATCATTTTATTCTAAAAATTAACTGAAAAACAAGATTGATTGACATTTTGGAGGTATTCAACATTTATATGCAGGAACATTAGGACACCTCAAATATACTTTAGAACAGAAGCTTTTCTTAAGATAGTTATTAGTGTGTGTGAGTGTGTGTGTGTGTGTGTGTGTGTGTGTGTGTGTTTTCAATGAAATACTCTGTACAAAAACCTATGCTTTCTAAAATGCCATATGGCTACTCTTTCTATATTGATGACTTTGGTATACTCAAGATCATGTAGGCAATGTGCAGTCTTCTTCACCTGGAAGAGAAAAGAAATATTGTGCACCTTACCCAAGTTCCTCTGTGTTCACATACAAAATCTGGCTCATTTTCTTTGCCTTTCAAATGTACTGATTCTGACCTTTATTCACAATAAATAATAAGAATACTATAAATTATGATTATAGTTGAAAGGAACTTGAGGCACTTTGTCTCCCCTGATGTACACCACACCACATAGTGCTCATGTTTCAAAAAAGAAAGCATCTAACAATGAAAGTGCCTGCACAAAAGCACAGGTGATGGGAGTCAGGGTTGAATTCATAGTTTTGCAATGTTACTTCAATCCTTTAAAAAAAGATTATCCCTCCATCTTTTTTCATTGCTTTTTTTCTGTCTTTTTTTATTGATTAAGGTATTACATATGTATCCTCCCCCCCCCCATTGTTCCCCACCCCTCACTCATGCCCTAACCCCCCTGGTATCTGTGGCCATTGGTTAGGCTTATATGCATGCATACAAGTCCTTTGGTTGATCTCTCCCGCTTACCCCCACCCTCCCTTACTTTCCCTCTGAGGTTTGACCATCTGATTGATGCTTCTCTGTTTCTGGATCTGTTTTTGTTCACCAGTTTATGTTGTTTATTATAAGAAAAAAATCACACAAGCACAGAGAGTCCCAAACAAGATGAATCCCATTGCTTTTTAAAGAGAGTAGAAGGGAGGGAGGGATGTGTAAGAGATGCTGGTTGCCACCCGCACACACCTAGACCAGGGCCAGGGATTGAATCTGCAATCCAGGTGCTTGCCCTTAACCAGGAATTGAACCCATGACCATTTGGTGCAAAGGCTTACACTCTAACCAGTGAACCACCAGCCAGAGCTATCCCTTCGTTTTAATTAGGATAAATGTAATGCTTACATTGAACACATCTATGCTGAAAAATAAAGGTGAAAAACAAAATAAACAGAAAAATTATGAAGGCTGCAAAGATTTTATCCCTCCTTGGTATCTTAAGCATGTAGAACTCCTATAAGAGGAAATATATCCCAAGATATATAGATGCTTTTAAGACTTATCTTCTAAAGGAGAGATATCTCTCTCACCTGTTATCCAGGATAATGATGTTTTGCAAAGATAGTTTTTGTTCACTTAGATTAAATAACCAGTATCATTAATTCCTGAATAATGACTGAAGTAAATTTGCTTCTTGTGACACTTTAAAGTCAATAAAATAATTAATTGTAAAGCTGAAACCGGTTTGGCTCAGTGGATGGAGCATCGGCCTGCAGACTGGAAGGTCCCAGGTTCGATTCCAGTCAAGGGCATGTACCTGGGTTGCGGGCACATCCCCAGTGGGAGATGTGCAGGAGGCAGCAGATCAATGTTTCTCTCTCATCGATGTTTCTAACTTTCTATCTCTCTCCCTTCCTCTCTGTGAAAAATCAATAAAATATAAAAAAATAATTAATTGTAAAATTGATATCTGTCCCTGCCCTTTACCTAAAATATCTAAGTTGGCATACTTCAAGTGTGCTTTGGACACACATTTCAGATTCCTGCCCACTAAAATGTGAGTCCTTTCCTCGGGATCAGTGGAACATTTTCTGTGCTGACCCAACCGATCTTCAGATTAAGGAAGATTAAGCCATTATTTCAAGAACCATCCTTTTTTTCCTCATTTATCTTCCAGCACCAATATATTTCAACAGCCTGAATATGTCACATATGCTGGTTCTGTCCATCTCCTCTGCCCCCATCCTCATTCAAGCCACTGTCTCTCTCATGGAACTCTGGAACATGTCTCTAAAATTTTGTTTGTCATCTGTCTTCCACAATACTGTCAGGACCATCTCTCTAAAGCTCAACTATGATCACATCATTCAATTGGCTAAAATCCTTCAGTAGCTTCCTTCCAAGTGCTCTCTGGATAAAGTCCATGCTCTCTAATATAGTGTACAGGTCCCTTGGTGATCTCGGCCTAGTCCCACCTCCCTCTTTTCCATCCCCCCTTGCCTGTCACCTCCCCATCCTCCCTCCCACATATATACTCTACCACTCTTTGCTCTGGCCATAGTATACTATTTTCAATTCCAAGAAGACTGTGAATTGTATACTTTTGTAGATAGCTATTTCTTTGTCTGAAATATCTGTCCAACTGTTCTTCATGTTTTAGCAGAAAGCACATATTCTCTTTGCAGCATTCTTTGAGTACTGACTCCAACCCTAACCTGACTACTGGCACACCCTGGGTCATTAGCACATTATCCTCCTGTGCTATCTCATACTATGAGAGTTGGTCCTTAGTACAGAGACTTGTCTTCAGAAACCAAATTCTAAAGACATGTCTTACTCTCTTATTTGTGTGGCATCCAGAATGTATTCAATAAATATTTTATAGATGAATGAATGAATAAGTAACAAGTAAATAGCCTTTATCAAGTACACAATGTTTGATATTATAAATTTAAAATATAGGACATACACATAAATATAATTCTGTATTTTAGACAGAAAAATTCCCACATGTACGTGTTCTTTTAACTAGATCTTTTAGCTATTTTTTATTGGCTCCTTCACAACTCCATCCAACTACGCTAATACCAATTTAACAGTGTCTATAAAATTATTTTTAAAAATGCCATGAAATTAGGTTTCTGTGTTTGAATAGATGAGGCTATTTGTTTTTTTTAAAATATAATTTTTATTGATTTCAGAGAGGAAGGGAGAGGGAGAGAGAAATAGAAAGATCAATGATGAGAGAGAATTATTGATTAGTTACCTCCTGCACACCACCTACTGGGGACCAAGCCAACAACCTGGGCATGTGCCCTGATCAGGAATCAAACTGTGACCTCCTAGATCATAGTTTGACACTCAACCATTGAGCAACACCACCTGGGCGATGAGGCTGTTTTTAAGTGGACATATTTGGATGCTCTGAGAAGCTTACCCTGAGTCAAGATGCTGCCAAAGTTTGACAGATATGGAAAAAAAATTACCTGTCACTTAAAAAGGTCAGAGAAGTTAGGCATGACCATATTGTTCACAGATGGTTGAGGCTGTCAATCTGTTGGAAATATCCAGCTCCTGAAGGTGCTGGAGCTAAGTGTGCCAGCTTCAGCCCCCGCAGCTCTGTGTTCAGAATGACTTCTGCATCACTTCTTGCCTCCTCTTGCCCCACACATTTCTGTTAAGACACCCACATATTCACTTGGTGCCCTACCTAAATCTTTTTAGGAATCTCATCGGACAAGCCTCACTTATGAAAACCTCAACTTCTTAATGTGAGGAAAAAATTTTGCCAGGGTTTAAAATACTGTTTCTGCACAGGCATTCTAGGCTGAGAAGAGAGTAATGGAACAAGGAAGGACCTATGCCTTGATTTGACTCTGGACAAGCATGTGACACAGTTTCTTTCCTAGAAGCTCTAACCGTCTGAATGGGGATGGGATAGGCAGGCAAATAATAAAATACTATTAAACAGCACCATAAATGATTACAATTATTGGAACTATTTTATTCATCAATAAACATTTCCTCAGCATATACTATGAGTTTGGCTTTGTGTTGGACAGTGGCATATTAGGATTATAAATAAAATATTTGTGTGCTCAAGAGACTTTCAACTCTCAGTTAACAAATACTAAGACAGCCCTAACCAGTTCAGCTTAGTGGATAGAGCATTGGCCTGAGGACTGAAAGGTCCCAGGTTCGATTCCGGTCAAGGGCATGTACCTTGGTTGTGGGCACATCCCCAGTAGGTAGTGTGCAGGAGACAGCAGATCGATGTTTCTCCCTCATCGATGTTTCTAACTCTCTATCCCTCTCCCTTCCTCTCTGTAAAAAAATCAATAAAATGTTGAAAATAAAAAAAATACTAAGACAAAAAAAAATCCTATATAATAAAAGAGAAACATGTAAATTGACATTCCCTCTCTTATGCTCGCCAGCCAATCAGGAGTGAGTATGCAAACTGACCCAACAAAGATGGCAGGTTAATTTACATACACAGGTGCTGGGCAGAGAGCAGAGCAGGAGAGCCAGCAGAGAGTGGAGTGGCTTGGGGAACTTGGCTCGCTAAGCCACCAGACAGAGAGCAGAGAAGGACAGCTGGCGGCTTGGAGGACTTGGCAGAGTGGGAGGCCATGGGACTGAGATAGAGCAGGAAGGGAAAACCAAGAACGTGGGCAGCACCAGGAATTCTGGGAATCGTTGTTCTGGTGGCAGATGGATCTCCTAGACCAGTGGTTCTCAACCTTCCTAATGCCACAAACCTTTAATACAGTTCCTAGGATTGTGGTGACCCCCAACCATAAAATTATTTTCATTGCTACTTCATAACTGTAATTTTGCTACTGTTATGAATTGTAATGTAAATATCTGATATGCAGGACGTATTTTCATTGTTACAAATTGAACATATTAAAGCATAGTGATTAATCACAAAAAAAATATGTAATTATATATGTTTTCCAATGGTCTTAAGCGACCCCTGTGAAAGGGTCGTTTGACCCCCAAAGGGGTCGCAACCCACAGGTTGAGAACCGCTGTCCTAAACACTAGAGCAAAGTGAGCCTGTAGCAAGTTACTGTTGTGGTGGGGGATGGAAGGAAAGCAAAAGGGAGAGACATAAGTAAAATCAGAGTGTCTAGGAAAAATTAAAGGGAAGATATCCTAAAACTTCCAGAAAATCTCCACCAATGAAGCAAAGGAAAAAAAAAAGTCTTTATTATTCTGTGAGCAACAAACCAAACTGTGTTGGTGCTGGGGTCCAACCCCAGCAGGTCCAGGGGTCCCCAAAGGTGTAGATGGAGTCGGTGAAAAAGGAATGACATGGAGACAGCGTTCAGTTGATCAGCAGCCTAGCCAGGATCTCCAGCCAAGTTCTGGTCTGGATCTCCAGAGAGGTTCTGCTTAGGATCTCTAGCCAGGTTCTGTGTCCATGTTCTCTTGCTAGGTTCTCCAGGTTCTCCAGCCAGGTTCTGTAGCCATGTTCCCTCGCTAGGTTCTCCAGCCAGGTTCTGTCCAGGTTCTCCAGCCAGGTTCAGTCACCAGGTTCTAGTCAGGTTCTCTTGCCAATTTCTGTAGTCAGGTTCAGTCCAGGATCTTTTGCCATGTTCTCTCCAGCGAAGTTCTTCTGTCTGTAGGTTCTGTGTAGGTTCTGTCTTCTTAGTTCTGTGTTCTAAGCTCTGTATTCTAAGTTCTGAGTCTTGCTGTCTTGTTACATCTGTATTTATACCAGTTGATTCAATCCTATCAATCTCTATTACAAAGGTTAGGGCGTTTCTTATCTCCATTCCAGGGAGTAAAGATTATGTAGCTTAAGCACGATTGTTGTAGTTAAAGTGATTAATTACCCGCCTGGCACTTAGTTAAGAGGTTTTATTCCCTCCCTAACTTCAGGGGAAAATCCCTACCTGGGGAAACAACCTTTCTCAGAGAGGAGACCTTGGTTAAAACACATAGTGCCAAGAAGGTGAGCAAAGATATTAAGAACAATATGCCCTATATGCCAGGTCCCTTGAAACAGCAAGGATGGACCGGCTCCCGGCAAATTCCCCCTTTTGTATTTTTTTAAAAGCAGGCATTAAAAAGAAAAACCCCAAATGCTCTCTTGTATCCATTTTAAGAGTAGGATTGGCGCTTTCCGCTATTACCTGAGTCCTGATCTATCACCCCAGGGAGAGCTTGCCAATCCTGCACTTTCCTGGGGTGGAAAGGCTGCAGTGGGGTTAAGGATAAGGCTCCTTGGGCCTACCTTCTCCCATGCCTTTACATTTACCTTTCCTTCCTCAGAAAAGCATGGACATACTTCTTGTATAAAACGTTCTGTCTGACTGGGAGTAACCTTAATTCCTCTGCTAGCAAGCATATGTGTTAAAAGATCAATACAGAGTCATTTTTCTTTAGACTCAGTATGACACATCTTCTTAATCTAAAGATCAATACAGAGTCTTCTTTCTTTGGACTCAGTATGGCACATCTTCTCAATCTAAGTTCTGTACTATCCACCTTCTTACCCTACTTATCCTCTGTAGGGGGGTCTGTAGTACCCTGGTGGAGTCCTATCCGTCCTGAGTGTGGGGGTTCTCAATGGGGGGGGGAGGGGGCTTACCTAGGGGAATCCTGTTCCAGGGCTTCCCAAAGGTGTGGACGGAGTCGGTGAAGACTATCCACCCTCTCCTACGGTGGAGTCCTATCCATCCCGAGAGTGGGGCGCTTACCTAGGGGTCCCTGTTCGGGCGCCATATGCCAGGGTCCAACCCCAGCAGGTCCAGGGGTTCCCAAAGGCGTAGTCCAAGTCGGCAAAGAAGGAAGGACACGGAGACAGTGTTCAGTTGATCAGCAGCCTAGCCAGGATCTCCAGCGAAGTTCTGGTTAGGATCTCCAGCCAGGTTCTGTGTCCATGTTCTCTTGCTAGGTTCTCCATGTTCTCCAGCCAGGTTCTGTAGCCATGTTCCCAGCCAGGTTCTGTCCAGGTTCTCCAGCCAGGTTCAGTCACCAGGTTCTAGTCAGGTTCTCTTGCCCATTTCTGTAGTCAGGTTCAGTCCAGGATCTTTTGCCATGTTCTCTCCAGCGAAGTTCTTCTGTCTCTAGTTCTGTGTAGGTTCTGTCTTCTAAGTTCTGTCTTCTAAGTTCTCTCTTCTAAGTTCTGTGTTCTAAGTTCTGTGTTCTAAGTTCTGAGTCTTGCTGTCTTGTTACATCTGTATTTATACCAGTTGATTCAATCCTATCAATCTCTATTACAAAGGTTAGGGCGTTTCTTATCTCCATTCCAGGGAGTAAAGATTATGTAGCTTAAGCACGATTGTTGTAGTTAAAGTGATTAATTACCCGCCTGGCACTTAGTTAAGAGGTTTTATTCCCTCCCTAACTTCAGGGGAAAATCCCTACCTGGGGAAACAACCTTTCTCAGAGAGGAGACCTTGGTTAAAACACATAGTGCCAAGAAGGTGAGCAAAGATATTAAGAACAATATGCCCTATATGCCAGGTCCCTTGAAACAGCAAGGATGGACCGGCTCCCGGCATCTGTGAGCAACAAACCAAACTGTGTTGGGGTCTCAGACAATTTGCTCATATGATTGCAAAGACAGACAGAAACTTCCAAATTGGAGAGGGCTCCCCTGAGGGCTCCCAGTTTGGAGAGGTTGCAGGCTGGGCTGAGGAAACTCCACACCCCCCAGTGCACGAATGTCATGCACTGGGCCTCTAGTGATATTGTAAAGAAAAACATATTATAAAAGAAGGAATTCTAGGGGACCTATTATTGATCCATCTTATTTCTGGATAATGATTTTCCTATATTAAAATAATGTAATAATTCTCCTCATTGGAGGCCTTGTTTTGCTCATACCATCTATAAAAGGCAATGGGGAAAAGGAAAAGGTGAAAATACAGATAGAACTTTAAGAGCATTGGATTATACTTTCCACTTGTTCCCTAAATACCTATGTGGCTTTGCAGAATAATTTCAACAGTCAACAACCTAATATTTTTGGGACTGGCATGCATAGGCAGAATTTAGAGAATTTTCCAATAACTAGGTTATAGATAAAACATCACCTACCCAGCGAGTCTACAACCAAACCACAGGTCAGTAATCTTAGAGAACTTCTTTAAAAATATAGCTGCTGAAGACATCCAAGGGATACTGTCTGTGGTGACACCAGGAGTCTGCATTGAATACATTTCCTCTGTACATTAATTCTGATGTACCACTTACTTGGAATCACCAACCTGCAGTTTTAACACCAAACTCTGGCATGGCATTAAAGACCCTTCATAATCTGGCCCTGAATCTTCTCTCTAGAGCAGTGGTCGGCAAACTCATTAGTCAACAGAGCCAAATATCAACAGTACAACGATTGAAATTTCTTTTGAGAGCCAAATTTTTTAAACTTAAACTATATAGTTAGGTACATTGTTATTAACTTAATTAGGGTAATCCTAAGCTGTCCTTTGCTAAAAATGTCCTCAATCTGATTGAGGTAGGTTTGCTGAGGTCGACCCCTTCCAACTCTCCCATCCACACTCGTCTTGTATACTTGTTTCTTCTATCTCCTTTCGTTCATCCTCTCTATATGTCCAAACCATCTCAACATACCTTTCTCAATCCTCTACACTACATCTTCTTTCAGTCCACAATGTTCCCTAAAATTAACTTAATAAACTTTACTTAAAGTTTTAAGTCAACTTCGCACTGTACGCGCGTGCCCGCACGTGGCATTTTGTGGAAGAGCCACATTCAAGGGGCCAAAGAGCCACATGTGGCTCGCAAGCCGCAGTTTGACAATCACTGCCCTAGAGAGATCTTTTGTTACATCCATGCCATCATCACATCCCTGTATTCATAAACAGCCTGTACTCCAGGCTCACCTTTGCTTTCCACTGCTTTTATACATGCTGCTTATCCTTCCTTTGAGACACATCAAGCTAGGGAGCCTCTTTTTGAGGCATAACCCAAGTTTCTCTTGCCTGAGAAGTCATTCCTCACTCCTTGAGCCAGCTTTAGCTCTTTCTTCTCTATGTTCCCTGAGAGACACTTTATATTATCCTGGACTGTAAACCCACTTCTCTCTACTAGATCACAAGCATCATGACTATTTTCATTTATCTAGTATCAAATGGCTAATAATTATTCTGGGAATATAGTAGGTCTTCAGTAAATAACCATGAGGTACATATATAGAACATGGGAGAAGGTAAGCAGTTATCAAAATTAGGGCATAACATCACAGTACAAATTTAGTCACAGAACTGTTTTAATGTCAATCTTGGGGAAACTGGAGGACTGGGTAGTTTATTCAGACAGGGTAGAACCAGGTATGAACTGAGTCTTTTATTAAGATACTAGAGGGCCAGTGCACAATATTCATGCACTGGTAGAGTCCCTAATGACTGCCAAATGCTGGCCAGGTACTCCTCCCCTTCCCCTGGCCACCTGCTGCTGCTGCTGCTGCCACCGGCGGGAGCCTCCCTCCCTTCTCCTGGCCACGCCTGACCCCTGGTCAAACTCCAAGATGAACTCCTGGTTGAGGGGACAACTTGCATACTACGCTTTTTTTATATAGGATTGGTAAAAGAAGATTTAATTTTAAAAATGAACATAATTTAACTAATGCTTTGCAAACATGACCTATTCTATAGAATTGTTGCAGATCCTGGGGTAGTCTAGGTGTTGAGGTAGTAGTCAGATGACCCCAGAAAGTACTACTACTACTACTACTACTACTACTACTACTAGTAGTAGTAGTAAGATGCCCAATTAATTTAGTGGAAAATGTGTCATCTATATTTTTAAGTTTGTCTATGTTCTTATTGAATATTTTTCCTCTCCCTTCTCAGCTAGGTTTGGGTTGTATCTTTCTCCTCTATAATAAAGTATCTCCTAACACTTAGATACATATAAAATTTGTCATAGCCCTTTTATATGAGAATATTATGTCCAGGTAATTGGGGAATCCATAGTTACCCTGAAATGATATATAACAAAGAGCACATTTTCTTTATGTGGGTATTGTCTTTTTTATTTTATTTTAGTAGTTGATGCAGCAAGGTTAAGAGAAAATGTTGTATTTGTATTATACAGAATGCACTAATTAACACTCAGTCTCCATGGTGGCTGTCCAAATTTTCAGTAGTACCATCCCCAGAATCATAGAAATATATTTTCCATAGTATATACTAAAGTAGTACATTCCCTCTAGGTGTGTGCAGTAGTATGGACATATCAAAGAGGAAGGGCTGCCTGGGAGACAGGAGGTCTAAGCATGCATTCTAAAGCTACCACCAGGACCTTTCACAAATTAAGCTCTCTGATTAAATGTTGATAGACTGCTGTATCAGTAACTTTGGCTCTTCTTCCTACTATTATCAGTCTATATGTCCATTTGTTCCAGAATAAATGCATTGTCAACGTTCGAATTCTTTCTTTATCAGCTAGTATGAATGATTACATCCCTAAGCCAATGGGGATAGATACATTTCATCTCATAGCTGAGACCAATTTATGATCCAAATAGTGTGCTGAAAAGTTGAAAAGTAGACTCTAGGGAGATATACAATTGATCAGCAGTGTCTGTTCTGTGGGCAAGATTTGGGGAATGGTGGCTCATGTTTTGGTACTTTTTCCATCCTGACACATACCAACCTACAACATACACTTTATGGAAGGCATTAAGCCCTTGTTGTTACTGAGCATCAACAAATTCAGTTTGGGAACCAAAAATCACAGCTTGGGAAAAGTACATTTATCCTTTTACTAGCTGTTTCTGAACTTAAAGGTTACAAAAAATCATCGATTCAATCAAGCATTTGATGTGGGCATAAGTGAGAAATGCAGTTTTATGAAATCTTAAAGATCAGGTAGCATATGAAGAAAAGTTTCACATTTCCAATGCATTATGAAGATAATGGGAACTTGAGGTAGTTCTAAAAGAAACAAATGAGGCAAAATATAATTTTTTTGTAATATAAGTATAAAATGTAAGGTTTTGTGATTTGAAACATGCCATTTTTTACTAAAAGATATTAAATAAGCACACAATCTTGATGCAATCAGGTGAAAGTATTTGTGAGCATAGTTTTATTTTTAATTCGTTGTGTTATTTTTCTATGAATTTTAAAATTCCATTATCAGTAAAAACAGTGATTCTTTATTCTTGCAAACCTCTACAAAGCATAATTAGAATTAATGTAGGTAATGAATTAATTACTTCTGAAATGAAAACACCTATAAGCCTGCATTGGTAAGATTATTTAAAATGATCTCAAAGTATTAATGTGCTTATTCACTCATTTATTCCTTTTGTAATATGCATAGACATGCTAGATTTCAACATTTGACATAAAATATTTAGATGAGTGTAATTTCTTTTTTTAAAATGTATTTTTATTGATTTTTTACAGAGAGGAAGGGAGAGGGATAGAGAGTTAGAAACATTGATGAAAGAGAAACATTGATCAGCTGCCTCCTGCATACCCCCTACCAGGGATGTTCCTGCAACCTAGGTACATGCCCTTGACCGGAATCGAACCTGGGACCCTTGAGTCCGCAGGCTGACGTTCTGCTCTATCCACTGAGCCAAACTGGTTAGGGCTAGATGAGTGTAATTTCTTATTTTTAGAGTTGCCCTGAACATATATATCAGAGAATCACCCATTTTGAAGATGAGTAGAACAAGAAACAGATACTGAAATGTTTTAGGTTTGCTCAGCAAATGCACAAGGTGAGAGCTGACCTGACCCAGACCTTTGGATTCTGAAGTCCCAACTTCTAGTCCACATTGTTTTTCAGGCCCACTTATACACGCACATATTTCAGAGGGTAGAATGTCTCTTGTTAATGCATAATAAGTTAAAGCTAGTGAAAATACACAACTTGACTCAAACACTATTTAAAAATAAATAATTTGTTTCTAAAATAATTTTCTATCAAGGCCCCCATGTCCCCTAGTCCACCATGCTGTGTTTCCCAAATACAGGGTCAGCACTGAGTTAGTGATTTGAGTCAATTTATACAAGTTCTTTAAGTCTCAGTTGCCACATCATGAAAGAGAGATGCTGACACCCCAACAACTTAACTGACAGGATGACAGTGAGAATCACACCAGCGTATATAGGCAAAAAGCATTTGCAACTCATGAAGCCATACAAACAAAGGTCATAATGGCAGTAGTTGCAAACAAATGCTTAGTGGCAGTAATTATTAGAAGCTATCTCTTGTAAACCTGAAAGCAGAGATGGAAAGCGGAACCCTTGATATTTTCCCCTTCATTCCCTTTTCTTTTATACTACACCAAGTTGGAAGAATAGATTGCTGACACTTTCAACACTCCTTGGCCATGGCTGGAAGTGGAGTGGGTGGCAAACTTGTCCTGGGAATACAAGTGATTAGTGCTAATACTGGACATAGGACCTGGGGGATTTTGTAACCTGTCAAAATGACCATGTTTCTGAAGCTACTGAAAGAGCAGGAGTTCCTTCTATGCTGCTACCATTTGGAGATAAAACAGATGAGAGATTTCTTCAACACCTGTGGCTGTCTCTCCATCACTTATTCATAAATTCACTTGTTCCTTCATTCTGCAAACTTAACTGAGCAAGATGATATCTTAGACCCTCTGAGTTCTCATCTGAAAAAGGACTAAAATGATATATACTATTTTATGTACATTTGAGTGTATTCCAGGAATTACACTAATATTTTACATGTGTTATCTTGTTTAATTTTAATTTCAGTGTCCTTTGATGTGGGTGGGTATTAGAACTATATACCTTTTACATGCGAGAGATTTTAAAATTATGGACCAGCCCAGGTCAAACAACTAAATAGCATCAGAGCTTGGCTTGAACTCAGCTCTTTTTGACTTGAAAGATGACATTATGGACACCACACTGCCACCAACCATAGTTCAAGTGAATATAAAAGGTGAGAGCATGAGTCATTGTTCTAGCAGCCTGATGTGTCGTATCCAACCTCTCTAGTTTCTCAGATGGTGTCTTTTTCCTCCTGACTCTTCCTGTTAGGCACCAACAGCTTAGCTCTCTAGCTTATTTTCCCACAGTGTGAGGACATTCAAAAAGCAACCTAAATAGATATAACTCCCTGTCCCATGGTATCCTATTAGTTTAGCTTGAATTCACAAGAGGCATGTAGAGTAGAGGTGGCTCTGGCGCCAGACTGCTGCACTTCAATCCTGGCTCCATATCTTCCTGGCTGTGGGATCTTTCTTATGTAAATTTTCTGTGCCCAGGAATAATAATATCTCTCATGTACTTGTTATGAAGATTCAAAGTTCTTAGTATAATGGTTGACATGCAACTATTTCTCAATAAATATTAACTACTAACATAGCTATTATTTACACAATACAGTTGCTGTTCCCACAGTTCCAGTCTCAGGTCCAAAAGACAAAGTATTTCTTCCAGATGCAATCTTTATCCATGGTTAATCCTCAAAACCATAAACTTGAAAGTCACCTGTTGAATTACTATTCTTCCATTGACCAAATTTATGTGCTTTCCAGGTGTGATAGTCATTCAATAAACATTGATTCTGCATGCAGAGTATATGACAAGTGATAGGAATATAAGAGAAGATGTATCTCTGATTTCAGGAAGTACAGGGTTTAATGCTGAGTGACTATTTGGTTATTTGTCAAGCCTTCTGCAAAGGGGTTATGGCATTTAATGGCAATTGCAAGTTGACCATTAGACTTTATGTTGGAGATTCCCCTTTCTATCTGACAGGTTGGGTCAGGTATACAATAAATGGGAACTTGGTAATGTGAGAAGACACCAAGTTTTGGTGTTTCAGATCTGAGTTCAAATCTTAGCTCTACTGTTGAGGAGTGGCAACCTTGGATCAGTTGTTTAACTTTGAACCTTTATCTTCTATAAAGGAAAAACTTTATAAAATTGGGAATACTAACAGAGATTTTTATGAAGGTAAGTCATGACACATGCAAAACCCATAGCGCAGTTTCTGGCACAAAGTGAGGGCTCAGCCAGTGCCAGCTGGGGGTGGCAGCAGGGAGCTGTAGCAATGCTACCAGGAGGAGGGCTGTGACTACAGCAGCAGATGTGGCCACAACTTTCTTCTGCTCTTTGTTTGTTCAGATGCTGCCTTTATAATGGTAATGGATTATTTTAAAATTCAAAGTCCATTCTAGAGATAAAGAAAAATGATAGTGGGTTTCCCTGTAATTAATGGTAGTTTTTAGCATTTCAGTCTGATTATAAATAGAATAAGAAGATGCCTTCTGTGGTGAATAACATGCCTTTCAAGTTTTCTAGATTTATGAGTTAAGCCCATATGAAATTAATTATTGTGGGTGTATTACATGGATGTGAAACATCTGGAATAATAGGATTTTATTGTTAATAGACCTCTCAGGAGCTTATGACAAACACCCTTATAATAGCAACATATGCTGCTAGTTTAATGAGAACCATCACTGACAATTAATGGTTCCTATGCTTTCAGTAAATTACACATTTTCAAATTTTATATTCTTTATTTTCATTTTTATAGTTTCAGTTAGTGGCTTGTGTGAAATTGAAGCCAGAGCTCCTTGCAGAGGAAGAAAATGTTTATTGAATGTGTACTATGTGCAAGCGTTGTGCTATATATTTTATATATCTGAGTATACATGAAGATGTAATTCCTATTGAACCTCAGGCAATTAGGCATAACTTTATTTATAAACAAGATAACGAATGCTTGGAGAGAAAAATGACATCAACATGAGAGTCCAAGTTAAAATTAAAGGTTGTGTTTGTTCTTTATTCATTAGAAGGAATGAAATTAGAGTATTACAATAACTCCCCCCTTTCTTATAAATCAAATTTCTGCTCTTAATAGGATCTTCAGCTTCATACAGTATAATCTTTCTGTGATCCCTGGGTCATATAAAGCTTAAAATGATGTGTGCTAGGGACTGATAAAGAAATCTGTGAGTTTAAAGATTTGACATATTTTAGAACCTAATCTGTGCATAATACAGTGTCAAGAACCAGGGATATATCCAGAGAAATAATATACTGTTTTTTCTTGTTCTCTTGGTGCAGGCAAAAATAAATTTTTTATTAAGTATCAACTATGCTCAAGTCATATGTTGGCATTAGATAGCCTAGTGCTCTGAGGAGAAAGGTTCTGCCTGGATCCAAAAACTCATCCCTCTTCTCTCCCCCACATTTGTCCATTTTGGCAATTACTAGTATATATGTCTCAATAACATATATTGCTGATTAAAAATAAACACTCTTGGCCTGGCCAGTGTGGTTCGGTTGGTTGGGTGTCACCCCCTGCACTGAAAGTTTGCTGGTTTGATTGCAGGTCAGGGCATATGCCCAGGTTATAGGTTCAAATCCCAGTAGGGGACAGGAGGCAACTGATTGATGTGTTGTCACATCCATGTTTCTCTCTTCTCTCTCTAAAAATCAATAAAATTATTCTTTAAAAATAAATAAATATCTACTTTAAGAAAATAACATGAATATTTTTAGGGACAGCATAAAGAGAATGTGATGCAGTAGTCAATTCAGAAAATGTGATTAAAAAAAGAAAAATAAATGCTAGACATAACATTGTACCTAGAAGGTAGAATTAGTCACTTTCATATTTTAGTAAGCTGTATTTAGTCATAATTGCTTTCATATATATGAAAGAGAAGAGAAAGAGAGATTGAGAGAGAGAGAGAGAGAGAGAGAGAGAGAGAGAGAGAGAGAGAGAAATTCTTATCACAATACTCTTATTATGTTCAGGCATGCATATTATTTGAAATTATCCTGTTTAATTATTCAATGTTGATTATTACTTTCTGCCCTCACAAGAATGTAAGTTCCATGAAAGATGGCACCTTTTCTGCTCTATATCCAAAGACTAAAGTAGTGCAGGCACATACTTGGCACTCAACAAATATTTATTGAATGAATGAATGGATGGATGGATGGATGGATGGATGGATGAATAACTACCTTTATTTCAACACAGGTACATTCAAACTTGCATCTTATATTTATTCACTATACTATCATTTAAGGAGTGTATGCTCTGTGCCCCTGTAGGTATATTGACATAATATATGCACAGACGATACATGAAGGAGAGACAAAATTGCATAACAGCTAAGTTTATAAACTCAAATTGTATCTGGACTCTTTGTTATATGAACTCAAATATGTTCTCAACTTTTCTGATCCACCTTTATCTCATCTGATAAAACACTTATATCACATGCCAGCTCCATCCTACCCCAATAGTAACATGCGCTCTACTATTTCTGCCCTGACTCATCCCTGAGCCTCTATGAATATGGCCTGGTAGAAGAACAGTTGATTTTCTCCTACAAAACATGATATCTAAATATAGTTTGTGGATTGACACACAGATGCGTGTTTAAGAGGAAAATTGAGCATTTTCAGGAGCCCTGGGACATGGCAGTTATTTTTCCACTGCCAGATTGGCTGCTTTCAGGGCCTCAGGTTCTGCCTCCCATCCCCACTGAAAAAGGACCCTAGTACTAAGGACCCGACCTTGCTATGGGCCTGGCACATTCACTGTGTGCCAACCCCTTCCCTGGAGCCTTGGCCCTGCTTTCTGCTTTCCAGATGTTATAGCAGGAACCCCCATTTCTATAGCTTGGCTAATCTCCAGATGACCCTAAATGCCATCATCTAACAGCTTACATCTGATGTTTTAGATATTGATATCTCAAGTCAAAGTCAAGTTTATTCCCCAAATCTTTAGAATCTCCCAAATTGATTTGCAGGGCCCTATTTAGCCTACTAATCCAGTGAATTTCCCCCAGTTATCATACTGTACTCATTGCTGACTCAGTGCTATGTGAAGAAGAAAAGGGGACTATAAATTATGGAACTTCTTATTTGTGTTTGTGTATATTCAGATCAAATCTAATAGTAGCTTGCCTGAATAACCTTGTAAAATAAACTTCCTTGAGATGTGAGGAGTGTAACTTGCAAAGTCATTTGCAAATAGTCTCCACTGATTGTGAACTATAAGGTGTATTCACATCTTAAGTGGGTATTTTCTGCTCTTTTTAAGTAAGGTAAATGCAATAAATTACAGGAAATCCTTTTTCTAATGATAAAAATTATCCCATAATGAACTTGAGCTCAAGATATTCTTACAAATCAAGAGTGGAGCCACATTATAAACTTGCTCTGGATTCCATACAACATCCACAGACTCTTGAAGAGTTGGGGTGGCAAACACACCTAATATAATAGGAAGCTTCTAAATACGTTTTCACTATATTGGCTACTTTCCCCTAAGAAGAGAATAGGACTATTAGCCCAAGTTAAACCAGACTATATTCATCATTATCATCATTATTTACTGAGTAACTTAATCCTTGATCCAGCACTGTACCTGGCACCTGGCAGGTGCTCAGTAAATGTTGGTTGAATGAAAGATTGTCAGGGCTGACCTCATTTCTCATGGGTCAAAGGAGCTGCGAAAGACCAAGGTCAGAGATAATGAGACTTTACAACCTCATGGCCACAGTGAGAATTACGGAAGTGCTTTAGAAGTGAGTTATTTGAAGCTCAGTGGGAAAACGATTTTTCATCTTCCCAGATTTCTGCTGTCACTTTGCAAAGATAAATAAAGACTTATCTTGATGACAAGGCACATTTGGGAATAAAGATGCCAAATACGGTCTGAGTCTGGAGCTCTCAGAGGGCAGAGGATGAAGTGCTTTGAATAACAGAAGAGTCAATTTTTAGAATCCTACACAGAGGCTCACAGAGATGTGTAAAGCACTTGGGATTAGATTTAACTTTTCAGGGTTTTCTGTTCTGTTCTTGTATTTGCTGTCACTGAGTGGAACAGAAAGCAAGCCCAGTAGATGTTCAGATTGTATAGTTTTTGCCTTTTTTAAAAAAAGAAGAAGAAGAGGAGGAAGAAGAAAGTCATGGAGGCTTGTGAGGAAGGTGTCTCTTTTTTTCCTGATATTTAATAAGTATACAACATTTTGAAATGAAATGTAGAACCTGTTCACCTTCCTTGGGAAATTTATAAGGTACAAAGAATTTGAGGATTTTCTTTGAACATCTGAGAAAAAAAAAAGTCAACTATCTCAGTAATCTATGAAATTTCCTCATCCTCTTATTCTCCTATGACCTTACAATAGGTAACTGAGAAAATTATTAATAACACAGCCCTTGCCTTTTAAAGGAAGTGGGAAGGAGGCAATATTTATCATGTCTCTACCACCTGCCCAACACTGTAATAAACATGTTATGTTCCTATCTCATTTAGTACATATTCATAATGATCCTATGAAGCAGATATAATTAGGCTTATTTTACAAATAGTGAAACTGAGTGTCAGGAGGTTGAAGACATTTGTCTTTTCCCTCTGTCTATCCCTGATCAACTATGATTAGTTCTGACTCTCCTGGAAGTTTCCCATCCTTACCTGATAGAATTAACCCCACCCTCCTCCATGTTATCATTAAACTTTGCACTTGCTTTTAATGTAATGTCTCTGTGTTTAATTGATTTATTTTCAAGATTCGTTCCCCTGTAGTAGAATATACACCTCTATATAGTAAAGATTTCAGTTTTGATCTCTATATTCTTTGCACCTACCATAGAAATGTTTAGTTTTTGAAATAAATGCCACATCGCCAGTGAGGTATGGAGTCAGAATTTAAATTTAACATCTTTGGATTCTGAAAGCTTATGCATTTTCACTATACTGTGATGCCAAAACTTGAAGACAAACAAAAATTAACACAAGTACTTTTAATAAATAATACACTTAAGTCATCCAATTATATCCAATTTACACATTTAATATAAATATACCAGTGTTAATAACTAGTTAGGCATTTTATAGGCAATGCAAATCCAGAAAATGCAAGCCCCTCTGAGAGTGTGGACCTCATAGGATAACTATAAGAGTGTTCCTTTTGATTATCCACATTATTTATTATTATTATTATCATCATCATCATCTCATTACTACTACTACTACTACTACTACTACTACTACTACTACTACTACTACTACTGCTATTATCATACAACTACGATGAATAGATGCCTTGGGAGGTAGAAAGATAAAAGTTAACAGGATTCCTCTCCTTCATAAGTTGTCAGATAACATGATACAAGGAAAGGTGCACACACTGCAGTGTATTTTATTGTTATGTATATCTCAGAGCCATACTTTCCTCATGTCTATATTGGTAATAATATTCCTCAAGATCATAAAAATTAAAACAGATCACATGTCATATAGCCTAGTGCCTAACATAGATGAAGATCAATCAATCAATAGTACTCTTCATCCCAAATGTAAATTTAAATATGGGTATGGATCTAGACTTAAATCAGAGGTTCTAGATGGGAGGAGAAGAGAGGGATATTTTTCTTCCCCAGGAGACATCTGGCAATTTTTAGATGTTTTTGGTTGTCCCAGATGGAAGTGTGCTACTGGAATATAGTTAATATAGGCCAAAGATGTTGTTCAATATTTGCCAGTACACAGAACAATCAGTTGCTCACAACAAAGAATTAAAGACTTCTCTGGACTGAAATGTCATGGGATAAAAATGTAGATACAAGTATATAGTAGGTGTCACACGTATCTGGTCTAGTTCTGTGGAATGTGGAGGTAGAAGAGGAATGAACCCTGGCTCTGAATCTGAGAAGAATTTATGAAAGTCAGGATTTATCTGGGCTTTTGGATGTAACCAGGTAGAGAGAGAGAGAGAGAGAGAATGGAATTTTAGGAAGAGATTGATTAATGGGAAAAAGTCTTTTGGGGACTAGAGTAGATAGAAAGATTTTCCAATCATACGGTGAAATCTGGAAGAATAAGTGGGGAACTTAGAAGAACTATCTATAACATAGATGATGGCATTGCAGGCACTATGTGTGGAGAAGTGCTAAATGAAGACCATGATATGAGAGAAAGGACAAAAAGCATATCCAACATTATGTAAAGAAATACACATTGTATTTCTTTATTCATTAAAAAAAAGTTTGAATGTCTCATGTATACCAGGGATTTATCTAAACAATGGGAAAAAAAATAAACAAGGCACAGTTCCTGAATTCATAAAAGCAAAACCTGTAAAAGTTGGCAATAGAATGTATATTTTGAACAAAAAATAAGTTGGATATTATGGGTGAACAGACTCATCTTTGAAATTAGAGAGAAAAATATAGTTTATTTTAGTCACGATGCTCTTTTATCTTCAATATGATTTCCCAATAATAACTCTGAGGCACTAGGCATTAATCTATGTTAGGCACTGGGCTCAATAACATCTTATCTGTTTTAATATTCATGATGATTCTGAGAAGTATTATTAGCATTAATTTAGACACAAGAAAAGTGCAGCTCAGAAAGATCCAAACTAGGTTACTAATATACTGTGTGAACTTGAGCAAGGCTCTTAACCTCTCCGATTTTCACTTGGTTGTTTGTAGAATATAGGAACCAATGCTTCCTATGAGAATTAAACAGCCTCAGTAAGTAAAAATACATATACTTAAGGAAGTATTATTATTGTTTATATTTTAGACTAATAGCCATATTCATAATGGCTTTCAATAATATGTTTTAAAAAGATGACTTAGGTGACTTTAAGCCATGACTACTTAGAAAATTGTGATTTTTCTAACCATCTTTTACAGATATCAAAAGTTCCCCACTTGATATTCAAGTGAAATGATGTTAATATAATTTTAATATCCACATTTAGTCATTATCAATTAATACATTTTTCTCAGTAGCAACTTTTTTAATAGTATTTGGGATACCAGATGCTGAGATGATACAAACTAATCCTTGTCCTGCAAGAGTTTATAATGCAAAATATTGAAAGGAAGATATTTTTGACATATGCTTAAAACTAGCATACCTAGGATATAAGAAAGAATACTTACTTTTAACATCTATACTAATTATGTGTATTTTATCTCATTTACAAATTTAAATCATTATGTGAGGAAGGCCTTATATTATTAGTATTATTTTTATTATTACTATCCCCATTTTATGTTTTTTTTTAAATATATTTTATTGATTTTTTACAGAAAGGAAGAGAGAGGAATAGAGAGTTAAAAACATCGATGAAAGAGAAACATCGATCAGCTGCCTCCTGCACACCTCCTACTGGGGATGTGCCTGCAACCCAGGTACATGCCTTTGACTGGAATCTAACCTGGGACCCTTCAGTCCACAGGCCGATGCTCTATCCACTGAGCCAAACTGGTTAGGGCCCCATTTTATGCTTGAAAAAAAAAACAGGGGACCAAGAACTGTCCTAGTCTCTAAATGAACAAAATTGAATACCACAAGGTTGTTGTTTCTAGCAGTTTCTAATCTATGAGGGAGGAAGAACCCCAAGTGCCAGAAAAAAGAATAATTACTATCTTAAAAGCAGCCTTACAATGATTGCAATATCAGGTTTGTTACACACACACACACACACACACACACACACACACACACACACACGTTTATTTTTATTGATATGATCACAATCATGGAAAACCTCAATTCTGGAATTGCTAGTATATGAACTATATCACTGAATAGCTTCTTTTGCATAAGCACTTCCATTTTCTATAGTCTTTTGTGTGCAATATAAACAAATTATAAATATGAGAAAGTCCCCAAAAATTCTATAATTCAACCATCTTTATTTTGTGAAGATTGAGGCTCTGAGATCAGTTAAATGACTTATGAAGGAATTTATCTTATGTCCAAGCATATGGCAATGAGCAGGAACCCCATTTGAGCAAATCCCTGGGAAAAGGAGAATCTTTTATTTCCCAGACACCATCATGGTATGTTCCTTCCAAATCTTGTCAGTGGTGGCAAATAGTGAGGGCAGACTTTACTTCATGAGTTTCATACCATGAGGTGGCAGAAACAAAAACACTCATGACAAAACTGACCACATACGTTTGGAAATAGGGCTGGCCCCACATCCTATCTAATAAACGAGAAACATGGTAATTAGCTGTACCTCCAGTACCCTTCACATTGGCTAATCAGGGCGATATGCAAATTAACTGCCAGCCAAGATGGTGGCCGGCAGCCAGGTAGCTTGAAGCGAACATGAGGCTAGCTTGCTTCAGTGACGGAGGAAGCCAATGTTCCCCGCCTGCCGCTGCCGGCCTCTGAGCTTGCAGTTTGAAACATTGTTACAAATATAGAATCTAAACAAACTCCAGAAACCTGCTTTCAGCTAGCCGGGATCTCAAAGCTGGAGTTGAAAGAGTGTTTGGATTATAGAACCCAAACAAACCAGATACCTGCTTTCAGCAGCCGAGGCCTCAGAGCTGGAGTCAAGCCTCAGAGCTAAAGCTGGTCCACAATAAAAAAAAGAAAAAAAAAGAAAAAAGGAGCGGTTGGGAGCTTCAGTCACCCGCCAGCCTGAAAACAGCCCTCAGCCCCTCACCCAGACTGGCGAGGCACCCCAGTGGGGACCCCCACCATGAAGGGGGTGTGACCAGCTGCAAACAGCCATCAGCCCCTCACCCAGGCTGGCCAGGCACCCAAGCGGGACCCCTACCCTGATCCAGGACACCATTCAGGGCAAACCAGCCAGCCCCCACCAATGCACCAGGCCTCTATCCTATGTAGTAAAAGGGTAATATGCCTCCTAGCACCGGGATCAGCGTGACAGGGGGCAGCGCCCAAACCCCCTGATCGCCCTGCGGCTCTGTGTGTGACGGGGGTGGGGCCATAACCTCCCTATCAGCCCTGCTCTGTTCATGACAGGGGAAGGTGCCTCAATCCCCTGATCAGCCCTGCTCTGTGCCTGATAGGGGGAGCTCCCCAACCCCCTGATCCGCCCTGCCCTGAGTGTGACAGGGTGCGGCACCCCAATCCCCTGATCCGCCCTGCTCTGTGTGTGACAGGGGCCGGTGCCCCAACTGCCCTATCGGCCCTACTCTGTGAGTGACAGGGGGAAGCTCCTCAACCCCCTGATTGGCCATGCCCTGTGCGTGACCTTGAGGAGCTTCCCAACCCCCTGATTGACCCTGCTCTGTGCGTGAGAGGGTACGTAGCCCCAACCCCCCTGATTGGCCCTGCTCTGTTCGTGACAGTGGGTGGCACTGCAATCTCCCCATCGACCCTGCCTTGAGTATGACAGGGGGTGGTGCCCCCAACCCCCCAATCAGCCCTACCCTGAGTGTGACTGAGGGTGGCATCACAACCCCCCGATCCACCCTGCTCTGTGCATGACAGGGGGCGGCACCCCAACTCCCCAATCAGCCCTGCTCTGAGCCCGACCAGGGGCTGCACCTAGGGATTGGGCCTGCCCTCTGCCACCTGGGAGCAGGACTAAGCCAGCAGGTCGTTATCTCCCGAGGGGTCCCAGACTGTGAGAGGGCACAGGTCGGGCTGAGGGACCCCCTCGCCCCCCAAGTGCACAAATTTTTGTGCACCGGGCCTCTAGTCTATAATAATCCTAATATATAAAAAGCCAGGGACCATCACGACTGAAACAACCAGATGGATGATCGGACAGCAGGCTGCCTGGGGCAATAAGGCCAGCAGAGGGTTAGTGAAGAATGACCAAACAACTGAACAGCAGGCTGTGTGGGGTGACCAGACCGGCAGAGGGGGGCAGTTGGGGGCAACCAGGTTGGCTGGGGGGCAGTTAGGGGTGACCAGTCCTGCAGGGGGCGGGGCAGTTAGGAGTGATCATACCAACAGGCATAGATGGTTAGGGTGATCAGGCTGGCAGGGAGGCAGTTAGGGTCAATCAGGCAGGTGAGCAGTTAGGAGCCAGTGGTCACCGATTGTAAGAGGTGTGTCCGACTGCCAGTTTAGGCCTAGTCCCTGAAATCACAGGGTGACTGGCCAATGAGTCTAAATCCTCACATTTGCCTCAGCTTGGGACAACTCTGAAAGACTATTTTGATTCCAGAATTCCCCTTGGCATGGAATATATCCGTTAGTACAACTGTCTCACAATTCAACCCCTCCTTTAGTTCTATCCTACTTCCTTTTCTCATTCATGGCTGCTGATCAAACTTCCTGCATACAAATTCCCACCTCAGAGTTTCTTTGCGTTCAAAATAAGTATCCTGCCAAGTGCCTGGCACAGGGAGTAAAATAATTCTCAAGACCCTAAAGAGCTGTAAAGATATAAGTTAAAGCAAGAATGACATTTACAGGTGTGTGAGAGTAGAGGACTGTGTTGTGGGCACTGCCTGAATGGCAGATTGGTATCCTTGAGAAACCAATTGGTAACATCCCAGAAGTTGCATGAAGGCATAACAGCCTTTTTCAACCACTGGAGTAGTACACTGTTATCTCTTTAAGAACAAGAGAGATATGCTATTGGGATTGGCAACATTTTCTGTCCACAGACATGGGTGCAGATTTAGTTATCACTCTGTAGAGGGTTTACTGTGCCTTAAGGCTTTAATCTTAGAAAAGATTGATTTACTCTTCAAAAATTTTAGGGGCTTCTGTCAATATCCAAGCTGAGGGGAGTTTAACTTTGTAGTAAGACCTTTTGCCTTTCTGCCTATCAATACAAGGCAGTGAAGGGAGTTGTAGTAAAGGATGGGCAAGTTCATGATTTTTAGGTATGAGTGCCACTTTGTTTTCATATAATAGCCTACAAAACAAAATTAAATAAAAAATCCTATGTTTTGGCTAAGTATGTGGGCTTTCATAGCCTAAAGTGAGTTGACGACATTTTTGCCTAAAAAAGTCCAGATTGAAACTTAAAGAATAACACAAAACCTTGCTAATTGAACATTTGAAAAAGAATACAATATTTGAAACTGCTTTTCCCCATCAACATGCAACATGCACACATCCACTAATATTTAGAAATAAACAAAAAGAAAAGCTTTCTTTGTTTTCTTTTTCCTCATAACATTTTTAAATGTTCAAGAAAAAAAATACTCAGCTCCTACAATGAGAGCCATTTTTACTTGTTATAAATTTTAAAAAAAGGCAAAACAAAATACATGAAAAATTTTAATTTATTGAAGACAGGACAGGCTAAGCACTACCATCTCTGTTTATTAGATGTGTATACTTAGGTAAATTACTCAGCTTAATCTCAGTTTTCACACCTTTAAAATGAGAATAATAAACAGTTTCTACTAGGGTGTGTGGTAATCATGTGACTTCCTGTATGTAAAGTTGGAGGAATCGAAAGCACACATAGTAGGTTCTCAACTGCAGGTATCGTGAGTCGGTTCTTAAGCTACTTTAAAGCATATGCATAGAAACAAGTTCAAGATCAGATGTATGAAGAGGCATTTTTGGCAAATTTCTTATATAATATGCTGTAGGGGTGGGTACTAGAAAGTACCTGCGGTTTCTACTTTTTGACTGATATTTAAACTTTTGCCACCATTAGAGCTTTAACATTTTAATGTAAGTCATTGGCCTTTATGAAAATACAGCTATGTTGGGGAAAGAGTAATCTTGTGAGAGAAGAAGAGCGCTGGGTGGGTACTAATGGCCCCGGAGGGGTTATTCCATTCTGCCACCATGTAGCTTTGCTATCTTGAGGAGGTCACTATATCTTTGTGAGCTATGGTTTCCTCATCTGTACAATTAGGATGCTTAATTTTTTTCCCCAATACCCTATTTTCAACATACATTGATTTGCTTAGCCTCTACGTAACTATATTAGGAAAGACACCATCAATTCCTTCATGGGATGTAGAGTCTAAAGAGATTAAGCATGGAGATAGAAAGAAAAAGCCAGGTACTTCAAAGTACAATAATTACTTAAATGTTCAGGGAGCAACACCTAACCTATTTGAGGGCTTTTAGGGAAGACTTGAAAGTATAGGGCAGATAAAAGAGGTCTCAGGGTATCCAAAGTCCTGGAACTGAGAGATTGCATAATATTTTCTAGAAGCTGAAACGAGTTTAGCTCATTTGACGAGGACAAACTGTGCAAACAAGGACAGAGGAAACATATGTAGAGAAATAAGGAATGGTGAAATAATGCGTTTTCACTGAATTCAGCACTTGCTGCATTTCAACGGTCAGACATGATAATTAGATCAGCAAATGCATGTGATACGTTAAACTGTTACCATACCTTTCTATCTCATTGTGAATTAAAATTCAGAGAGTAAGTTTTTATTCAGGGTTATAGGTGAGACAAAAAAATCACTTGAGAGGTTCAGGTCAGAGGGTACACTACCTGGAGGGAAAAAAAGGGGATCTGCGAGAGGAGAGATTTGTGAACTGATATTCTTTGAACATATACGTATCGATCCACCTATTATGTACCAAATACAGCTCTAGTTCCTAGAATATTGTCTCGAATAATACATTCAAAGTTTCTGCATGTGTGGAGGTTGGCATGCACTATGCATCTTGTACTTGGAACGTCTCCCGAGCTGATCATGGAAAGCAGTTTGGTGAAAGGAGATATCCCAGGAGGGGCTGATCTCTGCAGAGTGGAATGCATTTTTGAAAAGTGGAAACCCCCATCCATCAATCAGTGCCAAGTATTCTGTTTATTTACCACTATGTGGAGGATAATTAGATATCCTGCTTGCACTCATAATATGTGACAACACTATCATTAGTTTGCCATGTTCACAAGGAAAAAAAACAAACTCTTCAATGTACACTCATGTTAACATGGCTCTAGTGTTACATTTAGTAATGTTAACTAGTCATCCAAGTGTGACATAATGTTTAATAACAGAGTCATTTTTTTTTTCTTTTCTTAGGCCACTTACTACAAAATGAATTTTTGTACTTTTAAATGAAAAGGTCTCATAATATGAAGAAAGGGGCAAATTTTGGTTGTATAGTGCTATAAAATAGGTTCATTTTAATTGCAATTTTGGAAAGTATTAAAGAGAGTGCCCAGGAAGAAATTTGATTAAATGCTCTGAAAAGAACTGAGCAACATACAATTTTCAAAGTTCAAGAGACCAGGTGCACAGGGAGGACTCCTGATCTAAGAGCCAGGGTGTGATCCTTACTCTAGTGTTGAGACGTAGTGATGTTAGGAAGTAATTTTTAGACAGAGGGGCACTGGCCTCCAATAGAAGAAACTTTTTTTTCTGGGATCACACATTCAAAATCTGTCAAATGAACTTGTACTTATGGGTCCAGTAGGGTAGAGCTGACAACAACCAAGATTATAACTACGGTGAAAGCAATCTCTGACCACTACTATAGTATTATTATTATTACTGATCTTACTATTACTACTACTATAAGAAAAATTCAGTAGAGTTTTGATTATCCTTTAACACCAAATGACACAAGCAGCTATAAGTAAACCAATTTTATTCTTTTGAAGATTTAAGATTGTTTCATCCTTCATTATTACAGTTCAGCCACTTTTTTGTCTGTTTCTTTAGAATCATAAAGAGAAGAAACATTGGAAAAAATAACTACAGGGTGTCCCCCCAAAATTTATACACATTTTGAATGAGAATAAAGTCAGTGTTTATTAACATAGAGTTCATTTTAAAAATTCAAAAGAATCTACAGAAATTAATATTCATTTTTCAATTTCTATTTTCAAACTGATGACCATTCTGGTCTAGGCACTGCTGATAATGTGAAACAATGGAATTGCAAACATCAAGATTCATTTTGTTCAGTATTTGTGTGCCCTCAATTTGTTAACCATTGCCAATTTTGTACCCTACACTTTATCTGTTTTGTATCCCCTTATAAAAAAGTCTAGTGGCACTTTAAGATACATTTTCTTTGCCAAAGCTTAGTCTGGCTTCACCAACATTTCAAATCAGTTAAACATGAAAAGGAGTGGAAACCAAGTAAGTTATCAGCTGTTAAAGTGTGTACCCATTTTTTGGGATGCCCCATATGCCCAATTTCCAACATGAATGCTGAGATTTACTTTTTAAAATAAAAAGACTTATCTTTTTTGTTTCTTTTTTTCCTCCAACATCTGTCTTTTAGTGGAGGTTAAACATGATATATTTTGCAATTAAAAGAGATTTCCTCCTCCATTGCTGTGAGGAGCCCGGAGCTACTGGTGAATGACAACACCACTAAAGCTTTGAGTCCCAACAAGATAAATCCTGGTACACCACTTGCTGACAAGCTGAAGTGAGGAGATAAAGGTGACAATAAACAGACACTAGGAATATGTGTATTGCTTTGGGGGAAGGTTGTTCCAGTCAATATATACACAATGTTTTTCCCCCCTAAATCACCCTTTGAAACATGGGTTCAAACAGACCTTCCAAAAATGATCGTAGTAGTTTAAAAACACATATTGTAATTCAGTTTCCTCCTTCCTCTGTTCTGTTTGCTATAAGAGGGAAGTAAAGAGACTTGTTTGCCAATCCTATAGGGTATCTGTCTTAGTCAGTTCTGGCTCCCATAACAAATTACCATAGACTGGCTAGCTTCAACAGCAGACATTTATTTTCTCACAGTTCTGGAGGTTAGAAGTCTAAGATTAAGGTGCCACTGTGGTCAGTTTCTGGTGAGAGCTCTCTCCCTGGTTTGCAGATGGCTGCCTTCTTGCTATGTCCTCACATGTTAAGGAGAGAGCAAGAGAGAGCAATCTCTCTGGTGTCTCTTTATCATAAGGATTCACCCTAATGACTTTGTCCAATTCTAATAATCTCCCAAGAGTTCCTTCTCCAAATACTATCATATAGGGGTTAGAGCATCAACATATAAATTTGGAGGAGAAATAATTCATTCACTCAATATGAAGTTTGCCTGATGGTTAGTCTCTTTGTAAGTTACAGGGAGACATTATGTATAAGGCTTTCTATCTTTTATATTCCATTTTATGTTGTACATCATTTGGGCTGATATATTTTTTTTTTTAAATATATTTTATTGAGTTTTTACAGAGAGGAAAGGAGAGAGAGATAGAGAGTTAGAAACATCGATGAGAGAGAAACATCGACCAGCTGCCTCCTGCACACTCCCCACTGGGGATGTGCCCGCAACCCAGGTACATGCCCTTGACCGGGATCGAACCCGGGACCCTTCAGTCCGCAGGCCGACGCTCTATCCACTGAGCCAAACCGGTTTCGGCCATTTGGGCTGATATTTTATTTGTCCTGATGACTCACTGGATTATATAATTCCTTTAAAAACACCCCCCCCCCAAAAAAAAAAAAAAAACCTTTATTAAATTATATCAGTCAAACCAAGGAGACTCAATGGTTGAAATTGAAGTGTCTTGGATTAAGAAGCCAATATTTGATTTCTGAAGAAGGCATCATTTTTCCCCCCAGAGAATGTTTTATTTGGGTTTGTTTCTCTAATAGTTTGTGGACAATCTGGAAATGAACAAAAGCTCATTTATTTGAAAAACAGCATGATATTTAAAATCCAATTTGGATTTTAGAGTAATACAAAATTTGTTTTGGATTGCATCTATGTTGCTTTCTATGTGTATAGCTTTAAACAAATTTATTGACCTCTCTAAACTCAAATTCTTTATCTATAATATAAGATAATGATATCACCTAGAGTATCATTCTGTATATTTAATAAGTATAAAATGTAGAGAACCAAATGGAGTATCTGAAATGTAGATGATCAAAAATCTTTCTTTTTCTTCATTATCTTCCTTCATGATGTTGCCCAAGGGGTACAAAATTCCAGGTACAGAATGAAGTTCTAAGGATCTAATGTGCAGCATGGCAACTATCCTATATAATAAAAGGGTAATATGCAAATTGTCCAAATGGCAGAACGACTGGTCGCTAAGATGCACACTGACCACCAGGGGCAGATGCTCAATGTAGCAGATGTCCCCTGGTGATCAGTGCTCTCCCACAGGGGGAGCACTGCTTAGCCAGAAGTCAGGCTGATGGCTGACAAGCATAGTGGTGGTAGGCCTCCGCACCAGCACTAAGGATGTCCGATTGTGGCTTAGGCCTGCTTCCTAGGGGAAGCAGGCCTAAGCCCTCAGTCAGACATCCCCCAAGTGCTCCTGGACTGCAAGAGGGCACAGGCTGGCCTGAGAAATGCCCCTCCCCGCTGAGTGCACGAATTTTAGTTAATAATATTGCATTGTATACTTGAAATTTGCTGAAAGAAGATCTTAAGTATTCTTACCTCCTGCCCCAAACACACACACAACTATGTGAGGTGATGGATGATGGATGTGTTAATTAAACTGACTGTGATAATAATTTCACCATGTATAAGTATATCCAATCATCACATTGTAAATGTATATAATTATATTTGCCAATTACTCCTTATTAAAGCTGGAAAAATAAAATATGATTTTAAAAAAAGATATTCTGCTAGAATAAGGGTTTATAGTTAATGACAACTACCATTTTCACTGGCCACACCAAGCTTTCTAAACTAAATTGTTCTTGAGGGTTGTATATCTAGTTGATTTTATGCTCATGATCTTGCTATAAGATTGTTAAACAATTCAGTATACTTTTGGCTGAAAGTAAAAGGTATTCAAACTAACAAAGGCTTAAATATAACAAGATGTCTGGATAGATTCCCTGTCCAGGTGCAGGGTCTACATTAAAGGCCCAGATACCATTTTTTTTTCTTTCTACTCCACTATGCATAGCTAATTGTCTCACAGCCACAGCTAGCCTCCCACAGCAACAGCATCATTTCTGTGTTGAAGGCAGAAAGCATGAAGGAACACTTCCAACTGCATCTATCTCTGTTAACAGATTAACAGAAGATTCCCAGAAACTTCATAACCAGCAGCTCTTGGCCTGTGAGGTTAGCAAATGAGTAGTATCAGTTATATTTGGTAAGTACTACTTATTCAGGTCAGCTCAATAAATTTTAACTGATGAGCTACGCTATACTAGATGTTGAGGCAGCTGAAAATATAACCAAAACAAAAGGCAAAGTAGTCTCTCTTTTTGTGGAAATCAATTACATGAGAAAGGCAAAGAAATAACCAAATAGTTGAACTCTGATTGAATGAATACCTGTAGAACTACAATTCCATATTCTAGATAAACTACTTTCAAAGGCCATTTTGGTGTAGCCAAGGTTATTCCACACTATCCATATGTATCACATTACTAGGTTCTTCTATATGTGAGGAGGGCAGTGAAAATCTATCTTTATCATAATGACCTCAAAATGGTCTCTGAATGATTAAGGATTCAGTCTTGTTTCAGAACTAAAGGCTTTTGTTCTTTAATTGTATTCTGTCTTTGAAAATTGTTAACTTAGGTAAGTCAATTACCTAGAGCAGAGAATCATTGGTTGGCTGCGGAAGCTCAACCACTGAGCCTTGCTGGCTGGGCTAATTTGTTTTTTAAAGCCATGTGGCCATGTGGCAATTTCTAAGATCTGCCACTGTAGTTCAGAAGCTCTCAGAGACAATATGTAAATAAATAAGCATCGTCATGTTTAAAAAAATCAATCAAACAAAAAACAAACAAACAAAAATACACCTGTGTTTATGGAAACAAGTGGAAAGTTAAATTTGGCCATTGACCTAAGTATACCAATGTCTGTTATAATGGTAACAAAAAGTCATGAATTTCTTTTATTTGTGTAATAATAGATGTAGTTATAAAATATAATAGCATATTTAAAGATAGTTCAAAAAGTTAAAATCTTCTTGCCATTGTTTTTTTAAGTTAAATCTGTTCTTTATCCTCAGTTCTCTAAGAATCAGTGGGGAGAGAGAATAACTCTAAAAAATAATGCAGCCCTAGCTGATTTGGCTCAGTGGTGAAAACATTGGCCTTTGGACTAAAGCAGTGGTTCTCAACCTGTGGGTTGCGACCCCTTTGGGAGTCAAACAACCCTTTCACAGGGGTCGCCTAAGACCATCGGGAAACACATATACAATTACATATTGCTTACAGTAGCAAAATTAGAGTTATGAAGTAGCAATGAAAATAATTTTATGGTTGTGGGTCACCACACCATGAGGAACTGTATTAAAAGGTCGCGGCATTAGGAAGGTTGAGAACCACTGGACTAAAGGGTCCCAGGTTTGATTCCAGTCAAGGGCAAGTACCTCAGTTGCAGGCTCAATCCTTATCTCTGGTCCGGGCTCATGTGGGAGGCATCTAATCAGTGTGTCTCTCTCACATCCATATTTCTGTCTGTCTCTCCCCCTCCCTCCCAACTCTCTCTAAAAATCAATGGAAAAATACCCTTGGGGTATCCTCAGGTGAGGATTAACAAAACAAAACAAAACAAAACAAAAAAACAGGAAGAAGAAGAGAGAGAAAACTTAAAAAAAAAAGACAAAAAGATAAAGCATATGGCAAGATAATTTCTCTGTAATGGGGCATAAACATACATAACTATGTTTTCTTCAAGTATTTTGATGCTCTGAACATAAAAGAGCCTATATATTTTATGGACAGAGCACTAATGTAAGATTTTCTTTAATTGTGTGGGTTTCACAGTTAACTCATGGGTATCATATCTTGAATAACACATAGGATTTGATATAGTCTAATTTTCATTATTGATATGCAAACAGAAGCTTTGAGAACTAGAAACTCAATAGACACCAAAGGCAAAAGAAGAATACAGTCAGAGCTCAACAACAAGAATTATTAGGCATGTGGGTGAACATCAGAATGGGAGAAATGGAGTTGTTAATGAAGCAAGGTCCAACAAAAGGCACATTCATTCAGTTCTTATGGTTAAAGTTATACACCTGGCCTGGGAGGTATCACCTAAAGGACTTTAGAGCTACTACTGAAGAGGGGTTATTGGCAGGTGTTCTTCTGAGCTTAAAGATGGGCGTTCTGGAGCCAGTCTTTGAAGTGTGGTAATGAAAGAGATGGGTTATGTGACATCAAAAGTGACTTCCAAAGCTAATGTTCTGTGAAGTCTGCAGCTGTGATGGCTATCCTGAGTCACCATCTCAGGAGGAAACTGGATGCCTCACAGACAGCTATGCACTGAGTAAACACAGTCACCTCTATGCCTCTGTGAGCTGCCTTTTGGTCCATGAACTCCATCTGTAGCCATTGTCAATGTGACAAACCCACCCTGAGGCCTACCTCTAAATGGCTACCCTAAAGGATTTGCTTTTCTCCTATGGACCAGGGAAGGTTCCTGACCTCTTTTCTTCTAGTTTCCTTAGAACTGAGGATATAGTCATGTCCCTTCTCTCTTTTCCACATTAGATTCCCCGTGTATGCAGAAAAGGCCTGAAAGGGAATACAAGATCACAAAACAGTCTACCTGGAAAAGTGCTAGCTAATGATCATACAAGCTCTATGCAGGATATAGCAAGTCCTAAGGTACCCAAGTTGATGAGAGAACTGAGACTCAAGAGGATGTGTCACTTTTATGGAATCCCTCAGTGGTGAAGCCTGGACCCACATTCAGTCTTCTGATGCTAGCAAATATAGAGGTTTTTTTGTTTGTTTTGTTTTGTTTTGTTTTGTTTTGTTTTTGTTGTTGTTGTTGTTTAGTTGGTTTTCTTACACTATTCCATCATAATAGGTTTCTCAGTTGCATTAAATAAAATTTCAAGCTATATTTTAATAACTGAATAAATAATTTAAAAATGGATAAATAACTAAGAGACATACTGAATACATTTTGATAATTTAAAATCTTATTATTATAATCCTTTGTTTTTGTTAAGAGGGGATTTCTCTTTCACATCTCAATTATAGTGCTAGATATATTTGATACATTATACCATTTTTACTCCTCACAATCAGTAGGTATTATTCTTGTCTTGATTGAACAAAGAAAGAAACTGACATTTAAGGGGACAGAGTAAGTTAGCAAAGATCACATAGCTGGTAAGAGAGAGAAGCATTCTTGTCTCATTCAATAGACCTAGATCATTGCTCCTTTTCAATATCTGCCTTGGGAAATATTTCTATACTTTTATAAGACCTTTCTATAATCCATATTAAATTTATTTCTGAATTCTCAGTAGACAGATTTTAATGCACACAATTGCAATAAAACTGAGAAGAAACTAATTATTTGCAAATATTGAAGCCATAACCTGGCTTTATTCTTTAAGACTGCCCTAATCTCTCTCTTTACTGAGAATTAGCAATAAGGAAGCATCATATTGCATTGTGTTGTAGGAAGCCTACAAGCATGTAATGATATGAACATTTATGTATATATACATATGAAGCCCAAGCAAGGCCTACAGAAGAAAGGGCTCTGTCCTATTTCAACCTGACACCATTAAGAAGGACGCCTCCTTCTAAGCTTAGGTTATTTACTTTTATTGTGTCCTGAGGTCAGGAGTTGTGCAGGACCACAGCATCTGATCTATTGCTAACATTAATCCACAGGAGACAGATTGTTCTGTAGTAATAATAGAGGAGATGAAGAGTCGTGTATAAACCACTTACCTATAACTAAACCTGTCTCCCATCATCTAACATTTGCTGTTCTTCTTTCTTAATAAATGGCTTCCCTAAGAGAAGTCAAATGCCAAAAATTCTATAAAGTGCTTACTTAATTTAAATAAAACCTCTGCAACATAGTGGGTGTTTGCATCATTATCCAGGGGTATTATGTATATCTAAAATGAGTTGAGTGGTGTTGCAGCATCTTAAGAGAGAAGGTGGGTTCTAAGACCCAGGCTTATTTAAGTTTGAATCTCAATCCAGCCATGTGTTCCTTCTATGACTGTGAAAAAATCTCTCTTTCTTTATCCCCTTAGGAAATCCTATTAAATGGGAGTAATATACCCAACCCTAAAGGATTACTGGAAGACTTCACTACATAAATGCATGTAAAGCAGTACCTAGAACATAAATGCATTCTACCAAGTGGGGGATATTCTTAGACACAACAACAAATGGGCTTTCTCATACAATACCAATGAAAGTGAAGTATTTCCTTTTGGAAAAATATTTTTTCAGTGTATTAAAGAAACCTAAAAGGCATCACACTTGTCCCAGTAATTCAGCTTCTAGGAGTTTTACCTTATAGAAATCTCACAGCATCACTTTTGGCCTAAAATACCTCAATCATTTCACATTGCCCTCAGAGTGAAGGTCAATATCTTAAAAAAAAAAAAAAAAAAAAAAAAAAAAAAAAAAAAAAAAAAAAAAAAAAAAAAAAAAGTAAAAATCTTTAGCTTACTGTATGATCCTGTACTTGTTAATGTCTTGCCCTGTCAATCTCATTTCTCACCTCGAATTCTATGTATAACAGATAGAAGAAACTTTTTTCAGATCCTCAAAGGAGCCATGTGCCAAACATTCTAGCTGTCTAAGCTAGTCTTTTCTTCCCTTTTATCTCAATTCTTGTCTTTCAATGCCACTTATTCCAGAAGCCTTATTCTTAACTTCACATCTGAATTAGTTGCCCCTCTTTTCATTTTGGAAAAATCTTCTACATTTCTATTTTGACCCTTTCACAGTAAAGGCTGTTCACTGGTTGGTAGCCAATACAGAATGTAAGCTTCACATGAACATTAACGTAGCTTTTTGCTTCTCATTGTATCGCCAATGCCTTAACATACCCATGTTGATGATAGAGGTTCTGTCTTTGTTTATTGAAGGAATGCATGAAATAAAATCCAAAACTAAAGAAAAGGAGCTCCAGACAGTCATAACTATATTAATTTAAATAGTAAAAAATGAGAAGGCATGCCAATAAGCTTTCCAAATAGAAAATGGGTTAAATAAATAGTGGTTCCCTATATGATGGAATATAAATCCAGTGCATTTTATGTAAAATTGGTTTATAATAGCAAATGAAATTGATAGCTATTATTAAGTAAAAAATCAGGATACAAGTTATGCATTCAATTATCTCAATTATAAAAAATACATAGAGAAGAAATAGACTGGAAGAAATATTCTAAAATATTAATGGATCTTTTCTGTGGGTAGCAAGATTATGAAAGACTAATTTGTCTTTATATTTTTCTATATTTTCCAAATGTTCTAAATGAGTATGCACTCATGAGTTTCTGGTTTTGTTATTGTTGTTTTATAATGCACACTAACATTTTATTTAAAAGAATAAAATATATTTGATACCTTTCAATAGGAAAATAACCCAGGTCTTATGGGTGATGAACTTAAATCATGGGCTGGCAGCTAAGTCTGGTCAGCAGCAGCATGGATCGGTGTTTTTATTTATAAAGCTGCAATTTCCCCAAGCAAGACGGGTGCATCTACTTGCTGATTTACATGCCTTGTCAAGAGAAGCCAAAGAATTATACTTCTCTGATGCTAAGTCCTCCTTTGGAATGATGTTTAATCACTTCACTCCCAAAATGCTTGATCAATTACTATATAGTACCTGTTGACATCCTAGGGCACATTTAAAATGAAAGTCTTTCATGCAGGGAAAAATCCACAAATTTAGTGATAGATGCACTTTCTCTCCAGGTTCAAAAACTCTTTTTGCCTTCACCCTTTGGCTTTGAGTCAAGGTGTTCCCTGGGTGAATCATGAAGCTGGAAGAGCCTCAACTGAGATCTGGGTGCTGTCTGACCCACATGATACTGGGCAGAAAACACATCATCGCTTAGCCTCCGACTGTTGATTTGTAAAATGGAAATAAACCAGGAATGACATTGTGTAGCAGCTTATTATTTCACTAAGATGTGATAGTGGCCACTAGAACAGGTTTTTTGTTTGTTTGTTGTTGTTTTTTGCAGAGAGGAAAGGAGGGAGATAGTTAGAAACATCAATGAGAGAGAAACATTGATCAGCTGCCTCCTGCACACCTCCTACTGGGTATGTGCCCGCAACCAAGGTACATGCCCTTGACTGGAATCAAACCTGGGACCCTTCAGTCTGCAGGCTGACGCTCTATCCACTGAACCAAACCAGTTAGGGCTAGAACAGTTTTTAAATTGTGAATTATTACACAAATAGTTTATTTTCTATTTGTGTAATAGAAAGTTCTCTTGGAGAGAATCTTTCTCTTCTTTGTATCTGGCTATAATTTTAACCAGGCTTTAGTGTCCATAGGAACAAAACACCAGTCTTCGACTACTTTATCTGTGTAGTGCATAACACAGGGTTTGATACATGGATAGTGTTCCAAAAATGTTTATAACAGACTCTACTTTGCTGTCAACCAATCAACGGCACAATCACTAATGATTACTTAATTCTTATAATAAATAATAAGAATTATGTATATATTAGATATATTATATATAATTCTTATTAAACATAAAATTATTATTATTCTAATAATTATAATAATGAGAATTATTATAATAATAACTTAGCTTATAATTCCAAGATAAGTTAGAATAGGTTCTGTCCTCACAGCTTAGAGATCATTGAGGAAATTGATACTGAACCAATTAACACAATCGTGATGTGTGTTACATGCAGAATTACAGGGCTGTTTACCATATACTTGATTGGAGAGATTCAGGCAATGCTTTCTTATGGAGATGATTTTTAAATTGAGTCCTTAAAAATGAAAAGAAACTCATTGGAAAAGGGGTCCGGTGTGGGAATAGTCTTCAGGACAGAGGGAACCTTACCTTTGAGAGATATGTTAGGAAGCTTCTATCACTAATGTCCCAGAAGTAGTCCTTTAGACTGTGACCACCAGACCATGACCACAGACCCTGAAGTTCTCGACAGCAGAGCCTGTATCCTCTTTGTCTTTGTGGGAAGCAGTTGGCATACCACAGTACACGTTTTATACCTGTTTATTGAATGTACCTGTGCTCTCAGCTGTGTACTAGAATCCCCTTCCTGTCTTTAAATTCATAATTAAGACATATCCAAATTCAGGTATCTCATAACTAGAAACCTTGATCTTTTTATTTTTTATTGATTAAGTTATTACATATGTGTCTTTATCCCCACATTACCCCCATCCTCTCCACTCATGCCCTCACCCCCCTATTGTCTGTGTCCATTGGTTAGGCCTATATGCTTGCATATAAGTCCTTTGGTTGATCTATCCCCCTCACCCCCACCCTCCCCTACCTTCCCTCTGAGGTTTGATGAGGTTTGAACCTGGATCTATTTTCCCTACTACAATTCTGACTGAAACAAATATGTGATTAAAGTAAAGTAAAGCAATTTACCTCTTCTTCTATGTAGTCATCTGAGTTTGTTTTAAGTTCTATTACTAGACAACAGCCCACCTGAGCATATTCCCATGGTCATCCCCAAAATCTCCTCACTTGAGAAATATTTTCATATTATGCCTTTGGCTTTTATCAACGATAACTATAGTAGTCAGCCTGATGACAAAACATAAGCAAATTTTGAAACCAATGCTCATTTTTCTGTTTAATAGTCTTTGTACAAGGAACTCTCGAACAAATTATTTTGCACCTAAAATATAAATTTCCATTTGTCTTTCTCAATCTGTTTTTTTTTTTTTTCCTTCAGTAATAGTCTTTTCCCAGGAGTCCTTTTAGACGTTATTTTTTTCTAATAACCACTACCACCACCTTCGTGACATCTTAATATTACAGATATACTATGTATCTCTTTATGTACTTGGACCCTGTTGGAAGGCCATAAATCATTATAATGTAAAAGATTTTTTTTAACCCTCCCCAGACCAGTTTTTGTCTTCTTGGGAGCAATAACACTTCCATTGAGAATGCATATTAATATTAAAAAAACACACTATTTCTGCTGCACCCCATCTTTTACTCAAGTCTGTGTTTCCCCTTATGAAACAATGGGATGGTGTTTAAAATAATGGTGTATAGGTTAGATCTGGACAAATTTGAGTCCAACTCTGGCTAAACTCTTTTTACTTTGGCAAATGATTTAACCCCTTCATTTCCTCTGTTTCCTCACTTTAAAAAGAGGGATAATGATACCTTACAGAAAGGACTGTTGTGAGCATTAGGTAAGATAATGCATGTAAATTACTGTATGTAGTAGGTTCTGAGGAAAATCATAGTTGTTTGTCATTGTAACATACTAGATGGGGAAATAAGTGAGTATAATATGGAGAGAGTTAGGAACAAATTTGGTGTGGCCTGTTATGGTGAAGAGGATAGCTCATGTTTGAGAGCAGGGAGAACAGAAAGGTCAGGGAATCTCAACTTGGAAGTCAGAACTTGGTACAGGAGGATGTCTACTATTCTATCACAGTTGCTCTAAAATTTTCTAATAGTATGACCGGAGAAATTTACTTAATTTCTGAATTTGAATTTTCTCATTAATTAATAAGGGAACTAGTACTGCTCACATACAGCAGTTGTAAAGAACCAATGAATGAATTGCATATACAAAGCAATATAGATGTGTAGAGGGTGGTAGTTCACTTTGTCAGGATAAAACTATTGAGTCATAAATGAGCTTAAGCTTTGACAAAAGATAATTATAGTGAGGCATGTAGGATGCTTCATAGTCTCAGATTCATAAATGTCGAGGTTATAAAAAGGTAGTCATTGGAGAACTCTAAAATACTATCATTGTTTTTAAAAGACTAGCAGCAATCAGGTATATCTCTAAAATTTAAAATTTTGGAAATTTTTTTACATTCTATAGTATGCAGTATACTCATATCTATGCCAGAATTATGGGTTAGCAGTTATATGCTAGAATTATGGGTTAGTAACTCTTTCTAGTTTTTTTTTTTTTTAAATCAATTAAGTCTACAAAATGAATTAACCTAGATTTAGAATAAACCTAGATTTTGGAGCCAGAAGATTGGAGTAAGTCTGTATCTAAAACTGTGTCCATGAAAAAAAAAATGGCCTCAACTGTCTGAACCTTACTTTTCTCATCCATCAAATGGGGATAATAATATCTATATAAAATATCATTGTCAGGATATAGGGAGATAATATACATAGGTCACCAACAAAATGATTGACATACATTTTTTCTCTAAATATCATTCTCTCCCATCCAGTGATAAATGCAAGTTTGATACAATATTTTAAAATACAATGTCTTATGAGAAAGGGAGCCAAGATAAAGAATAATTTGTGTTGAAAAGCAAAAATAGATTGTTGTTACACATAGTAGTCAGGAGACTGTGGTAGCAAGGCAGGGAGAGGAAACTGGAGGCTTGTGTCATAGAGGTGGCTCTCTGCAGGGAGAATGAAGCCCTTTTATGAGAAGGATTTAGATAGAAGTAAATCAGATGTTATTAGTTCTATCTTACATTTACTAGACTGGGGTTCAACTGGATTTTGAAACCTGATATATCTGACCTCAAATCTTCTACCTACTAGGAAAACACACCCCCCCCCATGTTCTCCAAGAATAAGAAATATATCTCAGGTAAATATATTTTACACGATACCACCTAAGGAAGCCTTACTGACATCTTTAAAAGTGGATGTTGATCAATTAATCTTTGTTGCATAAATGGCTGTCTCGGGGGTCAAATGAGAGCATGGATGAAAGGGAGAAAGGATGAATAGCTGACTGGCTGAATACATGGCAATGAATGGCTGATTACTTTATATAGAACAAGCGGCTATGCACAAAATATAGTTCAAAGGAAGTAAAATGAATGTGTCTTGTTATTGAGGAACATCAAATGGATTGGACAACTAGATCAACTCTAGTAAGACCTAGTCATTGGAAAAATCTGGCATGGATGGTAGAATCGTTGATTTATACATGATTAATACTGAAAGGGTCCTGAGAAGTGCCACAGGCCAGTGCTCTTGACTTATAGAGGAAGCAAAAAAAATAAAAAAATAAAAAATAAAAGACGGTGACTTGGGGAGATACGCTACAGAACTACAAGTTCAACTGGTTTTCATAACAGCTGCTTGTCTAGTGAACTTTTGACTGTTCTATATTATGAGGTAATTAAAAGCAGTGAAACACTTCTCTCTCTTGAAGCTTCTTTGAGAAACAAAGTATTATTATCTAACAAAGGAGGGACACTTGGTGTGTGTGTGTGTGTGTGTGTGTGTGTGTGTGTGTGTGTGTGTGTGTGTGTGTTTAAAGATGTGTCTTATCGTAGTGAATGTTGATCAATTAAATGGGCATGTCATATTCCAAGGCAGGATTCAATACCTATAAAGAGAAGAAAATTAAAGAAACATTCTTGCTGTTTTTATTTACAAAGCCATACCTCGGCCAAACAAGACTAGAGGACATACTTATCACATATAAATCTCTTCCTGTTAAATAGAAAAACTGGACTAGGATTTATAAGCATTCTTTAGGGATCAGAGTTAGTCACAGTTTCTGAAAGTACATGATTGATTATAAAACATACATGAAAATCCTGAACTATCCAAAATTTATGTGCATTAAATAGGAAAAAAATATATATAAACAGAGGGACAGCCTTACATATCATTCAGTAAATCCAAAATAAAGGAATTTGACTTTGCCAAACTTATTTTGCCTTGGAGATATAATTGATTTGCTACAAATCAGAAATCACTATATAGTTTGCAAACCCCAACTCTTGTATTTGACTTAGAGCATTACTTAAAAATTATATCTAACTTTTATAATTCTGGTTATTTCTCAGAAATAAATTGGGCTATGCAGTTTTACCTTGTAAGTGATGGTGATAGCAAGGCCTCTGTTCATCATGATCATTATTGGCGAGACACTAATTAGCCAGGTATTTTTGTTTTTAGTAAGTTACATTCTCAAACACTGTGTGAGTGAAAAAAAAATGTTAAAGCCCTTTACAAACTAAAAAGGGGATACCAAAGGGTGATTTTTGTTTTGTAGCAGCTGAGCTACCTCAGCATCCGTAATGAGATGTCTCCCCGGAGGCATTGACTTATTTATGGGCACAAATGGAGACAAGAGAAGTTTTACTCTGTACCTTCCCATGGTCAAGTGCCTCTAGACCAGTGGTTCTCAGCCTTGGCTGCACATTAGAATCACCTGGGAATCTTTTTAAAATCCTGATTTCTGGGCAGCATCCTCTAGAAATTCTGTTTCTTTGTTACTAATGTTGTGGCCTCACCCCATAACAAAGAAACAGAATTTCCGCAGGATGGGGCCCATAAATCAGGATTTTAAAAAGATTCCCAGGTGATTCTAATGTGCAGCCAAGGTTGAGAACCACTGCTCTAGACAGTGATGCTTCCCATTTTTCAGTTCCTGAGAGCAATGCCCTGGCTGACCAGGTGGTAATATTTTATAACCATCTCTCACATCAGCATTACAGATGTTCATGGCATGGCAACATGGTTCCACCATCTACAAGTAAAGAGTATTTGTTTCTCTTACTCTACTTTAGCATAAGAGAATTATTATTGGATGCTGTTTCTCAGGTCACAGTCATTACAATGGCTATCTATACTAATAAAAGGGTAATATGCTAATTAGACTGGGAGACCTTCCAGACTTTCTTTCAGACAAAGCAGTGGCTGGGAGGGCCAAGGGAAGCCACCAAGGCTGGGAGGGCCCATTGCAGAGCCCCAGCAAAGTGGGCAGGGCCTCCCTCTGCACAACATTGATCACAGAGCCGTGGCAGGGTGGGCAGGGCAGGTAGGGCCTCCATGTGGGCAGCAATTGATCGCAGGGTGGGCAGGGCCTTAATGGTGGAGCCCAGTCCGGGTGGGAAATGCCTGCCTCTGCTCTGCCATTGATCCCAGAGACTCAGCAGGGTGGCCAGGGCCTCCCTCTGTGCATCATTGATCACAGAGCCTTGGCAGGGTGGGCAGGCAGGAAGGAGGGTGGGGCAGTTGAGGGTGAGCAGGCCAGCAGGGTGGAGGCAGTTGGAGGTAAGCAGGCTGGTGGGGGGGGGGCAGTTGGAGGCCAGCAGGCTGGCAGGCAGAGTAGTTAGGGGCGATCAGGCAGGCAGGCAGATGAGCGGTTAGGAGCCAGTGGTCCTGGATTGCGAGAGGGATGTCCGACTGCTGGTTTAGGAACAATCCCACAGGGGTCCCAGATTGGAGAGGGTGCAGGCCAAACTGAGGGACACCCCCCCACATGAATTTCATGCACTGGAGCACTAGTTGTTTCGTAAGCATCAGTTATAAGCTAGGCCAGTGATGATGAACCTTTTGAGCTCGGCGTGTCAGCATTTTGAAAAACCCTAACTTAACTCTGGTGCCGTGTCACATATAGAAATTTTTTGATATTTCCAACCATAGTAAAACAAAGACTTATATTTTTGATATTTATTTTATATATTTAAATGCCATTTAATAAGAAAAAATCAACCAAAACAATGAGTTCGTGTGTCACCTCTGACACGTGTGTCACAGGTTCACCATCACTGAGCTAGGCTATACGCCTCATATGTTCAAACAGTATGTCATTTGATTCTCCTAACTACAGTATGGCTTAAGTTGCAGACTAGGGCTTGGATCTCAGAAAATGTACATGTCTTACCCAAGTTTACATAGCCAATCTGCTGTGAAAGGAAGAGGTTTTGTGGACCTGGCTGAGGATGTCTCCTAGGGTCCCACACTCTCAGGGCTTTGGATGCGTAAACACAAATGCTTACAGGGATCAGGTGTGTTGTGTAATTTAGTGATGCCTGTCAGGTTCAAGCTCTAACCAAAGAGCTCTGACAATGCTCTGCTTCAGCCAAATCTCGCCTGTGACATAGATGCTCAAAAATTCCAGAACAGTTGTTTCCAGAGAGACTAGGTTTCAAACCTAGTATTTTACCTTGAAACTCCTGATTTTTAAATGATTGCTCTTACTTTGGGGTTTTAATTTTTCTTGAACACAGTGTTGATCACATGATATATCTAAAGACCAGATTTGACATAAAATCTGGAGTTAATACACCTGAGACAGGTATTAGAAAATCTAGACTGGTGTCCTCCTGCATAGATATATTTTTATTTAATTATTTTCTGAGTGCGTGGGTCGCATATTTCTTTCCATGTACATGGGGAACTTACCTATGTTTCTGTTGTGTGGAATTAATTCATCACTGTAACTCAGAAATCAATGTATAATATATTCCAATATTGTTTATGTTATTTTTAATGGAAGCAATGGATTTTGTTTCTGTTTCCTCATCCCTATACAATCTTATTGATGTTTTCATCCATCATTGTAAGTTTTCTCTGTGGACCTTACTTCTACCATGTACCAGTTTTTCTGGATCAAATTTGATTAAGTCTGAACTTGACCTGTACATGTTTAGAAAACACCAAATTCCCTTTGTGCAAATTATTTCTTTTCTAGGATTCTATTTAATAATTAATTAATTAATTAATTCGTTGGATAAACCTATTCATTTGTATTTATGCCTTAGTGAGCCCCTGAGAACATGGCAACTGACTTCCCTTGGATAACCCAGGGTTGTGTCATCTTCTAAGCATTTTAAAAAGTATTTCTGGTAATTTTGCATAGCTTGGCCTGGCCATTTATACTAGGGCTATGCGGAGATCATTAGAGGAAGGAGAGCTCAAAGTTGGTGGAAACTGCCTTATTTGTCTTGAGTCCTATATTTCGTTCTGATGCCTTGAGTAATTTAATTAAACTTTCACTTCCAAAAGACTTGCTGAATGAGGACACATGGTAAAGTAATACCCATTTAACAAGGCTGACGAACAGAAGGAGTGTGAAATCCACGAACAATATGACAGAGATTGGTAATTGATTCTGTCTTGTAATCTATTGCCTCTTCTTGGACTAAGGCTATGTTTTGTTTTAAATCCAGTCTGTCGTGTTCATAAGTGTTATTGAAGCATTGCCTGTAGTAACTGCAGCTGCCTTCTGAGATAACACCTAGCTGATTTAGCTCTAATTCGCTGCTAAGTCCCCTTAACCCTGTATGTTTAACCATTTTTCTTTTAATCTTGGAAAGTTTTATGTTTTTATATGACCATACTTATTGAAAGGAAAAGTTCTATTTTTTTGAGATGTATTTAATGCTTATGTTTTTAAAGAGAAAAAATAGCACTTTTTGAAATAATTTGAGTCCTCCGACAGCCTCAGGCGATAATAAAAATCTAATATCAGACGCTTCATGCTCGTTCTGTGGGGAAAACAAAATTTGATGCTTTATCTGAAAATCAAGCCAATTTAAATTGAGTGTGTACAGGGTTTCTCTCTTTTATTTTCCTTACAATCATGCTGCTACTGTGCTCCCAATCTTCACGTGGCTGATGCATTATTTCATAGTTCTCGGTTTGATGTGTTGCTAGGTTTTGCCAGTCCCCTCAAAAAAGCATGTCTAATCTCCCTTATTTCATGGAAAAAAAAAAATGGCCTTCGGGAGAGATACTATCTATTTTTGTCTTCTCTGTTCCCTCCATTGCATTCAATAATCATCATTATACAAATTATAATGATATTATCAGTAACAGCTATCACTGATAATTTACAGTATTCTGGTAAAGGTAGAAGTGATGCACTTATATTTTCTCAAGTCTTAAAGACTACTCTGCAAGAAGATAGGCTCTCTTCTTGTTTGCAGTGCAAACTTAAAAACTCGCAGGTCTATGTGCCTGCCTAAGGTCTTCCAACTCCATGACCAAGGCTACATATGGCTGAAGTTGTTTTTTTCTTAATTCTGAGGAAACACATTTTCCCCTTGGTTATGCAGTGAACTTTTTCTTCTTTCTTTACTGAAACTCTTCTGATATCTGGTTTTAAGCTCATGCGTAGCCTGGAGAAGTATTTTTTTGGTGCTTCCCCCTATCCCTATGTATGCTAGATATTTTAATTTTGGGGGAGGAGGTAAAATTTCTCAAGTATTTATTTGTTTATTTACTTATGTAACAGATTCTTTAACAGGCTCTGGGGACACCTATATATTTATTTTGTAAATTATACTAACAGTTAATCTTCACTGAGCAGTCCACTATATGCTAGCCATTGTTTCAAGAGTTTCATATTAATTATTAATCCATCAAATCCTCACAATAACCCTATGAGGTAAATACTGTTTTTACCCCCATTTTCATATGGGGAAACTTAGGTATAGAGAACTTAAGTAGTATCTTGCTGAAGGTGGTGGAAGTAGGAATCGAACCTAGAGAATCTGGCCACATAGCCCATGTTGTTATACATTACACTACATCATGTCTCCATTATACTCAAAGAGCTCCTACACTGTTGGAAGAGGCATGTGCAGATTAATCATTTTACCCAGTCACCATGGATTGCATTGATTTATAGAGAGCATTATCTACACTAAAGAAAGACAAACATGCAGATTGGCCATACCTTCGCTATGCCTTAAGCCACACCCACCAGCCAATCAGAGCGACTATATGCAAATTAACCCAACCAAGATGGTGGCCAGCAGCCACAGAGCTGGAGCAAACAGGAGGCTTGCCTGCCTCAGTGATGAGGGAGCCAAGCTTCCCGCCTGCCACGGCCGGCTCTGAGCTCCACTCAAGGCAACAAAGTTTCAATTTTAGAAGATAAATAAACCCCAGATACCTGCTTTCAGCTGGCCATTGCCACCAGCTGCAAACAGCCATCAGCCCCTCACCCAGGCTGGCCAGGGTACCCCAGCGGGACCTCCACCCTGATCCGGGAAACCCTTCAGGGCAAACCAGCCGGCCCCCACCCGTGCACCAGGCCTCTATCCTATACAATAAAAGGGTAATATGCAAATTGACCCTAACAACAGAATGATGGGGAATGACTGGTCACTATGACACACACTGACCACCAGGGGGCAGATGCTCAATGCAGGAGCTGCCCCCTGGTGGTCAGTGTGCTCCCACAGGGGGAGCTCTGCTCAGCCACAATCCAGGCTGATGGCTGCCAGCACAGCGGTGGTGGTGGGAGCCTCTCCCACCTCCTCAGAAGCACTAAGGATGTCCAACTGCAGCTTAGGTCTGCTCCCTGCTGGTAAGTGGACATCCCCCGAGGGCTGCTGGGCTGCCAGAGGGATGTCTGACTGCCAGCTTGGGCCCAGTCCCCCAGGGAGCTGGCCTAAGCCAGCAGGTAGAAATCCTCCGAGGGGTCCCAGACTGCAAGAGGGCATAGGCTGGGCTGAGGGACCCCTCGAGTGCACAAATTTTTGTGCACCGGGCCTCTAGTCTATATAATAAAAGCCTAAGCGACCATTATGGCAGAACAACCAGAACAACTGGTTGCTATGATGCACACTGACCACCAGGGGGCAGATGGTCAATTCAGGAGCTGCAACCTGGTGGTCAGTGCGCTCCCACACGGGGAGTGCCACTCAGTCAGAAGCCAGGCTCATGGCTGGTGAGCGCAACAGCGATGGTGGGAGCCTCTCCTGCCTCTGCAGTAGCACTAAGGAGCAGCGAGCAGGTGGGTGATAAGGAGCAAGGGGCCCCGGACTGCAAGAAGGCACAGGCCGGGCTGAGAGACCACCCCCCCCCCACCCAAGTGCATGAATTTTATGCAACTAGCCTCTAGTGGAATAATAAAGGAGAAACCCTATTTAGAACCTGGCAGATACTGAGTATGGTGAACAGGGGAGAAGTGTGGATAAGGAAGGCTTCTAAGAGAAGTAGCAACCCAGCCCAGTGACCCTTAAAATATGAAAAGACAAGAGGGATGAGCCCTCTGAAACAAAGAAGCCAAGATGTGGAAAATGATTTTGAAAGTGCCTTTTAAGTCTATAACTTTAAATTTTCTAACATATACATGTTCTATTGTTGATCATACCTCACATTTGAAGTGCACTTTACAATTGTTATCTCCCTTGTGCATTGGTGTAGGCAGAGCAAAACACTGATCTTTCCTTCTTGAGAGTTGCTGAAGTCATGTTAGAAGTAAAGAGATACTGACATTGTTACACAGGCAATGTAGTGTCAAAGCCAAGATTCTGAGACCCCAGTTCTAAGGTCTTTCCATTAGTCTCAGGCTTCTGTCAAAAAGTCAAGTTATAAGTCACCATGTCTCAAAGTCTTTCTAAATAACAACGATGATTACTGATTATTTAATGCTTATAAAAGAGAGGGTATTAAGAACTTAATATGCATGATCTTTAAAAACATTAAATATCCCTATGTAATAGATATTATTACTTCAATTTTATAGGTGTGAAAACTAAATTTGGAGAGGTTATGTAATTGTCCCAATAAAGTTACTTTACCAAGACTGGTAATAAACAAAGCCAAGACTGACTCTAAAAATGCTTCAATAAGCAAATTGTTGAATTTATTGGCCAAGTCTAAACCGGCATTAAAATGTTGGTGCTAAGACATAGTTATTAGTAATATTTGTGTTTAACTGTCTCACTTGGCAATTCTGGAATATTACTTCTTTTTGAAATATGGATTTTATCTCAGTTCCTGGCTCCATGACAATGCAACCTTAATACTCTGTCTCTTCCAATGCACCATCACCATCGTCCTTCATAGATGACTTTTAGATCAAAGATTCATTATAGGATAATACTTCTTACAAGTGTTCCATTTTCTGATTTCTATTTTTTTTTTCTGGGAACAATGGGTGGGCAACTTACTAGATGGAAGTTAAAAAACAAACACTGGGAGTTATTTTACCAACACTAAGATGTTCGACTATGCACCCTACTCTTGTTGGAGCCAGAGCACACATCTTAACTTTTTCTTAAGTGCATATCATATTCCACTCATCATATACTATCTTCAGAACATCAACTGAAACCAAGCATTATTATCTGTATTTCACTGAAGGGGAAACTGAGGCTCAGAGCAATTAAGAAGATGTTGTAAGATAACACGGGTTAAAGTAGAGGCAGGGTTCAAATAAAAGTCTTCTCATTTACATGTTACTACCCTGGTATATTATGCCCTTTGTTACATTCCCGTCATTGACATTTTTTTTTCTGATGGTCCTAATTAAGATATTCTTGATACCCTTGTTCTCTACAATGTTGGCTTTTGATTTTTCAGAAGTTAATTGTCTAACTTTAAAATCTTTTGTAAATAATTGTGTACTTTTTTCCCAAGTAGCTATTATTTCTTTAGCAATTAAATATGAGTCGAGAAAACTAAATACTGGTTTCAGATGCATTGTCTTCCCTCCACCAATAGCTAAGTGTCAACATATTGAACTGGCTTCATCTGTAGAAGCCAATCATGTTCTTTATGGGAGAAATACAATATTTAGATGAAGAACATGGGGTCTTGCCCAGAGTCAGACTCTAACTCTGTGTCCTTGGGCAGTTCAACTCTGTATTTCAGCTTCACCTGTTAAAGGTGAATGAAAGCAGCACCCAATATGTCACATTGTTGTGAAAATTAAATCAGTTGGATTCAAAGGACTTAGCATAATACCTGACATATAGTAAACATTGCACAAATATGTTTATTATAACATTGTATAGAAGTTTTTTCTTTATCTTATATTTAGTAAGAGTGACATTTGCCAAATTTACCATGCCACTAACATCATCTAGCTATTTAGACATTTTGTCTATTGTTTGAACTCCATTTCTTTCATTTTCTAGAAACACCTTTGTGGATTTCTAATTGTGACTTGGACTTGTAAAAATGCTCTTTATGCATTTTTACAACTACCTCTCTGAGCTCTTCCAGACAAAGTACGCTCTACTTTGCAGATGCCCACTCCTCGGTACTCTATTCTTCTCTCTGGTCTGCTTTATTCAACAGACTTTCACCCATGCTCCTTAATCCTGCAATTTATTAGAACCTGACTGTTGATAGCCCCTTCCAATATCTTCATTGTTGCTGGCTTAATTCTTTCCTTCCATTTTACTCAGTTTTCTGGAACACTTGTACTCTTTGCATTACTCAGGTATAGACACTCTCATTTAATCTTCAGTAAAATATCTATCATGTAAGTCCTGTGCTTTCCATTTCAGAGATGGAAAAACTGAGGAACATAGGGATTAAGAAACTTAATCAGGTCACCCAACAGCAAGTAGCAGAATCTTGATTACATTCCACGTTCTTCAGATTTCAAATTCCTTGTCGGAAAGAACAGCACTGCCTTTGACTTGCTTCAGAGAAATCCATAAACTCTCAGAGCTTTACTCAAGTTAAAAAGGGCAGGGGAGATTGTAGGGTAAACAGTGCCATGTCAGCATATGCACCTTGTGAGGTAAGCATATTCAAAAGAATATGTACAATGCAATTGGCTGACGGGCTCTGGAATTTAAAAGGGAGCAACAGAAAAGGCACCAAAAACATGAAGACATTTTTGTTGCAAATACTTGCCTTTCTGGTGAAAGCAAGTGCCTGAATTCCAGCTGTGATTTTTTTTTTTTTCAGAGAACAAAGCTTTATAATAGTATCCTTGTCCCAACTAGACTGACAAATTAACACTTACTGAAGGTGGTCCACACCTCTCTACCACATGGGGATGGCAGCTATTGCTAGCCAGCACACCGAGGAGACTTGCTATAGATTTCTTAACTCAAAGAATCTATCTACTATCCACTGTGGGTAATCCTTAAAAAGACAAATAAATGTACTTGCAAATAAAAATGTAGCTATATTGGACAATGCATATACACAATTCCTCACTGATTTATCCAAAGCTTATTTTATCCTAATGAAATGCTAGGTGTGTGAACAAAGCATGCACTTTGAAAGTAGAAAGAGATGTTTACTCATTCTATATACATTTATAAAATATTGCATGCATGTATTTCATATAATTATGTATACTCACGATATGTTCATGTTCAATAGGTATTAATTTATGGCATATGTGTATACATTCCTATAACTATTATACATATGACATATGTGCCTATGTCATACGTCAATAAGATATTTTCTACACTTGATCTTAGCCAAAAGGCCGAGAAGCGATAGATATTTTCTGTATCTTATTCTATCTATTATCTATCTATCTATCTATCTATCTATCTATCTATCTATCTATCTATCTATCTATCATCTATCTATCTATCTATCTACCTGTCTATCATTATCATCTATCCATCTACATCTCAGGATATGTATGAATCCGCCCATAGACTGTTTCTAGAAGGAACATAGGCTTTAGAGTCACATAGGTCTAGATTTTAAATTCAACTTTCCCACTCAATAACAGGCAATTTACCACTTTAAGTCTAGATTTCCTTCTTTGCAAACATAGGATATTGAGAGTATCTACCTTAGGGTTACTGTGGTGACAATGAAATGAGAATGTAGGTGAAGCACAAAGCAAAGGATGTGGCACATAGTAAACCGTCAACAACTGTTAGCTGTGATAATGGTTATGATTAAGACATACTCATGTAATTCAATTATGCATTATACAAAAAATATCACATTATATATAGGGTGTCCCAAAAATGCATCCACACTTTAACAGCTGATTCTATTACATTTTAAAAATGAAAGGTATTTTAATAAACACTGCCTTTATAATTATTCAAAGTATGTATACATTTTGGGACACATATATATCATTAATATATATATATATGTATATATATAAAACATATGCTTATAAACTACTTAGAGATACTTTTATGTGTATATGTTAACATTTATCAAGTATAATTTGCCTACCTATTTGAACTTTTAAGCAGTATGCATATATATGTATATATATATGTATATATATTTATATTTAATTCAACATGCATTAATTGAGATTTTTTTCTACCAGCTCTCCATGTTAGTGCCTGGAGTGTTAAAATAAATAAACTCTATGTACTGCATTTAAATAGTATTTGAGTTGTTCAAGAAGAAAGATACACAAATAAATCATTGTAATGCTTCAGAAAATGCAATCACAATGCATGATGGGAGCAAGAAAGAATCAATCCTTTCTGCTTTGGAGAATGACGAAAGGGATTCACAGGTAGGAGGTAATTGAAACAGGCCTTAAAGGATTAAAAGGAGCTCATTTTGGGTGGGATAGCAGGGAGGGGCAGCAACTAGTGCAAAGGCATGGGAGTAGATGAGCCTGAAAAGCAAAGATTAATTTGTGAGTGGCTTTTCTCTCACATTACAGTTTGAACTTTTTAGGTAAGGAGGAGCCACCAAATACTTTTAATTAAGAGGGCAACCTGGATGCATCTATGCTATAGAAGGTTGTTTGGGGAAAAGGTAAGATGAAGATAAATTAGGGAAAATATCATTTAGGAGGATATTGAGAAGTTGCAAAAGAATTACATTCATGTAATCTCTCCCACTTTAGAAAAAACTATTCATTATTGTAATTGCTTCTCATGAAACTGTATGAGGCTCACCTGTATCCCATTAGATTGCTAGCCCCTGAAGACTTCGATTTCCCTGCCTCTGACTACTTAGTCCTCTGTATAGGGGGCCAGAAAAGACATAAATGTAGGTTTAAATGTAGGATAAACAAAATAGTGATTTTTTTTTTCATTATAGAGATAAAAATGGAGATTCAGGAGACTAAGGTCTTTTGCCAGCTTACATGACAAATCTTCCCCTACCAGAGTAAATATTACCCTATCTGTTGTCATAACGTTGCTGTGAAATCTTATTGTGAAAAATCAAGAAATTTGTTGGCCTAGAAGCAAAGCCGTTTTCATCTTGCTATGCTTTCAAGTAAAATGTACGTTGTATGTACATTAATTCATTAATATATTTTCTCTTGCAAACATATTTTCAAAGTCATTTTCAATTTCCACCTGATAAAAACTACTAAAATTTAACCTAGAAAGGGGCAGAGCCATAGGTATAATCCAAATCATCTGACTGCAAGCAGGTATCTATAAGTATTGGGCAAGTGTCACCCATCATATGAATGGTTCTACATTTTAGTCAAGTGATACATTTTTTTTTGCTTATATAGGGAGGATTTTTGGACTTAGAGAATTAAATGATAGGACATATATAATTCAGATAAACTTTGGATAATATTTTAGTATAAATATGTTCCCAGGCAGTATTGGTGACCTTTCCCTCACATTTCCAAATTCATCCTCTTCATGCTCTATTTTAAATCCATTGAAATTCCATCCATCCTCATGCTTCAACTCCTATATTGACATTCATGACATTGCCAAGGTTATCTCTAGGATATTCCTCTTTCAAGCTCTGATTAAATAGACCTAAACCCGTGGTCAGCAAACTGCAGCTCGCGAGCCACATGCGGCTCTTTGGCCCCTTGAGTGTGGGTCTTCCACAAAATACCGCCACACTCAAGGGGCCAAAGAGACGCATGTGGCTCCCAAGGTGCGTTTTGCAGAGCCTCAAGTTTGCCGACCATTGGCCTAAACTGTCTTTTGAAATGCTCCTCAATTTCTTTTTTTTTACTTAATTTATTGGGGTGACATTAGTTAATACAATATGTAGGTTTCAAGTATGCAATTCTATAATACATCTTCTGTATATTGTATTGTTTGTTCACCATCCAAAGTCTAGTCTCCCTCTGTCACCATATGCACTCCTTTACCCTCTTCTACCTCCCCCATCCTCTTTCCCTCTCCTAATCACCATACTGTTGTCTGTGTCTATGTGATTTTTTTTTCTTAATTCCTTCACCTTCTTTCATCCAGCCCTTTAGCCCTCTTCCTCTCTGACAGCTCTTAGTCTGTTCTCTGTATCTATAAGACTGTTTCTATTTTGTTTATCTTGTTCATTACATTCCATATTTAAGTGAAATCACATGGTATTTTTCTTTCTCTGACTGGCTTATTTCACTCATCATAATACTCTCCAAGTCCATCTATGCTCTCACTAAAGGTAAGATTTTCTTCTTTTTTTATGGTGGAGTCGTATTCTATTGTGTAAATGTACCACAGCTTTTTTTATCCACTCATATAATGATGAACACTTGGACAGCTTCCAAACCTTGGCTATTATAAATAATACTGCAATGAATATAGAGATACACATAGTCTTTCTAATCAGTGTTTCAGTTTCTTTGGATATATTCCCAGAAGTGGAATCACTGGGTCATAAGGCAGTTCCATTTTTTTTATTTTTTTTAGGACACTCCATAATATTTTCCATAGTGGCTGTACCATTCTGCATTCATACCAACAGCACATGAGAGTTCCCTTTTGTCTACATACTCCCCATCACTTGTTTGTTGATTTATTGATGCTAGCCTTTCTGACAGGTGTGAGGTGATATCTCATTGTGGTTTTAATTTTCATTTTCATTTTTCTGATGATTGAGTATCTTTTCATATGTTTATGGACCATCTGTATGTCCTCTTTGAAGAAGTATCCATTTTTAATAGGATTATTTGCTTGGTTGTTTTTTGGTGTTTAGTTGTTTGAGTTCTTTATAAATTTTGGATATTAGCTTCTTATCAGAAATATGTGCGATTGAAGAATATGTTCTTCCATTCAGTGGGTCTTCTTTCATCTCGTTTCTTCAATTTCTTTAGCACTAAATGAGAATAATAATCATGCTGTGAGGATTTAATAAATAATATTTTAAAGCACATATAATAATTTGTGGAATATATTAACTTCAGCCATATTATATTGCCTTTATTTATAGTTCAAATACTGGTGAGTTCTAACAATGAGTACTATATAATATGATTGTTGAACATAATTATCAGTGGTAGTATTGTCTGCTTCCCTCCACCAATATCTAAAGTATTTTTTCTTTTTTGCCTCACTCCTGTGACAACATCATGACTTTCTGCAAGGATGTTGCATATGCATGTGTCCAGTACTCTAGCTCAGCATCTGGCATATGGCAGGGACTCAATTCCACTTTCTAGGCTTCCTTGCAAATAACCACCAAAATAATCTTCCCAAACCTCGGCCTGTGTCAAACATTGTCGATGGCCTTATTTCTGAGGTCATGTTGTAAAGTGAATCTGCCACTGAATAACTGTGACCTCTGACAACTCACTTCACTGCCCTCTAGCTACACCTTGTGGTTACCTGTCTCTGACCCTTTAGTCACACTCTGTCCTCATCTGGAATATGTTACTACTCCTATTCTGCTCCATAATTTGCCTATCTAAATGTGCTCTTCCTTCAAGCCCAAGCTTAAAAGCTTTTTCACACACTGTTGTGTGTGTGTTTTTTTCATGCAAATTTCTGTTAAGCATCAATCATATTTCTGACCATGAATATAAATCTCAGAACCCTTAGCTTATCACAGGTGCTAGGATATCAATGCATCGCTTCTAGATGCCCTCACATGCATTGTGGAATTTCAGCCATGCTATTTCCCTATGGCGTAAACTGATGCCATGTCCCCGTTTCAGCTAAGGAAACTGACCTTCATAGAAGCTACGTGTTGGTTTTGTTTGTTTTTTTCCCCCCAGTAACTCATGTCTACTGATAAAATTAAGGTTCTAAGCCTGGTGTGATTCGTTTCCACCCTGAGAAGTCATGTACTCTCAAAGACTTTTCTTATTTAGTGTGAACCTCAAAAGTGTTCTTCACAAGTCCCTGTCATCTATTCTTTCTATGTTGGTTTTATTCCCTGGATTAGATGAGGAGCTTCTTGAGGCTAAGAATTGCATATGATTTAATTCATCTTTGCATGTCTTGCTTCACACTGTATAATAATAATAAAAGCCACAGTTACTGAACAACTACAGAGTATCAATACTGTGCCATCCATTTTTTGTCTATCTTCCTAATTTTTAAAAATGAAATAAATCAAACAACAAGCAGAAAACAGCTCTATTGACACTTAACTTATAATTGCTAACTATCATTAGCTTTGTTTTATAAGCAAGGAATCTGAGAAATAAGGCCACTTAGCTGAGTGAGGAGCTCAGCACTTAAGCTGGATGAACCTGCTGTAAAGTTCTGCACTCTCCACCCACCTTTTCTGCCCTATTTATTTAAGCACCACTGACTGAGCATCTACTTATATGCCCCACAGGTGCTCAAAGTTAAGATCAAAGAGATGATAAATGGCCCATTTGCTTTGCCTTTGGAGTTTTGGAAATAGGCAATTGAAAAGTTGTTCATATAAAATGGTCAATCATTTTTCAATCTTGACTTTCACTGGACACAGTGATTTCTTTCACCCATTTATTTTTTTCAACAACTATTTATTGAGATTTTAGTATGTATGCATCAGACACTGTGCTAAAGGTTAAGGATATCAGTTTAACAAGCTAACCCTGCGCTACCCTCCCAGCGTTCAGAGTTCACTGGGAATGACAATCAGAATCCAAGTGATTCTAGGTGTGAGGAGGGTTAGTCAAAACAAAATGCAGAGATGAGCCGCAAAGGCCTTAGTTTGGAAAGGTGTGCCCAGGATGGCATCCACGCGGGAATACTGGTGAAGCTTCTGAGACCCAGGCAATATGGGGACAGCCAGAAAGCATTGAAGACAGAGGGGAGAAAAGGTACGAACTCACTATAGCGAGAGGGGAAATATCACATGATAGGAAAGAAGGGCATTTTAAAGCTTCTGGCATGGGGTGGAGGGTCAGATAGGCAGAGAGCAGAATTAAAGGGTATTGCCGCCATGTTAAGCAGTTCAGACTTTACCGAAAAGCCATGGCATAACGCTGATGAAAATATATCTTAAGTTAACCTTTCAGAGCTAGCAGAAACATTAAAAAGCCAGTTCTACTGACCTGCCCTATATCGGAATATAAAAAAAATAAAATTAAAAAGTTTCAGGACTTGCTAATCCTGTTTACAAGATTTTAGTGCAGATTTAAGAGAGTACAACCCCCAGCCTTACTTTTCACAGCCCTGGTTGCGTTTTCAGCTCCACTCAAAGAATAAACCCCCTTTTCCTCTGGGCCCCTAGTTTCTTTCATGGCCAAGCTCTGTGGGAATGGAGAGACTCCGGGTGCCATCTTCACAATTGTTTTCCTGATTATAATCACACCACAAGGTGTTATTCCAGGAATTAATTACTTTGTTGCTGCCTTGTCATTTTCAAAGGGATGCCAAATACCAAAAAAAAAAAAAAAAAAAGTCTTTTATGAGTACAAAGTTGGTTTTACAGAGACCTACAGGGAAGCCTCTGATATGTTTCTCTTTAGGCAATCAATGTTTCCTTTAGTTAGAGAGGGGCTCCAATCTATCAGACTGCTGTGAGCGCCCCTTTGAAATCTTCAGGGTGATAATTTAAGTGAAATAGAAATGGAGGGAAGGAAAAGGTCACATCCTTGGAAATCTGTTGTGATAAAGGATTTTCCAGGCTGCTTAATAAGACGGCACAGGGGGGATCAGCATTACAATTAAGTTTACAATCTTGGTGTACCTAGTGACTCTTTCTAAATATTACCTCTATTCTCCTTGGTTTCAACAATGAGGGTGATAGATTTCTCTGGCATTCCTAAACTTGTGGGCACCCTTATTTAGCCTTGAACTTTCCAGCTACATCTAAAGGAAATAGTGTCCTTTTATTTGAATATTCTCTTCCAGAGCCATGTCTGTAATTTCCTTTGACTTAGAAATTGCTTTACAGATTTATTTTGATTCCTCAAATTCCCTTAGACTATACTATCTTTTCTGGATGGAGAACAGAGTGGGAAAACACAGAATTTAAAGTCAAGCAGTCTGAAATTTGAATTGTAAGGTTGCTGCTATTTAATTCCCAGTCACTCAACCCCTTTAAATCTCAATTTCTTCATTTAGGCTTGCTAGCTTTGAATTAGATAACATATGCAATATGCTAGTAAGTGCCTGCATGTAGTGTTTAACCAGTGTATAAAGTTCCCTTCTCACCCTTTAGTTCTCATCTTTTTCAAGATTATCCTTCCCGTTTTTGTCCAAATTCTAGTATTCCTTATGAGCAATTAAGCCCTACTTGTAAGGATAGCCTTTGTGTTAGCGCAAAGGATAAAATATGAATAAGACATTTTCCTGGCCTTCAAAGTTCTTCCCATTTAGAAAGGGAAATAAGTATATATACATCTAAATCAAGGATGGCACTGAAGTTGTCATCACACTGTTACAGGAATGGAGCTTTGTGGGAGGAGAGGACAGACATTAACCTCAACTCCATCAGATAAACTTTCCAGGAAGATACTATGAGGTCTTACCTTTAAAATATGGGTGAGATTAAGCCCTGATCGGGTGGCTCAGTTGGTTGCAGTATTGTCTCATGCAACAAAATGGTTGTGGGCTTAATTCCTGGTCAGGACACAAACCTAGGTTGCAGGTTCAATTCCCGCTAGCTCTCTTTCTCTCTTCCTCTCTCTTTCATCAATAAACATATATTCAAGTGAGGATTAAAAATATATATGGGTAAGAATAAAACCAAAAGAAATCATGCAGTAAGGAGAATACAGGCTCACAATACTTTATCTGCAGTTCCAAAAACCAGTACTCTCTGCATAGGTTCTAGGTAAGAGATTTTATCGTGGTACTTTATTATAGGCATACAATGCTGTATATATAAAAAACTGTAGAGTGAGTGAAGGGAAGGTCAAGTCATCCAAAGTTGCTGGGAAGTTTAGTGAGTAGATGAGTTGCCAGACAAAGATCATGAAAGGATTTTCTTTATTTAGTCACAGTATTTATTGAGCACCTAATAAATTTTGGGCATGATTCTATGAGTTCTGATCATACCAAACCATTGCAATATGGTTGTGACTTCCCTTTTTTAGTTCTAGATTGGTGGCACTCTACCTGTGGTCTAGTGGGTGGTGCCAAGATGAATGTGTAATTGAGGCACAGGGTGGTTAAGTACCTTGCTCAAGCTTTTGGACCCAATGTCAGAGTTAGGAAATTAAAGTCAGATGGTCTGGTGTAGGAGGGCTTGCATGCTCATAACCCCACCACACTATTCATTTTGTGTTTAATTTAAAATATGCAGGAGAGTCAAATTTCTCTGTGGGATGTGATGATGGTGTCACTGAAGGATGGTAATAAGCTATGTCAAAAAGAATGAGAAGTGTTGTTACAGAGAAGAGGATCACAATTCTAGGTTGAGATGGGCTCTTCTGTGTGGGCCTAACAGATAGCACGGTGGCTATGAGTATGTCCTCTAGAAGCTTAACTACCGGTTTCTACTCCTGACTTGGATACTTCATAGGTGCATGTTACTGGGGAAACTACTTACCCCTCTTTATCTTATTTTCCCCATCCCCAAAGTGGAGATACAATGGCATTTACTTTGTAAGAATTAAATGAATTTTTGTATATTAAGATCTTGAGACTGGCACATTTGACCATAAAAAGTTCTTGCTCTCACGTTGGCTGTTTGTGTTGCTTATACATAGTATTTGCTATAATTTTAAATTATGCATTTATCTTTATTTGTTTAATGCCTGTCTCCTCACTTCTCTGGGGTCTTATGAAGCAGGGGCTCAATCTGTTTTGTTTATTACTGTCTTTAATACAGGTACCTCAAGCATAGGAGGTCTCAACAAATATATGCCAAAAGATGGATACATAAATGCATAAATAATATAAACATATAATTAAGCAGAGTGTATATTTTTTACTCTAACAGACAAATAATTTAGCTTCCTTTCCTTCTTTGTCATCATCCCACCTTTTCTTTTCTTTTTTTCTTGTAAGCATGGGGTATTGAATGACTTACATTTAAAAACATTTTCCACAGAGTGGTCTGTGTTTGAGCTGAGCTCCTGCATTAACAAAAAATATTTCCTAATATAAATATTCAAGACTGATTACATTGTCTAGGCACATTGGATAAAGGTTTAATTTCACACATAATAAATGATCAGCATCAAAGTATCAGAGTCGTCTTTCATAGCTTCTTCATGAGGAACTGGAATCTTCTTAGGCCACTTTCACAGTTCACTACTCTGAAACCAGGCTCAGTTAGAGCTTAATGGGAGGGAAAGAAAGGTAAAATGATAAAAGAGAAAATGAATGGTCACTGTAATCACCAATTTCAGGAAGGCATACATGTCCCAGAAGTTGCTATAACTTCAGGCCCATAGCAAGCAGTGACTGAGGAAGCACACTTGAGTATTACCCGCTTCAATTTTATATAGCAAGGGTCTAAATGCAGGCTACAAAACAGACCTAAACCCAATCACCACTATCTACAGGGATCCCATGTTCTCTCCTTTTCAAAAGCCAATATTCTTTAGAAGTTCAGGCGCTAAATCCGTCTATCAAAATGACACAGTGGGTTTCCAAAAAGCAGTTGAAGTAAGAGAATTATCAGTTCTGCAGTATGTTACCTTTCTGCTGGGTGTTTCTGCCCAATGGAAAGCAACAATTCCAGCCATAGATTTTACTTCCTGATATTTCTCAAATCCTTCTTGTCCTCTTAATCCCCATTGACTGTGTCTCTTGGTGAGAGTCTCATTGTCTTTAGATGAATGATTAGTAGAATAGGCTTCAGTAGACCTCCTCTGTCTTCCTTCTCTCTCACAACATAGTTCCCACATCATCACTAGAGTATTCTTTCTAAAAATCTGGTTACAGTTTTTTAAACCACCTTTTTCTGAATAGTGCCAATGTTGTAGCACGCCAAAAAATGTCCTTAAATTTGGAAACCTGTCAAATTTCCCAACATTTACATCCTTTCTAACCTTAGCTCTAATGGGATCACATGAAAAATCTCCCCGGAATACCCTGGATGCCAACGGCTCTCCTGTGTCCTATTACAGTTCATATTGTCTCCATCATGAGAGCCATTACTCTGACCCCTTTATTTGTTCTCTGGATATATTTCCAAATTGTTAATCCCTTGAGATTTGTGACACATATTGCTCATGCGTCTAGGGATAGATTTTTTTTTCTGGAATCAGCCAAACTCACTCATACATCTGCAATCAGTGGTGAGTTGAGTAGGGGGCTATGCTGATCTTCTCTGGACTCTCAGATGTTTGGGGCTCAACTGGCTATGGTTAATCTATACGGGCCTTGACTAGTACAAGTGGGCTCTCCTCTATGTACTATTTCATCTTCCAAGAGGATAGTCCAAACGTGTGCTCATGTCAGTGACAGGGCTCCAAGAGAGTAGAAATATTCAAAGTCTCCTGAGGTCTAGGCTCAGAACTGGCCAACCATCACTTCTACCACTTTCTATTAATGAGAGCTCAGAAGGGCAGCCTGTATAGATGAGTTGGTGAAATAGACTCTATCTCTTGATAAAAAAATAACTGCAAACTCTCATTGCAAAAGGTAGAGCTGGAGGATAGGGCTGGAAAATTTTAGCCATTGTTGTTATCAGTGTACCATATCTTGTGAGTAAACAAAAATATTCTTAAACATCTTCATGTTTCTCCCCTGAATAACTATGATAGTACTTGACAAAGAGCAGTGAACTGCCTATTAATGTTAGTTCAATTTGGCTGATTTATAGTAGTTATTAGAATTTGATTTGTAATTGCTAAAGTTCCCTAACAACAAAGGAAATACTTGCAGGGATGCTTATAGTTAGACAGCATGAGAGAGTTAAGTAAAAAGACATATTATAAATGACCACAAAACTATGTAATAGTTCATACTTCAAGGATTGCATGTCATGGAAGGTAGATACTTTGGTTTCTATTTTGATATCAGGAAAGGGAGCCTCTGAGAGGTTAAAGAGGCACCCAAGGTCATGCAGGTGGTCCCTGGGAGAACGCAGGATTCAAAAACACAGATCTCAGAGATCTTTTTATTTTATTCTAGGAGCTGTGCTCTCTCCCCCGCCCCCATTCCTTTGGTATTTAAGATGCTATTTAGAGTGACTAACATCTAACCATGGACATGCTGGCCATTGCCTTACTTACTGCGAAAGGTTTTCAGTGAAGGAAAATCTATATAAGAGATTGTATTTATGTGCAGATCTTTTCTAGTTTATTCATTATTGCAAGGACAAAAAAACAATCTCTTTTGCAGCTATAGTTATTGCTTATACTTTCAACAAATTTTACGTTCTCCATGCAGTTGATCAGATGCTGCTTTACACAAGAATGCCAATCAAAAGCCAGAGCAGTCGATTCCTCTGAAAAAACACCTCCCTGAAAAGTGGGGAGGGGAATATTTTTCTTATCCTTAAAATTTTTTCAGCTCTCTGTTAATCCAAAAAGCTGAAAATATTTCAAGTCAAACATGGCCACCTACCATCTGGCTGAGTTTGAAGTTTATTTAGTAATCTTCTTATCAGCCAAACAGCTGGAAGTCTAGATAAGTCCTATGTGTAAAAAGCCAGTGTCAACTGGTTTCCTGATAATAGCAGTGGAAAAAAAATAAATTACAAAAGAAGGAGTTCATCAGTAGGAATTCATTTGGGAGTTTTGCTGGCATGCACTGGACTCTCACTACTGGTGAGTTTATCATCCACTGAACCAACTGGATACTTAAAGGACACTCAGTGTGTCATCTACCAGGACATACTATTTTAGTATGCAGTTTCCAAAGTGTTTTCTGCCAGGAGTATATTCTAAAGTGCCACTACTATATTTTACTGTATGCCATAGATGAGTCACTGTAAACTTGCCTGCAAATTGATTTTTTCCCCTATTTGTAAATAGAAACCTAATTGAAATACACTAGGGGAGAAATTGGCTAACTGAAAAAATCCTTGTGTAGTGTGAAATTGCTTTTTCTCTTGAGAATAAGTATTCCTTAATGTATCTGTTTTTTTTGTTGTTTTTGTTGTTGTTGTTGTTGTTATTGTTGCTGTTAATCCTCACCTGAGGTTATTATTTTTTTCTATTGATTTTTAGAGAGAGTGCAGAGAAAGGGAAGAGTCACAGAGAGAGAAACATCAATGTGAGAGAGGCACATCAATTGGTTGCCAGGGATCAAGCCTGAAAACCAGGTACATGCCCTTGACTAGAATCGAACCCACAACCCTTCAGTACCTGGGCCAATGCTCTCACCCCTGAGCCAAATCAGCTAGGGCAATGTATCTGTTTTTTTTTTAATTTAAATGTTTGTGCAATGAGTTTCATACAGCTGAGCTCACATGTATATCTTTGGGAACCTGGGAAACATACATTAACATCAATTTAATAATAAGCTTTTTCAGAATACTTCCTACTCCCCCTACCATGTGAGAATTTTTCACATTGAAAACATTGCAGTTATTATTGAAATGATATGTACCAATAACTCTTTGATTAATCTATGCCTATTAAGAGTTAAATGCCCCTCCAATCCATTATCTGCATCTATATATATCTATATATATATAGATATATATATAGATATATATATAGATATATATAGATATCTATATCTATCTATCTGTCTATCTATCTATCTATCTATCTATCTATCTATCTATCTATCTATCTAAAAGTGCAATATGCAAATCGATTGGACAGCAGAATGACTGGTCGCTATGACATGCACTGACCACAAAGGGACAGATGCTCAACTCAGGAGCTGCCCCCAGCCCGCATGCCCTGATCACTCGATCAGGGCCTGCTGGCCATCCTCTTGGTCTCTCCCCCCAGCCAGCAAGCTCCAATAGCCTGATGGGGAATGGGGAACCAGGGGTAGGTGGCACTGGACACGGGTGGTGCCAGGCCAAGGCAGGTGCAAACGAGTGGGGCCCCAATTGCCCCGCCGGTTGCCCCACACAGAGGGCGACCAGTGTTGGTGGCGAGGTGTGGGGACCGCTGCCGGCAGCTGGGGAAGATTGGCCCTGATCGCAGGCCAGGTGTAGGAACCCTACCCATGCATGAATTTTGTATGTCGAGCCTGTAGTTGTTCTATAAGGAAGAAACACATGATCAAGGCAGAAAAGTTGTTAAAGTAAATTGATATATCAACTTAAATACCAGCTCTACAGGGTCATTCAAATATCCCCTACACTCAGTCAGAGGTGGAAGGCAATTCTGCAAAGGAGAATGAGTTGGAGTTAGACAATCCATGACAACTCTTGTCACTTCTTTGTGCACCAGATAGCTCATGTATAAGGGGCTTGACACAGATCCTGGCGCATATTATTCATCTGATAAGCAGGTTGTTATTGCCACTTGTACTAGGTCATTGTTAATACTCCTATTCTCTCACAGATCACTCTATTCATTCCTTGTAGGAGTCAGTGGCCAACCGTAGGTGGGTGGCAATGAATGCAACCCAGGTACATGCCAATGCTCTTTGCAGCTTCCTCTTTCTGTGGAGTAGTCATTTTCTTCTTCTTTATATATATAATCGATTTCAGAGAGGAAGGGGGAGAGGGATGAGGAAATAGAAACATCAATGATGAGAGAGAATCATTGATAGGCTGCCTCCTGCACACCTGACACTGGGATAGAGCCTGCAACCTGGGCATATGCCCTGACCAGGAATCAAATTGTTATCTCCTGGTTCATAGGTTGATTCTCAACCACTGAGCCACGCCGGGGAGGCAGTCATTTTCTTCTTAATCTCTAGGTTGTCGGATTTCATTATTTGGCTTCATTGCATCATATCAGCGGTATGTGTATGTTGTCTTGGAGTCTATAGTCCATGGGCATGAAACAGACAGGGAACCTGCTTATCTTTATAGCGGGAATGTGGGTTCCATGTGCTTTTTGCATTCAATTGCTCAGGCTTTGAAGTAAGACACTGTTCCCTTTACTAACTGTATGATTTGAGGTGGGTTATTTAGCACCTTTAATTCTCAGATTTCTCATCTCAGAAATAGAATTCAAAAACCTAATCTTAGAGTTCTTAGAAAGAGTAAACAAATACGGAATATAAATATTTAGCAGGGTGCCTAGTACATAGGCAGCATATGATGAATGATGATGGCAGTTATTATTTTCAAAAGGGGCTGCTTATCATACCCCACAACCAGATTCCAATTATCTGGTGACTATTTCCTTAAAGAGATTCTGAGATTTCTTTGTTTTCATGTCAGTTTTTTAGCTTTAGTCATCTATAATAACATCCATTTATTAGTATTCATAGCTGTAGTGATTTTTGAACAGTCATATATTTCATGGTCCTATTGAAACAGAGACCTGTTTAATCTTGCCAGAGAGATATATTTAAAATAAAACAAATAGGATATTCCTCTACTTTAAATTCCTCTGATTTCAGGGTTATTTTTTATCTGTTTCTCTTTGCCTCTCTAGTCTCATTGTTGGCATGTTATATACCCTTGCTTCAAATTTAGTGAATGATGTATATTTCTATAACTGTGTCTTCCTTTTTCAGATTTCATTGTTATGCATAGTTTGCTTTCAATGTATTTTCTCCTTTCATTCTCTCAGCACTCTAAAGCTCACCCTTTTGTGGACTCGTGCTTACCTTAGAGTTTGGGATCCCTCCTGGAACTTTGCCTGCACTATTGACTGATCTACATTGCAGCACTGTTCGGATGACATTGAACTTGAAAGTCTACCTTATAATGCAGGGTCTACCCATTATTATTTTTTATGTTTCCAGTAACTACTAGCATAGTGCCTAGTTATTCTAGGTTCTCACTGGCTCTTTTTTTCCCCCTTAAATATATGTTTATTGATTTCAGAGAGATAGGGAGAGGGAGAGGGGGAGGGAGATAAAACTATCAATGAGAGAGAATCATTGATCAGCTGCCTCCTGCATGCCCCACACTAGGATCAAGCCCATAGCAGGCTGGTGCCCTGACCAGGAATTGGACCATGACCTCCTGGTTCATAGGTCCATACTCAACCACTGAGCAACACTGGCTGAACAGTAGCTCTCTTTATTCATTTACTTATTGTGTGTAGATGTGTGAATGCATACACACTTTTTTAAATAAAGAAGTTGTTCAATGTCATGGGGAATTTTTTTTTTTCTGTAAATGTTACCATTCTCCAGAGTAAATACCACATAATGTGAACAAATTATAGTAGTTCTCACTTTACTAGTAAGTTTGTGGACATATATTCCCAGGGAATAGAGAGACACTGGAATAGATATATTCTCTAAATAATACAATGTGCATTCATGGCTATAAAATCAATACAGCATTTACAGAAAGAGTTCACTTTATCTGTTGTGTGGACTGTATTACAAATGACTTTACACAAATGCCATTTAGCCCGACCTTCCAATTTGTGAAAATTGTTCCATAAAAATTTTCCTCATTCATACTATGGAATAAAACCCCAATAAACAGCATAACCTTAAGATTTTGTTCAAGAAAGGATCTTTAATGAAATTCTTTTGTTTAGAGCAGGGGTCCTCAAACTTTTTAAAGAGCGGGCCAGTTCACTCTCCCTCAGACCGTTGGAGGGCCGGACTATAGTTTAAAAAAAAACTATGAACAAATTCCTATGCACACTGCACATATCTTATTTTGAAGTAAAAAAACAAAACGGGAACAAATACAATATTTGTATTTGCATGTGGCCTGCGGGCCGTAGTTTGAGGACCCCTGGTTTAGAGTCTTGGGAATTTCAGGTAGTTACCCATGCATTGGAGTTGAGCATATGCTACAATATTTAAATGAATAATTATTGCTAGAAATCTAATAGGTTTGAAATCTGTGTAAGAGTTAGTTTTCTATAATAGTTGTCAATTTGTCTTGCAGCAGGATATTGCTATTTTTAAATATTTAAACAAGTTATAGAATAATATAAAATACTCTTACAAATCAGTCTTCATTGATAGGGTATAAATTATTAGAAATCACTTTGAACATTGACTTTCCTAGTCACATTTTTAATTAAATTGCTGACAACCAAGGAAGCTTTATATTACACGCATACACACATGTACAAAGCATGTGTTTATATTTGCATTAACAGTTACCTTTTCATCATGCATGCTATAACTCAATAGTTTTGCTTTGTTAATTCTAACCTTTGTCTACAAACATGAGTTTTTGCAACTTACCACTTATTGCCCACACAAGTTAGAACTATGAGATTTTAAAATTATTTTTATATTAAAAGATACTTATATTACCAGAAGAATGTTTTCTGTTTATCACATACATGGAAGTTTAACGATACTATTGATCTCCATTTCTGAATTGTCTTTTACTTACGTTCTATTTTTATATTTACTATTTGTATGTATCTTTCAGAAACTTTATATAGATGTGGCTCTCTTTATTCAATGTCATGGATATATTGGTTTTCCACTTTTTTAAAAAACCTGGTATTAGCTTTATGAGTTCATACATATTGAAGCATATGGCTGTAGTTCATTCATTATCAATTCTATATAGTATCTGTGAAGCTTCAAATTTACATGATAATGGCAAACTGTTTTCTGAAAGAGTGGTACCAATTAAACTTCTGCCAGCATAATGTAAGTTACTATTTCTCTATAAACTTGCCCATGCTGGGTATTATCGGGCATACCAAATAATTAAAGCCATGGTGAAAATGAAAATACTATCTACTGTGGTTTTATTTTTGCTTTATATTAATGAAAGTCAATACTTCTCAAATATTTGGTGATCCTTTAGTTTTTTATTCTATAAAATGTCTGTTCATGTTTTGCCCATTCTATTGGTTTGATTATTTTTATTTATTTTTACAATGCTAGTAGTACTTTATTTTTTTTTTTATTAGTTAAGGTATTACAAATGTGTCCTCATCCCCCCCATTAACCCCCAACCTCCCCCCCACACACAAACTCATGCTCCCATCCCCCTGTTGTCCATGTCCATTGGTATGGCTTATATACATGTATACAAGTCCTTCGGTTGATCTCTTCCCCTTACCCCCGCCCTCCCCTACTTTCCTTCTGGGGATTGATAGCCTGATTGCTGTTTCTCAGTCTTTGGGTCTGTCCCTTTTCATCAGTCTATGTTGTTCTCTATAATCCACAAATGAGTGAGATCCTGTGGTATTTATCTTTCTCTGACTGGCTTATTTCACTTAGCATAATGCTCTCCAGTTCCATCCATGCTGTTGCAAAAGGCAAGAGTTCCTTTTTTTTTTACCGCAGCATAGTATTCCATTGTGTATATGTACCACATTTTTCTAATCCACTCATCTGCTGATGGGCACTTAGGCTGTTTCCAAATCTTAGCTATGGTGAATTGTGCTGCTATGAACATAGGGGTGCATATATCCTTTCTGATTGGCGTTTCTGGTTTCTTGGGATATATTCCTAGTAGTGGGATCACTGGGTCAAATGGGAGTTCCATTTTTAGTCTTCTGAGGTAGCTCCATACTGTTCTCCACAGTGGTTGCACCAGTCTGCATTCCCACCAGCAGTGCAGAAGGGTTCCTTTTTCTCCACATCCTCTCCAACACTTGTTTGTTGATTTGTTGATGATAGCCATTCTGACAGGTGTGAGATGATAACGCATTGTCGTTTTGATTTGCATCTCTCGTATAATTAGTGACTTTGAGCAGGTTTTCATATGTCTTTCGGCCTTCTGTAAAAATACTAGAGGAATCCACAGGCAGCGAAATCGCAAACATATGCCGAAGAAATTTCTTCTCTGATAATGCTCCTAGGGCAATGGAAACTAAAGAGAAAATAAACAAATGGGACTACATCAAAATAAAAAGCTTTTGCACAGCAAAGGAAACCATCAACAAAACAACAAGAAGACCCACTACATGGGAGAACATATTTGCCAATGATACCACCGATAAGGGTTTAATTTCCAACATTTACAGGGATCTCATGAAACTTAACAAAAGGAAGATAAACAATCCAATAAAAAAATGGGCAACGGACCTAGATAGACACTTTTCGAATGCTAGTAGTACTTTATATGTTATATGTATTAATTTATTTCTTTAAATGTGTTGCAAATATCTTCTAGTTTGAGAATTGTGTTTTTATTCTCTTCATGGTAACTTTGGAAGAACACAAATTCTTAATTTTAATATAATTATATTTACCAATATTTTCTTTATAAATGTTTGTCTTACCTTAATAACTAATAGTATATACCACAGAACAAAAATATATTCACCTATATTTTCTTTTAATAACATTAAAGTATAACTTCTAACATTTTAATTATGCAATCTATTTGAATTTGCTTCATTGTATAATGTGTGGTAGGGATTATTTAATTTATTTTTTTCATTTTAACCAACTTGTACCATTATAACATTTGCTCAACAATGCATTCTTTCATCTGCCCTTTCATTTCTGCTATATATAAAGCTTCCCATATGTTCATGGGTTTACTTTCTAATTTCTTTGTTATGTTTTAATACTTATTTCTCTGTCTTGCATTAAAACCTTTACTAAGTCACATACCAATTATTATAGTTCTATATCTTGAATACAGATGGGAAATACCCACTAATTTTATTTAGCTTCAGAGGTGTGTAGTTCATCCTAGGTCCTCTGTTCTTTTACATATAATTAAGTCCTTTGTTAATTGCCAAATAAAATGTATTTAAATTTTGTTTTGGATTGTTCTACATCAATTGATTAATTTGTAAAGAGCTGATATCTTTAATTACTGGGACTTTCTTCAGGAATATGGCATGCCTCTCCATTTATTTAGATATTTTGTTGTTATATTTTACACCTCTCCTGAAGTAAATTGACATACAATAAATCACACATAGCAGATGTGTACAATTTGATAGATTTTGACATATATGTCCACCATAAAACCATTATCACAACCAACATAATGAACGTACCCATCATCCTTGAAAACTTTGTCCTGCCCCTGTCTACCCCTCCCTTTCCTCTTTAATGAGGTTTTAATTTTCTCCATATAGGTCTCGTGCTGGTTGTATAAAATGTTTCAGCATTTTCCTTTCTTGGTTTGCTTTCTAACAACTATAATTTAGACATAATGGTTTTTATCATCATTATTAAAATATTTAATAAGAATGCTTAGATTTTACCTCCATTCTGTTTTTGTTTTCAGGTTTTACTCCTTATTTCTTCTTTACTATAAATGGATAAGCACATCATTTTAAAAATTTTTTTAGTGAAATAATGTTGGTTTAATCTGAAAATACTTTTGTTTTGTATTTGTCCTTAAAGATAGGTTTTGCCGGGCGTTCAATTCTTATTTAATACCCATTTCTCCCACCATTTTCAATACAAGCCTCCATTGTCTTCTGATTTCCATTGTTGCAGTGGGACATCTACTCTTCAGTTGTCTTCCATTTAGACAGTGTACCTTCTCTCCCATTTCACTTTGAGCTTATTGGACACAGTGACCTGTAGTTTACTCTGATGTGTATGGATATGGATTTCTTTTTATTTCCTCTGAGGTAGTCTGTTTATTGAATCCAATCATATGTCTTTCAATAAATCCTGGAATGTTTTCAGCTTTTAATTTGAATATTCCTTCTCCTATGTATTTTTTTCTATTGTCTTCTTCTGGAATACCTATTAATGTATACATTTTTACTCTATGCCATATACCCCAAAATCGCTTTTGAAAAATATTTTATCTCTGTCATTCCTTGACTTGAATTCTTTATTTTTTCTAGTTTACTTTTCATTTTGTTAATATTCTCTTTAGCTATGTTTAATCCACTGTTAATTCCCTGAGTATATTTAAATCAATTTATATAATTGAATTTCAGCTCTATTATTTCTTTTATAAATTAGCATACATTGTTCTACTGTCATTCTTTTGAATCCATTCTTTATATGTTTTAATATCTTATCAGTAGTTACTTTATTTTCTATATCTAAAGTGGTTCAGTCTAATCATATTGCTTAGTGTTTCTACTTAAACTTTACAAAATTTCTTTATTTTTCACATATTTGGTCATTTAATATTTTGAACTCACCTTTGAATATAATATGCTCAAATTTTGAGGGTCCACAAATGGAATTTATTTCCTTCAGAGAGAATTTGCATTAGTTTTTGCTATGATGTAGAAATTATAACTCCCCAGAAACACCACCATTTAATTTCCTCATGTGGTCTTTCTCAGACCATGGCACTGCTATAAACCCTACCTCAAGTCCTCTGCATAGGTACAGACTCTCAGAAGACATTGCTTATGTGGATGTTTCATGCTTATCTTCTACCTAGCACTCATAAATTATAGACAGACACCTTTTGGGTCCCTGTATTACCCACACTAGATTTTCCTCTCCTAGCCTATTATTTTGCTAACAGTAAGACTTTTATGGATCACTGATTTATGTCTGTGTGAGGGGAGGTGGGGGGTAGAATGTACATTTGTACCCCTTTCCTATTGCCATCTTAAATCAGGAACCCAGCCGTTTCCTTCCAGTGTGGCGCATATATATATATATATATATATATATATATATATATATATATATATATATATATATATATATATATATATATATATATATATATATATATATATAAAGTGTCCAAACATCAGACATGTAGCTATGATGTTCATTGACCACTAGGGGGCAGACGCTCAATGCAGAAGCTGCCAAGCTGCAATGATTGGACAGTGGTGGTTCTCGGGTGACACACCCCAAAGCCAGAGAGGAGGGCGCCCAATTCCTCGTGGAGCAGTGCAATTCCATCTTTGGCCGTGGGTTACATTGTTGCTGGGGCACAGTAGGGCCCGAATCTGGTTTACTGCACACTTGCATTTGCGTTTCACACCCTGCATGACAGCAACTTTGCAGAGTTCCCTGTTGCACTCTGGGACCCCTCAGGGGATGTTGGAGAGGTGGTTTTGCCTGATCCCCACAGGCTAGGCTGAGGGACCCCACCTGCCAGAGGGAACCTGCTCACTCTGCAGATGCCCTTCGCCCTTTGAGCAATGGCACAACCCCAGGTGCGGCCGGCCGGGGAGGAACCACCGGGAGGTTGGCTCCAGGGTGTGTCCAGTCCATCTTGCCCAGTCCTGCCCCAACAGCCACCTTCTAATTAATTTCCTTTCAATGTGCATGAATCATGCACTGGGTCACTAGTTATTCCTAAAAGACCTAATGTTCTGGTATTGACTTATGGCTCCGGGCAGCCTATGCTGCTGCATTGGCATATTTCATTGCTTTCAGCTCCTGTACCTCCTCCACTTCACTTTTCTTCTCTTGCATGAGCTTCTTCCTCTTTTCCTCTCTTTCTGGAGCTTGGGGATTTTTCTTACATTTTTTTTCTGTGATTTCAGCAATATATGATCAAAAGTCTGTTTAATTATTTAACATCTAGGTGTTCTGAGATCAAAGGTATTTTCAAATACATCTTATTATCAGTACTGCCTAGGTACACATTTTGTAGTTATTGCTATCTTTAAATCATTAAAATGTTTCATTTTATAGTTACTATATTTAATAGTTTCAATGTATATTTGATTGGATACATTCTTTCCAACTATTAATAAATTTAATATTGATGCTTCTGAGTTTACATTTACCATAATTTCATCTATGTTTGTCATTCTATTTTGTATTTTTAAAAATTTCTGTTGTGTGTGGTTTTTTTTTTTTTCATTTTATGGAGAAGGAGGGTGGGAGAGAAAGAAAGAGAGAGATACATCAATTTAATGTTCCCCTTATTTATGCATTCATTGGTTGCTTCTTGTATGTGCCTTACGAGGAAACAAACTTGCAACCTTGGTGTATTGGGACAGTGCTATAACCAACTGAGCTACCTGTCCAGGGCTATGTCATTTTCTTTTGTATGCTTCCCAGTGTAAGAACATTAATATTTTGTAAATTTTGAGAATATTGTAACTCACTTTAAACTTTGTTCTTTGTGTTCATCATGTCTAATTTATCACCAAGAATAGTATCCTATCTTTGGATTAACTTAATAATTAGTGGGACAGAAGGATAGAGAAGCATTAATGGACTAGCTTCATAATGCTATTTTTATGAGCCTGCTTCTTGGATTCTGTTTTATCAAACATAGTATTCACTCTAGCATATCGTTGTCATTTAAGAAACTCGTATATTTTAAATATTTATTTCAGTCTGTTTAAAGTAGCCACCAGTGCCACTGAGAAATTAACATATGTCTAATACCTCATTGAGTAAGGTGAGTGGCTTTGTAGTCACCACCTGGTTCCCATTGTGGTCAGGATAAATTCTACAACATATCAAACATGGTTTGAAGAAGATGCTTTAATCAGGATACTTATCAAAACAAGGTTCATCAAGAAAATAAGACATTGGCTCTTGAGTCTACCTTTATCTTCATGAAAAGGTATAGAGGTCTCTGCTTTACATGCTAGCATGTATACTTTCTAGGAGAGGGACCTGACCCCCCTGATTGTATACCAAAAATAAGAGAAAGTGGCATTATCAATGAGTGAACAAAAAGATTAGTAGGTCACCAAGCAGTCAGAATTAATACACCATTTTTGGTCATTTGCTTTGTTTTGTTTTGTTTTAATCTTTACCTGAGGATATATTTTACATTGTTTTTCAGAGAGAGTGGAGGAGAGAGAGTATGTGTGATGGGGAGAGAGGAATGGGGGAAGGAAAAGGAAAGAGAGAAACATCAATATGAGAGAGACACATCAACTAGTTGTCTCACACATGCACTCCGACCCAGTGTGGGGAGTGAACCCACAACCCAGGCATGTGCCCTTGACCCAGATTTGAACCTGAATCCCTTCATTGCCTGGGCCAATGCCTTAATCACTGAATGACACTGGCCGGGCAAAATACACAATTTCTAAAGTCTTGTGTGGAACTGTTAAAGAAAGACCCTCCTACCACGAAAAGCAACCTTTTGTTTTTTCATAGGTTTATGTTATGTATTTAGGACGTGGTATTTCACCATTGTTATTTTTAGTGAGAAATGTTGAATTATCACATCCTGAGTATAAATATAAACAGTATTGGGAAATCTGAACGATTCTTTAATATCTATCACAGACAAAGGATTTACAATATGCCATCTTATTTAATATTCACCACAATCATGTGGAATGTTAGTTGGCTTCTTTATATTAGCATGACACACATTTTCTAAGTGAAAGCTAAAATTTTCAAAAGTGTCATTTAGAAATTTGTGTTGATTTAATATAACTCACCTGTGTACAACATTTTGCATATGTCAAAAGCCTCATGCAAGTTATTTATCTCATTTGATTCTCACCATGTCTATCAAATGAGGTGCTAGTATTTTCTCCATTATATAGAAACTAGAGGCCCATTGCACAAAAATTTGTGCACTCAGGGGGGTTCCTCGGCCCAGCTTGTGCCCTCTTCCAGTCTAGGTCACTTGGGGAATGTCCACCTGCTGGCTTACGCCTGCTCCCCAGGAGACCTGGCCTAAGCTGGCAGTCAGACATCCCTCTGGCAGCCCTGGAGCCCTCGGGGGATGTCCACTTGCCAGCAGGGAGCAGGCCTAAGCTGCAGTCGGACATCCTTAGCGCTGCTGAGGAGAAGTGAGAGGCTCCCACCACCACTGCTGGGCTGGCAGCTGTCAGCCTGGCTTGTGGATGAGCAGAGCTCCCCCTGTGGGAGCACACTGACCACCAGGGGGTAGCTCCTGCATTGAGCATCTGCCCCCTGGTGGTCAGTGTGTGTAATAGTGACCAGTCATTCCCAGTCGTTCTGCTGGTGGGGTCAATTTGAATATCACCCTTTTATTATATAGAATAGAGGCCTGGTGCACAGGTGGGGGCTGGCTGGTTTGCCCTGAAGGGTGTCCCGGATCAGGGTGGGGGTCCCACTGGGGTGCTTGGCAAGCCTGGGTTAGGGGCTGATGGCTGTTTGCAGGCTGGTCAAGTCCCCCAGTGGGGACCCTCAACCCATGGGGTGTGTAGCCAGCCTGGGTGAGGGGCTGAGGGCTGTTTTCAGGCTGGCCATGCCCCCCAGTGACCCAAGCTCCTAGCCTCTCCTTTTTTTCTTTTTCTTTTTTTTTTTGGCAGGCTGAAAGCAGGTATCTGGGATTTATTTATCTTCTATAATTGAAACTTTGTAGCCTTGAGAGGAGCCGGGGACTGGCCAGGGCAGGGGGGAAGTTTGGCTTCCTCCATCGCCGGGGGCAACCCAAGCCTCCTGCTTGCTCCAGCTCCATGGCCGCCAACATCTTAGTTGGGTTAATTTGCATATTTACTCTTGATTGGCTGGTGGGCGTGGCCTATGCGTGTGGCTTGAGTATAGCGGAGGGACAGTTAATTTGCATGTTTCTCTTTTATTATATAGGATGAAAAATAAAGGTAAAGGAAGTGACTTACTCCCAAGTTAAGTGAGCAAAGGCTAAATTGTATACAGAGCCCCCTGGTTAAGGAGGAATTAATTCCATTTTTAATATTTGGTTGAGACAAATAGTCAGTCATGAAATAATAAATAGCTCTATCATTTATATAGGTCATGCTTAAGGCAATTTTCTTCTCCCAAAGTTTGAACTTTCTCTTTGTATTGCTCCAAATTCTTGCCAAATTTCTGGAAAAGAATGTCATTTCCCACATAAACAGCCTCAGTCCCATCATTAAGTCTCTGTGATTTATTCATTGTCTTAGAATTTTAAAGAATGTGCAGCAAAGCTATCCACCATTTGCCATACCCCAGTCAAGCCTGACTTTTCAAAAATGTACTGAGAGTGGATATTTTATGAGAATTCATTCCTGAAGAGGCTCCCACATTACCCTTGTATAAAGTCAGAGCACGAGAAGGTTACATGTCTGGAGCACATCATCCTCCCCATTCCCACAAAATTGCCTTAAATAACTTCATTTCCCACCGTACCCTTGGGCTTTACAACGGGCCTGTGATTTAAGAACCAGTGACATAGGAAGGCCTTTACCTTTCTTGTAAAGCTGTCATCCAGACATGTGTTGGCCATGACTGTGCTGAGTGCTACAGCAACCCTCACAGCCAATGCTTCTCAGAGCTTGAAGCATGCAAAGGGTTTTTCACTTGGATAAACAGGTCTCCCTCCTTTGATTAGACACATAAAACCATGTGTGATGGGAAAAATATATTGAATGGGGAGTTGATGTGCATATGTTTTTATCCCAGCTCTGCATAACCATAACCAAATAATTAACCCCTTTTAAGCCTCAGGTTCTTCTGTAAAATGCAGGCTATGAGCCCTAAATTGCAGGATTATTTTGAGGAATCAATATTGCAATGGCCTAACCACAGTTTTACAACAACTGTGAGCTTTTTAAGTCAGTGCTCTGTGGTAGGCTCTGTGCCAGCTCCCTAGCACATGTGATCTCTCAACTTCTCAGTAGTAATAAAAGTAGTTTTATCATCTCTATTTTACAGATGACTCAACTGAGATTTAGAGAACAGAACTAACCTGCCTGAAGTCACACAGCTAGTTGGTGGCTGAGCTAGAATTCAACATCAGGACTAATTGATTCCTAATCAGGCACCTACCATTTCCCTGGACCTTTCTGTAGTTGGTCTTTGCTTTGTCCTGTCTGTTACAAAATGTATAGCTAAGTTGCATGTTCAGTACTGAAATTTTTCACAGCCAAATTTTTAATGTATAATTCCATGGAACTGCACTGTTGTGTTATGCCTTGTTTTCCTTTGGGAGGTAGGGATCAGGGAGAGGGTTTTTATATAGATGTATATATCATGGTGCTTGCGAAGTTATGAGTAGGAAGTGAGGCACGCCTGACCTTAAGTCTTGGTTCCACCATATTTTATTTTTGTGGGAAAATATTTCATTTCTTGAAGTCTGTTTCTCATAGGTAGATATCATCTGATATATAGATTAGGACAAACATGATAATGTATATAAAGCCAACATAATGAGCATTCAATAAATATAAACAAGTATTATTATTTGATTGTCTCCAATGTATTTGGCCTCTTTCCCCTGTACTTTTATAATGAACCACTTCAAATGTTATCTGGAATAAAATAAGAGTATTTTTAAATTACCTAAATTAAGTCATTATAAATGTAGTCACCTGACTTGAAACGGGTTCAGTGTAGGGATGTGGAATACAGCAGGAGCACTTAGAGGCTCTCCTGGGAACTAGAGACCCCGCAGGTGATTAATTGCTTTAAATGGCAGATTTAAGAGGAAATAAAGGAAAACAACCTTTTCCTAATATGCCTTCTGGGAAGACAGACAAGATGCTTGAGCAGTGGCTGCCTCGGAGTCCTTGTGATCTCTCCAGAAAGGTCTTGTATGTTTGGCAGCCCAAGATTCAACCTGAGGTACCCATGTGCTTTAAGATGCCTGAAGTTCAGTAGAGGCCACACTCCTCTAATGGGAGCTCACACCTCCCTTGTTAGCAATCTTTAGGCAATAGGATCTGTCTCCAGTGATTCATGATTATATCATGCCAACAACCGGAAACGAGAGGCAGGCTTCAGGAGGCCTGGGCTCCAGTTTTGTTTTTTGTGTTTTGTTTTCTTCTCCTTCTAACCAGCAATATGACTTTGACTAAATCACCTTTCCCTGTGCTTGAGGCCATTACTAGTAAAATGGAGGTCATTTCTCACAGGTTTGTGGTGTTGTTTTTTTTTTTTTTTTTTTTTTTTTTTTTGTGTGTGTGTGTGTGTTTTGAAGATCAAATTAAGAATTGATGTGTTATTAATACAGCTAATCAATAAGTTTAAGAGTGATTATTTCCTCCTGGAATTAGGAAATTGTTTTTTGCAAAGGACCTAGAGCAGTGGTCGGCAAACTGAGGCCCCTTGAGTGTGGCTCTTCCACAAAATACCATGTGTGGTCGCGCACATACAGTGCAATTGAAACTTCGTGGCCACACTCAAGGGGCCAAAGAGCTGCATGTGGCTCGCGAGCCGCAGTTTGCTGACCACTGACCTAGAATGTCAAATATTCTATACCTTAATCTTAAAGTTAGACCATGTGATAAATATTTGAGGTATTTTCTCATTAAATGAAGGGTGATATTTATTACAACTCAACCAACAAAACAGACTAGCAAAAAAACATGAGAAATCAGCAGGGTCCTAATATTGAAAACTAACAAGAGATTATTATCAGAAATTTCTCACATTGATCTGGGTCATTATGAGAGGCACAGGAAGGACTTGGTAAATTTTCAATTTTATTAAAATATTTAAGTAGAAATAATTCAGTTTTAAAGTATGCAAATATAGATCATGAAGTTTGAAGTTTTCAGAAATTTTTGAGAGATAACTTGACCCTGAAAGTCACAAGATTATGGTGAGCTTCCTTGTGCTACACTCCCAAGGTCTCATGAGGATCTTGAGTCACCCTCCTCTGTCCTGAGAGCTATTGTGAACACAGTACAACTGTGGTATTAAAGAGGATCAGAGTTGGGGTCAGTCTGGTCAGGTTCAAATCTTAGCTTCATAACTTTCTACTTTGAAATTCAAGTACCTGATATAATCTCTCTGTGCTATTGCCTCATATGTAAAACAAAGATAATAATACCTGTCTCGTAGAATGGTTGTGAAGATTTTATTAAATAAAAGTTATAAAGCGCTTGCCACAAAGTCTGCTACACAGTAAAGTGTGAAACTTAATAAATATATCTTCCTTGTTATTATCATCAAGGAGGAAAATTTTGAGTGGGACCTTCAGAACACTATTCTTTTTCTTCCAATATTGTTCATTCTTCCTGACATGAAAGATGAAAGTTGTCTAATTACTAGGATCATCAAGTCTTAGGAGAAACAAATGGCCCATCTACCAGTGAAAGGGTTAGTTGAAGAGCACTCAGTGAAGAAGCCATTTGCAGACAGATGAGTAGGGGTTACTGCAGTGGTTCTCAACCTTCTGGCCCTTTAAATACAGTTCCTCATGTTGTGACCCAACCATAAAATTATTTTCGTTGCTACTTCATAACTGTAATGTTGCTACTGTTATGAATCGTAATGTAAATATCTGATATGCAGGATGGTCTTAGGCGACCCCTGTGAAAGGGTTGTTCGACCGCCAAAGGGGTCGCGACCCACAGGTTGAGAACTGCTGGGTTTAGGGGACCAATTGGAGGCAGTGGAGCACCTAGAGGAGAACAAGGATGAGAAGCCATTTCCACCCTTGGGTCTGAAAGGGCAGAGGAGGAAAGCTGTTCTTAGAAACCAGTGAATGCCTGCAGCCCTAGAAAAAGGAACCCTATAAAAACTGACCAGAACAGCAAGGGCAGGACTAAATGCTCTGACCTGCACTCCTCTCACCCTCTGGTCTTCTGCAAGTGCCTTCCATTGACTGAACCCAAAGGGAAAGCAGAAAGAGACTCAAAGGAACCCGGGGCTTATAATCCATGAAGATCCACCTCTCAGGCCACGGTCAGAGTGGAGAAGAATCAGAGAAAAAAAAGGAGAAGAGTAGCTATAGTCAAATATAAAAAACCACCAATGATTGGAGATGGAAAAGTACTTATCAGATCCATTCTCAACTACTTACTAATTAGGTAAGATGAGATACTTTACTTAAACATTGTAAGTATGTGTCAATATCAATGAAAAGGAATAATAATGCATAGGGTTCTTCTAAGAGAGGAAATTAGATAGATAGATAGATAGATAGATAGATAGATAGATAGATAGATAGAGATAGATATAGATATATCTATATAGATAAATATATATATATATATACACTCAGCACAATATCACAAATAAAGACATTTGATAAAATTCTCTAGGATAATTATATTTGTAAATAAGAATCTAAAGGCATTTATAATGTAGGCAGATAATTGAAATAACCCTCCAAATTAGTGTATTAATTTCTTAAATATTGAGTGCCTGCCATGGGCAAGGAGCTTCTGGATACCTGGAGTGCAGGTTGTTTTCATTCATTGTTACATTCCATTATGAAAAGTTTATAGTCTAGCCTGGCTGGTGTGGCTTATTGGTTGAGCTTAGACACATGAACCAGGAGATCAGGGTTTGATTCCAGGTCAGGGTACATGCCTGGACTGTAGACTCAATTCCTAATAGGGGGCATGCAGGAGTCAGCCAATCGATGATTCTCATTATTGATGTTTCTCTCTCCTTTCCTCTCGTTGAAATCAATAAAAAAAAATGAGTATAAAATAATACAAAAAAACACAAAAATGAATCTTTTAAATTGTGAAACACACTATGAAATTACCACATTACACTGAACTATGCCAGGGGGCTCTAATTTAGACAGGATGATCCAAAAAGGCTTCTCTAAGGAGAGATTATTTAGGCCAAGCACCTCATAATGGTGGACTTGACAGGAAGTAGGAAGGAGACTGGGACTGGGGAGAATTCAAAGCAAAGGAAAACCTGTGTACAAAGACCTGAGGCTAGGATGAGTTAGTTAGGGTAACAGAAAAAAGACCAGCATGAGTAAGGCATAAGAGACAAAGAGGTGGTGGGAAAGAGAAGAGGTTGAAGAAGTAGGCAAGGACCCAATCATGCAATGCTACACTGTAGGCCAAAAGTTGGGAAATTTAGTCTAAGGGTGAAGAAAAATCACTGAAGCATTTCAAATTGGGCATTAGTATAGTCTTATTTAAAATTTTAAAAGCTTACCCTGGCTTTCACATACAAAACAGGTGGGAAAGAGGCAAGAAAATACATGGAAACCAATTAGAAAGTTATTTGAGTGGACAAGAGCAGAAGATGACTTTGACCTGATCAGCAGGAATGACATTGTGTTGCATCTGGATCTTTGGCTAATATGATCAATAAAATTAAAACCTATTTTCCAAAGAAAGGATAACATAACTGCATCATGGGGTTATTGTGAAGATTATATAAGATGTAGATGAGCGAAGTCAAAGCCCCAAGTATAGTATAAAGACTGTGATTTAAATATAGATCCCAGCCAGAATGACTCAGTAGTTGAGCATCAACCCATGAAACAAAAAGTCACTGGTTTGATTCCTGGTCAGGGCACATGACCGTATTGCAGGCTGGATCCTCAATAGGGGACGTGCAGGAGGCAGCCAATTAATAGTTCTCTCTCATCAAGGTATCTATCTCTCTATCCCTCTCCCTCTCTCTCTGAAAATCAATAAAACACATTTTAAAATAATAAATAAATACACTATCCCAGTCTTAACAAATACCAGACTGTTGGCTTCTTGAGGTTAATATTTGCATTATTGTTTATAGCCACCCAGACTCCTAGTATAGATAGTGCTTTTAGAATGTTTGAATATCGCATGGTGGCAACATATTAAACCTTTGGAAGAACATTAGAAATCAGAGAGAAAAAGCATAGCAGATACTTTTAACTTCAAGAATCTCAATTTGAATTTATCTGGTTTCCTGTTTAGACTTAGATATTATAACTCCAAGGGGTCCTTGGAGGCTGCTTTGTGGATTGCTAAAATCCAATTTTGTTGTTGTTTTGGGATGAAACATCATACTGCAGTTACAGAATTATCCCTTAAGAACTGCAAAGTGCTTTTCAAATGAAGATGAATCCTCCTGATGAACTAGGAGAAACGAAGGAACTGGGTGATTTATCTGTCTGCTGGCAGTAGGAGAGCGAGCTGGCAAGATAGGAAAGGATGGATCCCTGAGTCTCCGCCCCATCCTACCACCATTCAGCATTGTAAAATTTAACTTTCTTTTTCTCCAGAAATTTTTAGAATTGTATCAGAAACAAAAAGTGCAGCTGGCTCTCTGTTTCAGGTGCACGATCACCACAAGACTGTAAGGCAACCCTAACTGTACCCCACGGTGTTTCGGAAGGCATTAACATCAAAAGGCATTGGGGTGTTTTCTTTTCTTTTTTTTATGTTAAATTTATTTTTATTTTCAAAACTTTAAAATATGGTTTTATTGATTTTATTTTTTAAATTTTGTTTTATTGATTAAAGTATTACAAAGAGTATTACATATGTCTCCTCCCCCCCCGACCTTCCCCCAGCCTCCCTTACCCCCCAATGTCTTGTATCCATTGGTTATGCTTATATGCATGCATACAAGTCCTTCTGTTCATCTCTTACCCACCCCCTCCAACCCTCCCCGGACTTCCCGCTATAGTTTGACAGTCTGTTTGATGCTGCTCTGCCTCTGTATCTATTTTTGTTCATCAGTTTATAATGGTCTTTTATTATCCATAAATGAGTGAGATCATGTGGTATTTTTCTTTCATTGACTGGCTTATTTCACTTAGCATAATGCTCTCCAGTTCTATCCATGCTGTTGCAAATGGTAAGAATTACTTATTTTTTACAGCAGCATAGTATTCCATTGTGTAGATGTACCACAGTTTTCTAATCCACTCATCTGCTGATGGGCACTTAGGCTGTTTCCAAATTTTAGCTATGGTGAATTGTGGTGATATGAACATAGGGTTGCATATATCCTGATTGGTGTTTCTGTTTCTTGGGATAAGACAGTTTCTTCAATAAATGGTATTGGGAAAATTGGACAGATGCATGCAAAAAATGAAACTAGACCACCAACTTACACCATACACAAAAATAAAATCAAAATGGATAAAGGGCTTAATGTAAGACAGGAAACCATAAAAATACTAGAGGAATCCAAAGGCAGCAAAATCTCAGACATATGCTGAAGCAATTTCTTCACCAATACAGCTCCTAGGATATTGGAAACTAAAGAGAAAATAAACAAATGGGACTACATCAAAATAAAAAGCTTCTGCACAGCAAAAGAAACCATCAACAAAACAACAACAAAGCCCACTGGATGGGAGAACATATTTACATATTTGCCAATGTTATCACCGATAAGGGTTTAATCTCCAACATTTATAGGGAACTCATACAACTTAACAAAAGGAAGATAAACAATCCAATAAAAAAATGGGCACAGGAACTAAATAGACACTTTTCAAAAGAGGACATTCAGAAAGCCTAGAGACATATGAAAACATGCTCAAAGTCACTAATCATCTGAGAGATGCAAATCACAACAACAATGAGGTATCATCTCACACCTGTCAGGATGGCTATCATCAACAAATCAACAATCAACAAGTGCTGGAGAGGATGCAGAGAAAAGGGAAGGACTCATACACTGCTGGTGGGAACGCAGACTAGTGTAGCCACTATGGAAGACAGTATGGAGTTTCCTCAAAAAGTTAAAAGTGGAACTCCCATTTGACCTAGTGATCCCACTTCTAAGAATATATCCCAAGAAACCAGAAACACCAATCAGAAAGGATATGTGGGGTATTTTCTTTAACGAAGAACCTGAATTTACCCTGCAAATTATTTCATCAAATCGTGTATTTTAAAGGAATTGTTAATCTTAAATAAGCATTTCCATAAGCTCCCCATTTTAACACTTGTTAATGTGTCAGACAAGAAAATCAAACACATGGTGAATCAGACCAATAATGAGACAGAAAAATGCTCTCTCTGAGAGGAAGATGACAGGATTTTTTCCGATTGGATATAATACAGTGAAATTCTTTATAATATTGTGGCATGATGCTAAAGTCTATATGTTAGGTAAAATTTGGGTATAATCAACTCTTTTTGAAAAAAGTTGTCTCAGAAGCACTGTATGCAGGGTTTAGGTATAAACCCCGAGTATGGGTTTAGGTATGAAAATTTAGCTGCCTAACTCTGCTGCTCTGCCTGGAAGCTACATGCATAGAGGACTGGTCAAGATTGTCTGCAGGGTCTGCACACTCTTTGGTGTTATCAAGCCTCTATAAAAATTACAGTGTTCATTACATTTTATTATTGTGGGGATTAAACAAGAGTGGAAAACAATCTTAAGCTTGGGTAAAGTTCAAAGGCAGTGCAGAGTTTATAAGCGATGACTGTAGTCTTTTTTCTATCTCATTGCTCTCAATACTTAAGAGATATACCACATAAATCAATTAATCAATCAATGAATAATACTTTATTTGGCATCACTGTTATACTTATTTTCATTTTAGGGGCAGTAAAGTTGACAGAAATAAAAGCACAACCTAAAAAAGTAGTTGATCCATGGTATGCATTTACTAAATTTATGAATGGGCATTTAATTTCATTGGCTCTATAGAAAAATTTTCTGCATTTATAAAAAGGTCCATTTAAGCTGCCCTTTCTTTATAAAAAATCTCAGCCATCTTCAGCTTGCTGTATTGTATCACATTGACTCATACCTACTTTTAAAAAACTATTTCTACATGTCAACTTACATTATAATTAACTGTATATCTGTCTGTCTCTCCTACCAGGCAAAGACTGTCACAGCAAAAACCTCTTGTAATTAAATTTTAGATCAGTGCTTAACACAATTATTAGAACATATTATGTGTTCCACAAACTTTATAATTCATTAAAAATTTGTATACCCATGTATTAATACAAGTTTGATCTGATTCTGTCTGTTTTTGTTTTGTTTGTTTGTTTGTTTTTATTTTTAGAATCCACATATAAGTGAAATCATATGGTACTCCTCTTTCTCTGTCTGACTTCACTTAGCATCATGGCCTATAAGTCCATCCATGTTATTGCAAATGGCAAGATTTTATTCTTCTTTATTGCTGTTTCTTTATCTGTGGTCACCTAGGTTGCTTCTATATCTTGGCTAGTGTAAATAATGCAGTGAACTTAGAAGTGCACATTTCTTTCTCTCTCTCTCTCTCTCTCTCTCTCTCTCTCTCTCTCTCTCTCTCTGCATATTTCTTTTCAAATCAGTGTTTTTGTTTTCTTTGGATAAATACCAGAAGTGAGGTTACTGTGTCATATGCGAGTTCTATTTTTGTTGTTTTTGAGGAATCTCCATACTATTTTCCACAGTGGCTGCACCAATGTGCACTCCCCTTAACAGTGCACAACAGTTCCCTTTTCTCCACATTCTTTTCAATACTTATTTTGCTAATAGTCATTCTGACAGGTGTGAGGTAGTATCTCATTGTGGTTTTGATTTTCATTTCCTTTATGATTAGTGATGTTGAGTATTGTTTCATATGTCTGATGTCCATTTGTATGTTCTCTTTTGGAGAAATATCTATGAAGGTCCTCTACCAATTTTTTTTATTGGATTCTTTTTTTTCTTTTCCTTTTTTGTAAGTTGTGTGAGTTTCTTATGTATTTTTATAATAATCCCTTGTCAAATATATCATTAGCAAATATACTCTCCCACTCAGTAGGTTGTCTTTGATTTTGTTGATGGTTTCCTTCACTGTAAAAAAAGTTTTTTATATTGATGTAACCCCATTATTTATTTTTGCTTTTGTTTCCCTTGCTTGAGAGGACATAGCACAAATTATTAATGCACCAAAACAGCTAATGTTTTATATATTTCCTGAAAATGATTTAAATAGTCTTTCTAGTTTTTGTGCTTTTTTTAAATTACAAAAGGCATGTTAGTTTGTAGGCTTGCTTCCCTCCATTAAAACTATGTGAAGTAGAATAAATTATTATTGAATGAGACATGATACTGATGGGGCAGAGGCCATTTGCTCAGACTTGCGCCTGGCCAATCGGCAGGGTCACAGCCAGCTCCCCTCCCCTCACTATGAAAGCCCGGATTTTCACATGGGTCGCACTCGGTTTCCGGTCGCTGCGTCGACTGGAGGTCCGGGTCGGGTTAGCTAACTCAATAAAGGACCTCCTGCTTTTGCATCGGACTGACTCCCTGGCATGGTTTCTTGGGGATCTTGAATTCTGGGCATAACATTTTGGGGGCTCGTCCGGGATCCCCAACACCATGAGGAGGGACCCCCAGTCCGGAGGGCCTGACTGACCGCGGTAGGTCTATGTTTTGTTTGTGTCGTGTGTTTTGTTTTGTATCTATCCGGTGTGAGCTCACTTCTGAAATCTGTAAATGCCTGTAAATGCCTGTAATAATGATCTGAGTGGATGCACAGGATCAATAGGCGGGAGGAGCCGGGGGACGCCCTGGTCCTCCATCTGAAGGGGTATAGCTTTGCTTCCGCGGAGTCGGAAGGTCTGTAGGAAACCCCTTAATCTGAGACAGGCAGGAGGAGAGTCGGGGGGCGCCCCCCCATCCTCCATCTGAAGAGGGGAAAATTTGCTTCTGCGGAGTCGGAAGGTCTGTAGGAACCCCTCAATCTGAGAAAAGGCGGGTCGCTCCTGCTGGTTGGCGCGCAGCCATCGTCTAGCTTTCGGTTTTTGCTTCCATGGAGTTGGAAGGCTGTACTTTTTTGGGCCCTTTAGTTGTTTGTGTTTCCGTTTTATTTTGTGGACTTGCTGGATTAATAATTTCAAGGAGATTGGGGGAGGCTTTAGAGCTCCCTCAGGAATGGGGAAGTTGTTAGGAATTGAATGGATTGTTTAAACTCTGAATAAATGTCTGGTGAAAGTGTGTGAGTGTGGAGGGAGGGGGACTGCCCTCCCCCCTCCTTTGTGTGGCGGTAGGGCGGCCGCCTGAGTGAGGGTCTGTGTAAACAGGTCACCCCCTCCCCAAGTAAATTCGTCTGGGATTTCTATGCACGTGTAAGGAGAAAAGCTGGCTTAAAACTAATGTGCGCACCGTCCGATTTTGGATAGGGTTTTGGGCTAGCGTCTCCTTTCAAATGTGCAGGATAAATCCCAAGCCTAACCCATAATAAAGAACAGTTTTTCCAAAGAGGGAAAAAAAAAAAAAAAAACACAAAAACTGGTCCTTTGTTAATTAAGAAAGCTTTTCTTAATGGAGGGAGGAGATAGTCGCCTCCTGCCTGCAGGAAAATCTTAAAGAATGTCGTCAATTTACATCTGAAAAGACCAGGGAGGCCAAAAACCTGTCTTGCAAGGCTCAAATGTGGTTCTCCAGAGCCGCTTGAAAGTAAAAAGTAATTTGCCTCATGAAAAATCTAGAAGACAGAATTAAATCTGTTGGTTAAGTATTGAGAAATGAAATCCAGAAAACCCTGCTTCCCTTAAACTAAGGACAATTAAAGGTTATGTCAAAGTCTTTAAAAGGATTTCAGGTAGAAACTGTGGTTTCATACTGATCTTAAAGGGCTCCAGTTACCTTGCCAACTCAGTGTTTGGGAGACCCAGGATATGCCTAAGTTTAACCTAGGTTCTAGATAATGTGTTTACTTAAATATGTATCTTTGTTGTTTAAAATTGTTTAACTAGTGCTAATCACCTAAAAATTAAGGCTAAAAGTTCTAGCTACCTGGAAAGCATGGCCTTGGTGTGATAGGAGAAAAAAGAAATGTTAAGTGAATAATATACCAGTGAGCTGGGACTGGTCACTAATGGTGAATTGTGAGAAGGGCTGAACGTGGCCTAACTTCTCTTTCCTTGGTACCCCTGAAACGTCAGAGGGTACTTCTGGCCTTGGTTTTCCAATGTGTTTAATCTGTCAATTTTGTTGTTTAGCCGAAATCATCTTGAATGACATTGAATGATTCTTTCCTTCCTCTTTAACTTTTGGGGGATTGTGTGAATGGATTAATGGCTTCTAGATGGCATTCACCATCTCTGAGACTTCCAGAGAGAAGTCAAAACTCGAACTGGCTACACAACTGAAACTGATTTGTTGGTATTTTGTGGTATAAATGTGGACCGTTTCTATCTGGATGAGACATAAGTCAAAAGTCCTGTCCTAGGATGTGAGAAAGGGAGGCCTCCACATCTGTTCCTGTCTGCTCAAGATCCCAAGACTGTAAAGGTACTTGTTCACTAAAAGGGTGTAAATGTTTATTTGATGTTTGTATGTCTACTTGGGTATAATTATTTGTTCATATAAATGTGGAAGTATATTCTGTGCTAGGTTGGGATTTTGGAATTCTGGGGTAGATTTAAAAGATATTTGTGACTTTTCTAGTCTGATTGGGACATTTAAGGGTAGGGCTCACAGTTCCTCAGGGCAGAGATTCCATGGGCCCTTCCCCCTGCCTGTGCTGAATTAAATAATACAGGCCAGTGTCATTTAGCTTGCTGGTTAAAGGAAAACAATGGACCTTAGAATCTGTAAAGGTGGGCGGGAATGAAGCTGGTCAAATGTACTGAAAGAGTTTGGTACCTGTTGCTGCTAGCAAAGGAGGGGCTGATACCCACTTCTAGCACACTCCCTTGAAAGAGGCCTGGTTGCTGCTCTGCCAAAAAGGGAACTGGTAGAAAGACAAGAAAGCAGAGCCCTGTAACTGATAAACAGGGTTCCATCAGGACTTTGAAGTTCTCCAAGAGAGGAGGACTCTTTCCTTGAGAGGGCTCCAGAGGGCGCACGAGGACATTTGGTCGCGCCTCCGCGCCATCTATGGGACCAGCCCAACCCCAACTCCTCATCAGCACAGACCAGGAGATTGGGTCTACATCAGAAGGTACTGCTGGGAGACCCTAGAGCCACGTTGGAAGGGTGTGGTGCTGAAGACCCCCACCGCTCTCAAGGTAGACGGCGTCACGACCTGGGTCCATCCGGAAAGACTTCATCACCAAATAGAGCGTCGATCGAGATCCACGCAACCTGCTCAAGCTCAAGCTACGGCGTGCTCGACCTGCGTGATGCTGGTAACATTAAATAGATTTAGATAATGCCTGCGCCTTCATGGACACGGCTCCAAAATGACAAGGACAATTCATAGGATCACATGTCTAGTATCATGTTTTATTGTATTGATATGTTATATTGACCTTTGATTCTTTTGCAGGTTTGACTGTATGTTGGCTGTCCTGGAAGGGAGCTGTGTGGGGTGACCCCCAAAAGTAAAGGGTGCCCATCAGGTTTTGGTCTCTGTTGAGAGACAGCTAACAGTTGACAGCCTGTAATACTGTCTTGCAGGCCTGAGTCACCATGCCCATGTCAGGGGTAGTAAAGCTGGAAAAAGCCTGTTTAGATTAGAAAGTCTGAGGCATGGACCAACAATTACTGTTTTGTTTTAAATCCATGAAAAGAAATTAGCAAGGAAAGTCAGAAAATCTTAGAGTAAATCAGTATGTTTTTCTCCTTATGTAATTCCTCCAAAATCTGGCAATGCTAAGTAAGTACGTTTCTTTGCATAGATTCAGTAAGACTGGTGCCTAGTAGTGGTTTTATTAACGGAAAACTTTGACTGGAGTATCATGTTTTAAAGAGCCCTATCTGAGCTCTAAAGACTTGAAGCCACTAAGAATGCCACGAAGAAAGCCTGGTATCCTGCCTGGGAGCCCTGAAGACGGCTGGCGCTGGAGCGTCAGGCCCATGCCCTACCATCACTGGCGGTTGGTAAGAGTAGAAGGGGAGCAGTAAAGATGCCTCTGCATCCCTGCAGAACCCCCACACACTCTGGGCCGCAACGAGTAGGAGGGCTACTGAGATGGGCCTTAAAGCCTGGAGCATGGGCTCAGGTGGAGTTGCTACAGGTGAGGGATTCACCTAACTCAGCAGATACTGCAGGCAGGCCTGATGGCAGCTGGATGGCTTGGCTTCCTGGCCCTACGGGGCACATTAAGGTTCAACCATGAAATTCCAGCAAAGGTAGTCAGTTACCATTCTTGTTGTGTTTATGCAAACATCAGGACAGTATAATCTTTATTTGGCTTTTTAATAGCCATGGAGGAATTTTAAGAAGAAAAATCCTATTTCAATAGAAGTTGTTAAAGCTAAAATGGTTTCTTTCCCTTCCACCGGACCATTTGTTAAGTGTATAAAATAGCTCAGTTGATAGTTCTGTGTGCTCACTACGGGCCCCTAGCGACGGTGAAATAAAAGTGCAGTCCGTCTCATGATTGAGCCGGAAGTTCCAAGACAAGGAGGGAATGATGGGGCAGAGGCCATTTGCTCAGACTTGCGCCTGGCCAATCGGCAGGGTCACAGCCAGCTCCCCTCCCCTCACTATGAAAGCCCGGATTTTCACATGGGTCGCACTCGGTTTCCGGTCGCTGCGTCGACTGGAGGTCCGGGTCGGGTTAGCTAACTCAATAAAGGACCTCCTGCTTTTGCATCGGACTGACTCCCTGGCATGGTTTCTTGGGGATCTTGAATTCTGGGCATAACAATACATACACACAGACACAATAGTTTACATGTTTTGAGCTTTCACATTCCAGGTGTCACACTGTTTTATACAGAGTAATTCATTTGTGACCCACCACAATTCTAGGTACTGTTATTTTTGCCATTATAGCAAAAAACAAACTAAGGCACTAAATGTTTTAGTAAATTGTCTGAAGACAGAAAACCGGTATGTGATTTTCCTAGGATTTGAACCCAGGTAGTATAACTCCAAAAACATGCCATTTACTTACTATTTGGCTAGTTAGCTGACAACTTTACCCATTACTATTTTTTTTTAATTTATCTATTTTATTTTATTTTTATTAAAAATTGTTAATGTTGAAATTGCAGGTGTCCTCATTCCCCCTTCCCCCACTTTGCCCACCTCCACCTTCCCTTGGCCTTCACCAAACTGTTGTCTTCCGTGTCCATGGGGTATGCATATATGTTCTTTAGCTAATCCCTTCACCTTCTAGATCCAGTCACCCTGCACCCTACTCCCCTCCAGCACTGTCCAGTCCCATGATTCCAGTTCTATTTTTTTCTCAGTTTATCTTGTGCATTAGATTCCACATATTAGTGAGATCATATGGTATTTGTCTTTCTCTTGATCTTGTTTATCTGTGTGTGTGTTTTTTATATTATTATTGATTTCAGAGAGGAAGGGAGGTGGAGAGAGAGATAGAAACATTAATGATGAGAGAGAATCATTGATCAGCTGCTTCCTGCATGCCCCCTGTTGAGTGTTTCCTTCCACGACTCGCGTGGAGTAGGGCTCGGTATCTGAAAGAGGAGCCGCACAGCAAATGAGAGAAAAAGACACGAGATAATTTTGCAATATTGGGGGACCAGGCGGCAAGTCCCGAAGGACTTCTCTCTGTGCTCAGGCCTCACCAAGCTTTTATTGATCTGGGATGCACCCATAGCATAGCCCTAGGCAGGTGACCCCCTGCAACAGGCAGACTAGCCCATCAGCAAGGATTTACATAATAATAAATGGGCAAGTAGTTTCAGCTATCACTGTCTGGACAAACAGAGGTGGCGCCTAGCTCTGGGCTTTGCTAGGGCTTCAAAGGCACCAAGCCTTGGGGGGGGGGGGGGGGTTCAGGGAGTGCTCTGTCTATGCTTATCAGATAGTAAAGGCAATAAACAGTTTCCCACACCCCCTACTGGGGATCAAGCCCACCACCTGGGTATGTGCCCCACCCGGTTCACAAATTGAGGCTCAACCATCAAGCCATGCTGGCTGGGCGAAGCTCTGTTTTTTTATTGGAAATTTTGTAGAACCATTTGTATCTATAACCATGAACTAGCCCTGTGGTAAGCACTTCCATTCATTATCTTACCTTCAGGCACACAGGTTCCATGAAGCTGACAACTTCGCCCCATTTACTTCTGTATCTCCAATATATAAAGCAATGATTGCTACCTAATATCTGTTAAAATAACCTCAAATTAATGAAAGGTGCACAGAAAAGATATGAATCCTTTTCAGTTCTGTGGCCAGAAACCAATTCTCACTCCCTCCCTCATAGGTCTAGGAGCCTTTGGAGCACATGCCTTCAAGCTGATATTCAGACAAACTGCTTAACTCTGAGTTTTCCCAAGTTTTCTATTTTTGGATGATTCTTTCTAGATGGGATGCCAGAATAGGCCAACCTCACATTCAAATATGGTGTGGGGGGAGCTGTGCACTAACCTCAGAAAGAAACCTGATGAAAACATGATTCTGTTACAGTAGGCAGGGAGTAACTATGCAAAACTCTATACAATAAGCATACCGCTACCTGTGATTTGAATGCTAAATGTTAAATGAGTATTTTATGTCTACCTCTAAAACTCAGAGAAGACTGCATGAAGTTCTGAAACTTTCCCCCAATGTATTCCTTTACACAACAAAACAAGGGAAAATGCTATTTAAAAAAAAAAAATTCATGGATTAAATAGGAACATCAAGGATATTGGTCCCTGCCTTGCTGTAATTTATGTGATGGCTTAAAGGGAGACAGTTTTCACATTGACTCAAGGATAAAGAATGAATTCTTCTATTCTTGATGGTAAGCCTAATGAAAGTTAAATGGAAAAATAAGGCAATTTTGCCTCACTTTGCACCAGAAAAAAAGTAAAAGAAAAGAAAGAAAAGCACACACAGACAATCGAACCAATAATAAATGTTTTGTTTGAAGTAACCAGATTCTTGAGGCAAAAGCAATTGTTATGCCTTCCTCTGTGTGAAATTATCTGTGTCATTCAAGGAGAATTGGTTTTGTTACCATTATCCAGGTACTTAAGAAACAATGTTTTTTTTTATTTTTATTTTCAGGAGAATAGTGGGTTTGTTCCTATTTATTTGTTGTTTAGTTGGTTGGTTGACTGTTATGAGGGAGCAGGTGTGAAGGCTGGCAAGATAATTGTTCCCATCAATTACTTTTCTCTGGTAGAGATGCTCTAAGTAAGGATAGCTAAGTGGCAAGTGACCAGGGTTGCCTGCTTTCTAGGTAAGAACAAACTTTAAATCTGATAAAATAACCAGGGACATCTCCCTAGTAACTCCACCAAAATGAATGGTGTTCCTCTAGTTGATTGGATGTTCTACATTTACAAATGAGGCAGAATTTGCATATAGCTTTGAATTTTGAAATGGAGAATATTTATATCTTCTGGGTAAACAGATATATCAAAAGGATTATTCTGAAACCTACAACAAACAGAGTAAATTAATCATGCTATTACTCATGAGAGATTTTGTTTTTACTGTATTTTCCTTCATTTTTGAACATTTAGTTGTGTTGATTACAATAAATTTAAAAGAACCAATACTAATAAAGAACTAATATGCTAATTATCCATACATAACGGGTAAGGACCAGGTCATTTGCATATTAGCTGGGGCGTTGCTCCAGAGATGGGTAGAAGTGGGGAGGCGCCCAGAGGAGATGGGACCATCCCATGCCAGGGAGGGCAGGGGTGAGAACCCATAGCGCCCCCCTCACCAGTCCTTTGCCACCCCTGCTCACACTCTGAGTGCCTCCTGGCTCACCTGCCAGGGGAAGGAGCACAGTGCAGCAGGTGGAGGCTTCCAAGCTCTCCTCTGGCGCCATGATGGGGTGGAGCCCCCACGTTGCTCTGGAGATGGGTTGGATGTCAGGAGGCACCCAGAGAAGGCAGGACCAGCCCCAGGCGTCTGGAGGGACTGAGGGTGGAGCTTGAAGCGGCCAGAGAAGGCCAGAGTGTTTAGAACAGTGATGGCGAACCTATGACACGCGTGTCAGAGGTGACACGCAAACTCATTTTTTTGGGGTGATTTTTCTTTGTTAAATGACATTTAAATATATAAAATAAATATCAAAAAAATAAATCTTTGTTTTACTATGTTTGCAAATATCAAAAATTTTCTATATGTGACACGGCACCAGAGTTAAGTTAGGGTTTTTCAAAATGCTGACATGCCGAGCTCAAAAGGTTCGCCATCACTGGTTTAGAGAATGGGCCAGGCACGCTGGAGCTCTGTGTAGACAGGTTCCGGTGTCAAGGCAGGGCTGCAGGTGGGTGGGCCGCACCTCGCGATTTCGAATTGCACTCTGGGCTCCTAGTTAAACAATAAAAGATTGTATATACTATGTGGTTATACCTTTAGACATTTGTACATATATGCATGTTTATGGGGGAAAAAAGACGAAGTAAATACATCCATATTAAAAGTGTTGACTTCTGGTTTGTGGAAATGGAATTATAAGTATTTTCTTCTTGAATTTTTCAAAATATTCTATAAGAAAGAATTACTTATTGGGGTGACACTGGTTAACAAAATTATCCAGGTTCAGGTGCACAGTTCCACCATACATCACCTGTACACTGTATTGTGTGTTCAGCACTCCAAGTCTCAAACAAAAATCACTGTTATAATTAGCTGTGACTATAAGTTCCTTTGAAAACAGGCTTATTTTCCCCATATGGCAAATGAGTGGACCTTGATTCAACCAAACCTTGATTTTAGTTTTGCATTTATAGCAATCTGCTTGTTTCATTTATATGTAAAGCTGTGTCCCAAGTTCTCAAAGAGTGAATGAGATCATTATTTTACACAGCTCACTTTTAATTTAATAAACTAAAGAGAAACAGAATGTTTATTGTAAAAGGCATGCTTATTTGTCCCATAATGTTTATTGAGAATGTATTATGTGCCATAAATTAATTTAGGTGTAGCAACAAATCAAAGGGAGGGGAAAAAATTCAAGGAATTACATTCTAATGTGAGGAGGAGACATTAGAACATCAGTTACATTGTTATGTTAAAAGTTATAAGTGTTATTGAGATTACAAAAAATAAATAGACGGGTAAGGAGAACGGAGAGTGTTGGATACGAATGAAATTACAAAATGGCTAGTCAATATAAACTTCACAGAGATGAAATTTGAGCAAAGAGCTGGAGGAGGTAGGAGTAGATGTATAGGTCTCTGGGGGAAGAGTGTTCCAAGCAGATGGAACAGCCTGTGGAAAGACTCTGAGGCAAGAGTGTGCCTGTCATGTGTAAGCAAGATCAAGGATGCCAGAGTGCCTGAAGCAGAGTTGGGCTGGCGAGAGGTGATGAGGTCAGAGGTAAGCAAGTGCTGGATACTATGGCCTTGAAGTTTATAGAAAAACAGTAAACTTTTGCTTTGTTCAGAGTGATGGGATCTAATTTAACATTTTAAATTATTCTGATAGCAATTTGAATATATTGTGTCAGGACAAAGGTAGAACCAGGGAGACTACTTAGGAATCTAATGCAGTGGTCCAGATAAGAGATGGTGATGGTTTGAGCAAGGTTGCTAGAGGTAGAACCAGTAAGAAGTGGTAAGATTCTGGATATTTTTAAGATATAATTTTTAAAAAGGTATTTCTGGTTTGTGGAGAAGGAGAGACCATAATTTTGGCCTGAGCACCGAGGGATCATTTTTTTTTTTCATTTTTGGAAATGGAAAAGACTATGTGTGGACAAATTCTTATAGAAACTAAAAGTTCTGGTTTGGATATCTTTAGAAGTCATGACTCTAGGTTTCCCATTGAAAATATTGATTCGGCAGTGGCTAAACAAGTGTGAATTTCAGAAAACAGGTTTGGGTTGAAAAAATAATTTTTGGAATTGTTGACATAAAATACTTTAAAAATTTTGTGGACAGGTCTGAGGAGTAAGCTGTGAGATATACCAAACTTTTGAGGTCAGATAGAAACATAAAAATCAACAAAAATAACTAAGAAATACACACAAGTGCCTCAGGTGGGTGGCACAATTGGAATAATTCAACAAACAGGTAAAAAAATATATATATATTTATATATATATATATATATATATATATAAATGGTAAAGGAGAAAAAGAGAATAAAACATGGACAATGTCCTTGAATGCATGGCCTAGTGCTCAACGCAGGAAAGGTTGAGTAATAGGGCACAGATTCATGTAGGTTTTTAGAGATGGTATTGGAGCAGGTGGAAATTCCCTCCTGAGCACTCAATTTTCACAGCAAAGTAGGAGACTAGATTTTAGATTGTACCCACCTTTGTGTAGTTTACACATTGCGCATATTTTGTGCTTCAGATAATGTGCCAGGTCTTGAGGTAAACATAAGATGCATCCCCTTGCCTTTACAGAATTGGCACTCTAGTAGAGATACACAATTAAATCTAAAAAAATGAATCTTATGTTATGAGAAATAGAGATTTCTATGAAAATATACAAAAGGGGATTTGAGTGAAGAGGATAACAAAGGAAGCTTTGCTCAGAAAGTAAACTCTAAATTGAAATGTGAATATTAGTGGAGGATAGTGCTTTAGGAGTTGCAATGAATGCTTCAGGAGGAGGAGCCTTGTGTAAAAAGGCTGGAATATGAGCGTTAATATGGCAGTTCATGGAAATGTCTATGATGGTAGGAAAGAGGACTAAAGTTGAAAAGACTGAGTCAAGGTTATATATCCATGTTGAAGAGTTTAAAACAATATATCTTTGAACATCTGGAAAGGACTTACAGTGGGGTATGATATGCACAGATTTACATTTACTTTCTAGAAAGATCATGTTATCAAGTATGAAGAATGGAATGGAGTGGATTGAGGAGTTAGATCTGGTTAGAGACTGTTTTATTAGTGGAGGGGTGAGGAGGTGGGTCAGACTGCTAAGCAGCATTGGTTTTGGAAGGAAGTGGGATCATGTGACAGTTTTATGGAAGAGGAATCAATTGGGTTGGAGCAGTGATTGGCTGTGTATGTTTGGGGTAAAGGACACGAAGTGTCAGTGTATGCTCAGTTGTAGTTTTAAATGAAATAGAGATAAAGGAAGCTATAAGGGAAAGGTGATGATGTTCGGCTTTCAGCAATGTTATGTGACACCCACGTGAAGTTTCAAGGAAGATAGTTAGACATGAGTTTGGAACTCAAGGAAAGTTGTTTGATTGGAATTATAAATTTGAAAGTCATCTGCATAAAAATAATTCAGCTTGTGATCAACTACAAAGAAAAAAAAAGAAACTTCAAAGAACAAACTAAGCCAGCAAGTTCACATTAAGATCACTGTTAACAGTTCTTATCACTAAGCCTGAAGGCCATGTGTTTTTGTTCATTTTTTTATTTTGTTTTCACAGGGTAAATTGCCATATTTCTTTAATGTTTCCTTGTAAAATTCTCATGTATTTAAAGCAATAGGTCTATAAATATTATATAATTATCTTTGGCACTTTAATTTTCTTCAAATAAAGAGTGTGTCACTGTAGAGTATTTATAACTGAACGGATTCTATTGGTCATATTCTCCAGCTACTAATTTTCAATTAAAACTTGCTTAGGGGGAAAAAAGAAACATAAGAAAAACACTTTTTTAAAAAAAATATATTTTATTGATTTTTTACAAAGAGGAAGGGAGAGAGATAGAGAGTCAGAAACATCGATGAGAGAGAAACATCGACCAGCCGCCTCCTGCACATCCCCCACCAGGGATGTGCCCGCAACCCAGGTACATGCCCTTGACTGGAATCGAACCTGGGACCTTTCAGTCTGCAGGCTGATGCTCTATCCACTGAGCCAAACTGGTTTCAGCGAAAAACACTTTTTTTAAAAAATTAGAATTTGGGACTAAACTGAAGTAGATTGTCCCCAGCACAAGAAGTCATTTACTGTTGATATGGCCTCTGTTGCTGATGGCATTTCCCCACAAATCTCATGAGCTCCGTGAAAGGTTATGTCACTGTCTGACAGTCAATGAACCTGAAATGTGGTAAGAATTAGCACATTGTGTTTTTTTTTAAACTATTGTTGTGTCGTATATGTGTGCTTCTGAAGAATATGTCTTTTAAAGTCCAGACACCAACATACAACAAGTAAAAATATTGTATTATGTGTCATGCATTATGCTAGAAGTTTGTTATTTCAAAATTTATTTCAATTTCTCAGCCATACTGGCAAATTGGTATTATCATCTCTAGTGTAAATTAAAAATAGATGTTGGCTTTGGTCAGATGGCAGAGTGGATTGGACCTTTGTCCCATACTGGAAAGGTCGAGGGTGTGATTCCTGGTCAGGACACGTAACCAAGGTGTGGGTTTGATCCCCAGCCTGGATATGTATGGGAGACAACCGATTGATATTTCTCTCTCTCTCTCTCTCTCTCTCTCTCTCTCTCTCTCTCTCTCTCTCTCTCTCCTCTCTCTCCCTCTCCCTCCCTCCCTCTCCCTTACACTCTAAAATCAATAAAAACATATTCTCGAGTAATAATTAAAATGATTAAAAAAAAGTGCCCGCAGTTAGGTCATTTTCCAGAAGTGGCAGATAAAAGAAATCAGATTTAGCATCCATGTATTTTCTAATATAGTGTGCTACTTTCCCAGGTCCCAAAAGCAAACACAAATGCAATACATTATGTATAAATAACAATTGCCATGCAAGGGAAGGTCATTGGGAACTGGTTCCAAAGCACTACTTGTCTTTTTATGGAAAGTATCCCCCAGATTATTCTTCTTGTTGTCCTTCTGTACACTATTATTGTGTGCATTTCCTGGATGCTTGTGGAAGAATTTGAAGTCTTTACAATGAAAGATGAGACCTTTATTGTAACTGAACAGCAATCTAATTTATCCCTGACAAGGTTTCCCCTTCACCCAGTGTAAATCGAGTTCTGGTTTAATGATGTCATTCCCTATAATGTGGAATATAAAACAAGGAAGAAGTCATTTTGGGGCCTGTACTCAGGAAAACAATGAGCAATGTCTTTTAGTTTCCTGTGAGCACCTTTATGAAGGTTCCTAAATCTATCCCTAGAGTTTCCAAAAGCTAGAGACTAAATATTGCACAGAACTACTGAAACTAGTCTCACTCAATCATTCTAGAGATAAAGTGAGATAATTTGAGTAATGAGATTTAGGGCAGTGGCCAGTACTTCATGCATTTTAATTTTATTTATTTTCTCCTTTCTATTTCTAAAGTTGATTACTTCAGAATTATGCAAGAAAAATCTCTCTCTCTCTCTCTCTCTCTCTCTCTCTCTCTCTCTCTCTCTCTCTCTCTCTCCCCACCCCCACACCCCCCATTTTATTCTTAAAGATTGGCTCTTCAAACCAAAGGAAAAATATCATACAATTCTCTAGTTTTAGTATTCTAAATGCTACCATCTAATTTTATCTAGGCCTGGAGGGAATAAAATTTAAAATATTGAAGTATATATGCTAAAATATAAAAACAATACCAGGCATAACCACAGTATTCCAGTTGAATGTGGTTAAGTGTAAAAATAACTTATTTAAAGTCAAAAGGGAACAAAGAGAATGAAATAGGTAGCAGAAGCTTTTTTAAGTTTTGTAATTTTGATAACTGAGTTGAAGGATTTTTGGAATTTTCAAGAATATGAATATGTACATATATGTAAATTGCCACATATATGTAAATCTAGGAAAGGGAGGAAAGCATGGGAAGATAGGCAAGGCACAGCCGTGTGGCAAGTTTAGAAAACTGCACAGAGTTTGGCATCAGTGAAGGAAAGAGGCCAAAATATAGAGCTGATTTTGGGTCCAGATTGTGGCTGTCTTCTGTGCTAAGGATCTGGACCAGGGGTCCTCAAACTATGGCCCGTGGGCCACATGCAAATACAAATATTATATTTGTTCCCGTTTTGTTTTTTTACTTCAAAATAAGATATGTGCAATGTGCATAGGAATTTGTTCATAGTTTTTTTTAAAACTATAGTCTGGTCCTCCAACGGTCTGAGGGACAGTGAACTGGCCCCCTATTTAAAAAGTTTGAGGACCCCTGATCTGGACTTTGCCTTTAAAGCAGAGGGGGCCAATGGGGAGTTGTAATCACAGAAATGCCAAGATCTGGGATGCGATTACAGACTAATCCTATCCCTTGACTCCTTCCTACCCCTTACACCCTCCTTACATGGAATGAACACAAAAGTCTGTTTACTTCACCTCTTAATTATCTCTGGAACCTGTCAGCGCCTCTCAGTTCCCCCTGGCATACGCCAAATCTGGGATCCTATTATGTCTCACCTGGATTATCTCACAGGTTTTCTAACTTGTCTCCAAGCAAACCCTTTTCCCAGTGTTCAATCCTTACCACACACAGGGGTCACTTCAACTACAAATGCGATCATGTCACAGTTTTGCAGAAAACTATTCAATGTATTCTCATGACAACTAAAACTACACAGAATAAGCTATAAGGTCCTGAAAATCCAGGACACATTTCACCTTTTCAGGTCTACTCCTTAGCTGGGCTTCCCAAATTCCAGCCATACAGGAGCCCACTCCTGACTCAGACCATGTTGGTTCTGCCTTGGACTCCCAGAATGTTGTTCCTCCTGCCTGGAGCACTCCTCCCTGACATCACCTAGCACTTCAGCCTTTGCTTCCCCTCAACCTCAGACTTCCCTTTCACTACTGGCCACCTCTTCAATTATCTGTCCAGGGTTTGTGTTCCTGTCTAGACCAGGAGGATGCAGGGTCTGCATCCTTCTTATTCACCAGTGAAACCCAAGTGCCTAAAATGGCACCCGGCAAGTTGCAGATATTTAGTGACCTTTTGCCAAACAAACTTGCTGAATAAATAAACTGAATTGTTGTCTCTGTGCTAAGTTTTATTGCTACAAACACACAAAATGCATGACTCCTTGTCCTCGGAGAACTCACAGTCTATTAGGTGAGAGAGAGTAATGGACAAAATGCAGTAGTTTATGATTCATCCTATTGCATAGGGACACTCAGGGGCTACAATGACAGAGTGAATAAAGAAAAGTCTCCATGGGGGAGGCGACAACTGAAGCAACTCAGAGTAGGAGTTGAAGAGACTTTAGTTGGGCTGTTAGACTCTCTGAGGAAAGGAGGAGAAGGCAAGGATGCCTGCTGTACCAGCCAGGTAGTAGGTTATCAGTGTCCATGGACTCAGTGGTTATAGGTTTGAGTATTATATAGTGACCCTATAAGGTATAGGCAGCGAACAGTAATAGGTTTAGTTTTCCTGAGTTGGGAATGTGAATTGTTTGTGCTGTAAAGTTAATATGTAGGGCTGAGTTACTTTGCTAATAAGTGAGCCAGCTGTCCACCCACCATCCTTATTGCCATGGTTTTATAGTGCATTGCCAGAAAAACAGTAATAGCTCATATTACTACATTTTATAGGTTACAGATGCTCTGTAGGTACCCTTCGGGATTCTTGAACATCTTGAAACATAATGCTCATAAATTTGCAGAAGCCTAGTATTATAATATGAGATATATTATAACAGTATATATATATATATATATATATATATATATATATATATATATGCAATATGCATAGAATATATAGTAATAAAATAAGAATAGCTATTAAGCACCACATTAAATGCTTTTCACACATTATTTAATTTTATCCTCACAATATCGCTGAAGAGATAGATGCTAGTATGCCATTTTAGAGATTAGGAACCTGAAGGCTTAAACATTAGATAAGTTACCCTTTATCTTAGGGTTATAAATAGGATTTAAACTCAGGCTTTCCAGCTCCTTAACTCATTATTTAAATTTATATCATATACCACCAATGCAGATAAAATGATATCCAATTGCAAGCTAGAAGTGAGGGAAAATATTAAGGCCCTTTAGTTCAATAATTGAGAGAGACCATATTATTGTCTTTGGCATTGCTGTGGTGGACAGAGAAAATAGTCCTTAAGCTTCAAAAGCAATCACTTGCACAAGTGTTGAGTTTGTTGGTTTTGCTTTCAGCAGGCGGTGCAGCCTGCATGGCTAAGCTTCCCCACCACTGCGGGATTAATCAGGTCTCTGAGGTGTACTGGTGGACACTGATGGCTGGGTCTGAGGCTCTGGAGGGCACACCTCATTCCTCATGCCATGATTAGTCTTCTCTGTTGTCCTTTCATGTGTAAAATAGATTAAGCTTTCTTGGTATTGTCTTATTTATAAAATACATTACAGAGAACTTAACTCAGAATTGCTTTGTTTTCCAGAGTAAAGGGAAAAGGAGCCAGATGAATCTGAATACATATTTGCATATCCTTTCAATGTTTGAGGGCTTATCTATCATTTTACTTTAGAAGACACTAAGTCAAAGGAACATAGTACATTGGAAGGAGGTGAGGGTGTTGCCCAGTGGGATATCTGTTTCAGAGCACACCTGCCACCAAAGGGGCAGCTAGACCCTGGTGCCTGGCTGAGGTAGTGCCCTCAGTGTCCTAGGAGTGACACATCAGCCAGAGCACTTGAAAGAGAATGGGCAAGAGCATATTAGCAGAGAGGAGTCAGACGGGGTCTGGTTCATGTAGGGCTTTAGGGACCTTGTGAGGACTTTGGCTTTTTCTCTCTCTAAATGCCCTTCCAGGTGTTTGAGCAGAAAAGAACATAGTACATTGAATATTTAGAATAGTGCTTTGCTTGGCTTATAATAAGCACCCAATAAATATTAGTTGTAATTATTATTACTATTATTATCATGGTGTGTCAGGGAAGAGCAGATAATCCATGGTCTATGAAGGAGGTCAGTGATACGAGATAGGAGAATTAAATTGTTAGCAGACTGGAATTAGTATCACTCCAAAGAGTTTGGACATTAATGTGAAGATGGCAAAAAGCTGAAACAATTGGATAATTATCATTACAGGACTGTAAGGTCAGTTTGATCCATTACTACCATATCATGGTTTCAGATCAGTCATTTGCCATATTCTCACTATGTAAGCAATAAAAATAGCTCATATTGATAACAACTTGCTATGAGTTATAAATGTTTCTAAGTGTGTAACCTGTATCTTCTGGTTTTATCTAAAAATCTATAGGCTCTCTTATCTTCATTTTATAGATAAATAAACAAGAACCCAGAAAGATTAAGTATTTTGTCCAAAAATCACACAGTATCTTAGTTTGGGTTCTCAATAAAGTAAGAAAGCACTTACAAGCTAATGCTTTGATGTAGTATTCAATCCCAGGTCAGTAAGAACAGTACAAAAGGTGGTAGGCAAGGACAAAGAATAAGGTGGTTCATTACCAGGCTTGCACACAGCTTGACAAGACAACACAGCCAGCTGATGAGTCATGCTGGACAGCTTTTAGAGAGAACTTAGGGATCCGCCACGCCTGGGAGGGAAGGAAAGGAAGGAGATTGGTCTGATGACTTCTACTTGTCTTTCTCTGATTCACACAAATTAGTCCATAGGATGTTAATTTCTTTGAGCTCCTGGGCGTGCTACCTGTGAGGCTCTTGGGGAGCCAGATTCCTCACTCTTTGATGTGGTACTTCACCTGAGCTTGAAGTAGTATGAGAGCCAGTCTCCCCAGCTCTTGTCAGTTCTGACCTGGATGCCAGAGATGCTGGACTCCTACATGGCAGGCATGCCGGTGCCCTGCCCTCCCCGAAGGCTGAGATACAAAAATGTTAGAAAAGGAGGCACTGTGGCATCATAGCTATTGAAAAGCTTCATTGAACAAGTGAAGCTCAAGGGGCATGTGGGGTTTACAGATTCCTGACAGGTGCATAAACTGGGTCAGACACACACGACTAACATATAGATTCCCCAGGAAGAATAGATTAAACCTAGGAAACCTGACTCTAGACACCTGAAAATATATTTTTAACTCCTATTGTGGACTGCCTACCAACCCTGCCTACACCCAAGGGTCACAGCTCTTTAGACAATAATAAGGAATCCAAAGGGACTGGGATTTTCAGTTCTGTCTGATCCAACATTATTGCAAAAACTCAAATGTTTTGGAATCTCATATTCTGGATTTCCATTACCTATACATGATTCTGAAGCAAAGCCGATGTACAAAAATCTAAACTTCAAGAAATAAATTATTCAGAATAATAATTATTATATAAAATTGCTTCTATTTAATACCATAAAAGGTTTCAATCTTTGCATACTTATTTTCTCTAAATAGTGGTACATATGGGAGGTGGTTTACAGATCATTAATTATTTGGTTTAGATACTGTAAGGAAAATAAATAATTCTAGTTTATTGATAAGGTTAGCTTCAAATAAAGACCTATCACTGATCATGGTGCCAGTGACTTTATATTCATTTAGGTCAGTGATGGCGAACCTATGACACGCGTGTCAGAGGTGACACACAAACTCATTTTTTTGGTTGATTTTTCTTTGTTAAATGGCATTTAAATATCCTATCTAATAAAAGAGAAACATGGTAATTAGCCGTACCTCCGCTACCCTTCCAAATGGCTAATCAAGGCGAAATGCAAATTAACTGCCAGCCAAGATGGCGGGCGGCAGCCAGGCACCTTGAAGCTAACATGAGGCTTGCTTGCTTCAGAGACGGAGGACTCCAACATTCCCCGCCTGCCTTGCTGGCCTCTGAGCTTGCAGTTTGAAACATTGTTAACAATATAGAAGCTAAACAAAACCCCAGAAACCTGCTTTCAGCCAGCCAGGATCTCACAGCTGGAGTTAATACAGTGTTTCGATTGTAGAACCCAAACAAACCAGATACCTGCTTTCAACAGCAGAGGCCTCAGAGCTGGAGCCAGAGCTAAAGCTGTCCCAGAATAAAAAAGAAAAAAAAAAAGAAAAAAAGGAGCAGTTGGGAGCTTCAGTCACCTGCCAGCCTGAAAACAGCCCTCAGCCCCTCACCCAGACTGGCCAGGCACATCAGTGGGGACCCCCACCCTGAAGGGTGTGTGACCAGCTGCAAACAGCCATCATCCCCTCACCCAGGCTGGCCAGGCACCCAAGTGGGGACCCCCACCCTGATCCAGGACCCCCTTCAGGGCAAACCAGCCAGCCCCCACCCATGCACCAGGCCTCTATCCTATATAGTAAAAGGGTAATATGCCTCCCAGCACCGGGATCAGTGGAGCCGAGAGGCCTCACGGCACCGGGATAAGGGGGCAGCGCCCAAACCCCCTGATCGCCCTGCGGCTCTGTGTGTGACAGGGTGCAGCACCCCAACCCCCTGATCGGCCCTGCGGCTCTGTGTGTGACAGGGTGCGGCGCCCCAACCCCCTGATCAGCCCTGCTCTGTGTGACAGGGAGTGGCGCCCCAACCCCCTGATCGGCCCTGCTCTGGGACAGGGTGCGGCACCCCAACCCCCCCCCCCCCCATGGCCCCTGCTCTGTGTGTGATGGGGTAGAGCCATAACCTCCCCATCGGCCCTGCCCTGAGTGTGACAGTGGCGGCGCCCCAACCCCCTGATCAGCCCTGCTCAGTGGGTAATAGAGGGTGGTGCCCCAACCCCCTGATCCGCCCTGCTCTGTGTGTGACAGGGGTGCTGCCCCAACTCCCCTATTGGCCCTACTCTGTGAGTGACAGGGGGGAGCTCCTCAACCCCCTGATCGGCCCTGCTCTGTGCGTGACATGGGGGAGCTCCCCAACCCCCTGATGGGCCCTTCTCTGTGCGTGACTGGGGGTGGCGCCGCAACCTCTCCATTGACCCTGCCTTGAGTGTGACAGGGAGCGGTGCCCCAACCCCCCAATCGGCCCTACCCTGAGAGTGACTCAGGGTGGCATTGCAACCTCCTAATCCCCCCTGCTCTGTGCATGACAGGGGGCGGTGCCCCAACTCCCCAATCAGCCCTGCTCTTGGCCTGACCAGGGGCTGCACCTAGGGATTGGGTCTGCCCTCTGCCACCAGGGAGCAGGCCTAAGCCAGCAGGTCGTTATCTCCCGAGGGGTCCCAGACTGCGAGAGGGCACAGGCTGGGCTGAGGGACCCCTCCTCCCCCCCTGAGTGCACACATTTTTGTGCACCGGGCCTCTAGTATAAAATAAATATCAAAAATATAAGTCTTTGTTTTACTATGGTTGCAAATATAAAAAAAATTTCTATATGTGACACGGTACCAGAGTTAAGTTAGGGTGTTTCGAAATGCTGACACGCCGAGCTCAAAAGGTTCACCATCACTGATTTAGGTCAATCTTTACTCAAAATACTTAAACATTTGAATGCATGAAAGAGCTTGCTGATCTAGAACAGCAATTGTTTGTCAACTATAAGGGTTAGTTAGGCCTTTAAAGAGAAACACAGTTTGAGGTTTTTAAAATTTCCAACTATTTATATTTGAGAAGATGGGAATAATAATGAAATTGATTTAACAATCATGCATTGAATTCTTATGAAATATAAAATATTGTTCTATGTATTATGAGGAACAGAGTTACAGGTGACAGAGTCCCTATTGAGAGTTCATGATAATAATGGAAAACATTTTCCCACAATACCCCAATAAAATTGCAGGTATTACTCATCAATCCTCACATCGATTCCATGAGGTTGGCTCCAGAATTATTTTTATTTGTTAGACATGAAAACTGAGACTCTGGAAGGTTAAGTGACCTATACAAGGTTCCTCAGAGAATTAGTGCCAAGGACTTACAGGTGATATGGCTGGCTTTAGAGTCCAAGATGTTAACCATGACATAACCTGGGGCTGAGAGAATCAACTTTAATGTATTTGAAATAAGGAAAACTGTAGTAAGTGTTTCAGTAGAGGCAGGAATAATGACTGTTCTGTGAGAGAATGGGAATCTTGACTAGGTGGTATCTTGAATTACTAAAAACATAAAAGTGAAGAGCTGTTTGGGATCCTTCTAATAAAGATTAACTAAATTTTATCAATACTTAAAAAATCTTTATTGTTGAAAGTATTACATAGGTTTTTCTTTTCCCCCATTAACCTCTTCCAGCCTGCTCCCGTCCTCACCAGGACCTCACCACCAGATTGTCTGTGTCCATGGGTTATGTATATATGCGTACAAGTTCATTGGTTGATCTCTTCCCATCCAACCAATCCCCCTGCCTCCCCTCTGAGGTTCTATTTTTTTTAATAGAGTATTAATATGTTCAAATATTTCATAGGGCAATGGAAACTCAGTTCCTGACAATAGAAATTCATGGTCTAAATCTAGGATCTCTATGGAACCAGTTAAAGCCTTAATCTTTTTTCTTATAATGTTTCTGAGAAATTATGAATAGTATTTATCCAGCTGCTCAAGGCAGGAACTTTGATGTCATTCTTCACTTTGATTTCCCCCTTTAAATCTACCATAAATTCCCCTCAAATGCATACCCTAAACAGCTGTGGAATCTCTCAGCATTTTTCTCACCCTTTCCCACTCTTCAAAGTCACTATTGTCCTTCAGCTGGATTAATAGAACAGACTCTTGATTGATACTCCTGGCTCTTTTCTTCTGTCTTTTCAATATGGCATATAACTTCCCAATTCAATTGTTTCATGGTTTCTCATTGGTCTTTTATGATATCTGGATGCTTCAACATGATTGAGAAATTCCCAAAAGACCTGATCCATGTTTTCTATGTAGCCCCATAGCTCATTAGTCTTACCCACCTCCTCACCCCCCCCCCCCAGCTCTAGACTGCCCTCTGTGATAAAGCCAGTAAATATTTATAATGGGCTCCCCTTACCTCTGACTCTTACTACAGACTTATTCTTCTGCCTGGACTGCCTTTCTTCCTCCCAAAACAAATCCTTGTTCTGTACCACTTATTAACTTGGCTGACTCCTACACATCCTTTAGGTCTCTGCTTAGATGTTACATTCATGTCAGTCTTCTTGAGCACAGTTCATCCCCCCCCCCCCCCCCCCCCCCGCATCCTGGTTGAATATCTTCCTCTCATGTTCTTTGATATTTTATGCCATTTCAGCTGTATTATGAGTCTCTGTCAAATTTCTAACTGAAATTCAACCTTTGAGGAGATTAACAGTATTCACTCTCAGTTCCCAGCCCCATGTTTCTCTTGCAGTACTCAGTAAATATATGGTGGTAATGAACTCTGCTCAAGCTTTTGAGAGAAGAAAAAGGAATCCTCATTGATATTGTAACATGGAGAGGGTAGGATAGGTTCACAGTTTCTTTTTTTGTTGAGTTCTATGGAAAGAAGCATGGTAGAATGGAAAGAACATAGTCTTTGGAGTTAAAACAAGGTTAACAAAGACCATTCCCCTTTACCTCTTTATTAAATCAATAGATGATTCTGATGTTTCAGTGGAAGGCATCTGTCATGGTATTGTTCATCATTTTCCTTCTAAAGAAGGGTCTGTGCTTAGTGCACTGCTGAGTTGTATAAATCACACACCCACCCCTGCTGCCATATGTAGTCTAATGAGGAAGAGCAAAATAAAATGCTGGCAAACACTCAGAACTGATGGCCTTTTATCTCTGACATGTCAGTCTGCTTAAACTGCCAACTGTCATGGCATCGTTTATCTTTGTTACCTGCACCCTGGCTTAAGCAAGAATCAGGAACAGAAAAGTAGCTTTGCCAGGTGAATTAATTTAGAAAGCTGACGAGTCTTTCCTTGAACGTTTTATGTATTTTCCTGGGATGCTTGCAGGTTACCTTATCTAGTCCAGTTGTGACAAGAGTGGCAATATCACAAAGCTTGCAGCTTTCTTAAACTTGGTGCATATCAGCAATCAGTGTTTTAAAATGTATGTAGTAACTAGTAGCATAGTACATTTTCTCCATGTGTGACAGTTTAGATCATACCTTGGGGGGGGGCAGATAAAGAGGGATGGAATACACAAAACTTGTTCCCCCTTCCCCTCCGCTCTTCTGCCTCCCCCCATTCTCTGTCTCTGCCTCCCTTCCTCCCCATATGAGGAGGAAATTCTGAGGAAAGAAGTAACACGTTTAGAGAAGAGAAGGGAATGTGGCATGTGAGGGATAGGCTCACAGTTTGTTTCTGTTGAGTTCTGTGGGAAGAAGAATGGTGGCGTGGAAAAAGTCTTTGGAGTTAAACCTGGGTTTCACTTTATAGATACGGCATATTTGGCAAGCTATTTTATCACTGTAATCCTCACTTTTTTTTAAAATTGTAAAGATAAATAATGATGACTAACATACAAGGTGGCTGTCTGTAGTAACCTTAGAATTCTAGAATACTACAGGCACACAGATTCATGAGAGGTAATTGTGATGTAAAAACAGAGATTTGTGGTTGAATTACTTTCACATTAGCCCTAGTTACTGATTGAAAACCTATCACATGCCAGGACTGTGCTGACAATGGAAAATCAAAGGCAAGTCGAACAGGATTCAGGCACAAGAAGAGCTCACAGTCAAATTTGGGAAGAGAAACCAAATCAATTTATTGCAGGAGTGCACGTCCTTTCTCCTTTGCCTTCTTATCTTTGTTTGTCTTTTAACAGAGAATTATTACTCAGCTTTTATCAGCAATCGAGGGTCTTTTGTTTTGCCTTCCATGACACAAAATGAAACATGCTGGCAAATACCTGGAATAACTTATTATAATACCTACTAGAGGCCCATTACACAAAGATATTCATGCAATAGACCTTCCCTTCTCCTGGCTGCCGGCACCGGTTTTCCTCCAGCACCCAGGTCCCAGGCCTTCGCTCCGGCTGGAGCCTTTCAGTCATCACTGCTCCAGCCAGAGCCTTCAGTCTTCGCTCTGCTGCTTTGGCCTACATATGCAAGTTAACCGCCATATTTGTTGGGTTAATTTGCATGCTCGCCTGATTGGCTGGTGAGTGTATCGAAGGGATGGTCAATTTACATGTTTGTCTATTATTAGGTAATATTATATTAACCAAAAATTTGTCTTGATGATGATGATAAGAAAAGGTGATTAAAAATGCATTTTCATATCAAAAATGAATCATCTTTGAGGAACAACTTAGACACAATCAAGTAAGACGTTACCTGTAATATATTTTCATTTGATTGTAGGACTGGATACTTTAATTTTGTCCTCTGCAACTCTAGCAGGATTTGCTCTAGGGAAGTGGTTGGCAAACTGAGGCTCGGCAAACCACGGCTCAGCAAACCACGGCTTGCGAGCCACATGTGGCTCTTTGGCCCCATGAGTGTGGCTCTTCCACCAAATACCAGCTCTTTCACAAAATACTGATTTCTGCACATGGGCCACGAAGTTTCAATCGCACCGTACGTGCATGCCTGCATGTGGAATTTTGTGGGAGAGACACACTCAAAGGGCATAAGAGCCGCGCGTGGCTCGTGAGCCACGGTTTGCTGATTAGAGTGGTTCATCCATGCTGCTGTTTCCTGAGAGAAATCATTGAGCTTGGTTTGTTTGGGCTTAATTCCTATGAAGGCCAGTAACCAAGCAATGCAATGCTGTGGGTGAGGCAAGTTGATATGGTCCATATGCACTGGTGAGGTTCTCAGTCCCGAGGGTGGCAGCCTTGTGTTTGTGAAACATTCATCACACTAGAGAAGAATTCTAATCTCTGAGTGAATATTTGAAGGAAGTGATCCATATTCCCTGGGGTTGAGTTGGAAAAGGTGCTACAGTGGTTCTTGGATCTGACTAATATTCTTAGAATAACCTGGAAAGCTTTTTTCAAAATAAAACAAAACAAAAATAATGTCTAACGTCCTTCTCCCAAATCAGTTAAATTTCTGAGGTAGAGTCTCTTTATTATAAAATATTTAAGAGTCTCATGCTCTATTGACTGAGCTAGCCGGGCATGATGAGAGAAAGATGAATATCACATGATCTCACTCATTTGTGGAATATAATGAACAACATAAACTGATGAACAAAAACAGATCCAGAGACAGAGAAGCATCAATCAGACTGTCAATCCTCAGAAGGAAGGTAGGGGAGGGCAGGGGTAAGGAGGAGAGATCATCTAAAGGACTTGTATGCATGCAGATAAGACTAACCAATGGACACAGACACGGGGGGGGGGGATGAGGGCATAAGTGGGAGGTGGGGCTACAATGGAGGGATAAGGACATATATGTAATATCTTAATCAATAAATAGATAAAAATAAAATTAAAATTTAAAAACAATATTTAAACATACAGCAAAACTGAAAAAAAAAATTACATTGAACATCCATATGTTTCCCATCTGGATTCTAATTTAAAAGTTTGCTGACTTGTTATATCAACTATCTATCTGTATATTTTTTTCTCTACTCATCCAGCAATCCATTCTATTTTGGGTACATTTTAAAGTAAGTTGCTGATATTAGCATACTTCCCCTTAAATAGATCATTAATAAGAATATTATTTTCGAAGTTTTTCTTTTGATGTAAAATTTACCTACTATGAAATACACATACTTTGTAAGTTTGTTGACAAATACATAACACCACTGCATCCCCAACTTCTATCACAATACAGAATATTATCTTGACTATGGAACGTTTCCTCATATCCTTCCCCAGTCACCGTAGCTGCTACTCCCAGAAGTAGTTATTATTCTGATTTTTCCCTCACCAGAGATTAATTGTTGCTTTCCTAAGAATTTCATACAAATGAGATCACATACTATGTACTCTTTTGTGTAAGGCATTGTTCACTTTGCATAATGTTCTTGGGGTTTATCCAGGCTATTGCCTCTTATAGTATTTTTTTTTTTTCTTTTTATTGCCGAGTAGTGCTATATCACATAAACATACTGCAATGTGTTTACACATTCTCCTTTTGATGGGTACTTTGGCTGCTTCTGGATTTTAGCTATTATAATAAACCTACAGTGGGCATGCTCATACAAATCCTTTTGTGAACATATATTTTCATTTTCTTCCAGGAGTAGAATCACTAGTCCATAGGGCAAATTTAGTCCAGTTTTAAAGAAACTGCCTGAACTTTTTTTCAAGGTGATTGCACCATTTTGCATTCCCACTAATAATTTATGAGGGAATTCTAGTTGCTCCACAAGCTCATCAACATTTGGTGTCATTAATTTTGTAAATTAAAGTCATTCTGGCAGATACATATTGGTATCTCAGTGTGATGACCAATGATACTAACCACTTTTCATATACTAATTGACCATTTATATATCTTGTTTTGTCAAGTGATTTTTAAGTTGTTTGCCCACTTTTATTGCATTCTTATCTTCTTACTATGAGGTTACAGAAGGGTTTTTTGTTTGTTTGGTTTCCCACATAATTGGGATACCAATGCTTTTTCATATATGTTTTGTGAGTTATTTTCTCTCTGTGGCATGATAATTCACTTTCTTCATGATATTGTTCAGTGAGAAGTTTACATTTTTATAACTCTAATATGTATGTACATATATACAGGGTGTCCCCCAAAATGTATACACTTTAACAGCTGATAGCTGCTAAATGAAAATGAAATGTATTTTAATAAACACTGCCTTTATAGTTATTCAAAGTGTGTGTATACATGTATACATTTTGGGGGGATGCCCTGTATGTGTATGTATGTGTGTGTGTGTGTGTATGTATATATATATATATATATATATATATATATATATATATATATATATATATATATATATGTTTTTTCTTTTGTAGTCACGGCTTTCTCCAGATGGTTTCAGAAAAATTCCTTTTATTAAACCTTTTCAGGTGATTTTATCTTGCAGCCAAAATTAAGACTGACTGGGTTATGGGGGTCAGTGTACTGAGTTTTATAATTTTCCTGTAGTACCAGTATGGCAGAAGTTATGGAAAGAAGACAAATTCAACTGAAAAAAAGGTATTGGCAAATTTGGGGTTAGTTTGAGCTTAATTTGGATGGGGACCACAAAATTCAAATGTTCAGCTGAGGAAAGACAGATTATCTCATGATAGGACTGGTTCCCATTTACTAAGTTTTTCATTGACATCAGGAGTTGGCAAACTGTGGAAAATAGGCCCAAAATGTCTCGCTCTCTGTTTTGAAAAAAAAAATATCTATCTATCTATCTATCTATCTATCTATCTATCTATCTATACCTCTTTCATTTATGTATTTCCTATGGCTATTTTTACACAACAGCTATTGAGTGGTTTTGACTGGTAGCATGGCATACTAAGTGAAACAGTTTGCTATTTGTCCCTTTACAGAAGAGCATGATGGAACCTGATATGTATGATTTTTAAATTATATATATATATATATTTTTTTTTTACAGGTCTTTTATGTCCATTTCAAAGTTGGAGAAACTTAAACTCAATGACTTTAGATGATTCCTTCAAGGCAGTACAGGGAAGAACCAGAACTTAAACTCATATATGAATGGCTTCAGTGCATATACCCATTCTGTTTTATCATTGTCTCTCACTCAGTTATATATGATAACTTAAATAAGACAAATCCAGTAATTATGATTATTGTAACATTTTGTCCTGCAATAGATGTTGGAAAACAAAACTGGTAGATAAAATGTTGAAAGATTACCAGAAAATATGGGCATTCAATTGATACTTAAGATAAATGATATTTATATACTACTAGAGGCCCAGTGCATGAAAATTTGTGTACTCGGGGGGAGTGGGGGTCCCTCAGACCAGCCTGTGCTCTCTTCCAGTCCTGGAGCCCTCGGGGGATATCTACCTGCCAGTTTAGGCCCGTTCCCTGGGGGATCGGGCCTAAGCTAGCAGTTGGACATCCCTATGGCAGCCCAGGAGCCCTCGGGAGATGTCCAAATGATGGCTCCGGGAAGCGGGCCTAAACCACAGTAGGACATCCTTAGCTGCCAAGGAGGCTGGAGAGGCTCCCACCACTGCCGCTGTGCTGCACTCACAGCCATCAGCCCGGGTTGTGGCTGAGCGGAGCTCCTCCTGTGGGAGCGCACTGACCACCAGGGGGCAGCTTCTGTGTTGAGCATCTGCCCCCTGGTGGTCATTGCATGTCATAGCGACCAGTCATTCCTGGTAGTTTCACTGTTAGGGTCAATTTGCATATTACCCTTTTATTATATAGGATGAGCAGAGTCTGAACTATATTTTTCAGTCATATGTTTAACATCAATTCCTTGTTTGGTACAAGGCAATAGGACATATGTAAGACACTGTGATGCAAGGAAGAAATAGGTCAGCATCAAAAGCTATGTTCAGAGTAGGGAGAACCTATGGGTTTTAAATGGATATATAGTGTAAGAAATAACATTTTAACTACCCCTTGGAAAATATGTAGAATTTAGACTTGTAATATTGTAGGGAAGGAAACCAGTACATGTGTAAAGAGCAGCTTATAGTTCAATTTTTCTGGAAAGTAGACTGCAGGAAGTGTTGCTAAAATTAAGACAGAGAAGAAGACCAATGCTAGATCATAGAAGGTCTTGAATGCTTAGTTAAGAATCTGCAAATAAATGAAGAAGGTTTACATCTAATACCAACTGTCTTAATTTGCCTAGAATTCAATGAATTCCTGAGAATGCAGGCCTTTTAATGCTAAAACCAGCATAGTCCAGGGAAAGTTGGGTTGGTTGGGCACTTTATTTACAGTTTCACTCATACACACCAACTCCCAGAGTAGCATATATTCCTGCACAGATAATACAGAACCATATACTATCTAATCATATGTTAATATTTAACAAAATCATCTAAGGAATCATGAGAAAAGAAGTGATGATTCAATCAACTTGAATTTTATTGAGAATGATGTAAGAATGAACTGCTGAATTCATTATCAATTATATTTCATTTTAGAAGATCCCAGCATTACTGATATGCAATATAGTAACTATAGAAAAGGGGTACAGACCAGAGAGGCTCATTAATGAAACATCCATTTCTAAGAAGGAAAGAAAAAAAAACCAAAAAAAAAACAACAAATAAATAGGCAATCTCCTTGGTGAAGTGGTTTTAAGATGTACTTTATTTTAATTAAATTATCTCATTTTTTTTGTTCTAGATTAATAAAGAGTTTTAAATTGCTACTAACATATTGGACATTACAAACTTTGATTACTTAAGGGCACTTGATACAACAACATTTGATTTATTCAGTTTTTGCTCATTTATTTAATCACTCAAGAGAGAGTTTATGAGGGCTTACTAAATGTGGGAAAAATTTAGATCAGATAAATGGCCTATCCACAAGTATCTCAGGATCCCCTTAGTAAAAGAAATATATAAACACATATTCACAAAGCAAAGAGACAAATAAAAAAGTAAAGTAATGAATGTATACCATTTTGTGGGAAAAGGGAATCATTTCCAATTTAGGTGAGGTAATCAGAGAAAGTTTCCTGGAAGAGGTGATAAATGAGAGGAGCCTGCACAGATATTTAGGCATGTGCTAGTGTCACTTACAGAGGAAATGTGCTTACAGACGAATGAAAGACTGAGGTAGTGGAGTTAGAAACGAGAATCAGTACTGAACGAACAGGTGGGCAGCTGGGGCCTGATGAAACAGTTGAGGTATTTATTGAGAAAGTAGAGATAGATGGTGGCAAAATCAGAGCAATCTGTAGATCATGGAGAAAGGGATGTGTCTGCCAGAATCTGAAGGGTGACCACTGCAGATTGAGCCCCAGGAGGAAGGCACAGTCAAAAGGGTCACAGAGGCTCTGAAGCAAGGTCTGAAGACAAGAAGTAGCAGAAGAGACTGTACAGAAGATGGGAAGAATTAGAACATGTGAATCCCAGCGCCAGCTAGAAATGTGAGCATGCCTCTGCATTGTTGTGGAGATGGGAGGCTGGTGTCTGCATTCAAAAAAGCAAGCTGGCACTCTTTAAGAAAAACAAGGGTTTGCTGACTTTATGACATAGCAATTCCACTTCTGCATATATATTCCAAAGAAAGTGTGCAGATTTATCAGGTGGGTTTCGCAAGATTTTTTATTTTAATGTTATCTGTGGCATCAAAACTTTGAAGACAACTTGGACTAGGGCCCACCCTTAAGAGAACGGATGGAGAAAATGGGGAGGAGTAACCCGCAAATTAGAAACCACACAGAGCAACTTGAAGGATTTGAAAGTGTAATGCTTAGAACACAGCAAACAGTGGAAACAGAATATTTATAACACAATTCTATTTTTATATTTTAAATACACTTGTGCCCAAACAATAGTCTTTTTTTTTCATGATTCAAAATGTTATTTCCTAAACATGATCTCTCAAGACAAAAATCTTACAATAAGAACTACAGTGATTCTGAGGAAAATGGGTTTGGGGCAACACTCAAAAACTTGGTCAGTGGAATTAAAAAGATCAGAATCGAATTAAAAAAACTGTAGCACACATCAATACACGATAAATGGTTAAGATACATATGCACTACCATATGTACATACAACTTTACATGGGGAAAGACTAGGGGTTTTCTTGTGAAACAGCATGGGGAAGGTTACAGCTGGTGAGTGACTGTGAGATGGAGGAACGAGGCTTGTCTGCAATTGGATGGAAAGTGGTAGCACAGATGTGGGTGTGAACAGCTCATAACACGTGGTGAAATAAAGTAGCTGATAGGTGTTTGAGGAGATGCGTGTCTTTTGTGTATTCCTATGGGACTCCAAACAGTGCAGTGCATCTGCATTCACCTACTGTTTTATTTGCTGGACAGAATTACAAAAAAAAAATAAAATAAAATTGGTGTGATGCTCAAATTATTCTGTGTTAATGGCATTGGAACAAATTCACGATTGCAAAGCATTAGAGCAGAAATGGCTGTATGAACACATGGAAACAAGTGAGAATACAGCAGTACGATTAAGCAATTCTCTGCTACTTTCATTCAGGAAAAAAAAAAATAAGTGGGGGACAGAAGTTGATGCTATATTGTCAGGGTAAAATTTTCAGGGAAAAGTCCATAAGGAATTCCAGGGTACCTGAGATTGTTTTAATGTGTAGTGGGGACTAACCAAATGAGTTTATTAATAAAGAGGAGAGGATTGAAGAGGACTAAAGCCCAGGCACTGACAATGAAGAATGACGTTAGAGAGGGGAGATCAGCACCTCAATGATGGAACTTGAGACAGAAGGACCAAAGTATTGAAAGAAAAATATTGACAGAGATAACAGTTGACAATAAACAAGAAGTTGATCTGTAAATCAGGTAAAGGCATCAGTCTGAGTAAGCTTCCTCACATCCTGAGCTTTGTGAGTTGCCATACTCGTATATCCTTCCCAATATATGGCTCACTCAAAAGAGCAAGACGATTATATAGCCGAAAAGCATCGATGCTATGGAGCTGCAGAGAATGCACAATAATTTAGAGACTGACTGCCGCTCGGCTTGATGGAGGAACACAGAGGGATGGTTATGAACGAACACAGAAACTGTAAAAGGAGATGTGGAAAGTAGTCTTCAGAGAAAATAAAAATTACAGATCCAAGGACAAAAATGAGAAATCAGTCTCCGGATGGTAATGAGCATTAAGACAGCTGATGGTAAAAATGAAAGGTGCTAATGAATCACTTTTACCCAGATGCATATTCACCGGGATGATAAGGCTTTAAAAAGAGAGAAAAAATAAAAATAAAAAACAGTGCATCCCGGAGATTGAAAGATACTGCAGATGGAACAGACAGCTAATATTTCCCCTTTGGAATGGGCTGGACTACAATGTAGAAATGTGTACTCTAAAATAAAGCTAGGTATTTTTATTAAAGGTCAGATACAGTACCAACAGCCTGCAAAGCATGGAGGGAGAGAATAAAGGAGAGAGGGCACCTACTAGAGGCCAGATAATCTGATGCAGATGATACATCATTTACCTGCCAAGTTGATATGGTTATCCTTGGATAACACAGATCTCAGGTGGCATCCCCTTCACTTCTCAAACTCTCCATAGCATTGAGTTTAGCTCTCCTCACCATCTACCCGGGGCTGTGGACATCTACTGCTTCCCTCCATGTACATCTAAAGTTGTTTCCATGGCCACTTATGTGGGTACCTGCTCTTCCCTGGGTCATCTTTGCTGACCTACCCTTGGAACTCAGGCTCTTTCATTTTTCTAAAACAGCACTCTTAATAAATATGTCTGTGTTTATTAGACAGCCCTAAAGGTGTAGCGTAAAAAGGAGGTAGCTTTATGTCATGCATGTAAACAAAAAAATGAAATATTAAGAAATCTTGTTCCCACAGTGCCCTTAGTTACTGCACCACTGTGGAGTTTCATGATCTTGGTGACTCCAGATGAGGGTTTATTTTGCTTTTCTTCCCCTTCTCTGCTCCTTCTTTTTAAGTCTAGTTGTTCTACGTAGAATATCTTGTCCCCTCTTCTCTGAAACTGTGGTGCCAATCAACTAACACCAAAGCTCATCAAGGTATTTTTCCATAAAACACAGTCAGTCTCCTTCCTAATAGAGATTCTGGTTGTCAGAAAGATAAAATCTTGTATTTCTTTACACTCATTTCTGTGGATGACAGTGGAGGTTCAGCTAGGTTAAATGACAAGTATACACAATCACAAAGCTACTAAGGAAGATGAGCTAGTGCTCAAAAGCTGCTTTTGTTAATTAAAAATAAGACTATTTTGAGTGCTCCTGATGCAGCAGGCATAATGCCAGGTGCACCCATCAGTTAACTACAAAATAACCTGTGAGGTCCCATGGTACAGATAAGTAGACTGAGACTCAAAGAATATGGGACATTTTTCAAGGTCAAACTAGTATTTGAGATACTTATATTTTCTGGTTAATGTGAAAAAGAAGGAAATCAAAAGCAATTATTTGAAAAGGAGTGTCAGCTGCAGATGACATGTGGTGGTTGAGGGGCCATGGGACTTCGTTTTAGTGTGCTGGTTTGCTCTGGGAGCACACAGAACCCTGTCTGCACTTTTTTAATGTTTTCTAGTTCATGAAATGGATGCATTTTCTCTTTGCCCTGTTCTTCATTTTCTGGCTCTTGGGAGGTCCAGTTATTTTTGGACTATATATAGTAGCAACAAAAAGGGTATCCTCTCCCTGGTTTGACCAGCTGCTCTCTCATTTCCTCTGAATGAGGTGTGAGGGCCGTTTTGGACTTCCCTGGCAGAAAAGGGGTTTTTGTCATTAATCTTTCTCTGCATGTGGAGAAAGTATGGTTAGCAAAACTTCTGTCTGCAAAATTGCTTTTAAGGTGGAAAAAATATTATTGACATGTTTTCTTCTTTAGACATTGGCACTTGCTGAGGTCTATAATGGGCCTGAAAAGTGAGATATGAGTAGGCTATCATTGCCTCCTGGCAAAAGCCTTAGGCAGGCCTTTCTCCTGACCTGCCAAGGCCATATTTTTGGCCCCAGCAGTTTCTTGGTGTCCCCCATTTTATCCAAGCCAAGACCATGGAATTAATGCTGCTCCTCCCTCCTGCGCTTTCCCAGTAATGCAGAGCATGACACAGTCTTCCCACATCTTCCCTTTCTATACCATCCCCTCAGACAAGCTCATAGGATCTTTTCTTTTAAGGGATGTACTAAGACAGTGGCTCTCAACCTCTGGTTTGCGACCCCTTTGGCGGTCGAAAGACCCTTTCACAGGGGTCGCCTAAGACCATTCTGCATATCAGATATTTACATTATGATTCATAACAGTAGCAACATTACAGTTATGAAGTAGCAACGAAAATAATTTTATGGTTGGAACTGTTTTTAAAGGGCCAGATGGTTGAGAACCACTGTACTAAGAAATGCCAGTTGCAGCCTCAAAAATACAGCCTTGTGGTTCACATTTCAGCTCTCTCACTTCCTAGCTGTGTGCCCTTAGGCAAGTGACAAACTGCATGAACCACAGTGTCCTTGTCCATCAAATGGAATTGATGATGGCAGTATCTGTCTCACAGAGTTAATATGAAGATTAAATTAGTGTTTACTAGTATAAAGTAATTACAACAGTGCATGGTTTATAGCAAGTGTTACCGAAGTGTCTGTTAGGATAAAATGCAACATGTAATCTCTGATGGGAAGGTATAGGTGCTAAAAGTTAGACCTTTGCCCAATGGCACAGGTCTGGATTTGTTGCCCCTCTCAGCTCCCCTAGTACTTCTTTTCCTATACGGATCCCACTTTATTTAAATGACCTCTATTTACAACTAACTGCAGGCTGGTGAGTAAAGAAGTCTATTTATTGTTTGGTGTTCACTGCCTACCACTGAATAATTGACTAATGTCCTTACAGTTTCAGTCTCCTGTCTGCATGGCAAATTCACTTTGGGGAAAGTAAATTAGGAAAAATGGAGTGGGCATCTGCCCCTGCTTTTTCATTTCTGGCTTCTATTACAAAGCCAGGTGGACCCTGACCAGTTTGGCTCGGTGGATGGAGTGTCGGCCTGCGGAATGAAGGGTCCCAGGTTCGATTCCAGGCAAGGGCATGTACCTTGGTTGCGGGCACATCCCCAGTAAGGGGTGTGCAGGAGGCAGCTGATCGATGTTTCTAACTCTCTATTCCTCTCCCTTCCTCTCTGTAAAAAAAATCAATAAAATATATTAAAAGAAAAAAGCCAGGGGGATTCCTCTTCTCAGCAGAACCCCCTTCTCCATCATGATCAAAACAGCCATCTTGTCAGAAAAACAGAAGCTGTGAGCCCTTCCTCCCCCCGCCCCCCCCCCCAAAAAAAAAAACAAACCACACAACCAGGCCTATGTCAGTCTTCAGAAGACCTGCCTTGCTTGAAATGATCCCCTTTCAGCTTTTCCTATTGTTACCTGTGCCAGTTTCAAATTAGGGTGGATCAAGGTCATTCAAATACCATAGGCAACTTATCCAGGGACCAGTGAGGTGGAACTGAAGAGTTTGGAAAAGACACAGCTTCTTTTGAGCAAACTTGGAGCTAAAAGATCTGGAGCGGCTTAGAACTGCACAATTTCCCTAGGGAACCACCTGGCAAGTGTTGCACTATGGGCAAGACCAAATAACTAAAGCAATTTGGCATGACCAAGAAGGAGTGTGCTCCACAGGAGTTAAACTCATTGCCTGGGGCATCTATATAATACAATTTACAGTAAACTACTTTGTATGTAACTGCCCATCTTGCAAATACAGAAAGGGATGCTTCAGAAAGAGAAGTCAAACACAATTCTCTCTAACGTAATAGTGAAGAACAGCTTTAAGTGACCAAGTGCAGAACTTGGCAGGCAGATTCAGTGCAAAAGTTTTAAGGTTTTATTTAGAGATTCTTCAGAAATCTCTCTCTCTCTCTCTCTCTCTCTCTCTCTCTCTCTATATATATATATATATATATATATATATATATATCCTATCTAATAAAAGACAAAAAGGGTAATTAACCATACCTCTGCTACACTTCCCGTTGGCTAATCAGGGTGATATGCAAATTAACTGCCAAGAAAGATGGTGGTTAATTTGCATAGGTAGGCACAATGATGGGAGGCAAAAGGGGAAGGATGGAGGAAGCCGCCTGCCACTGACTGCTATCAGAGACCCAAGAGCAGGGTGGCAGCCAAGAGCCGTGATTGGAGAACTGGGCCACCTTTGCCGGTCCTGGCCAGCAATCGCTTGGCTTCTCAGATCACCAATCACCAGTGATCAGAGAAGACCCAGAGGCCGGGCCAGAGGCCGGGCTCTAAAGCTGCCTGGGGATGGGATCCACTCCCCAGGGGGCAACGTAGACAAGTCCCAGTAGAAGACCTAGTAGGAGACCCAGGGGCCTCCCAAATGGAGAGTCTCCGTGGTCAGAAGGCACAGTATCGGGATGGAATAAAGATGGAGGTGACTCAGATGCCTGGCTAGCGAGTAGGGCCTTTCAGCCAGGACTCGGGGTGGGGGTGGGGCAAGGGAGGCCAGCCAGAAATAGAGAACTACAACTCCCAGGAGGCTTAGTGGCCAGGACCTGGGTGCCTGGCTGTGGAATTGGATGGGGCGTGTTATTTTGCGAGCCACTTTAACCTAGAGGTCTGCAAGGTTGGAAGTTCTGCCCTGGGACCAGGGAGAAATGGAGCTGGAGCAGAGAGAGGGGTCTATGGCAGCTGTGGGCTTTGAGGAGTTCTCAGCACCTCCTGGCTTGGAGCTGGCGCTGCCTCCTCTGTTTGGTGGTCACATCCTGGAGAGCGAGCTTGAAACCAAAGTGGAGTTCATGTCTGGGGGTCTGGGCAGCTCCAGCCTCCAGGAGCGAGAAGAGGAGGAGGCAGCTCGAGGCTGAGGCCAGTGGCAACGCCAATGGGAACTCAATTTCAGAAAGTACCAGGCGCTGGGTCGGTGCTGCAAGGAGATCCAGCAGGCGAAGAAGCGGGTCTTGAACAGGCTCCATCAGGTACAGAGGATAACAGGGAGACTCCAGCAGGAGCGGAGGTTCCTCATGAGGGTGCTGGACTCCTATGGCGATGACTACCAGGCCAGCCAGTTCACCATCTTACTGGAGGAGGAGGGCAGCCAGGGCACAGACGCCCCCACCCAGGCAATGCTGAGAATGAGCCTCTGGAGAAAGAGGGGCTGTCCCCGCCCAGGAGGACCCCGGTGCCTGCAGAAGCCAGCAGCCCGGCCCTTGGCAAGGGGCCCAGTGGGCAGAAGAGGCGGCGAGCGCCACGGGAAGGGTGCTGGGCAGGAGTCCCGCTGACTCCAGAGCTGGCCCCCATGCAGATAAAGGTGGAGGAAGACTTTGGCTTCAAAGTGGACGAGGCTCTGGACTCAAGTTGGGTTTCTCAGGGCCAGACGAGTTGCTGCCCTACCCCATCCTAGCCAGCTCCCCCTTTGACTGACCCTCCAATAAACGGACCCCTGCTCTCCTCAGCAAAAAAAAAAAAAAAAAAAAAAAAAAAAAAAAAAAAAAAAGCTTATAGAGGCATGCTTATAGGATCAAATAGTATAAATATAGATGTAACAGGACAATAAAAGAGAGCCTGGCTATGATGATCACCTGAACACTGCTTCTGTGTCATTGCTTCTTTGCCAACTCTGTCCACACCTTTGGGAACCCCTGGACCTGCTGGGTCAGGACCCCAACATTCCTCTTCTTATAAGGACTTCAGTGAGATGAGCTAAGGGTCCCACTGGATCTGCCTCAATTTAATGTAATCCCCTATTTAAAGATCTTATCTCCATATACAGGTATATTCTGAGGTTCTGGGGATTATAATTTTAACATACATTTTGTTGATTACCCAAATCAGCCCTTAACAACCAGCATGTTTCAGAAAGTAGATTCCTACAGGGTTATTTACCAAACATTCAGAAGTATTTTTAAAAGAATTAAGCCCCTCGCCCACCATGCGGGCCCCTCCCGGCGAAGAGTGAAGGCCTGGGTTCCGGGAGCCGGAGGAAAACTGGTGCCAGGGGAAGGGACCCCCAAGGGACCCCAGATTGCAAGAGGGCACCAGCCGGGCTGAGGGACCCACCTGAGTGCACAAATTTTTGTGCACTGGGCCTCTAGTGTATATATGTAATATGCATGTGTATACATATAATACATATATTTGTATTTCAATTTATAAAAATGTGTTTTTACAATATGTCTCACCTCAAAAAGAAAAAAAAAAGGCAAATAACTGAATTTAGTGATAGAATGACTGGTATGAATACTTCCAAGCGACCCTCACCCATTTGTCCCAGGACTAGAGATGTCTGTGGCCCTCACCACACATTGATTCCAGAATGTCCCAACAGTACTGTGGAAAGAGGACAGGCTTGGCAGTCACACAGATGAATGTTTGAATTCTAACCCCTCCATGTACTTGATGTGTGTGCCTAAACAAGTTAATCAGTATCCGTGAGCCTCAGGTTTTCAGCTATTACTAGGGTTGATTAAATATCAACCTCTCTGAGAAGTGGGGAGAACCAAATGACAAACTATCACTTATATTGGGTATCTCAACTCTTTTCAGTTAGTAAGATCCACCACATATAGTGTGAGGCAAAAATAGGTTTTCCGTTATTTGTATGGAAAATAATACGGTACTTAATAAATAACACAAGGATAAACTCTGTGTTTTGCATACTCACAACTGTACCCTGCATTTATTGGAGCTTCTAATTTTTGGTGGAATGAACACCCTAGGACAGTGATGGCAAACCTTTTGAGCTTGGCATATCAGCATTTTGAAAAACCCTAACTTAACTCTGGTGCCGTGTCACATATAGAAATTTTTTGATATTTGCAACCATAGTAAAACAAAGATTTATATTTTTGATATTTATTTTATATATTTAAATGCCATTTAACAAAGAAAAATCAACCAAAAAAATGAGTTCGCATGTCACCTCTGATACGCATGTCATAGGTTCGCCATCACTGCCCTAGGACAAAACAGTAGCCTGCCTATTCTTGGTAAAAGTGAGAATTTGAAATATTCCTCTTACCCTAGGCTCTATGATACATTTCATTAGGCTTTTTGTAACCCATAGGGCAGAGTACCCCCAAAGCAATCAGACTTTCTTAAGTACTGCTGTCATAGCTATCTTATATTTTCTCTTACAAAGGACCTTCATGTAGTAAGAAGTCAATAAATATTTGTGGAATGAATTAATTAAAAACTAACAAGACTGAGACCTCAATTAATGAGGTGTGGTTATTGTATTTTCCTACACTCCACTGAAGAGGACAAATGCAAGCCAACAAATAATGACAAGCTACTATTGGACTTTAAATGAATTTAATTGTGCATGAACATGTATGTTAATTGTTGGTGTGTTCTGTGGTAAAGACACAATATGATACAAATTTTCTATTTATTTGAACTCTATATTTTCAGTCTAATTATGACAATCTATCTTTAGAAAGATGACTTGTAGACAGAATATTCAATTGCTATCAATAAATGACTGCATCGATTTGTAAGTGTGGGAGAAGACTGCATGTTTCTAACCAAATCATGATCCAAAGAGATTTTAACAGGCTACAATAAGACATTTTATTTTATTTTATTTTTTAACATATTTTATTGATTTTTTACAGAGAGGAAGGGAGACGGATAGAGAGTTAGAAACATTGATGAGAGAGAAATATCGATCAGCTGCCTCCTGCACACTCCCTACTGGGATGTGCCCACAACCATGGTACATGCCCTTGACCAGAATCGAACCTGGGACCCTTGAGTCCACAGGCTGACGCTCTATATACTGAGCCAAATTGGTTAGGGCTAAAATAAGACATTTTAATTTACACAAAAGGCAGCTTAACAAAGATAAATGTTCTCACCAGAGATCTGAAAAACCAAATGTATTTAGACAAGATCAGTTAGATATGGCTTAGTGATTGCACATGTAAAATATCCTAAGAATTCTAAAATAATTATGGGGAGAATTGTAACAAAAGCATCCATTATTTATTGAGCACTTATTATGTGCCAGACATTATCCAAATGCTTCATTTCTTAGTTTTAAGACAGATACTTTTCTCATACATCATGTTGATAGATCATCTAAAACAATTAGTGACGGGACTCCTATAATTCTATTTGATCTTATAATGAACTACAGGCCTGGTACACAAATTCATGCATGGGTGGGATCCCTTGGCCTGGCCATGATCAGGACCATTGGACCTCTCACCAGTCCCAATCAGGGAAGCCGGCAAGAGGGGAGAAACCATGGGAGGTTGGCCAGCTGTGGGAGGTTGGCTGTGGGAGCACACTGACAACCAGGAGGCAGCTCCTGCATTGTGTGTCTGCTCCCTGGTGGTCAGTGTGCATCATAGCTACCCGCTGGTTGTCCAGTTGTCTGATCATAATGGTCGATTAGGCATACACACACACACACACACACACACACACACACACACACACACTCACACTCTAGAGGCCCGGTGCATGAATTCATGCACAGGTGGCTCTGGCCGGCCCACCCTATCACAGCCGATTTGGGCCAGCTGGCCGGGGGGAGGGTCCACGGGAGGTTGGATGGCCAGCCCTGCCCCCATCGGGCTGGTTGACTGGCCGCAGTGTGCATCATAGCCACTGGTCATTCTGGTCGTTCTGGTTGTTCCAATTGCTTGGCTTTTATATATATAGATATATACATATATCTATATATCTATATATCTATATCTATATATCTATATCTATCTATATCTATCTATATCTATCTATATCTATATATATATATATATATATATCTATATATATATATATATATATATATATACACACATATATCTATATCTATCTATCTATCTATAGAGTTTGGCAGGTAGACTCCCATATTCTGTGCTAATCAAACCTGGTTCAATTTCGTGTTTAGGTTTATATTGCACAGTTTCATAAACATATAACAAATATGTTTTATAGGATGGTGAGAGGTCTTATAAGCTTATTTACATTTTTAAAACTTATATGTATTTTATTGATTTCAGAGAGGAAGGGAGAGTGAAAGAGAGATATAAACATCAATGATGAGAATCACTGATTGGCTGCCTCCTGCATTCCCCCTACTGAGGATTGAGCCTGCAATCTGTGCATGTGCCCTGGCCAGGAATAGAACCATGACCTCCTGGTTTATGGATCAATGCTCAACCATCTAGCCACAATGGCTGGGCTTCTAAACTTATTTTCTGAGAATTAGTTAAAAAGTGAAGAGGAAATATGATAACTATTTTAAATGCTGAAAATATTAGCATGTGAATATTGGATTAAGCCTCATGCATCTATATCCTGATGAAGTAAGTGGGATGAAGAGTGAAATAAAGAGGAAAGTGAATTTTGGTCTAACAAAGCAAAGAACTGATAGGGAGTTCTGTTCTAATATGAAGGTGTTACTGCTAAATGGATGAGTATCCTGTTATTAAAGGTGTGCAGAGATGAAGTGGACATTCACTGATGGGAAGGAAATACTAGACGCGGATTGTTGATAGAATAGATAATTCACATTCAATTTTCAACCACTGATTTGAGTATCCTATGATTCTAAGTCAGTGGAGAGTTTTCATTATTATTATTTTTTTTATTTTTAAAATATTGTTGAAAGTATTACATTTGCCCCCTTCCCCCCCCCCCATTGACCCCTTCTAGCCTGCCCCTACTGCCTGCCCTAGGCCTTCACCACACTATTGTCTGTGTCCATGGGATATATATACACACAAGTTTTTTGGTTGATCACTTCCACACACCCACCCTCCTCCGCCTTCCCTCTGAGTTTCCATAGTCTGTTCTATGCTTCTAGTCTCTGGATCTATGTTGTTCATCAGCTTATTTTGTTCATTAGATTCCACATATGAGTGAGATCATGTGATACTTATGTTTCTCTGACTGGCTTATTTAGCTAATTAGCATAATACTCTCCAGGTCCCTCCTTGCTGCCTCAAAGGGTAATAATTCCTTATTTTTTATTGCTGCATAATATTCCATGGTATAAATATACCATAGCTTTTTTATTCCAGATCTTAGCTATTGTAATTATGCTAGTATTAGCAGGGGTACACACATTTTCAAAGCTGCTCTACATAAAACTCTGGTAAATACTGTATCAATGCAGTTCTAATCCCTGACCCTTAAAATAGTATAATTAATATAATTCTATAAATGTATTGGTTTCAATTTTTTTTAAAAAATTACTTCTTATAACAATCTTAATATGTATAAATCATTTCCCCCATTATCAAATGATAACACTGGCACTCAGAGGAATTAAGCAACATGCTCATTATCATACTACTAGAGGCCTGGTGCATACATTTGTGCATTTGTGCAGAGGACCGGCCTGCCCTGATGGGAGCCAATGGGGGCTGGGACAGCGGGGGGGTGAGGGTGCAGGAGGTTGGCCAGAGGCCCCGTCCCTAATCTGGGGTGGGGGGCCCGATTGGGCCAGTTGGCCGGCTGCAGTGTGTATCATAGCAAGCAATCATTCCAGTCATTCTGGTAGCTTAGCTTTTATACATAGATTGACTAGTATAGCTCCATGATTCAGACACAGATAATTAACAATTCTAAATAATACATCTTTCTCCATGTTCTCCTAAATATCTGAAAATTAGAGCAATTTTAAAGAGGCCTTCATTTTTGGATCTTTTTAATAACAAAGTCATGCATATTGTGAAATTTTTGACTAAAGTAAAAATAATGAAAATATGAATAATGATGTCCATATTCCCACCATTCATACATTACTCTTAATAGTGTAGTGTATAATTTTGTGTTGTTTTTATTCATATATTTTATGAGCTATATGCATATGTAATTAAAATATAGGTGAATATTACACAAACTTACTCATGTATAATTTTTAAGATATAAACAGGATCAACTATTCTGTGGTGTTCTTTGCCTTTGTCAGGAATAATCACTATTCTGTGAGCATAGTCTCATATCACTAAATATTCTTCTGAAACCTAAGTTTTATTTGCTTTAGCCTAAAGAGATACTGAGAGAACATAACAATTTATTATTATTGACATGCTAGTAGAATCATTTCCTTGTGGAGTTGCAACTCATGGTCAGTCATTTTAGAAAGAGAAGAAAGTATGTATTCCCTCTGTCCTCAGGCCTGGGCATGGATTAGGAGCAGCGCATACAAGCCCCTGAACTCCAGTCTTCCTGATCTAGCCCCTGTCCAACACTAACACGAACACTCTGCTCTAAGCACATTGGCCTCACTCTCTCCCCCGGATTTGCCAAATGCATTCGAGCTTCAGAACCTGGACATTTGACACTCACATGGTCTGAAAAGCTTCTCTTAGATGCACACTTAGATCTCCACTCCAACATTACCATCTAAGAGGGGTCTTTCCTGACACATTTATCTCCGGTCTCCAAGTTCTTTCTTTCTACTTTCCCACTACCCTACATTTCACATCCCTGCAGCCCACTTCACTGCCTGCGACTGTGGCATACATGCATTTGCTCCTTGTTATTTTCCATCTCTTTTGTTAATATAAGGGAGACATGGTGCTTTCATCTTCTCAACAGAAACATATTAGAGTAGCTGGTGCAGAATGGGCACCTGTCATCCACTTACTGCATGAATGAATACGTGAGTGGCTTGTATGGCATGGCTGGCAAAGAGATTCTGTTTAATTTGGAGCATGTTGGGAAGCCAGGGATGAATTTTAAAGTGCTTTATAAGAGAGGTAATTGAAGAGGCCTGGAACTTAGCACATGGTGGATTTGTTCCTTTACATTGGAGTTCTGTGGGAAGAGCACAAACCAGAAGTTGTCCTGAAGAAAGGTGAGGAAGGCAGGCCTATTTAACCATATAATGAGTCAAGACAGAGCCAAATGGAAGGGGTGGGGGAAGTCACCCCACAGTGGCTCCTAATAAATAAATCTGGGAACTCGCAAGGCCAGGTACAGGTAGTAACATTGTTGTTCTGTGTACTTTCATACTTGCAAGGTAGATGTCTTTAGAGGACCCTGAACTTTTTGCATTTTTTTAAAATGACAGTTGACATTGAATATTACATTAATTCCAGGTGTATAAGATAGGGATTAGGCATTTATATAACTCACAAAGAGATCACCCCGATTAGTCTAGTACCCATACAACATCCTACATAGTTATACAATATTATTGATTTTTCTCTATGCTTTCATTTACATCCCTGTGACTATGTTGTGAAGGGAACATTCTTATTACCATTATCCAAATAATGATAAGCTCATCCATTGTCTACGTGAGCAGGTAATATAAGCTTCAAAAGTTCTCTATTTGCTTGCATTTTTTTAAGATTCAGTGAAAGAAAATACAATCAGATTGTGATTTTTGAGAAAAGAGTTATCCATCAGCATTAGCGTCTTGATGAGGCTATATAGATTTTCTGAGAAAGACATTCCTGCAGAGGCGATAACATAGTTCTCTCCCTGTCATGTGGTATAATTGATAGCACTATTCAAAATTAATGCACTTTGGTGTATAGCAGATTTACATACAGTGTGCCCAAAAAAGAAACCTACCACTTCTGGGATTGCAACCCACATCCAGAATTAGAACTTCAGTCAACAGGGAGGGGTGGGGGTAGCCTCATGGCTGAGGATGTAGTAAAGACAGATAAGACACTGTTTTATAACAAGACACTGGTCATAAAATTAGGCTTAACAAACCACAGTTCTGAAAGTAAGAACTTAGAAATGTGCTCTAAGGAAGCCCATATTTCTTATGGGCATTATCTCTTGCATTTATTTCATTACTCTGAGCTAATAGTTCCCATTGGTAGCTCTGTTTGAGCTCTTATAAACCTGCTAGCATATGCACTTAAGAAATATTACATTAATAGGGGATTTATATTGGTCTTCTATGGATTTGATTAACACCAAGACAGTTTAATAGACACAGGGTGGCAAGAACAATAAAAACAACCTTACCAGCATATATAGTCAAAAGTAATGATCCTTATGGGGGCAGTGAGTATAAAAGACAGAGTCAAATGAGGGAGAAGCAGAAAGATGGAAGGAAATGGGCCCAGGTAGGCTGGTGCGCTTAGAGAAGCTGATGCTGAAGCAGTAGGTTGTCGTATCCCCTTTGAGGACTGGACTAGGAGAAAGAAGTGCTTTTCTGTGGTGCTGGAAATAACTTGCCAAATGGGTAAAATAGCCCCCCCCCCCTTATTCCTGGTTCCCTAGCAGATAGAACAAGACTTTTGAACACATAAAAATATTGGTTCAGAGCCTGTCTCTTCTACTTGTTCTATGTAGTAATTTTAGACATTATTTAACCTCCTAGAGTATAAGTCTCCTTATGCATACAATGAAGCCAAGCAAACTGTTGTGTAGAATCATTGTGAGGAATAAATCAGATAAGGTATTTCAAGGAGTCAGTGTGATGGCCGGAAGAGGATTTCATGGACAGTGCTGAAGTTGCAGCCTGCACCTGGCATGCCATGGAGCCCCTTAATTTCTGAGGTCCCTGTCTCCCTCCCAGATGCCATTTGCCCTGTTCTCACCACCAGGATCCATTCCTAGTTCCTCTCTGTACTCCACCATAAGTCCCTAGATTTGTTCTGTCTGACACACACAAACCCATTAAGTCTAATGAGTACCCATTCTGACATTATGCTGCTTAAACATGGCCAGTGTGCCTAATGATTTTGCTTTTAATAATGACTCTGTATTTCTAAAAGTTAGCAGAGCCAACAAATATTTTAATATTCCTGAAATCCAGATAGTCACAGTTAATTTTCTGCCAACACTTTTGAGCACTGATCACGTGCAGGATGCAGCACTAGTCTCTACAAGGAGATAATAACGTGAGCGTTGCCCTAGCTCTACCCTTAAAGTTAGGCCATAGGTCAGCAATTTCAAGCCTTTTTCATCTCATGGCACACATAAACTAATTTACTAAAATTCAGAGGCACACCAAAATATATATAATTTCCCAATCTGACAAAAAAAAAGTATAATTTTGATTCATTTGCAATAGGATAGCTGTTGTTGTGTTGGCTTTTGTAATTTTTGTTGTTGTTTTATTTGACAATCTGCAAGGGTGGGTGATATCATTTGATCTGGCCCTGTCAAGGCATTAGGAGTGAGTTAATTAAATGTTTGACATACAGCAGGCTAATTTTTAAGTTTGTAATGTTGCATGGCCCATAAATGAATGTTATAAATATCCAAATGGCCCTTGGCAAAAAAATGGTTCCCCACCCCTGAAGAGAAAAGAGGTCAGTGCCCCTGACCAAATGGTTAGGTATTGATCGCAAGATTCAAAAACTCTTGTGGCACACCAGTGTGCTGCAGTGCACTGGTTGAAAATCGCTGCCTGAGATCAAAGCCTCCCATTAAATAGGCCAAAAAGAGCCACTAAGTGCTATTTTCCATGACTATGAGTCAGATCTATTCAGTTAACCAAATGTTGTCAGGCCCATCATGATGCGAGATTTGGGGCTACTTGCTTTGAAAATAGATCTGAATATGACATACACTCTGCCATCATGGAGCAGGTGAATTAGTGATTAAGAGAGGAAAGTAAAAACATATTACCTCAACATTGTAGGCTAAATGTTGTAGTTGAACAATGCACTATGATGGACTAGAGAGTAAGGAAAGCCTTGAGAAAACAATGACCTGCACAAGGTATGTTTCATGGATTCGAGGTAGAGGGCATTATTGGGGAAAATGTGGGGACATCTGTAATACTTTCACTAATAAAGGTAAATTTTAAAAAATAAAATAAAAAGACTTCTAATGATAGCTATCACATTTTAAACCTGTGAGAATCAAAAGGAATGCTTCACTCAATGTTTAGCAAAGAGTAGGTAATCAATATTAATTTTATTACAAAATGACACTTATAATACTTATTATCTTTAATAAGTAATAATTACTAAGTGGAACTAACTTACTAAGAAAGGGCATTCCAGTAAGAAGGAAAATAAGAGCTAAGGTGTAGATTTTTTTTTAAAGTAAGTTGCATATAAGGTAACTACATACTGTTGTATTCATACAGCTAGAGGCCTGATGCACGAAATTTATGCAAGTGGCTTGGCCCTCGTGGCCCCGCCCACTGGTCTTTCCAGAAGGTCATTCTGGAAGGTTGTTCCACCATCCAGTCTAATTTGCATATTAGCTCTTTATTATATAGGATAGAATCAGGCTAAGGGCTGATGAAAATTGAGTATGGCCAGGCTGGCTAATAGCACGTGTATCATGCCAGGCAACCCTGATTTTATCCTGTATAAGTAGGCATGGTTTTAAGGGAACAAATGACTTAGTCAGATTTATTTTTAGAAAGACTACTGGGCAACCACATGGAAGATTGATTTTAGAGGTTGAGGCAAGAGACAGGAAAAATAGTTAAAGGTCTGTTATGGTTCGTCTGGTGAGGAGTAATGAAGGCCTGAACTTTGGGAGGGGCTGTAAGAAAAGAAAAGAAAAAAAAAAGAAGAAAAAGAGGAGTGCCCACAGAGGAAACTATGGAGAGATGATATAGATGATTTACTTGGTGATTTAGGTGATGAAAATAAAAAGATCAATGAGAACACCTTGATTTCTGTCTGGATGACTGGTGGCATGGGCAGCAACAGTTCAGTTTGGGGCATTAAAGGGCCAACTGGAGAGGTCCAACAGGCATTTTTATACATGAATCTGAAGCTCAGGTAAAGCATCACAGTTGGAAATAGTAGTTTGGGAGTCATGCAAATACAGAACGTAATACTCCTAACAGTGAAGGAGATTTCTTGAATAAGGCCTCTAGATAAGTAGAAGGCAAAGTGTAAAACTGATTAGAGATTTGGAACATTAAATATGGACTAGTTTTATGTAAAAAAAAGTGGCAATATCAGAGTGGTCTTCAGGAGCTTAAAGCTGATAGCTGTCCACAGCAGTTTTCAAACAATAGTGTGCATGACAAACAATCGGGGATCCTTTAAAAATGAAGATTTCTTGGCTCTACTAGGGCATATTGATTGAGTATATACAGTATGGAGCCTAAAAACATTGCACTTCCTAGGAAGCATCAAGATGGTCAGAGGCAGAAGGTTTATGCTTTGAGAAACACAGATGCTGTTACTGTGTGGATGGGAGAGGACTGGACCCAGGGAACTTGGTCATCGAAGTGTTATGCTTAATGAACTAGGTGTGAGCCACCTCTAGATTTGCTTGGCAGGTAACCAACAACAAAAAGAAATTCTTGTCACCAATCTTCAGTTATTTCCTGAGCCAAAAATATCACCTAAACCCATGTCAAAACTTCACACAACCAGAACAGAGTTTGCAGGCACAAATAAAAAGTCAGGCTGGGGAAAATGAAGGAAATCCAATGCTATATATTTGTATTCTGTCACTGAGGCACTGTCTAATGTTGCTGTAACTATGATGTATAGGTCTATCAAAGCATGTGTTACCATGGTCTGAATTTCCCGACTGGAGAAAAATGATTAATGTAGAGATTTGCATTCAATGTGGGCTTGGACATCAATATTTCAACTTAGGTAAACAGGAACTTTACCTAATTTATTGGCTCTCATTATGGATGGCTTGTAGAAGCCAAATTCCCCTTCTGCCTCCAAAATGACCTTTCATGCTCTACAAATCAATCTAGAAGAAGTGAAGCAAGTTGCTTAATATTTTAGGGAGAAAAAAAAATGACTTCACATGCCAGAGACTTAATTGTTGTGATTTTGACCCATTTTGAAATTAGTTAACATTTGCTTCAGGCCTCTGACTTCATGCATTATTTATTTTCATCTTGGCCTTGCTTAAATCTCTTCATGTATAGTATGCACATAACATGTGAGATGCTTTTCTAAATACTGTGCTTGAATAATAACATTTTGAGGCAAAAAATGTAAAGACCAAAATGTGTCTCCTCTGCGCACATGAATGGTTGCACACACACACCCTATATAATAAAAGCTTAATATGCTAAGTGTCCAGTCGTCCAGTCGCCTGTGCAACCAATCAAAGCATAATATGCTAATGATATGCTAAGGCTGCTCAACTGCTTGCTATGATGTGCACTGACCTCGAGGGGGCAATCAGTCGACCAGTTGACCAGTTGTTATGACATGCACTAATCACCAGGGGGCAGGCACTCCAACTGGTAGGTTAGCTTGCTGCTGGGGTCCAGCTGATCAGGACTGAGCAAGAAGGGCCGACATGCCCTGGAGCCCTCCTGCAGTCCCTCCTTGGCTGGCCAACCTCCTGCATCCCTCAATGGCCCCAATTGTGCACCGGTGGGGTCCCTTGGCCTGGCCTGTGCCCTCTCACAATCTGGAACCCCTCAGGGGATATTGGAGAGCCAGTTTCAGCCCAATACTGCAGGCCAGGCTGAGGGACCCCACTGGTGCACAAATTCGTGCACCAGGCCTCTGGTATTATATAAGACCACACTTCCTTTGGGGTGTATTTTAGCTCTCATTAGAAGAGTTTCTAAATATTACAGCTAGCATTACAGAGCAATTTCCCTGTAAAAGTTCCATGTTGCAAGGTATCTCAGAAGTTAAAGGGTAACAATGCCAAAACCTATGCATATGATTCCTGGAGTCTGGGGTCAGCCTATGCTGTCATTCACTGTCAAAACTGCAGCATGCAGGGGGCATATTGCACCTTTTCCTTTCTCATGAGAACATGTTTCTTCCCACAAAGGTCAATGTCTTTATGGCATTAAATCTGCTAGGCTGTTGTGATGGTATGAATCCCAAGAAGAAGGCATCTCATCAGCTGTCTGTCTCAGATGCATGGTTTGCACAGCTTTTTGTAGTAAAGGGTCAAGCCCTGCATCTTGTCTCTTAACGGACACCGTCAGCTTTGGTCTATCCTGTCATAACCTGTGTGCTCCTGTGAGTAATCACTTACACTTGGCCTTGAAAATGACTATCCCATTACCTGGTCTATGTAATCATTGGAGATGAGTGCTTCTGGGATCATTAAACCAGCTATACTCTCCCGCCAGCCTAGGAACTCTCAGAGCTTGCATGGGAAAAGGTTATCCAGGAGGACATTCCACAAGCCAACTCTATGGGAGGAGGGCTGCTTAAAGGCCCTCACACAAAAATGTTCAGGAACTCCTGGAATATTTACCACCTTCTAATCACCTACATTTCTTTTAGGTTTGACACTTACTTAAAGTTAAACAAAAACCAGTGTATAGATGAGCTGCTCTCAACAGCTGCTTCCCAGATGTACAGAAATAACCATTGCAGCTGTCTGAAATGAAGGCATTTGCATTTGCATCGGTTTGGATTAAATCCTTCATTGGTTTGGGTCATCATTTATGTACAAAGCTCATAGAACAAAATATGTGCATGTCCAAAGCAGCGGCTTTAAATATTTAAGCAAGGACATAGAAATTCTGGGGATTCCTTTGCCTGGTAAAATGCAGTTTTACTGAAGATGATTTTCATTGCACAGACTTTAACTGAGAACCTAGTTTGTTCACTGAACCTTTTTTCTTTCTTTCTTTCTTTCTTTCTTTCTTTCTTTCTTTCTTTCTTTCTTTCTTTCTTTCTTTCTTTCTCTCTTTCTTTCTCTCTTTCTTCTCTCTTCTCTCTCTCTCTCTCTCTCTCTCTCTCTCTCTCTCTCTCTCTCTCTCTCTCTCCTTCCTTCCTTCCTTCCTTCCTTCCTTCCTTCCTTCCTTCCTTCCTTCCTTCCTTCCTTCCTTCCTTCCTTCAACATTCTCTTTGTATTTTTCTTTTCTTTGTAGACTAAAACCCCACCAGATTTTCCAACTTAATTGTTATCTTCTCTTGAAATCTTGCTCTAGTTCCTGAGCTAGATTTAATGGATATCTTCCCTCAGGAATTTAGAGCCAAGTTTGCCTATAGTTGAATATGATGCTCTCATTTCCTCACAGAGCTCACTGAAGTAAATGCTTATGGTATCTGAATGCCAATAGAAATGAAGGGAGGGAGGAAGGAAGATGCATTTCTGTTAACTCAAATATATAGTTGTTAAGAAAATATTTATATAATTTATAATTCAGAAGCCCTTTAACTTTAGTGCTGAAAGTATCATTTTAATATTCTAACCTATTTTTTAGTGTGAAGCTTATCAAAATTCTTTGATAATTTTTAGATGCAAACTGAAGCCTGATATATCCAAATCAACTTTCTTTCACATCCTGATTTTTTATGAAGGACAAAGCCTTTATTTTTTTTAACTTCTTTTCTTTAAAATTCAGACCCCTAGGTCCCCCCAGTATTTTGTGTTTTTTTTCTCTTATTTTCTCTCATAGTTTTGCTTACCCCAGCAATTATATTCCCTTTCTCTCAAGCACTGTACCACTCTCCCAGCCCTGGCCAGGGTTTTCATATTGGCTTTCTTTCCCGGTCTTATGTTAATAAGACTGATGTTTATTTATACCAACAAACCCAGGTTATCTTCTTAATGTGAAAAATATCATTTATGGCTAAAGCCCCAGATGACCTACAAATACTTGAAATACAACATGTTTGAGACTGAATGTATTGGCTTTCCTGCCAGGACTACTCTTTCTATGTATCCCATTTGGTTAATGGAGCAACCATCATCCATCCAGACCCCAAAACCACAGGGCTCTGTGTCTTCCACAGTTTCTCCCCGGCCTTAACCCTTCACGCCCAGTCACCACACCTGTCAATCCTGACTCAAAAAATGTCTTTCAACCCTACCTCTCCTCTAACACCCTCAGCATCTTTTACATGAATTCATTTTTGTCAGCTTTACATGCTATAGGCTCATTTTCTGCAATGCCACAGGCATCCTCTTCCTTAAGATAAACACATAAAACAAATAAGTGTGTGTGTGTGTGTGTGTGTGTGTGTGTGTGTGTGTGTGTGTGTGTGTTTCCCACCCCCCTCTTCAGGAAAAGTCCTTTTTTTAATTAAGTATGGCATTCATTTATTCATAGTTTTTCTCATCTGAAGCTGACTTCCATCTTCATCCTCTACCACTCCAAACCCCTCAATGTACCCCAGCTTTAAAAGCACCACATTTTCTAAATATATAGCCTTCTTGAAATGTTTAGGCATAGCATATCTATGCACTCTCCCAAGCTCCTATATATGCAGTTTCTCTGCCAGGTGTGCCTTTTATTTGCCTGCTGAACTGCTCATCCTTGGAGTGTGAGTTCTTTTTTTTTTTTTTAATATATTATTGATTTTTTACAGAGAGAAAGGGAGAGAGAGAGTTATAAACATCGATGAGAGAGAAACATCAATCAGCTGCCTCCTGCACATCTCCCACTGGGGATATGCCCGCAACCCAGGTACATGCCCTTGACCGGAATCGAACCTGGGACCTTTCAGTCTGCAGGCCGACGCTCTATCCACTGAGCCAAACCGGTTTCGGCTGGAGTGTGAGTTCTATGACAATAGTCCTGATTCTTAGAAAGCCCTATTCCTGTGCCCACAGAACTTGGGTTTCCCCCCAGTTAAGAATAGTGTGATTGCTTTTTAAGTTTCTTTCTCTCACTACCAACTTGCAAGCCTCCTCTGAACACAGTCTCTTTTCATCCTCAGTACTTGACGATTTGCCTCAAACTTAATTGTTATTAAATAAATAAAACTTTCATTTTGCTTAACATGAATTTTAAGATTTTATTTTTTTCTGCTTCTATTCTGGTATATAACCTATATTTAGTTCCTTCCGTTGTCTTTTAGCATAGTTTTTATTCATAATTAAATAGAGATGAATGAGTTCACTATGCATACATGAAGGGGTGCCAAACCTTTTACATATATGTTAAATTCTAATCTTTTAGTTTCTTTCCCTAATGAAAAAATTAACCACACAAAATTTTACTTATTCAAGGATTTCTTTTTTCATTCATAAGCTCTTATCAGAAACACAATTTGCGCCAGAAACTGCAGAACAATTAGAGTGCATAACTTATTGTAATACCATTAAATATGAAGACCTATTGATTCAGTGCCAGGTGATTTGCTAGTAAAAAAAGTCAAGTAATTCCAAAATAGACATCAGTCATTATTCATCTCTCTCAAAGACCAATAAAGAAGATTGGAATACATGGTCCCTAAACCTCTTAAAATTCTCTTATATCCTGTTCATTTGTAGCACTTTCTTATCCCTGGAATCCCTTATTCACTAACCAAAAAACTAACCAACTAATTAACTTTCTCTCTTCCATACCTTCTTTCTCTCCTATTTATCCTTTTTGTCTATCTGATTCTGCTGACCCTTAGATTTGCTACACTAGCCTCTTACTGTGTCTTCTCCTTCTAAACAGTGTATTTCCTCTTCCTCTGTTTTTCTCCTGAGAATAAACTCTTTTAACCCATTTTTCCTATTCCCTCCTTTTCTTCTAACTTTATAGTTCTGTGTTCTCTATCAATTGGTCCAATTCTGCATCACAAATGGCCAGAAACTAGTCAGAACATGAAAGAACCATGTTCAAATGAAAGGGCATGATCTAGAGAAGTTGAGTTATCTAAGTGAGCAAAACCACATGTTTTTTTATGTGTTTGTTTTATTTTAATCAGAGAATAGAGTGGTTTTGAACATACCTGTTAATCTTTATCTCATCAGTGACTAAGATATGGTCAACCTCCTTTACACACTATAGTATGATGGGGAAAAGGAACATACTAAACCATCAACTATCATATTATATTAAAATTGCTATGATTGAATTATGTTCAGGTATTTCTGAGGATACCTCTAAAGGCACCTGCTTTAGCCTTAGTTTAGGAAGAAACAGAGAAAAAGAGTGTCAGGAAATGATTGCTGGTTGTGATGGATAATTTTAAAATGATCTATTTGTTTGGTCATTACATGCAAATCTGAGTTTGAACCTAGAAGGGAAATAAGATGATGAATTTAATATGTTCAGGATTCATCATAGAAACATATTGATCACTGATCAGCATTTTTAGTTCAGATTCCTACACTGGAGGTATTGGGAAGATGACAACCTAGATGGATTATAACTTTCACAGTGTCCTTTGCAAATATAAGAAACTTTTTTTTTTCTCTTTCTAGTGTAAGTTCCTGTGCCAATTTGTCTCCTCGCATTATCTTAATAAAGATTGATTCCTAATACTACCATTTGATGTGTCTTAGAACTAGTAAAGTATAAAGTATCTTTTGAAATGTTACATAAAGCATGAAAGAACAATTATACTAAAGAAAGAAATGTAATGATAGGGCTGGGTATATTTGAGTAAAAATGTTTACACTAATAATTTAAACACACAGAAATGAAAAGACTTTTCAACCTTTGTGAATATAAGTATCTCAATGTTTGACATGGTAGGGATATTAACATACAAGTCATGATCTTAAGTCATAAAAGTTAATATAATTTGAAGGTGTTGAGTTCTAGCATCTTAGAGAAATCTGATGGTTTCTACTGAAATCACTTGTGCTCTTAATCCTTTCATAAAGAATAAAAAGGCATATCAATCATAATCACCTATGCATTTCTTAGAAATGATATTAAACATAGGCAAATGGAAGGCTGCTCTATTACAGTTAAAAATATAAACCTAGTGTGAATGTTTTCAGGATTCTTTCATGCTGAGGAAAATGCTCTTGCTGAAGTATATGATTACAGATTTAGGATTAGACTCATCACTTTCAAACCAGCTTGAATTCAAGTTGCTCATTAACATGTGGATGATACCTTTGGAGAAGTCACATCATGGAAGAACATATGTTGTACTTGCTATGTCAGAGGCATTTTGTAATTAGCCTGGATTCATTTGACAGACCTCACTCTGCATTAGCAAGGTAGGATACTGCTCAGACTCTTTGCATTCAGAAAATTGAAGATAGAGAGATGAAATGACTTTCAAACGACTCTTGTTTCATCTGGTCAGGTCTTTTCTGAAGGCTAAACTCGATGTAGATCTCAATTCTGTAGGTGGTGTTTGAGTCATATGATAGAAACCTTATTTTCTTTTACTACATTTTTGTTCTCTTCCTTAATGATAGAGTGGAATTGTTATTTTTACTGAAAGAACCACTCTTGTCTGAATGCTTTATAATTTTTTGCCCTACTCATTCTACTCCTATATTTCTCCTTTCCTAGAGAAATAACATTTTTACTGGACTGATTGGACTGAAAGGCACGGCTGAATGAGGTAAGCCATTGGAGCGTCGCTATTCACACCCGCATAGTCAACGCATAATCCTGCGATGAAGCTACATTTAATCAATCTGGCTTTACAATGTGTTCAGGCCACACCCTGCTTCCCTCCTTGGTCAGATCCTCATTAAGGACTGAATTTAATAAAGCAAACAGTGCAGATAGGTAGAGCAATAACTAGTTTGGTCTGTTGGCCTCAAATTGGTCAGCAAGTTTGGCAGTGGCTACATGTACAGAAAATATATAAACAATTTATTTGGGCCAACTGGACATTGTCCAGTAAAGGTGAGATTGTGCTGAGATGTAGTGGCACTGGGAATTTGTCCACTTGTCTGAGAAGATGGAAACACAGGAGGCTATAGTGTCTCAGCACACTTCCTGCCCATTTGTGGAGACAGAAGGCAGACCATCCTCTCAGTCTGCTGAGCAGAAGCAGTCTAGAAACAACACATCCTATGAAATAGAGTCTGAATCAAGGGAAATAAGAATGGATTGGGCAGCGCCAGAATAAGGTGTAGGTCCAGCATTGAGTACTGAATTCTTGGCCTTATTGTCTCTGGTTTTAAAATTACTTTTCGAGGGTAAGCTACATTACATTTTTTTAAAGAAATAGGGGAATACATAGGTAAACTCTTAAAAATATTTATGCCCATTGGTCTGCTAATTCAGTTCAAGAGAACCTCTTTTAAGAAAACCATCAAACAGAAGTACTAATATTTATCTCTTTAAAAAAAAAAACTATAACATTATTTATAATAATAAAGCACTAGCAGGAAAAAAACAAACAAACAAAAAACAACTATTACCCAATGACTCAAAGCTTGTTAAATAATGACATAGGCAAATAATGGAGTATTATGTAGTTGTTAAAATTATGTTTTTGAGAAAAAAAATTATCCCAGTAGAAAATGTTGAGGCACATGAAAAAGCAATAGTCAACATTATCTATACTGGAGCATGAACTTGGATGGAAAGAAAATGTGGCAGTTTGTTTTTTAAGATGCAGATGTATTCACATTATAACATCTCTGATAATCAGCTTATGTCCAATAATTAATGGCATCTTCTAGATATGATTGGGGACATTTTTTAGTGGTGCATTAAATAATGTTGCAGCTCTCTATCAATGGCATCTTAGATTTTGGAAAAAATCAGCATGCTAATATAATTATGTCAAATTTCACTACTTAGTGTACAAATGCACTTTTTTCCCCACAATGAATATTTATTGTACATTTAGAAAGGAGACAATTTTGCTTCAATCAATGCCATAGGACATTCTCTATATCCTGACCCAGCAAAATTTTTGCTGATCCAGGATTATTTACTCAACACCCAAACAAGTTTCTAGGGTCTATCTGGGGTGAAAGATTCAGGTGGCACAAAATTAATTTTTTTTTTCCAAATTTGTGTTTGGAAACCTAAAATACTTAGGTCTGTCCGTAGATTTATCTGCCTGTCACCAGCAGGAGCCCCTCATTCATCACAATTCACTCAGAGCTTTTGGTATGCTTGTGCCTTCCCATCAATTTCTCCTCAAGTCTGAGCCCCTTTCTCATGACCCACTTGATCTGGCTTTCTCTATTACTACCTTCCACAAACACAGATAAAATATGCTAATGAATGTTCAATATGGGGCTGGAGACTAAATGGGAAGGGTGTGGCTTGGAATTTACAAAGCTTTAGAGTAGAACATGCTTCTGCCTCTGGCTCACTGTGTGACCTGGGAAAGTTACCTCACTGTAAGCCAGTTTCTTCTTCTGTGAAATGGAGATAATAATAGGAATCTCATATGGATATGGCACACATTTCATAAGCTAATGTGTGTAAAGCAAATAATACATGCTCATATGGCTAATAAAAGTTTATTTTCTCATTCCTTTTTTAATTGATATGTGGTTCTTCCAAATAGACACTACCTCCTACACAGTCCTCTAAAATGATTCTCATCAACTCACACTTGATTTATTTCAAGGCCAGAAGACTTCCAGTGCTCTTTGCTAATGAGGAAACCTTACCAAGCACTTCTTCCACTTTCACATAAAAACTCCTTCAGAGGACTACAATTTCTGATTTATACCCTGCAATCACCTTTTCTCAATTATATTTTCCTGTATAACCAAATTAATTCTCTTGAATTCTTGCCTGATTTCCGCTCTGTTGAACCATTATCTCCTCTGTACTCTTATAGGTGTAGAGGGGAGAGAACAGACAGAAAAGTGTGTTAGTTTAGGAATAAGGTCTAGTAAGAAGTAAAGTGGTGGGGTAGGCAAGATTAATAAAAGAAAGATGGGTTTTCTTCTTTTATTTTTAACTAAATTTATTATAGTAGCATTTGTTAATAACATCATATAAGTTTCTAGTGTAAAACTTTATAATTCAACACCTGTCTACTCCATTGTGCACTAACCACCCAGGGTTTAGTCTCCTTCTATCACCATATATTTGACCCCCTTTGCCCTCTACATCCACCCCCCACCTCCTTCCCTTCTGGCAACTACCATTCTGTTGTCTGTGTCTATCTATGAGTTTGTTTTATTTGATTATTTGTTGCTTTTTGTTTTATATCACACATATGAGTAAAATCATATGATTCTTGTCCTTTTCTATCTGACTTATTTCACTTAGCATGATAATGTCAACACCCATCCATGTTGTCACAAGTGGTAATATCTCATTTTTTTTTTTTTTTTTTTTTGCTGAGTAGTTTGATCCATGGTTAAATAAAGAATATGTGTTACATATACACAGTGAAATGCTACCCAGCCATAAAAAGCAGGTTCTTTCTAAGTGACTCAAGCACAGTCTCTGAGTCTTGGAGGGCTGAGATGAGAGCTTATGGTAATACTACCACTTCTCTGTATCACTTTTCAAGGCCATTAGTAATGACTGCAATTGTTATCTCTCTGAGAACTTATTGATTGATCCCACCTCCCTAGCCTTTCTGATCTCCAATTTTCATAACTAATTCTAGTCAACAGTTTTCTTATCTACCTCCTGCACGGCCCCCACTAGGGATTGAGCCTACAACCTGGGCCTGTGTTCTGACCAAGAATCCAACCATGACCTCCTGGTTCATAGGTCAATGTTAAACCACTGAGCCATACCAGACTGGGTCAGTCTTCACCTTTTTTTCATGTTCCTTCTTCCCCATGTTGGCATCAATGGTTTACATGGTAACCTGGCTTTCCCTCTACCAAACCAATCTGATTAAACCCCACATTTCCTTTTAATCTGCTCAAAAGTATTCCTTATATTCAGCCTCTAAAATTTTTCAAAGTGACCTTCAGATCTCTTTATTATGATGTTAGGCTTTACTTTGTCCATTCATCCTCTCAAATTTGCCCTCAGTCTCCTATTGAATTTGGATGAAAACTTGCTAGCTTGGGAATCAGGAGATCATAGCCTCTCCCTCTCTCCAGAAGGAAATAGACAACTCAAATAACATTGCATGTATAAAGATTAAATCACAATATTCCAAGTTACCTTCTATCTGGAAGGCTGCATGGTTTTATACCGGGAGTGTCATGGTGCTGTGCCATAAGGAATTCCATTTTCAAATCAAGCTCTTTCCTTCCAAAAGGGGTTTATAAATCTTTGCCATTATTGAAAAATGCTGATTCCATAGGGTGAACCAAACCACATGAAAAGCATCACAAAGGATTTCACAATAATAAAGGATTAAGTCTGCAAAAATAAACAAACAAACAAAAAACACACAGAAAAAATGCAATTTTAGAAATAAGTTCCTCTAGTAAGAAGCAGACATCCTAAAGTAGACCAGAGGGGCAAAGAAAAGTGGGTAACAAAGGAATGGAATGCCTTTTCTCAACAGAGTAGATTTACTCCCACAACCACAGATGGTTCAGGATTATCGCTAAATTCTTTAACAAGAAGGAATTGGAATTTAGTAACAGAGCCCGTTGGATAGGCTGCAGAGTAGCCTCATGTTTTACTTGTAGCCTGTTCTAGAGAGCCAACATTCTTTAAGTGAAGTCAAGCCAAAGGAAAAAAAAATATATATATGCAATATAGGCCATGAAAATGATAACATTTTCTACTATTTACTCATCCTTGTCAGGCAGTGCATTGAATACATGGATTCTTTAATTTTACAACCTCCTCTGGAAGGATACTCTTTTATTTATTTATTTTATTTGTCTATTCATTTATTTATTTATTTTTAGTGAGTCTCAGAAAATTAAATTAGCTTGCTAAAAGCTCCTAATCTAGTAGCACATAACTTTTGGGTTTGAATGCCGTGGTATTTGACAGGATATACTGAGCTCTTAACCAGAGGTCCCATGGCCTTGCATAGGACTGGCTGTGAAGAGTGAAGATAGGATTTAATTGGGATGGTTAGGCAGAGTAAAGGGGGCACGGGGGAGGGCGGTGCTAGAAGCCTACAGAGGTGGTAAGGGCAAAGGAGCTTAGGAAGTTGTACAAAGCAGTCAGTTCCTGCCACCCATTCTTGCTTTCTCATCGCCTCTTCCTATCTCTCCTCTGCCCAGTTCTATCTCCCTACCCTCAGCATTTGTTGCACAGAGACCATACTAATCTCCCCCTAACTCTCACTGAGTAACAGTTTTGCATTTTTGTTATGTAGTGGATGTATCTCTGCCTGAAGCCTCCCAAACACTTCTCGCTTTAAAGGAAAGCATCTATGTCTTGTTTGCTGCTTGAATGTATGAACTATTATTGTGTTTACTTTTGGGGATTGAAACCAATCTCATAAAAAAATTACCTCTTTTAAGGGAAGAAGGATGTCAGCTCTCCCTTGCGTTCAGCCATACAAACTTCTCTGAGTCACAGTGAACAACTTTGAGCAAGTCACTCTCAGTTTCTTTCTCCTGCTTGTGCTAGGCACTTGTGGTGAAAGAGGCCACTCCAGGTATGTTTCATCACTCAAATAGTAAAGCCTTTTATGCTCTTTGCTTCTGTTCATTCTTTCCTTTTAACCTAACAAAACTTCTTAAATTATAAATTAGGGGGTTGAGATGTGTTTTGTTTTTTTTTTCTCTCTTCAAGATAAGGGGAACATTTATGACTTAAAAACAAAAACTAAAAAACAACCTGTTAGTGTAGTAGTGGAGTAGACCATTTGGCATGTGGCACCTGATATTCTGAGAAAGATGCTATCTTTACCATGCCTTCTTATAGAGGTGTATGTTTTTAAATATAGTGAAACAAGGTAGTCATTTTTACTTAGAAGATGAAACAACATTTTAAATCCTCTTTCAACAGCCTTGAGAATGTATAATCATCTGTTTGTTTGTTTTTGTTTTTTTTAAATCCAACACTGGTTGTGCCTCCTATGATTTTTCTAGTAGATCAGCTGGTACATAATTATGTTTTGCCCTTGAAACAGATGAAAAGAAGAATGGTAGTAAGTCAAGGTATAACACTGGAAGGAATGTAAAGATTGAATCATTTTCTACAATATTGTCCTTTTGGAATACAATTATGTAGTCACTTGAGAGTTTGTCTAGTTTTTTTTGTTTGTTTGTTTTGTTTTTTTTTTTTTTTTTTTTTTTTTTTTTAATTTTCTGATACTTAATTGTGTAACATCCTTTAGGAAGCCGTCCTTGGCTGTTTGGCCTCCTAGGTCTAGGTGGCCATCTTCTGAGCTCTCCTGTCCTGAAGTGCACTCCTATATGGAATGATTCAATACATTGAATTGTGATTAAGCATCTGTCTAGCCAACTAGATACTGAACTCCTTGAGAGCAGTAAGCCACACCTTTTTCTCTTGTTATCTACTAGCACTGTATGAGGCAGAGTGAATACTCAGTACGTGGTTTTGGAAATGAACTGAACTTGTCTGTGATGTATGACCAACGGTGGTGACACTTATCTGGAATGCCTTTCTTCCCTTCAGGGAACTAAAAAAGGTTAGAGGCAAATTCCAACATACAAATAAAATGATGGATATGAAAAAAAGAACCTACGTAATTTCTTCCTTTCTTGAAAAGCTAAGAAAAAGTGCCAAGATATTATAAGAACAAGTTAGCCCAAATATACTTATGTTTGAACAATTCAGATATATAGTAAGAATCATTTTTTTTTTCTTTCACTGTATCATTCCTGAACCAGAATGAAGAAAATCATACCAACGAGGAGTTAACAGGCCTTTAATTTCCAGAGGGAGATAAAAAAATCAAATAATAACAACCAGAAAAGCCCTTAGATGTTCATAGCATGATGATCTCAAACATTCTAATTGTACCCTCTGATTTATTCTAAGCTTTAAAAATATTGTTGTGGAATCCAAATTCCTGGCCAAACAGTTGATCCACCCACGATGCACAAACACTAGGACAAGACCTTACAGCAACAACGATGCTTCCCTCTATTAGAATAGACTTTGACACTTTATGAATATTCTCACATATAATGTCTGTGTTCATCTTCATCAAAATCCTGTACGATAGAAAGACCACACCTTGCCATATTATCCCCATTTTACAGATGGCGAAATAAATTCCGAGTACCTCTCCTAGGATAATAAAGTTCTAAATATGTATAGAAATATAAAGCTAGAGCGCTCAACAGCAGTGATGAGAGAGTCAGCCATGAGGAATTCCATTTTTGTCATTGTGGACCCTGCCATAGCATTCATTCGATCCAACACCAGGGATTGATACAGATAAGCAAGATTTATATCTGACTTACATAATTTAAGGCATGCAGCTGGAATTCTTGTAATTCGACAAGCATTTATTGAGTTCCTTCTATAAAGTAGAGTCACATATTAGATGTACAAAGCATAGAAATAAATATTGCTTACTAAATTTTTAAATATTTCTAATTACAGGAAGAAAATTTAAAAAAATATATATTTCTTATTGATTTCAGTGAGGAAGGGAGAGGGAGAGAGAGCTAGAAACATCAATGATGAGAGAGAATCATGGATCTGCCTCCTGCACGCCCCAGACCAGAGATCGAGTCTGCAATCCGGGCATGTGCCTTGACCAGGAATGGAACTGTGACCTTCTGATTAATAGGTTGATGCTCAACTACTGAGTCATGCTCGCTGGGCAGGAAGAAAAGTTTTTATTTGAACTTCTCATAAAATCCTAAGGCACCATTATGTCTACTTTTTTTGCAATATGTCCAAGATAACAAAGCAAAAAGGTGTTGGAGCTGGAACTTGAGGCCAGTGCTGCCCAGCTCCCAGCCCACTTCATGACATCACCCTGCCTCCCTTAAGATGCAGCAGAGAATGCTTTTATGAACAAGTCTCTTTGGAGAACCTAGGTAGGTCTTTGAAGTAAAATATATTTGAAGATAAAACACAATTTCCAAGTAGTAGTCATTGTTAACTTATAATTGAAAGCAAGCCTGGAGAGATGCTGCAAACTAGCGTCTTCTGACACAAAAGAAGTCTGCAGACCTGTGGTTGTGGTTCCAATTCTCACTTTGTAAACAGGCAGGCTTACCTGATTTGTTTCTTTCTTGCTTTTGTTTCTTTGAAATTGGTGTCAGTTTCATTCATGGCAGGAAATTGGTTGTTCCATGATATAAAAATCACACATTTGTCTCACCTGTTCAGCTGAATTTAAAATGACAGGACTTGCCTTGTGGGAATTTTATATAAATCATGTCTGTCTGAATATAGATTAATTTGGTCTAAAGTTATTATAATGACAGGGTTCTTGCATGCCAACTACAGGATATGATAATAGAAAGAATATGGGGATTCAGGAATCTGCTGCACTCATGGTTAAGCTAAGTGACCTTGAAGAAGTAATTCCTTCCCTCTGAGCCTTGGTTTGTTTTTAAATTGAGACAAAGATCAGCTGAGATCTAAAAGACTATAAATAGAAGGTTGTATTATTATCATCATTATCCCTTTCATTAACAGAACAGTATTAGAAAATATTTTGATAAAAGAAAAAGCAATGTTTTCCCTTACTATAGTTATGAACATTTAGATCAATTTATCCACAGAAAGAAAGAGAAACAGCACTCAGCAAAATGCAAAAATCTGCGAAAGATTTCCTCAGGATCATAGGTCTCCACTTCCTCTCGCCTTCCTGTTTTTCATTACCTAAGGATTATCTTTTCCTTTCTCCATTCCTTTCTGCTCTAATCCCTTCACCCAGCAGAAAAGCAAAGGATGGGGTGATTAGTCTTTTGTACTCCTTTCTGTTTCCTATGGGTATGGTGTGGAATAGGGGATGACTGCAGGGGCAAGCTAGAATTTAACAAGCAGTTGACAAAGCCTCTCAGGACAGACTCAGAGATAAGAAAGAAGAATGTGAGGTAAATGCGCTGTGATCCAGTATCTTAAAGGCCAGGGGATGGCAGACCATAAAAGAAAGATCACAGACAGGACTGCACCGGTGGCTGGAGCCCTGCTTTCACAGTGATAGAGAATGAAAGCTTTCAACCTTCATCATTTTCATTTAAAACAGGGGACATATCTCTTTATCTCATAGGGTAGATGCAGGGATTATAGGAAATAGTGCATGCAAAATTGCATTGGAAACTATACAGTTCTACACAAATGTTATTATTATTCCTGTTTACCTTCATCCTTGCTTTTCCAAATGTAGCTTATTGAAGCATGGACTGGCACAATGGTTTGCCTGTACTGAACACTCACTACTTTTCAGTTCTGGTTCACAGTGCTTCACAGGAATTAACTTAATCATCACTTCTTAGCAAATTCTTCTTGCAGATCATTCATATGGTGCTCTGCACTCTTTGTTAAATATGCCTTATCCTTTTGCTACCCTAAACATCAGGTGTAATAATATAAAAGTAATTTTATTATTTTTTCATTTATTTGTCTGTTAGTTATGCAGATCTAGACTGAAAGCTTGATCTATGCTAGGTATTATGCTGAGTCCTGCAGATCAAATGAACTGGCAATTGGCAGTGCCAGCAAAGGGCATCAGGGAACACTGACTTTGAATGATAATGTTATTACACATAAAACTTTCCTTCCTTCCTTCCTTCCTTCCTTCCTTCCTTCCTTCCTTCCTTCCTTCCTTCCTTCCTTCTTCCCTCCCTCCCTCCTCCCCCTCTTCCTCCTCCTCCCCCTCTTCATCTTCCTCTTCCTCCCCTCTTCGTCATCGTCGTCCTCCTCCTCCTCCTCCTCCTCCTCCTCCTCCTCCTCCTCCTCCTCCTCCTCCTTCTTCTTCTTCTTCTTCTTCTTCTTCTTCTTCTTCTTCTTCTTCTTCTTCTTCTTCATTTATATCTATCTATCTATCTATCTATCTATCTATCTATCTATCTCTCTCTCTCTCTCTCTCATGCACACACACACACACACACATGCGTGCGTGGGGGATTGGGCCTAAACCGGCAGTCGAACATCTGCCAAGGGGTCCCAGATTGGAGAGGGTGCAGGCTGAGCTGAGGAACACCCCCCATACACAAATTTTGTTCACCAGACCTCTAGTCTATATAATAAAAGCCTAAGCACCCATTATGGTGGAATGATCAGAATGACCCATCACTATGATGCACACTGACCATCAGGGGGCAGATGCTCAATGAATGAGCTGCCCCCTGCTTGTCAGTTCACTCCCATAGGGGAGCACCGCTCTGCCAGAAGCCAGGCTCACAGCTGGCGAGTGCATCAGAGATGGTGGGAGCCTCTCCTGCCTCCACAGAAGCACTAAGGAGCAGAGAGCTGAGCAGTAAGGAGCAGTGAGCAGGTGGGCAGTAAGGAGTGAGGTGTCCCAAACTGCATAGGGAGCAGGCCTAAGCCAGCAGTCAGACATCCCCTGAGGGATCATGGACTGTGAGAGGGTGCAGGCCAGGCTGAGGGACCCAACCCCCCCACCGGTGCATGATTTTCGTGCACTGGGCCTCGAGTCTGATAATAAGATTTGTGCCTCCTTTCTGTGGACACACTTTTGTCATTATCTTAATGTAATATTGCTATATTATATGTTTTGTATTACATTCATATGGGTTTGGGTCAACTTCCTACATGTTAGTCTTATCCCCCCCAGTTAGATTTAAAGTGTTTTGGGGGGTCAGCAATTTGTCTTATCTCTATAAGTATATATTATATGCTCTGAATATCTAGCTATGAATGGTGATGTATCAATAACATGGACTCACAATACCTATTGAATACATGGATCTGTAGGTGAGGGTTGTGTTATGGCCCTGATATCAACTATTACTTGTAAACTATAGCTCTTTGGAATACCAGCTTTGCAAACATTAGAATCATCTGAGAACAGATTGTTAGGCCCCGTCTCCATAAAGACCTCAGGAATTTGCCTTTTTAGAAAGAGCCTAGGAAATTGTTATGCTAGGGATTGGGGGATTTTGAGGAACACTGTGAATGACCATGGCTGTAAAGAATGCATGTGTACTATGTAATGTGCTCTTCCTAAATCATAAATTTCATTAATTTGTAAGTAGCTGGGAGGAGTTTTTCTTAAACCTTGTTCAAGTACTAGACTGTGAAATGTTGCAATAGCTACTAGATCCTACATTTGCTAGCTTACTTTTGAAAACTGTTCCTTTATCAAAGCTAATGAGTGGTCTAGAAATAAAGCCAGAAATGGAATCCCTGAATTTTTCCAGTTTATATTTTAGCCCATCTAATGATCAAGACAAAGTCTGATTATTTCAGCCTATCAGCCTGTCTAGCTATAGTGAGAGAGCACGTCAGACAAGTCTAGATCCATTCCATGGTTCCATAACCTACTTGTAACTTCAGCCCTCTTAGTCACAGTATTCTTATCAGTTTTTACAAACTGAGGTCATAACATTCATGTAATTAATATTGTGAGAATTAAAATGATGTATGTGAGCATAACCAGCACATGACTAGTGCTCAGAAAATTTTCAAAACAATAAAAATCTACTCAATATCTACATATCTTCAGATTAAAGAACCGAGAACTTTCTAACCCCTTTATCTGTTCAACTCCTGCTCATTAGTAGAACAAATTTGAAAATAATAAGTCATTTGAAAAGCTCAATGTTAAAGCTATCTTAATTTTATTGAATCTGTCTATGAAAGCATCTTAAATACCAAAGAAAATGGGAAGATAACAAGCTACAAAAAATTTAAGGCATTATTAAATATTTTTAAGCTATTACATTTCTTTCATATACTTCACTTTTCTTTGTTTTTTATACAAAAATCTCAGGGGATAAATAGAGAAACACAAGTATATATTTTTTAAAATTAGGTTTAAGTTCTAAAAAGGAGGAGGCTTTCTTATTAGAATAGACCATTTTCATGCTATATAATAAAAGCCTAATATGCTAAGTGCCTGACCGACCATTCAACCAGTCGCTATGACGGTTATTGACCACCCGGGGGAAAATGCTCAGACTGGTAGGTAAGCTTGCTGCTGGGGTCAAGCTAATGGGGACTGGGCAAGACAAGCTGGATACTCTCTTCAGCCCTCCTGCAGTCTCTGCCTGGCCCTGACCTTACAATGGTGGGGTCCCTCGGCCTGGACTGTGCTCTGGGACTCCTCAAGGGATGTCAGAGAGCCAGTTTCAGCCCAATCTCAAGAGCTCAGGCTGAGGGACCCCACCAGTGCATGAATCCGTGCACCGGGCCTCTAATATAACAATAAAAGAGTAGCATATAAAATAATAAAATGTTAAGATTAGTGAAATAATATGATTAGAAACATGTGATATGTAATACAGTTGCATATATTAAGCAATATGACATAAGCAAAGCAAGTATTATTTAAGACATAAGCAAAGCAAGTGTTATTTTATCTATTTTTCAAATGAGAAAAAACAAGGCTCAGAAACACAGAAATCATTAAATACAGGAGGCAAGACATGAATTCTGGTTAACAAGTCTGTTGTCTTTTTCATTAAAAAAAAAATCATGAAGATAATTACAGTCTTTTAATTATCTTATTCTTTATTCCCCAAGAATAATAAATAATCAACCCAGAACAAGTACAGCTTTTCAAATGATTTATTATAAAACTTTCACAAAGAAAATACTAGTAATATAGAATATTTTTTTTCTAAAAATAGTGAGTATTAATTATGAGGCCAGTCCTACATAAACCTTAAGTAAAGACCTAGGTGAAAGAATGAAATTCAATGAGTGCCTATTCTGGGGTAGCCACTACATGCATAGACTTTTTTTAAATTAATTCTCATACAGAGTCATCACATCTTATACTGATTTTACAGATGGGTAAACTCATGTACAGAGACTATCTTACCCAAGTAGGTTGAAGGGTAAAAAGAGACAAGGTCTAACTTGTAAATTTGATTCATGTGCACAAGCCTCCTGCCTCCCAAGAGGACAACTGAGTTGTCAGGTTGACAATTTCTCCTCCCATACCCCCTTTACAAAAGCAGTGAGGAAGCCCAGCCAAGCCCAGGTACAGCCAGGGAAATCTGTGATGTGTTTATCGCCAGCAGGCCTGCCTAAACCCTTTTGTTTTTCATGAGACAAATAGCATAGTGCTTCAAATATGTATCAGCTCAAGGTTATTCTGTCTAATAAGGAAAATGGAGAAAGAATCAGTTCTAAAAAAGAAGCCATACAGATTATGGGTAGAGAATGCATTCTGTGAAAACTGGTTAAAATCCCATATCTTCCAGGAAGGCAAATGACTCATTCTAGGTGTAAATGGTTAAATCTAGGAAGGGCTTTGAGGGAAAAAAAAACCAAAAAAACAAAAAAAACAAAACACAAACTATTACTTTTAAGGGTAATTGATTCACTAATCCCCAAAGGAAGAACATTATCAATTTTAAATCCTCCAGAAATCTTTGAGTGGCTCTGTAAACTAATACCTGAGTACCACGGAGAGAAACTCCATGGAAATTGATAAGTGAGCTGGCCCCTGGGAACACTGTATAGCCATTATCTGAGCCTGCTGAAACTCCAGCTAAGAAAGGGGGCAGTCAGAGCTTCCCCAAGATTTCCCTATATCCTTTGGGTTTGCTTTGCAATTAGTCTAACATTTTATCCTGTCCCAGAAGTGTGGCATAGTGAGAGAGTCATAGTTTTGGAATCAGACATACAAAAATTCAAATTTTTGGCCAGCCAGAAGCCAAAATTCAGACCCACACTAGTAAGTGGCTCCAAAGCCCTTGCTTTTTATTTGAACCACACTGTGTCCAAAAGCAGTGTGATTTCTTAGAAGCCTATTTGATATACCACCATTGAAATCAACTTATAGATTATAGTTTAAGAAGGGGGGAATTAGTATTTATTAAGTACCTATGGGCCCAACACTTGCTAGGCATTTTCACATCTATATCCATATACAATAGTCTGTATCATACACACACATGCACATGATTACTTACACACACAGTTACATATAACTCTTATAATTGACATAATTCTGCAAGTCAGGTTTCTGAGGAATTAAAATTATTCAGTTAATGAGCTGTTACTGGGATTTGGTTTTAGAGAGTCTTGATTTAATATCAAAGATAGAGTTTGTGCTATCACAACATGTGACTTTAGAATCAATCTCAATTATAATGAAAAGATGAAAGAGTCATTTTAGCATAAAACATCTAGAGCTGTGAATCCATATACAGTCCTGGTGATGTCTATAAGCTCTGTGGAGGTAGGGTGCATTCTTTGTTGTGCACTGCACTGCATGCCATGCACTGTGAAACACAGGCATGTCTAACCACATAATCACTTCGAATGTTAGCATGTGGGCTCTGAACAGTACATGTCTCCAATTATGACATTTTATAGTTAAAAGGTCATTATTCTTGCTGGTAAGTCAATAAATGACACATTGGAAAAAACAATCCTCCCTTATCTGTAGAGGATATCTTCCAAGACCCCCAATGGATGCCTGAAAATGCAATAGTACTGAACACTATCTATACTATTTTTACCTGGACATATATACACTTTATTCTCTTTGGCATATCTGAATTGCCAGCATTGCTACTCTTGCACTTTGGGGCCATGATTAGGTAAAATACATGTCACTTGAACACAAGCACTGTGATAGTTTGACAATCAACCTGATAATTCAGCTGTCCTCTGACTAACTAATGGGAGAGTAGCTTATACATCCCAGAGACGCCAGGCAGGTTGGAGCTGGGCAGCATAAGATTTCATCACAATTCTCAGCACAGCACATAGCTTAAAACTTTTAAATTGTTCATTTCTGGAATTTTCCATTTATTCTTTTTAGATCCCGGGTGACCACAGGTAACTGAAACCATGGAAACCCAAATTGTGGATAAGGGAGGACTAATGTACTAGCTTAAGTTCTGCTGCTTCTCCTTAATTGTTTTTATTTTTCTACAGCAAGGAGGCTTTTCTTTTGATTTTTTATTAGGCTTTCAGCCAAAATGTGAATCAATAGTAATAATACTTAACAATTTTCTACTCCCCTTTTATAAATCCCACCCCTATCTCTCCCCTTTGGGAAGGCACCCACACTTCCCAAACAAAAGATGAGGAAGAAGGAAAGCCCAAGATGGGTATAAGGAAATTCTTTTGGGGATGCAGATGAGATAGGCATGCACCTGGGGCCAGAGACCAAACTTTTGGCTTTGGGTTCTAATTAGTTGGTTGTCACTAATTTAGTCAGTTATCCTATTTTCTTTTAAGTGAAAGGGGAAAAATACACTAACAATCTAGAGAAATAAAACAGGTTTTTCAGGTTCAAGGAGAAGTAGCCACTGCACAGGGTGGAGAGAATGAAATGGTACATGCGAGATCTGAGATGAGAGAGGTATAGCAATCTTTGCATGGATGTCAGTTTGGGTCATGACAAAAATTACACAGATTTTAGACTGCTGTACAACCTACCAAAATTCCTGGCATGTGCACCATATATTTTACAGTGAAATGTCTTGGGATATACATCATCGCTCTAATAATCACCATGTTTAGCTTTTGTGTCACATCAAGATGATAAGTTGGATGAAACAGGAGGGTCAATAATTGGTGGAGAACAGAGCAAGTTGTGAAATGGAGGTCACGTGATCTCCCCAAAATTATGATAAATGATGAATTTCGAATGAAAACAGCATGCAAATTTAAAAGTTTGAAGTCCTTTATTCATAAGAGCTGATGCAGAGTTCAACTAGTCATAAACTCTTTTTTTAAAAAAATCTGATAGAATCCAAAGATTCTCTCATGGAAAATAAATACAAATTTGAAACACATCTATCAGGTTTAAGAGAAAATATGTTGGCAAACAGGGAGCTAAATAAGTAAAAGAGGAGTCTGGCTGGTGTGGCTCAGTGGTTGAGCATTGACCTATGAACCAGGAGGTCATGATTCAATTCCCAAACACATGCCCGGGTTTAGGGCTGGATCCCCAGTGTGGGGCTCGAGGCAGCCAACCATTGATTCTCTCACATTGATGTTTCTATCTCTCTTTCTCCCTTCCTCTCTGAAATCAATAAAAACATATATCCTATTTAATAAAGAGCTAATATGCTAATTAGACTGGATGGTGGAACGATATTCTGGACGATCTTCTGGAACGACCAGTGGGCAGGGCCGTGGGGCAGCCAGGGCTGCAAGGGCTGAGATCCTTGCACGAATTTCATGCGTTGGGCCTCTAGTTTAAATATAAAAAGAAAAGAAAAAGACTAGATGGGGTACATTCAGGGTGTGGGGTGGAGGGGGTCAATGAGGAAAAAAGGAGACATTTGTAATACTTTCAACAATAAAGATAAATTTAAAAATAAAATTAAAAAAAGAAGGATGCCGAGGAAAGGCAAGTTAATCCAATGATATGCAACATTTCCGCCAACAAAATTTTAAACTCTTTAAGGATTTGGTCACAATCTGGGTGAAAGCTGGCTCGGTGTTTGTTTATTTGTTTCTGTCATGTTACCTAATTGTGTTTTATAATTGGTTGCCTATAAATATTTTACTTATTATATTTATACCAGAATTCTAACCAAGGCACACTGGCTTCAAAGTATATGAAACACATGTAAAGTGTTAGTATTAATATGTATCAGAAAGAACAAAACATGACTTTTTTAATAACTAAGATAATACAATTTATTAAGCAACTTCTATTTGTCAGGCTCTATTCTGGGTGATTTATACCCATTATCTGGTTTAATTTTTTGAAGAAAATATCAATATCTTCATTACCCTTCTCCTCCTACACACAGGAAAATATTACATCATTTTTTAGAAAAAAAAATATGTCTGTAATGTATTTTTATTATAGAAGATTTTAAAAGGCATAATCAATTTGGGGGTGATGGCTAAAAAGGCCCTTATTTAGTCCAGACTGATTTAATGTCTTTCCATTTAGACAGGTACCTGGGAGGGAACCAGTGGTAGAGGAGGCAGATTACATTCAGAGATTTGAAATGTTAACACTCATCTTGCTGCCTTAAAAATTTCCATAAAAGTTAATAGAGAGAAAAAATGTGTATTTGGGGGCTCATATTTAGATTCACAGTCTGTACAGAAAAGGGGGTGGGGTTTAGAATCAGACAGATCTAGATTTAAATCCTAAGTAACTCTTTCTAATCAGGCATGTTCAAAAGGTAAGAACCTCAACTTCTAGGCTCTTCTGTGACCAGAGATTAATGATACCTATATATTACATTTTTACAAAAATGAATGCAGCCATACAAGTTAAAGGGTAAAAGAGAGTGCTAGGGAGAGAGAGTGAACACCTGCAAAAGAGCCAAGGTAAGAACAGCCTTCAAGAGATGGAACAAAAGCAGAGAGCCGGGGGAATGTAGGGCAATCGTCAGTTAGCAAGGGGAAGGATTCCTAGAGCAATAGGAAACTCTAAAAGATTTGAAGAAGAAAGTAGCATGCTCTAATGTTCTCATTTTTTTAAGGGCTCCTTGGTTTAAAGTATGCACACAAAAATTGTAGCCTTTTACTTTTAACATTTGCCCAATTTGAGTTCCTACTAATTATCAAGCACTGTATTCGCATTTTTATTCTATATTACTTTATTTTTGTAACAGTTCTGTAAAAACTTTAACCTAAAATAGTTTACATTATACAAATTAAGTACTTAATAGAGATAACTGGCATTTGAATCCAGGTTTGTCTGACTAAATGCTCTCATTTCCCACCACCTGATAAGTTGTCTCTAAGCACTAGTTGCCCCTGAAAAGGACTTGAGTGATTGTGATGTAGTAGGTGGGCAGGGGCACCAGGAGAACAAGGACTCTGTCTGGTGCACCTTATTATAACTCCTAGTCAGTCATACTTTTGCATAATCCCATCTCCTTGAGTGCAGGTAGAACCTGGAATTTGCTTCTAGACAATAGAATATGGCAAGATGATGAAATATTCATTATCATGATAGCACTGTCATATTAAGACTCTGTTATAGCAGACAGGAGCAATAGATTCTCCTGCTGGATTTGAGGCAGTACGATACTATGTTGTGAGAAAGCTATGTCTCAAAGCACTATGGGCAGATTCTAGGAACTGAGAATGATACCTGGCTGACAGCCAGCAAGTAAACAGAGACCTCAGTCCTACCACTACAAGGAATCAAGTTATGGAAACAACTACCTGATCTTAGAAGATATCTTAAAATTCAGAAAGAATTATGTCCCAGCCAACATTTTGATGGCAGTCTTATGAGAACCTGAGAAGAGGGCACAGTGAAGTATATCTAGGTTTCTGACCCACACAATTCAGCAATAGGAAACTGCTGATATGTCGAAGTGAAAGAGGTACAAAAAATGAGGCTCCTGGAAAGAGGAATATTTGATCCAAGTCTGTGCAAGAAAGAAATAATAAAATGGAGAAAAATCAAATTCTCCAGAGTCACTGGTCAAGTCAGAAAATAGGATATGGATGAGGATGAAAAAGGGTCTGAGATGAGGTCACCTGAACTGTGAATTGACTCAAGGAGCTGCAATTCTACCTTTTCTGTCTCGCTCTTCCAGACAGTCTATGCTTAGCTTAAAGGAGAAATTTTGTATTTTGCCATATATATTATAGGGACACAGAAGTCCAGGAATTTAGATATTTACTTCTTTGTCCCAAGTGACATTTCTTTAGCAAAGTTCAACTGCTTCCTTTTAATCTGCTGAGTAGTCAGCCCGAGGACACATAAAATAGACACATGTTCTATAGAAGGCTCACAAATAGAACAGAAATCTTGAACCATTAACAGAACATTTTCATTCCTATCTAGGGAATTTTAACAATTGTATAAAATGAACTACATTTTTCATATATACTTTTTTCCAATCATTGTCCCCATGTGTTTGTGTTTTTAAAAGTTATAGTCTTGCCGAAGCCGGTTTGGCTCAGTGGATAGAGCGTCGGCTTGCGGACTGAAGGGGCCCAGGTTCGATTCCGGTCAAGGGCATGTGCCTGGGTTGCGGGCACATCCCCAGAGGGAGATGTGCAGGAGGCAGCTGATCGATGTTTCTCTCTCATCGATGTTTCTAACTCTCTATCTCTCTCCCTTCCTCTCTGTAAAATATATTTTAAAAAAAAGTTACAATAAAATATATTTTTTTTAAAAAAAAAAAAGTTACAGTCTTATTGAGAATGCTTCCAGCTACAAGAAACGGCATTCTCAACTAAAACTGACTTAAACTATAAGGAGAGTCATCTCATATATCAGGAAGTCCAGAGGCAGAGTGGCTTTAATTAATGTTAGTTTATTCAAAGTGAAAAGTCAATATAAAAATATGTACCAAAATAAGATAAAAACAATGTGTGGCTATAGAGGTTGAGGTTTCATGTGCTTTCCATCTCTACAAGCTGCCATATGTAACGATGATTTCATTCTCTGATCAGTGATGGCTTCAGTGTTTATGGGAATCACATACAGATACATACCAGCTGAAGAAGCAGAGAGAGCTCACTTCCTTTTGCAGCTTTCTTCAAAAGCAAGACAATTTTCATAAAAGCCCCCATGAGATTTTCATTGTAGCTCTTTGTCTAGAACTGTCACATGCCTATTCCTAAACCAATCACTAGCAATGAGACTGGGATACACCTAAAGCAAGCAGAGCAATCCAGAAGTTGTTTGTTTACAAGGTAAGATAGGAAAATAGCCAAACAAAATAATATAAGGTACCAAAGCAGAAATGGATGCTGGGAGGTGTCCATAACAAGGTGCAATGAATGTTATAACTTTTAAAGAATGTATTTTCTTCATAATCTTAAAAATTATTACTTTGATGACAACATAAAATATTTTCATACTGATATACCATAATTTATTAACATTTTCCCTTATTCATTATTTTATTTTGATAAGTTTATAAAATAAAATGTGAGATGCTGGTATTTTCTAAACTCTTAAATTTATACATTAGTAATTGTAATTAATCTCTGGTAGCATTTAGTTTTTTTTTTAATATATATTTTATTGATTTTTTACAGAGAGGAAGGGAGAGGGATAGAGAGTTAGAAACATCTATGAGAGAGAAACATTGATCAGCTGCCTCCTGCACACTCCCCACTAGGTATGTGCCCGCAACCAAGGTACATGCCCTTGACTGGAATCGAGCCTGGGACCCTTGAGTCCACAGGCTGGTGCTCTATCAACTGAGCCAAACCAGTTAGGGCAAGCATTTAGTTTTTTATGTTAACTTGGGCTCCCATACTTCAAAGCAAGTTTCCTTTTAGAAAATCTGAGAGGTTTTTTGTTTTGTTTTGTTTTGTTTTGTTTTTAGTATTTTTTAACATCGACAACAAAAACAAGTTCTTTCATTTATTGTCTATTATTTGTCATATTTTATTTTATAATAATTAACCCTAGTGAAATCAATGTTATTTTCTCCAGTTTATAGAGATTAGCTTTAAGTGGGTTACAAAAGTAGTGAAAATGAAAATCTAATCTGTTTTCTAGCATGAACATCCATAGCATTCCACTTAGCTAAATTGTCCAAAAAAGGAGCTACTCAACGAATAGTTGTTGAGTCTGTGGATGAACACATTTTAAGCTCAAATTAGTGTTTTTGTTCCCTAGGGTCATTAAAATGTCATTTTAAAATCAACCTATATATTCTCTACCAATTAAGGTAGATGGTCCATTTAGTAGAATACAGTCTGTTCAGTTTAAATTGATTCACTTGATTGTATTTGGGTTGTTGTAACAGGCAAACGTATGGCCTTCCCTAGAGCTTTAAGTAGTGTTCCTAGTTTTCCCCAATCACTCTACCTAAAGTGTAGCTATTTAAGTACGAGAAAAGGAAAAAAGAACCTCTCTATAGGAAAGTCATATCATCAGGTAGACTTTATTAGCAGCATGGGACCTGCAATAAGAGGATGACTAACATTGGTGACCTTTCTCATGAGTCACAACAATTAGAAGGCATGGGGTTGATGAGAAACCTTTCCATCCTTCAAACTTTGCTATGTAGAATTGGGGATTAAACCGATACATTGAGGAATCCACCATCTTTGATGCAGTTAGCTTCCAGTTACCTTCCGAAGCAGGCAGGTAACAAATGAACCACCTTCTATCCCTCATGTTCACTGACATACATGCTGTCAGGATTTGGAGTGTGGTGTGAGTTTGTGTGTGTCTGTGTGTGCATGTGAGCACATGTGGGGTACCATCATTTTGCTTTCATGTGCTAATGGTTATGTTATAATAACCCCGTGAGTTCTATTTGCCAACTGCTGCCTGAAATCCCTATACTATCTGAGAACTACTGTCAGTAGACATGAGACACCATGGTGCAGTTATTTCCAGAGGTGATAGAATGGCAGATTCTTCATAGTTTTGATGTTCTTTCCCTTTTAAGCAAGTCAGGTATCTACCATCAAGTCACTCACTTATACATCTACTTGAATGGTTAGGAATTAAAAAGGCAGTTGAGAAGTGTAAAGAGAGTAACAGATTATAATCCTAGTACATTTTGGATATAAGAAACTTTGTTTATATCACTTTAATCCTAACAACAATATTTTAGGTAGGTTTTATTTCAATTTTAGAGCTAGGAAACAGTATCCGAGATCATGAAGTCAATTTTAGAGATAGGAAGAAATATTTGAGTTCATCATGGAAGAAAAAAAGCTAGAGAATTTTTATAAAATAAAAATGTAATTAATGGGCTTGTTATATAACCACTCAGCAAATGTATACAACTGTTACCTCTTCTAATAGATGTACAGCATCCAGATGACATATGGTTATGTATTTTGGTCTTAGAGTAAAGACACATTTGAAAAACTTCATTTAGTTCAGGTAGCCATATTTATGAATCATTTACAGATTTTTCAATGTACAGAGAAAGATGCTTAAGGAATAAAGAGCTCAAAAATTATAGAACAAAAAATGTGTAAACTGTAATAAAATACCTTAATTCAAGGAGAATTGGATGCTAAAGAACAGAAGAGTTAATTTCCATACCAAAGATGGCCAACATTTCCATGACATCAAACAATAATGACAAAATAATCATAGGAAGAATTTTCTCACAAGGAGTTAATATCTCAGGCCACCTTTAAGTGAAAGAAACCGCCTCCAGGGTTTAAGTAATATCTACTGCTGGGGTGAAAAAAGTCTCTAGAGAAAACAACCATGTTCTATGAAGTTCCAAGGAAGATGACATGAGAACTTACATGTTACAGGGAGGCCAATTACAGGTTCCTATCTGGTAGAATTTTATAGGAATTCCAAATGTCTGATAACAAAAGAGAAAAGAAAGGAAACTAATACTCTCTTCCTCAAAAAGTATTCTATTGCCCTAACTGGTTTGGCTCAGTGGATAGAGCATCAGCCTGCAGACTCAAGGGTCCCAGGTTTGATTCCAGTCAAGGGCATGTACCTTGGTTGTGGGCACATCCCCAGTAGGGAGTATGCAGGAGGTAGTTGATCGATGTTTCTTTCTCATCGATGTTTCTAATTCTCTATCTCTCTCCCTTCCTCTCTGTAAAAAATCTATAAAATATATAATTTTTAAAAAAGTATTCTATCAAGCTGTTGTTATGCAATGAACTCATATCCTAACCACCTCAAAAGCAGGCATTAATGCTCAGGCACATTAGTTTTGTTTTAGGTTACAAATAATGTGTCAGAAATGAATGTTCACCCAAGTCTGTTTGGCTCCCAGCTTGTGTCCTTAATTTTCAACCATTGGTTCCCAAAAGGCATTTACATGGAAATTATTCAGATGTCTGTCACTGGTGTATTGAAGGGAGCCTCATATTGAAAAGGAGGCTAGTCTTCATAAGCTCTTAGATCTCTTCAGTCTTTCAGCTTCTTTGATTTTGTGTATTTATAATATTCAGGTAAAGCTAAGGATACAAATTGGTACTTAAAATTGAGCTTTCACTTACCATGATCTTCTCTGTATAGCTCTATGGATGAGTAGCATTTGGCTCCATTAAAGGTTTATACACCATGGGGAAAATGTTAGAAATTGCTCCCTCCAACTTATTATAACATGTTTCTGGGCAGCTAAGCCATATGTCAACTCCAGAGTGGTTTGCTTGGTGTGGAGATAATTACTCTAGGGTTAATTACAGAATCCTTGCAGCTTTATTATGCGAGTTCCTCAGAGACAGAGTCTATCTTTTTTTTTATGCAGTATGCAAGGCTGACTACATATAAATGTACAGCTTTGTTTGCAGGCAGGAGTTCATATAATTGAAAACAAACTTTACTACTTCCCCTCACATCCTTCATTACTGTGGATATACAATAACATATGTTAGACTTTTCCTAGATTTATCATGGTCTGGTTGGTCAAATCATTTAGACATCAGAGGTTAATATCTGCATCATGAGATTTCTCAAACTTTGAAACGTCTAATACTATTGAATATTCCCGTTTTAAAACTCCTTCCTGCATCTACATTACCACCTGAAAACTACCAATTAGAATGGTTTTCTTCTTTGCTTCAAGTAACAGACTATTCAAATTGAGTTAAATTAGGAGGGCATTTTTTTTTTTTTGGTCATATAATTGTCAAGTTATAAGAGATACAGAGATAGGAACAAAACCAGTGGCAAGTACTTCAGGTGTCAGTTCCACTTCCCTAGTTTCTCCTTGTTTCATCCTTCTTAATGCCAACTTTGTCATCAGAGTGGCTCATTATGGCCACAAGATGCCTACTGGCCACAGCTGGAGCAACATGTGTCCTGGTCCATTTTCAGTGGAAGGAAAGGAGAGCCTTTTTCATGCCATATAAGTCCATTTTCAGGCTTCATGGAGTCAGCTTATTTTGCTGGACCAAGAAGACTTTATAGAGAAAGGCCTCTGTCAATTTGGAATACTTTAGAACTTATTTCCAAAGCTGGAGATGGATTGAGTTTCCCCTACATTGTGTGAAGAGGGCTGAGTGGATACCTGAACATCATTGACGTCTTATTGGGAAGCAAGAAAATTCAATAGGTACTGCATAGGCAACCCACACTTTCTTCTCTGCAAGGTGACACCCTGTTCTGATTCATTTCTCTAAGGGCCTTTCTCCTTTCACGGCCACTTACTTCACTGTTGATGCTCCAAGGGTTCTGTGTTCAAACTACAGATTACATGTGGGTTATTACAATATAGAATAGACATATATAACATAGATGCTTATGGAGTGTGGTGTTTAAGGGAAAAAATTGCAGAGCCAAGCAACCAAAATTTGAATCCCAATTTAACTACTTGGTGCCTGAGTCATCTTAAGCAATTTCTGAATTTCCTGTGTTTTATTGTCTTCAAATAAGAAACAGGGATGACAGTAGTCTCCATTTTATAAGACAAAGGCGTTTATAGGGATTAAATTAAAAAATAAGAAAAGTGCTTAGAACAATGTCTGGTCTTACTTTTTCAATCTCAAGAAAGCTTGATATGACCAAAGGAAGGAGAAAAAGAAAAGCAAAGCCATTATGCCCTATTTATCTATAACCTATTACAGGTTCAGAATGACAACATGATAAATGTTTTAAGAAAGAACCTGTGTTCATTTGTGCACACTCCTTTTAAAGGAGAGAATCATGAGCCCTTGCAGGGTAGCTTACTTGGTTAGAGTGTTATCCCCATACTCCAAGGTAAATTTCTTCACTCGGGGGAGAGTGGGGATCCCTCAGCCTGGCCTGTGCCCTCTGGCAGTCTGGGACCCCTCGGGAGATAACGACCTGCTGGCTTAGGCCTGCTCCCGGGTGGCAGAGGGCAGACCCAATCCCTAGGTGCAGTCCCTGGTCGAGCTCAGAGCAGGGCCGATTGGGGAGTTGGGGCGCCTTCCCCTGTCATGCACAGAACAGGGCGGATTGGGAGGTTGCGATGCCACCCTCAGTCACGCTCAGGGTAGGGCCAATTGGGGAGTTGGGGCACCGCCCCCTGTCACACTCAAGGCAGGGTCGATGAGGAGGTTGTGGAGCCACCCCCTGTCACTCACAGAGCAGGGCCCACCAGGGGGGTTGGGGCTCCGTACCCTGTCACGCACAAAGCAGGGTCAATCAGGGGGTTAGGGAGCTCCCCCCTGTCATGCACAGAGCAGGGCCGATCGGGGGGTTGAGGTGCTCCACCCTGTCACTCACAGAGTAGGGCCAATAGGGGAGTTGGGGCACCGCCCCCTGTCACACTCAGGGCAGTGCCTATGGGGAGGTTATGGCTCTACCCCATCACGCACAGAGCAGGGCCCGTGGGGGGGGGGGGGGGCGTGGGTTTGGGCGCCGCACCCTGTCACACACAGGGCGATCAGGGGGTTGGGGAGCTCCCCCCATCAGGCACAGAGCAGGGCTGATCAGGGAGTTGGAGTGCCTTCCCCTGTCAGGAACAGAGCAGGGTGGATAGGGAGGTTGTGGCCCCACTCCCTGTCACACACAGAGCCACAGGGCGATCAGGGGGTTTGGGTGCTGCCCCCTGTCACGCTGATCCCAGTGCCGGGAGGCCTCTAGGCTCCGCTGATCCCGGTGCTGGGAGGCATATTACCCTTTTACTATATAGGATAGAGGCCTGGTGCGTGGGTGGGGCTGGCTGGTTTGCCCTGAAAGGTGTCCTGGATCAGGGTGGGGTCCCCACTGGGGTGTCTGGCCAGCCTGGGTGAGGGGATGATGGCTGTTTGCAGCTGGTCACACCCCTTTCAAGGTGGAGGTCCCCACTGGGGTGCCTGGCCAGTCTGGCTGAGGGACTGAGGGCTGTGTTCAGGCCTACTGAAGCTCCCAACTGCTTCTTTTTTTCTTTTTCTTTTTTATTCTGGGCCAGCTTTAGCTCTGAGGTTCCAGCTCTTAGGCTGGAGCAGGTATCTGGTTTGTTTCTGTTCTATAATCGAAACAATGTATAACTCCAGCTCTGAGATCCTGGGCTCGCTGAAAGCAGGTTTCTGGGGTTTTGTTTAGCTTCTATATTTGTTACAAAGTTTCTTAAACTGCAAGCTCAGAGGCCGGCAAGGCAGGCGGGGAACGTTGGAGTCTTCCGTCACTCAAGCAAGCAAGCCTCATGTTAGTTTCAAGCTGCCTGGCTGCCGGTCGCCATCTTGGCTGGCAGTTAATTTGCATATCTTGCTAATTAGCCAATGGGAAGGGTAGCGGTCGTACGCCAATTACCATGTTTCTCTTTTATTAGATAGGATGCTAGGTACTGTTAGGACATTTTAAATCCACCTTCTCCTGTAGTTTTCCCCAAACCACATGAGCAGCAGCATTGCCATTCTTTTACAAAGATCCCAGGCTCAGAGAACATAAGTATGTTGCACAAGGTCAGAAAATGGTAAAATTGGGATTTCAAATTTGATTAATCTAACTTTACTTGCTCACTTTAACCCATTTCTTCTAATTATATTTCATCATGGTCCCTCTTTAAAGCCTTTCCTACTACTAAGATTGTGTTCTACAAATTATTTCATAGTTTATGGATGACCCTAAGCTTTTATGTTCTGTTATATTTCTCAGCAGTGAGCACCTGTTGAATTAACAAATAACTTAATAGGCAGATACAAGAGTTTTTAACTGTATGCTGTCTTTTCTTCTGTAATACTCATATCTTTGGGCTTTCCTTTAGAGAAATGTCAGGAAGAATCTAGATAGATAGATAGATAGATAGATAGATAGATAGATAGATAGATAGATAATAGATAGATACAGATATAGATAGGTAGATAATCAAGGTTTCTTGATGAATCCCTGGAAGAAATAAGCCATGCATCCATTTTTATGAGTCCTGGTCCAGAATGTTTATACTCATACTGTGACCCCCTTTTAAAATATATCTGATTTTATCAGTGTGTCATATTATTTGGCTTTCATTTGTAAAGCAGGAGAAAATATTTTTTTAAATTCAAATTATAATAAAATAATAAAGTGTGTGTGTATGTGTGTTTTAAAATGGAATAAAAATCTTAGATTCTTGTAGCACTTCAACTTTTTATTTTTTAAAAGAATTGTTTTTCCATTTGTTACTATTAGTAAACATTCACTTTTGAGGGCCATGCATATTATTCAGAGTTAGAGAAGATCAATTTAAAGCAGGACTAAAACTTTAGCTATCTTATGGGACCAGGAAGATGGACTTTAAGACAAGATTTGTGGTTGTCATTGTTGTTTATTTTTAAATTAATGTACAACATACAGAAAAATTGAAAGAGCAAAGCAATTTTGATTTTCACAGTAAGAAAATAAACACTGACTTTCTCAGCTGCTGAAGCTTTCTTTGGAAAGTGTGTAGGGAACACTCCATAGAAATAAAGTTAAGGATGTCATGTAGCCCTTCCATGTTTGATTATTCATATATCTGTTAAAAAAGAGGAACTCAGATGATTAGTTAATATGATTCCTATTGCAAATATTTACTAAATGACTTTCAAGCATTAAGCACTGTGCTAGGTAAATGTGGTATAAGTCTGAATTCTTTGTCATCTGTAACCCAATTCCTATGGATTTCACATTACAGTTTATGGAGGTAGTTGTTATTGTTACTTTTATTTGCATGGACACATGCTGATATTCTTATGAGCTAGGCAAGTAGGTTTTATTTTATTTTCATTTTATAAATGAGAAAATGGAGGTGTAAGGATGTCAAGGGATTTGTCCTAACTCATGTTAGTTAAAAGATGCCAAGATTTGAACCCAAAATACCTAAAACAGGGGTCCTCAAACTATGGCCCGCAGGCCACATGCAAATACAAATATTGTATTTGTTCCCGTTTTGTTTTTTACTTCCAAATAAGATATGTGCAGTGTGCATAGGAATTTGTTCATAGTTCTTTTTTTTTTTAAACTAAAGTCCGGCCCTCCAACGGTTTTAGGGACAGTGAACTGGCCCCCTGTTTAAAAAGTTTGAGGACCCCTGACCTAAAACATGCACAATGGATTTATTGCCACAGGATGACTCAGACATTGGTAATGAGGGAGTGAACGTCACTTCTCAATTTCTTATTTTATAAAACTGGAACCTCAATCTATTAATGATATAAAACTGAAAAGCAAAGTGCAATTTGTTACTGGATAGTTTTGACTATAAAGTACATTCTTTATTATGGCATTGGAGTCCTTTTGTACATAGTTACTACACTGGATTGCATGCCTAGGTTGTGTTTTATTTGTATTTTTTTAACCTCCCTAAAAAACAAAGAAACAAAACTTCTGGTGTTTTGCCATATGATGCTTACTCATTAGCAATGTGTTCAGTTGATTTGTATGTATCTGTCTCTAAGAGGGCAGTTTATTAAAGTGGTTAGAAAAAAACAACAACAAAAAACAAACTCTCATGTCAGATTGCCTGAGATTAAATCCTGCCTCTACCACTGGTAAACTGGGTGACCTTGGGCAAGTTTTTAGTCTCCCAGAGACTTATTTTCCTCATCAAAATTGTGGCTAAAGGTAATAATGTCATAGTGACACATGGTGTAGATTAAATGATAACATGTTCTTAATATACTGACACCCCAGCTTCAATTAGAACAAAATTTTATTTCCTCCTGTTTCTTTTTCATCTTACAAATGATCCTCAACATTATTGCATAAGAAAACCTTCTTGGGAACTTGGATAAAATTTAGATTCATGGGCCCTGCCTCCCAGGGTACATCAAACCTGTACCCTCTAGGTTTGATGTGGGCCCAAACGGTTTGCATTTTTCCCAAATGTTTCTGGGTGACTGTGCTGTAAGTGGTCCACCATGCACATTTTGAGCAGCTCAGTCCTGGGCATTTGCATACATATTTCCTTTTGCAATCCCCACATCGCTTCCACTTTCAGTCCCACGTCCTGTTCAGAAGCCAACACTTGTGTTTCCTTCATACCCTGAACCACTCACGGGATGACAGGGACTCTTACAATCATCTAGCCATACCCACATTTCAACCCTGCCCTGCACCCTCACTAAATAAGTTCCTAAAAGCCGGAGGCAATCCAGCCTTGTCCACTAAACCACAAACCTCTCCAACTTCTTGGATGGTGCCTTGAAATGACAAAGGAAACCTGAGAAGCAACATTCTCAGCATAACTCTCAGTGGGCAGACCTCTTTGCCATATTCTGAGAGCTAAAGGCCCATGAGGTTTCCTTCTTTGGAAGAAAAAGGAAAGTAGCAAAGGAAAAAGAAAAGTGATGAAGTTCTTATTACAATTATGTGGATAGGAAGTTAGAGCAGGGCACTCATATGCCAGAAATACCTCCTGGAAAGTCTAAGTGTACATGGCAGTTTGGACTTGAGGTAACAAAGTTAAAAAATAAATCGATAACTGAGCTACTCTAGCTAGCTGACTTTTGAAAGGATACCGATAATGAAAATAGCCCCTGATTATCCAGTGCTAATTGTCATACGTGATGGCAAGGGTCTGCTGCCCATTTAGAGTTGTCAAAGTTTCTATACATAGAAATAGTTAGGTAGACGTAGAGATAGAGGGATTTCGGCCTGTCTTCTTCCTCAGCTTTATAAAAAGAACACACCAGTGGTCACCTCAGCTTCTTTCTTTGTCTCTCCCTTTCTGGCCAGAAAGGGCCCCAGGGTACCAACTTTAGTGGTGCCAACCTGCCTGAAAGAGAAAAGGGAAATTATTTCTTCAAGAGGATAAGTTGACCTGTATAATACGGCCCCCTCACCAAAGTAGAGGGAGGGGCTTTGATGAAGAACAGAGCTCAAATAGGGTGAGTAGAGCAGGTTTTACCTATGTTGTGTGTTGTGGTGGCAGTGGCAGTCCTTAGGCACAATCTATGCATTCACATGCTAAGAGGTAATGCAGCATAGACTCTAGCCTGTGGCTAAGAGCACAGACTCTGGGCCACAGTCTCAAGGCTTACATGTCAGCTGCCTCACTTACTGATTGTGTGACCCTTGGAGTTATTTGAATTCTGAATGTCTCTCTTGCCTTTCCTACATTGTATTCTCTATAAATGAGGCTGGGGGTTTCATCACTTAGTTCGGACTGACACCAAGAGTAAATGATTTTAATATATGTAAAGTGCTTAGAATGAAGCCTGGTATATAGTGACCACTGTTTAAATATATGCTGTTGCCCTAGCCGGTTTGGTTCAGTGGATAGTGTGTTGTCTGTGAACTGAAAGTTCCCAGGTTCAATTCTAGTCAAGGGCACATTCCCGGGTTGTGGGCTCGATCCCCAGTGGGGGGGGCTTGCAGGAAGCAGCCCGTCAATGATTCCCTCTCATCATTGATGTTTCTCTCTCTCTCCCTCTTCCTTCCTCTCTGAAATCAATAAAAATACATTGAAATACATAAATAAAAATAAATAAATATGTGCCCTCATTTTCACATGTGTCTCCTTCCTTAGGCAGTGAGCTCCACGGGGGCGAGGCCTTCAGTTTCTAGAACAGGACCGGGCTCTCAGTGAATTAGCTGGTTAGATGAATAGGCTCCATATGTCATCCTCTCTCACCAAACCCATGCTACTCAAAACCATAAGGGGAATAGTTGCTGACTAGTTCTGGGCATGTTGGGGAAGCCAGCGGCTGGTGTGCTTCTCCTTTCAGAAATTAGAAAAGAAGGTTGGTTGTGTGTGTGTGTGTCTGTGTGTGTGTGTGTGTGTGTGTGTGTGTGGTTTCCAATTTGACCCACCCAGAGCCTCAGCCATGTCCAAAGAAAGACATGGGGATAAAGAGTGACAGGAGGAGTAAATAGAAGAGGTAAGACAGAGAAGGATGTCAAGATAAAAAGGTACGTATTAAACGTCACTGTTGTCTGCCCTGCTCCAGGCATTTTCGCCTTTAACATGGGGATTTTTGCTCTTTGAAAGTTTACTTCATTTGAAGTACTTATATTCCTTTATGTCAGCGGTTCTCAACCTGTGGGTTGCGACCATCGAAAATCACATATATCAAATCAGATATTTGCATTACGATTCATAACAGTAGCAAAATTGCAGTTATGAAGTAGCAACGAAAATAATTTTATGGTTGGGGGTCACCACAACATGAGGAACTATATTAGAGGGTCGCGGCGTTAGGAAGGTTGAGAACCACTGCTTTAAGTAATCAGTGTATTCATGCAATGAAACCCATGTTCACGATGAGAGGAAAGGTGCACAACCTTCATTTTGACATTTTTAGATTGCAACAGAGGTGTTCTGTAGTAGTAGCTACCTTAATGTTTACCTGGTGAGTATGTCTACTAGTATTCTTGCACAGAGCAGAATGAGTGTGATTAATATGAAGGTATTGAAACTTATATTCTGTCATTGACCCAGAGTAAGCCCCTTTTCAACTCCCTGAAGTTCTGTTTATTTTCTATTTATAGTAAGGGGACTGCACAGCTATATATCTATTTCCTAACAGCTTCTGATGACTGACTGAATGAATGAATGAATGAATGAATGAATGAATGAATGAGTGCATGCATGCATGCATTTCTCCAGTCCAAGAAATTCACTCCATTCAAATTTCTGAAGCATTCAGGGCCAGGGTATTAATGGACTTTGGTTTTGGAAGTCAGAGAAAGAGGTTTGTTTCAATTTTACGACAACCAGGAGTTAAAGCCAGATGATGTATTTAAGGAAGCAGTTAAATCCTACCATTTAATCCTGTATCATGATTCACAATTGCATACTTTACAAAGAAAACTCTCAACCATCCTTTCCTGGAAAAATTTTGCTAGGGAAAATCTATAACAAGGTCTGATTATTGGAAGCTTAGCGTTTCTTCTCCAGCATTCATTTTAAATATAATGAAGGCTTGAAGCCACTTTGACAATAGATCTGATTTGACTCAACTGATTAAAAGGGTCAATGCAAGTTCATTCTCTTTCTCTTTCTCTCTCTGAGGGAAATTTTATGAAAAATGAGCCCTCTGTCCCTATATTAGGATATCTTTGTGGGTAGGAGACTCTTCACTCACCAGCAGCTGAGCAAGAGTTCTGCAGTGAGAGAATCCACACAGCCAAACTGCAAGCTTAATTATAACTCCTCCTTGACACTAAGATGCACCTCTTAGCATGCAGTGATTGGAGATCTACCTGCTACCTCTGTAACTGACAGATTCTCATGAAATGTAATCTATATGATGTGCTGCATTTTATGGAAATAAAAACGTGGCCGATAAACTGCACAGAGGATCTGAAAAGATGCTACTCTTGAATTTTATTTTGGGTAATGAATGCACTTGTGTATGTGTGAGCGCAAAGAAACCCATGTGCATGCGTGCCCACACACACAGCTTGAGGGGAGGAGTAACCTGTATTTCAGTAGGGTTAGGTATCAATACAGGTTGCTCTGTGAGTTTTAACCTAATGGCTACTGCTCAGTATTTCCAGTCATCTAAGACCTTTTCTGCTTTATTTTATTTGTTGATGTTAACTTTATGGAAGAAAGACATGAATGATTATATCTAGAGCAATTGAAAGTTTTCCACTGTTGAGCATTTTAATTGAAGGTTACCCCCAGATATAAATTCACACATGCAAACAAAACCAGCAACTCAGATTCGGTTTTGAACAATTGGTCTGAAGCCAGGGAGCCTTGGATGAGCCAACATCTTCCACTTGCTCTTGTGTGATCTCCGCTAAACTCTAAGCCTAGTGGAGGCATTCATTATCTCATCTGTAAAGTGAGGTTAGTGCTAATACATAGTTCAGATACTCAACATATGGAAGGTGGTAGTTATTGTTGTTTTTGTTATTATTATTTGATTCTACTTGCTTTGATTCTATTTCGAACCCCATCGACTCTATCCACTATTCTATTCCTGCCCATAAAAATGGGCAGATATGTCTCAGTTTATAAATATACTATTTATTTGAAGCCATTTTGGAATCAGCTTCCTGAAGATTTTCCCCCAGGTTAATAATAGTCAATTCATTTTAAACACCTCTTCTTTGCCAGACCCGTGTATTATGCCATTACTCTCTGTAGAAATTTCGTAAAAGTTTCCAAAAGGAACAACGGAGACTCTGCAAGGTTATTTTCCAAGGTCACACAAGGTACAGGCATGCCTTGTTTTACTGTGCTTCGCTTTATTGCACCCCACAGGTATTGTTTTTCTTTTTCTTTTTCTCTTTTTTTATATTTTTTCTTTAGAAATTTCTTTTCACCAGTAAAAAGATTGAAGTTGTTTTTTTTGGTGGTGGTCTGCAACTGAATTCTCAGTACATTTGAGATATAGTTTATGGCTGCACCAAATTGATTACTAAAATAAGTTTGGCAGTTAGTATTATCAGTCCTCTAACTTTATTTTTTCATCATCTAAAAATATGTTCTTTGTTATTTTGTATGTATTTTTTTACATATACATTTTAGAATCCATTGGTGGTTTCTACAAGGATGCCTGCTGAGATTTTGATTGAAATTACATAAATAGAGAAATGGAGACACAGATATAGATATACATCAAATTAGAAATAATTGGCATCATTATCATAATATATAATCTTAAGAATATAATTAATAAACATGGTATTTGAGATAAACTTGGATGTTTTAAGATTTCTATGAACAGAACATTGTAGTTTTTATGTAAAGTTTTTACTGCTTTTGCTAAATTGGTTTCTAAGTAGTTTTCGTTTGATAATTCTGTTATAAATTATAACTATTTTCAATTTTGCCCTCTCTTTACTATAGGTTTACAATTATTTTTTTGTAAACAAACCCAATCCCTATGATATTTATAAATTTACATATTACTTCTAGTAAGAATATTTTAAGTGGAGTTCTTATCAACTCCTATTTACATAATCATCTCATATGTGAATATTTAAATTGTTCACATCCCTTTTTTCTTACTTTATCATACCGGCTTGAAGAATCAGTATGACTTTAAATAGAAATGGTAGTAAGAGATACTATGAAAAAGCCTCCATACTGCTGTCATTACAGCTAATGTTATTTGCCCATTATCAGGTTGAGGAATTTTCTTTCTAATTCTTGTTGACCAAGAATTTTAATAATGAACAATGTTGATTTTGACCATTCTTTTTCCGTCCACCACCTTTCTTTCCTTTCCTTTTGGGACTTAGTCACTTAACATTGTCCCACTGCTCACTGAATGTCTGTTAACTTTATTTCGGTGATTTTTTTTGTTTGTTTTGTGCCTCATTTTAGAAAATTTCTATTGCTATGTCATTGTTTACTTTCTTCACTATTAGGTTGCAGTTAATTCCATCTAATGATTCTTTTTACTTGAGATCTGGATTGTTAATTTCAAGAAATTATATTTGAATTCTTTTTAATAAGAATTCTTTCTTCATTATGCATTAGCTTCCCTCTAACTTCTTGAACATAGTTTTGGTTAATATACTTGTCTACCAATTCTATAATCTGGATTTGATATGTTAATATTTTTCAAAGACTCTTCATTTATGTTCATGATGGATATTGTCCTTGGTTTCATATATAAACTAGTGGCCCGGTGCAAGAAATTTATACACATTAAAAGGGAGTTAAATAGAGGAAATATTTTAATATTGGTACTTTGCCTTTATAATAGAAGTGTCAGAGATGAAATAAAATTAATAAAATGTATATGAAAATCTTCCTCCTGTCCAAGTCTAGGGCATGCCATGGTACCCAGAGTCAAGTCCCCGTCCAACCGCGTATGCATCAAATACACATGAGACCCAGACCTGGCTGGCCCCACCCCCACTGGACAAGATCCAGACCCATCAAGCCCTGCCGGGTGGGGGGCGCAACCTCAGGGGCCCTGTCAAGTCCTACTGGGTGGAGGGGTGCAGCCTCATGTCCCTTGGCCCTGTGCCAGGCAGGGGCAAAGCCACATGTCCTCCAGTGCACAGCAGGTGGGGGAGTGAGCCGAAGGACCCCTGGTGCATGCTGGGTGTGGGGCGCGGCCTCAGGTCCCCAGGCACACCCTCAGGTCCCCTGGCCTGGTGCCAGGGTGAGGGTCATGGGCTGAGGTCCCCTGGCCTGGCACTGGGACGGGGAGCAAGGCATGAGTTCCCTGCCCCAGGCTGGGGTGGGGGTCACACCTTGAGGTCCCCTGTCAAACCCCGCCAGGTAGGGTGCATGGCCTGAGGTTCCCCAGCCTGGTGCTGGGGCTGGGAGCACAGCCTGGTGCCAGGGCAGGAGGCACAGCCTGAGGTCCCCATCAAGCCCCCCCGGGCAGTGGGTATGACCTGAGGCCCCCTGGCCCAGCACCAGGGTAGAGGATGCATCCTCAAGTCCCCCGCCCCAGCCCAGTGCCATATAGCCTCAGGCCCTTGCTGATGGCTCATTTAGGCTCCTTATGGAACCAGCCTCCACTGTGGGCACAGCCATCTTGTGTTACGGGAACCATGCCTCTGCTGTGGGAACAGCCATCTTGTGACGGTGTTATGGCTAATTTGCATATCATCTCTTTATTATATAGGGGAGTTGTTGTTTCTCTATTTTCTGGAATATTTGAGTAAGCTCAGTTATATCTTTTACCTTAAATGTGTGATAAAAATTCACCATTGAAGTTACTGAATTAGTTTTCTTCCTGGAAAATAGTATATACATATATATATATATATATATATATATATATATATATATATATATATTAACTTAAGACCATGCCACTTCTGTATTATATTGATTATTGTTTTGATAAGTTTTATCTTTGGAGAACATTTTATTTCTTCTACGATTTTTTAAAGTTATTGGCATAAATTTGATAATAATACCTTAATATATTTTCACTGTGTCTTTAAATCCAGTTAAATTATCTCTTTCATTCCTGAAATTGGTAATTTGTGTTTTCTCTATTTTTACTGACCACTTTAATTGTTATTTTTTTCATTTATAGATGTTTTCCAAAAGCAGTCTTTGATTTTGTTCTTTTTCAATTGTGCTTTTCTTTTCTTTTTCTTTTTCTTTTTTTTTTTTTTTTTACTTCCTTCTACTTATTTTGGATTTAATTTGCTTTATTTTTCTATATTTTTCAGTAGAAACATATTTGATTCAAAACATTTCTACATTTTTAGTAAAATCAATTTTGCAAATATATATATATAATCTGGATCCCACACATTTTGGTAGGTTGTGTTTTCATTTTAATGTCATTCAAAATATTTTCTAATTTACCTGTGATTCTTTGTTTGTTTCTTTGGGCATTTAAAAGTCTGTCTCATCATTTCCAAATTGGTGTAGATTTTCAAAATGTCTTTGGTCTTGATTTTTAATTTTATTTTGTTGTGATCAGAGAACACACTCTATATCATTTTGATCCTTTAACACCAGTTTAGAACTCTTTCTTTGTATACCATATGATCACTTTTGGTTAATGATTTATGTTTTTGCTGCTATTGGGTAAATTGTTCTATAAATATAAAGTAGGGCAAGTTGAGTGATGTTGTTATTCAAATCTTCTCTATAGTTTCTGAATTTGGGGGATACAGTTTTAGCAATTAGTAAAATAGGATTTTAAAATATCCAAGTATAATTTTGCTTATTTGTGTAGTATTTTTCTTTCAGATTTGTATATTGCTGTTTTATGAATTTTGAAGTTCCATTTTAGGTTCATACTAATTTGTTCATGTGCCTTGATGAATTGACCACTTTATCATTATAGAGTATTTTTCTTTTTTGGTGATAATATTTCTTACTCAGAAGTCTGCTTAATAGTAAAACAGCCACTCCAGCTTTCTTAATAAAATTTATTGGAGTGACATTGGTGAATAAGATTATATGTTTCAAGTATACAATTATATGTGATACAACATCGGTATAGTGTATTGTTGTGCTCACCATGCACATCAAATCTTCAATTACCACATAGTTGACCCCTTTACCAGCCCCCCACATCCTTCCCTTTGTTAACCACCATATTGTTGTCTGTGTATATAGTTTGGTTTGCTTGCATTTCTTGTTTGTTCATTCAATACTTTTAGTTTTTTGTCCTACATATGAATGACATCCAACCCTCCCCCCTGCCCTCTCCCTGCTTTCCTCTGAGATTCATTAGTCTGTTCCATGTTTCAATGCCTGTGATTTGAGCTCCTGCATTGCCAGGGTCCAACCCCAGCAGGTCCAGGGGTCCCCAAAGGTGTAGACGGAGTCGGCGAAGAAGGAAGGACACGGAGACAGTGTTCAGTTGATCAGCAGCCTAGCCAGGATCTCTAGCCAGGATCTCCAGCCAAGTTCTGGTCTCGATCTCCAGCGAAGTTCTGCTGTTTATTGTCTTGTTACATCCGTATTTATCCCAGTTGATTTTAATCCTGTCAATTTCTATTACAAAGGTTAGGGCGTTTCTTATCTCCATTCCAGGGAGTAAAGATTATGTAGCTTAAGCATGATTGTTTGTAGTGATTAACTACCCGCCTGGCACTTAGTTAAGGAGTTTCATCCCCTCCCTGACTTCAGGGAAAAATTCCTACCTGGGGAAACAACCTTTCTCGGAGAGGTGACCTTGGTTAAAACACACAGCGCTAAGGGGAGCAAACATATTAAGAACAGTATGCTATATACGCCAGGTCCCTTGAAACATATGCTGTGCAGATGTTTCTTTCCTGCAGCGACTGTGTCAAGCAGCAAGGATGGACCGGCTTCCGGCACTGCATTGAGCATCTGCCCCCAGGTGGTCAGTGTGCATCAGAGCTATCAGAGAGCTGATCGAACAGTTGGCTGATCACTTAGGCTTTTATCTATCTATATATATAAAAGCATAATATGCAAATCGACCTGATGGCAGAACAACCAGTTGACTATGTCATGCACTGACCACCAGGGGGCAGATGCTCAACACAGGAGCTGCCTCCAGTTTGCAAGCCCTGATCATCTGCCAGCCAACCTCTTGGTCCTTCCCCCGGCTGGCAGGCTCCAATTGCCCAATGGGGAGCCGGGAACCAGGGGTGGGTGGCAGTGGATGCAGGTGTCACCGGGGCCCCAATTGCCCCACCTTTCACCCCACACACAGAGGGTGACCAGTGGCGGAGGCAGTGGGGGGCAGGGCCAGCTTCTGGCAGCGGGGGAAGATCAGCTCTGATCGCAGGCCAGGCCTAGGGACCCCTACCTGTGCATACATTTTGTGTGCTGGGCCTCTAGTATATAGATTTGTCTCTTTTTAAAAATAGTTTCCTTTTCTGTACTGATATTCTTCCTTTAACTGTTTTAATTTTGTTTTCTGATAATTTTAAAATTTCTGGATCTAAATTTCTCTTTTCTTTAAGTACATATGGGTCACATTTATCTCATTATTTGTTATTTTAGCAATAGTGAATGTTATATTGATGAGATTCTAAGTTTTAGAAACTTTTGAGTTATATTCTGACAGATAATTTGTTGGAAAATCAGCTTGGTTTATTTAAAAACTCTTCCTCAACTTTGTGAACTTGGCTTTTAGCCCTTAATATAAAACTAGAGTACTTCTGTTTCTAAATCGTGGCATTTTTAAGAAGGCCTCGATTCAATGCACAAGTTATTCAGCAATGTCCCTCCCTCCCGGCTGCTAAGAGTGCCTGAATCTCTCAGTGTTGTATGATGTTGGATTTCCACTTAGTTCACAGCTTCCCATAGTTGTTTTCTACCTGACCTTGAAGAATCTTGCAATAAACAAGTATAGTTTAATTGTCTGCCAAAGAGGTAAATGTACCCCTTTCCTTACTTTTAGTGCTACTTTTCTGTGTCGTTCCCTATATTCTCATAGGAGAAAGAATGCTGATTTAAGCATTACTCAGAATTTTCTAGTTTGGATAGTTATGTAATTAATGGAGATTTAGAACACTGGTAAATGTATAAGTTTGAGATGGGAGGGCAGAGATCAAGGAAGATAATGAATCCTGAATCACACACAGTAATTTTGAAGACATTCAGGAGGAAAAGTGTATTTATTAAGTATTGTTGAAAGAAGAGATATATAGTTTAGAAATAAAAATTAGAAATTAATGCTACAGTAGATGAGATATCCCCAAGAGCAGTGGTTCTCAACCTGTGGGTCGCGACCCCTTTGGTGGTTGAACAACCCTTTCACAGGGGTCGCCTAAGACTATCCTGGATATCACATATTTACATTATGATTCATAACAGTAGCAACATTACAGTTATGAAGTAGCAACAAAAATAATTTTATGGTTGGGTCAAAACATGAGGAACTGAATTTAAAGGGCTGGAAGGTTGAGCACTACTGCCCAATAGACAGTAAATTGATACAAAAAAAAAAAAAAAAGACTCATGAAGCCAACTGAAGAAAGCATAAGTACCAATGTATGCAGACTGTTTAATTTATTCTCTAAAATATATTATTATTACTATTGATTTCAGAGATAAAGGGAGAGGGAGAGATAGAAACATCAATGAGAGAGAATCATTGATCAGCTGCCTCCTGCATGCCCCACACTGGGGATCTCGCCTGTAACCCAGGCACCTGCCCTGACTGAGAACTGAACCGCGACCTCCTGGTTCATAGGTCTACGCTCAACCACTGAACTATGCTTGTGGGGAATGTATACAGACTGTTTTCTATATGATTTCCTGCATTCCTTTATTTACAGAGAAAAATATTATATCCAAAAAGCATTCATTAAAGTATCCAGGATATAATTGCTAAGGCTTTGCATGAAGAATATCTTTGAAAACATGTATACTTTTGTCTTTGCACTAGGATTTTTCCCTCTGTGATGATCACAAACTCAAAATCTACAAGTATTTTCCAATATCAATTCAGTTTAAGTCCATTACCTCTCTTAAATGCCATTTAAATTTAAGAATATGGATTATGCATGAACATTAATTTCATCAACTTTTTTTGATGATTATCTAACATTTGTACAATACAAAACAAAGTTAATGATTACTCTAAATTGTGAACAGATTGCAATACAAAAAGAAGATGTGTTTGGGAAAAACCTAAACAGTATGTATATTGTGTGCGATTAGCTTTTTTCTAGTGTTGTTATTCTGTGCCATTGCAGTCAATGTAATTGCATCTTGTGAATATGTTACAAACATGTGTTTTGCCCAGATGAAGAGTAATCACATCAAGTAATTTGAACTTGTCATTTGGAAGCATTACTATAAATGGCAGGAGAATATTTTGTTTAATCTCTATTACTTGGATATGCAGTTTGGTAACCATTCCAAAAGGTTGCTTAAGGTGGCAGATGCCTGACAGATATCTTTCTGTTACACTGTTTAGTGCTTAAAAGAAAAATCCATAATAAGCTTTTTGCTCTACCTCTTTCCTGTGAACTTTCACAGGAAAAATGCAGAATCAAGGGGAAGTATATCACCCACCTACCTACTCACAAAGAGGCATACACACACCCTATAAGTAAATGAGAATCAGAGTATGTAATTATTTATGTACTTTTTCTGTATTTGAAAAAAAAATGTCACCAGATCTCTTCTGCAATGTGCTTGCAGTTTTCAAACACTTTGTAATCTATCTTGCCTCTGTCCTTGGTTCACTCTACTTTCTATGCTTGTAATGCCTTTTGCCCACTTTTCCTCCCTTGTCCTAGGCCCACTCTCTCAGTTATTCTCTTAAAATGTTTTTGCCTCAGGATAATGTAGGTGCCCCTCACATGTGCCTCTTATCAGAGTACTGTGACTCTTACTAGATCCTATTGTACATGTCAGTTGCCTCAGCATTCTGACACGTGGCTATAACCTTCTTGAGATCAGCAACATTATCTTACTCATCTCTGTATAGCCCTAGTATCTTGTACTGTGCCTAGAGCCCTAGATCATGATTGGCATTCAAATCCACCACTGTGTCTTCACCCCTAACCATGGCCCAATTTGTCTTTTTATTAACCAACAAAATCAGAACCCTTGCTTGGGTGGCTGTAGGGAGAAACTAAGTATGGATGAGCTGTATGGTAAGCACTAGTAATCATGTAATGAATCATTTGTCACTAAGCCAGAATAAAATAATTGTCCAATACATGTATAAATAGAATAAACTAGTAAAAGAAAAAAAATGAATTGGAAATTCTCATGAAAGTATTCATGGTGTAAGTATTGTTTTGTCTCTGCTCTCAAAGTACATCATCTTGCTAAGCAGAAGAGGGTGTGAGGCAAAGATAGAGCAAAGGCAGGAAGGCAAGGAAAACACAGATGACCTTGAGGGGTGAGGACTATGAGTTCTTGGGGCAAGTGCAGTGATGGAGAGGGGAGCATGGCCAAGGAGCTGACATGAGCTGTGTGGAATTAGTTAGAGCAGTCTGCCACCATGTTAAGCATCTGTGTCAGAATTATTTAGATTGATTATAAGTATGTGTGTGACATTATGAAAACATGAACTTAGTGCATGCATATATAAATTATTGTTTATTGTGAATAACAATGAAAACTTCAATTTATATGAGGGGATATATATCAGCACCTCTAACCAGTGCCTGCCATCACAGCAAAGGTAAATTCAAGTCCTAAACCTCAGTTCCTGTAATTATGGTCTTAATTGAAAAGGAGGCTTTGTCCCAGCCAGCATGGCTCTGTGAATGAGTGTCAACCTATGAACCAGGAGGTCTTGGTTCAATTCCTGGTCAGAGCACATGTCCAGGTTGCAGGCTTGATCTCCAGTGTGGAGCATGCAGGAGACAGCCAATCAATGATTCTCTCTCATCATTGATGTTTCTATCTCTCCCTCTCCCTTCTTCTCTGAAATCAATCAAAAATATATTTTAAAAAAAGAAAATAAGTCTTTGAAAATATAATCAAGGTAAAATGAGGTCATACTAGAATCAGTGGGCCCTGAATCTAGTAACTCGTGCCCTTATAAAAAGACCGTGTAAAGGCACAGAGTCATATGGGAAAAAGGGTCATGTGACAACTGTCAGAGACTGGAAGAACAAGGCAAGGAATGGTAAGGGTTTCTGTTAACAATTAGGAGCTAAGAAGAGGCAAAGAGAGAAACTTCCCTAGAGATTTCAGATAAAAAATGGGCTTGCTGAAATCTTCATTTTGGACTTTGGGTTCCAGAACTACAATAGAATAAATTTCTGTTGCTTTAAGCCACACAGTTTATCGTAATTTGTTATGGCAGCCCCAGGAAACCAAAGCAGTGTGTTCACACAGCTGCGGTCACACTCACTGGTTGGGGTGTATGGTGAGAAGTGATACCCATGAAAAGCTCAGATGGTACATCCACATAAGTTTATTTTAAGAGAAAAAACTAAATAATTGGGAGAACATGCCAGTTAGGAGTATAGGCTGTGATGCCAAACACATAATGGTTGCCAATTCTTAATGTCACACAACAGCTGCTGTGTGACATTAAGAAAAACTTCGACTTCTCTCACCTCCACTTTTCCATCTTGGTAGTAATGCCAATGGGCCATTTTCTATGACCTGGAGAGATGTAAAGATTTAGCATAACACAACTAGTAAGGTACAGAGTCAAGAGGTGAACTGTGGTCTTTATGACTCTAATATTTCAGTTTATTCCACAAGAAAATACATACCTGCATAAAAATGTCTGTAAAACCTCTTAAGGAAGGTAAGTCATTCTGATAGAGGCAATCAGTGGAGCTTTTTCAAAAGAGATAATCTGAGAGTGGCTATTTAGAGTGCAAACAGAATTTTGCTATGCGAGGCAGGTTGAGGACTCTGAAAGCCCATCAGGCTTGAAATGAAAATTATCATAGATACTGAGGCTCCAAAATGGGTGCTCGTTTTAGTTGAACAGCAAGTAGACTCATCCAATTAAATAAATGTAGTAGAGAATGAGGCCAGAGAATAAGTCAAGTCAATTCTGCGGGACTTAATACTTGCTAAGTTTGGAATGTATTCTTGTTATGAGACAACATTGGAGGTTTTTAAGGAAGAGAGTGGCAAAAGATATCAATTATGTAAATATCACTGAATAATTCAAATTTAGTGAATACAAAGTTTCTAATAGTCCCCAAAATACATATTGCAATAGCATATAATATGTAATGCATATATAGCACAAGTGTTGTCTGCAAAACTACATTCACACTTATGTTTATCTTTATCTATAAGGATATATACCAAACTTACAAAAGTGATTAAATATGTGGGTAATCTTTACTTTTACCTTTCTACTTTTTTGTGTGTGTCCCAACTTTTTGGTAATGAACTACTTCTATGGGAGTGACAGTGAAAGTAAAGCTAGGGCCAAGGAGACCAGAAAGAAGAACCTGGCAATGATGCAGGACAGGGAAGATAAGGCCCTGTGCTTTGGGTGAGCAGGAAATACATTTCCAGGTAGAACTGACAGGATTTGGCAATGATTTATTGCAGGAAGATGTTAGAGAGGAGTAGCCAATATGACATAAAGATTTAGGCTTGAGCAGAGAGTCAAGAGGGGTATAGATAATTAGCTTAGTTTTAATTTGCAGAATTTGAGGTGACAACTAGACCACCATGAGTTTGAGACGTTGCAAGGGCTGTCACAGTAGACCAAAATGTTAAGATAGAAAATAGTAAAAAGATTTGGTAAGCTATTTCTAGAGGATCTTAAAGAAGCCCAATGATGATGTGTATAATTGTCTGCCTCATAATAATATCTCAGAAGCATTCTGATCTTAGGTAGATTCAACGAAGTTGATTTACAAAGAGATATAAAGTGATGCACTCTTGGAAGACAGATATAATTCACAAATTATAGTTAATGTGCTGTGGGATCATTAGGCGTTCAGATATAACTAAAAACGCAGTAAACTCAACCACCTCATAATAAGGAGCTGACAAGCAACACAGAAAGTCTGCTTGAAAAATACATCTCTGCTGCTTGTCATGGTGTCGTCCCAGATGAGGTACATAAATAAACATGTCACTCACAGTGTTTTCACTTCCTCCCACAAGACTGTCAGCAAAGTGGGGTAAGAGAACAAAATCACAGGCCTGGTGAACAGAATCAAAGAAGTAACAGTAACAAAACATAAAGAACCCTCTTGGTCTCAAAGTTATGCTGCCAGTAAGTTATGGAGGAAGCAAGAGCTCAAGGGCACGCCTAGACTGTGTGATTCAGGCTGTGTATCTGGTGGAATCCCCTTCAGAATGTAGTAACTGCTTTGCTACTTTTGGCATAATTTGAACACATGCATTTTGAAAACACATTGTCAAATTGACATGTCAACAACACAGGCTGTCAGAGTTATCACTCCCTTGCATGCCTTCTCTGCCTCATGAGTGGGCAAAACCCTGATAGATGAATGAGAAATCCATGTGGTTTTAGTCAAATTGCTCATGCTTTTGAGCCTCAGATTCATCAGCTTAATTGGAATAATAGTAATCTGCAGTTGTTTGGGAGAATTGACTGGAATAAAGTATTCAGTCTAGAATGTCCTAGTTAAAGGTAGACTATAGAATAAAATCTTTATTTTACTCTTATCACTTTTGAAAGTCAACTGAAAGAATGGCAAAAGTTGTTAAAGCTAAAAAAAAAAAAAAAAGCATAAATCGACAAGGATAAGGAGAACAGGGGAATAGAAACAAAAAATGGAAACTGGAAAAAAGATGACGAGTAGACATTGATTTAGCTGACATGAGAAAATGAAATCCTAAGCCATCAATGGGAAAACTAAAAACAAACAAAAGCTTGTTTGTGCCAGAGATTTTAAATTACTCAAGAATTTGCAGCAAAGAACTAACATGAATATGCATTGCTCATGAACACAGACAATAGAGTGGTGAAGGCCTAGGACAGGATGGGAACTGGGTGGAGTGGGGAGGGAAAAAAGAAAGGGAGGCATCTGTAATACTCTCAACAGTAACGATTAAAGGAACGATGGACCTCTGAAAGTGGGCATAATGGAGGGCAGGGAGGATGAGATTGATTGCAAGCCTCTTTAAGAAGTGTCTCAATCCCCATAACTAGTTAGTGCTCTGGGCCATGTGACTGAGCAATATTACTCCTTTCTTTTCCTTCCCATCAGAACAAGATTGGATGATATCTTCAAATAGGTTAAAACAAACTCTATCTCTGCTTAGAGTTGTTGATAGTGTACTGAAAATTATGAAAAGTAAAAGTATACATGAAAAAAATACAGTTGAAATGTAGCCCTCCTGTCCTACTTGATTCTCAGCATCCAGAGAGCTGGCTTATAATTCTAGGCTGCATTGTGGAGTTTGTTTTTTCTCAGATGAAAGAGATCAAGAGAAACATCTAAAGATAGTTGGGCCATTAGTATATGAAAAAGCATTCTCATATGGAAGACGAACCAGAACAAATGGAAATAAGCTACTTGGAGGAGCAGAGACATTTAGGAAAATAAGAAGTTCAAAAGAATCTACATTAAAATTTCTGATTGATGTAAGACACTATTAGCTGTTTGGTTTAACATGGTGGTTATAGACACAGATGGCTATTTAAGTTTAAATTAAGCAAAATTAAATAAAACTAAACATTTTATTTACTATTAAATGGAAACTGGAAAAAGGTAATGAGTAAGCATTGATTTAGCTGACATGAGAAACTGGACATTTCCATCATAGCAGGAAGTTCCCTGGGAAGCAATGAAGAACAATAATTAGGAACAAACAAATAAAAATGCTATTAGAAAATAAAACCATGGAAAACTCAATGGAAGAGTTAGAAGACATGCATAGGAACATTCCACGGAGAGTAGAAAAAAAAATACTAAGGATAAAGGAAAAGATAAGATTCATCTCTAGAGGGTACAAAACCAAATTTAAAGGATGTCAAGAAATGGAATTAAATAGAGATAATATCCCAGTGTTGACAGATATTTATTTTCTGATCAAAAGTCTCTGTTCATGGATGAGCATAATGGATGAATTTAACCTATATCAAAATACACTATTATAATGATTCAGAACATTAGGAAAAGGAGACGTAACAGTTCAGAAATAGAAATGATTTGGCAAAGATTTCTCAATAAGCAACACTGGATATAAGGAGAGAATGGGGCTACACCTTCCCAATCATGAGGGATGATTATTACAAATTTAGAATTTTCATACAGGCAAACATCAGTTCTATGGATACAATAAGAATTGTTTTTAATACACATACATGGCAAGAGTTGAACATTTTACCTCCTTAAGCACTCTTTCACAGGAAACTACTGAAGGAGATGTTCTAGCAAAATAAGGAGTAACCCAGGACAAAGGAGAAATGGGTTTCTGGAATTGCATAATCCAATTCAAGGGAAGGGGTGGGGGGAGGAGAAAGGAAAAAGAAGGAAAGGAGAAAGAGAGAGGGGGAAGTGGGAAGGGAGATAATAGCACAAAAGTGATGTGAGATCCCCAAATAACAGCCATCTCCTAAAGATAGCGATCAACAAGTGTCTGAAGAAGGAGCATAATGCCTCAGAAAGCTGTCCTCAATTCACTGAAATTGAGAGAATCCTGATGTATTTGAATATATTGAGCAAAATGTAGGCAACTAGGGGAAAGTTTGAAAATGAATTAAAGTTAAATGCTTAGAAAACTAACAAAATAGAAACATTTTGTTAATTTCAGGCAAAACAAAGAGTTTGGTAAGAAAGAAAAAGTTAATTATAGTATATTACATGGCTAGACAGTAAATCTATTTCACATAGCCAAACAAATGTAAAAACACCTAATATTGAACTAACAGTACTTAGGATGAAAGAATGTTGAACAGTTGAGGGGAATTTGTGTGTGTCTGTATTTAGGAGGTAGTGGAATATGTGTGAGAACTACGTACTCACCTTCTGTAGTTGAAAGGAAATAGGTAATGACAGAAGATAAAATTAAAAAGTAGCAATATAATAATGTGATTTAGAGATGTGGAGATAAAATTAAAATACATTGCCCCTATGAAATGTGAGAAAGGGTGGTTCAGAGCATCCTTGTTTGCCATAATAAAGCTTGTAGAAAATTTTGATTTTTAGCTATATGCATATATTACTTTGATGAAAATTTTAAATGTTAATATATTAGCAAAGAAGTTTAGCATGTTACATGGGATATATCACTTCTCAATAAATGTTAGCTAGAACGGAATCAGTAAGCTAACCAACTTTATGTTTACTGTGATTAAACATGTTCTCCTGTCAGGCCACTCTCAAATGCACACAATTGCAAGGGTTTATGGACATTTAGTATACTGAGCTAATTTGTCCTGTAGTCCTGAGCTTGCACACCAGTTGTATCCAAAGTCTATAAATCTGTGTGTGTGTGTGTGTGTGTGTGTGTGTGTGTGTGTGTGTGTGTGTGTTTCTATTTTCTCCCCTCCACAGCCTACCCTTACTTTCCACTCCCTGGCTTGTCTCCAATGTTCCAATGTTTGAAATCAATACATTTTTAGCATCTCTTGAAAATTAGAAGATGTGACATTGTTTGGCCACATTCCCACATGGCATCTATCAGCTGCAGAGGAGTGGTGGCTTCCCCCTTTAAATGAGTCACAGGCTCTCCAGTTTGCCACAGCCCTACACCTCCCTTTTATCTTCCCCTAAACTTCACTTTATGAAATTGCATTACTTATTTCACACTGACATGGGGATGGAGGGTTTTCAACTCTCACTTATAAAATGAGGAGCCATTATTACCCTGAATAGCATTTGCTATTTAGTTTCAGATGTTTTTTGTTTGTTTGGTTGTTTGTTGCGTTCTAGTGCAAATATAAATCAGCTTGAGAGTTTGATGTGAGTCGTAGAATTTGCTGGACATATAGGTAAATGTGGAAGCCATCATCACAGTTGCTGCCTAGACACAGATGAAATCTATGAACAAAGATGTCCACAGGTGTGGAGCATTGGGAGGGATAGAAAGAATGTGTGCATGTGGTCTTTCAGGACCAGCAGTGGGGTCCTCTTCATTCTTGTCATAGGTGCTAGGGAGTGACAGAGATAACGTAGGATCTCTGTAGACACAATCTAGTGTAAGAGACACAAATATTAAAAACAGTTAATAGGTGCTAGAATAGCAGTAATTAAGAAGCAACAAGAATGACTGACTCTCTGGGGAGGTTATTAGCACTGGAGTGATTGCTGAATTCCAGAGAAAGCATGCTTTCTCTGAGAAAGCATGACACTGTGATTGAGCTGTAAAGAATATTTATAACAGAGGGGTAAGGAAGAGGAGAAATCCAATGATCAAAAAATTAAATGGTCTAATGAATCCAAGAATAGAGAAAACTGAGTTAAATAGGAGATTGGTTCTTCACTAATAAAGCTTTTAAAAATATATCATTGTTAATGTTGATAATAAAGTTGAGTGTGAACTTTATTTTGTAAATTTCATAAGCTTCGGATTGATTGATACAACCGAAGAGATTGAACTAGCATGCTCGATCAATGTTTCTAGAATATATAGAACTTTGATCCTAAAAACGCATAAAAAATGTAGTTTTCTTCTTGGAATCAGGCTCCGTTTGCCATATTTATCACTCTCGTATTTGATCGGGCATTCATTCTCCTCAATTTCTAGTGTCTTTATTGTTTTAAATTACTTTGGTTCTCAAAAAAGTCAGAACCACAACAAAATAAATTCTAGGAGTCATTATAATATTTTATTTTATGATACTATGGTAAAGATCTAGTAAATATGTTCAGAGCCATTTCAATGATTAAGAGGATTCCATGCAGGAGAAATATGAAATGTATTTGTAGTTATGACCCTCAATGTGGAGGCAAAGAATCATTAGAGTTTTATTTAGGCTAAAGCATTGATACCTTTGCTTCAGTATCACAGTATAAAAGTCTCATGTTTCAGAGTTAAGCTGGTTGTTATACATCTAGTTACATGAGAGTCAAGCAGAACCGGATGCAAATTCTGGTATTGCCATTTAATAGACAAAGAAAAGTTAAGCTACTTCTTTTTTCTGATCTTAGTTTCCTCATTTGTAAAATAAAATAAAAAAGAATGTTTCCTTTCTCACATGGTTATTATGAGGCTAAAATGAAATGGTGAGTGCCAACCCCTTTGATCCAGCCCCCTTTTCCGCCACTCCTGACTTATAACTGACTCCTTATTAATAGTGAAAGGACTCAAGTGTTTTCACCACACTACTTTGTAATGTCTTTACTTGAGCCACTTCACCTGTGTTTCTGGAGGCCCTTCCTTTTTAAAAATAAATTAATTTCCATGTGCTCCATTAATGTTAATTTAGCCCCAAATTGTCCTCCCCTGTATTCTCTAAGCAGCCCATGCTTATATTAAAATTATTTATTTAATGTTTGATATCCCACCATTTAAATAATGCTTTCTAGGGACCAGAAACTATGTAGGTATTTTTATTCTTCTTTTCATATATACAGTGTCTACCAAACACTGAATAGTTACTGTCTATGTGCCTGGCATATAGAAGGCAGGCAACTGATGTTAATGACCCCGTAAGAAAATACATGCAAATTAATGAAAGTTATAAAAATTCTGCATTGCTGATGTTTGCTGTCCCACCTTGTGTGCATGCACACACACACAAACCACAGGCCCAGCTAGATGCTTTTTCAACAACAACAACAAAAAAACGCATCCAGTTAATACAGAGACACACAGTGCTGGCATGTGCTCTGAATATAGTATCAATTAATGCCATAGCTCTCTTATTAGCTGCCTTAGAACATACTCCCTGATGAGCATTCAATTTAGATTTAAAAAGAGCAAGGAGGAAAATTATTGCATGCTAATTAGCTAGAGCTTCTACCTTTAGATGGTTGATTAGAGATGACAGGATAACTGCCAAGTGGGCAGAGGAGATTCCCTGAGATGAAAGGTGCCCGGAGCTCCAGTATCCATCCCTCTAGCCTTTCTGATCCAACAGGGTTCAACACTTTCAGTCATCCCATATCTTCAGTGTCATAGGGTCAAGACAGTGTCACTGTAAACAAGGCACAGTATCTATAGTGTCAATCGTGAAGAAAAGAGTGTACATGTGGAAGGTTAACTCAATCTCAGTAAGGTGGTAGGTTGCCTGTCACTGGAATTGCCCCTCTTCCCTGTTCCTCTGTGTTTCCGTGATGCCATGTACCTCCCTCATGAAATTCTCTTTTATGTCTGCTTCCTTCACAAAGATGATGTTGAAGGCATAGATTAAGTTTTAAAGATGTCATTATCCTTAAACTAACACCTAGCAGCTCAATGCATGTGTATTGGTTAATAAATAAAGTAATTAAACCTGACTGCACAAGGATATGATGGGGCATTATGGAAAAGTAGGGTATTGGGTCTAACTGATATGGATTCTCAATCCTGTGGTTGATTGTACAACTGCCAGTCATTGGGCTCCAGAAATGCAAAGCCAAGGGTTCTTCCTGCCAAATGCATCTGCCATTCTTGATTACTTTTCCCATCCATAATCTCTACTTGTTTCTGATCCCTGCTGATACCTCCTTACAGCCTGTATCTAGAATCATCACATGACTTGGGGTACTTTTCCTTGTGCAGGGCTGAAGAAACTTCTAGATAAAAGGCATATCCATCTCTCAGATGAAACTCACAAGTCTTACTATTCAAAGTACCAAAAGAAAGTAGAGGAGAGAAAAAATGGTTTTTATACATTCCTTTACTTCTTCATCAAAATTCTCAAATGAGATGCCTGTACTGCATAGAATGGAAGGAAGGTTCAGTCACATCTAGACCTGAAATCCATTATTGCTATGATACCAGGCAGAGTCCTCAATGAGGGGACTGAGGATAATAGAGAAGAGATAATTACAAGGACTACCTGAGATGTGCTCTTGTTTAACCCTTGGAACAATGCTACGAGGTAGGCATTACTATTATTATCCTCATTTTACAGATGAGGGAATAAAAGGTGAGAGTACTTCAGTAGTTTATTCAAGGTTACGTAACTAGTCAGCAGTGAAATCAAATTTCAAATCCATCTATGGTAGATGTGTTATTAGCTACTATACCATGTTGCCCAAGGCAGATGTAAATGATCTTTGAAAAAAATACTAAAGTGCTACATAAATGTAATGTTATTCTATCTTTATTCTGAGTTAGTGCTAATTTTGCTTTAAAAGTACCATAAAGTCCATTCTCCAAGCCTAACATCTGCCAGAACCTTCTTTTTCTTTTTTCTTTTTTTAACTATTGTCATTTTAATTTAAGAAAATTTCTAATATCCCATCTACATCCTTCCAGAACATCTGCAGGTTTGGGGTGGGCAGAGTTGTGAAAGATGATTAAATAGCAGAGAACCAACTGTGGGTCTCACGTATGCTATTCCCTTCCTTGGCTACCAAACAAGCATATGGAGAGAAAGAATAATAGTGGAGGAGAGAAGGCAGTGTTTTCATTTTGCTCATCAGAGAAGCATACAAATTTGCATATCGACACTAGGTATGTATTCCACTGTGCTGCACTGGAATCATGGAAGCACAGAGCAGCATGTCTGAGCACCACTGAAGATGATCAAAGGAGAGGAGATATTGTGTATGTCTCTTCCTCCTCAGGGGAGAATTTATTTAAATGCCTTGGTGTCTGATAAAGAACATAAAACCATGAAAGCTCTGTACCACGTCTGTAATCTCGCTGACATGATTAACTCTAGAAATATTGGGTAATGACGGCAATGAGGACCCTCACTACAGTGACATATGCAAATACGTGGCCAATGACAGATATATGAAAAAGAAAGACAACTGCCCATTAGCTATTCTGGTCACCTACTATTTGCATTCCTATAGTTTTCTTAGTGAGGTATCATTTTATAAATGGTATGTAATATAACCAGCCCCCTGGTATCTGAAAGATAAAGCAGAATTTTCTTACTAAGTTGACAAAACTCACCATTATTCGGCTCCAAGTAATATTTGCTCTTGCTACTCCTCATGCTCTTTATGGACTCTGTATTCCCCATGTTCCCACCACTCTGAGCATCTCACCCTTTCCTGTAATACTGATCTGGTGACTTTACACATGCTCTTTTGTCCAATAAAATTGCATTGTTTTTCTTCTTTTCTCTCTGCTCTGCCAAAATTTGTGACTTTTCATTTTTCTGGGCTTGACTCATATGTCACCTCTCCTCTGAAGTCTTTCTCAATTTCCCTTCTGAGTAAGATATTCCCTCCTCTGAAGTCCCACTGCATTCTGTTGGCATGACACACAGTCTACCAAAATAGGAGCAAGCTTTATTAATATATCATGCATGTGTTCAATACAAATTGATTACCATCAGGGATGAATAAAACAGAAAAATTATCTTCCTTCATGATGTTTAGAATTTTAATGGAGAAGAAAGACAATGGACAAATAAGAAATCTATATATTTAAAAGCCTAAGCGACTGTTAGGACCAGTTGACCTAACAACGGGTTGACCAGTCGCTATGACAACACACTGACTACCAGGGGGCAGATGCTCAATGCAGGAGCTGCCCCCTGGTGGTCAGTGCACTCCCACAGCCAACCTTCTGCAGCCAGCCAACCCCCCGTGGTCCCTCTCCCCAGCCAGCCAGCCCCAATCGGCCCCTATCTGTCCCAATTACCAGCCAAGCTGAGGGACCCCACACGTGCATGAATTCGTGCACCAGGCCTCTAGTTAAATATATAATAGGAGGCTGGGTATTTGTACCTGGTAGAAAGAAGACTGAAGCAATGTAGACGAAATGAGAATGATAGGGTAAAGGAGGTCAAGGAGGATCTTCGGGAAGGTGACTTGAGCTGAGACCTGTGGTGAGGGAGATAGCCTATGGCTTGGAAGTGCAATTTCTGAGGCAGGGCTGTTTCTGAAATATCTGAGGAATAGTAAGGAAGATGGGGGAGCTGGAACTGAATATGCAATAGATCAGTCATGGATGTAATAAACATTGCCTTATAGGCCATGGCAGGGACTTAGAGTTCTTATAAAAGTGAGCAGAAATCATTGTAGGGCTGAGAGCAGAAGGCTAATACCGTGTAGTTGAATCTGGCTACTGGTAGAGAACATGATAGTGGTGAGGATGAAAGTAGAGAGACAAGTTAGAAGACTTATGCAATACTATAGTGAGAAGTGAGGGAAGCCAGTATGAGTTGTGGCTTTCAATGGATCTGTTTTCAGCATACCAACCTTCTCTCTGTTCTCAAATATATTAAGTATTTGCCACTCAGACCTCCACCCTTGCTGCCTCCACCCTTGCTGTCCACCATTGAAGTGCTCTTCTAGCTTTCCAAATGGCAAATCCATTCCCATATTTCAGACCTCAGTTCATTTGGCATCTCCTCAAAAAAGTCTTCCCTGATTCTTCTACTTGAAGCAGGCCAACTCAGGAAGCTTCTATCCCACCCACCAGTGAGTTTCCTTCACAGCACTCAATACATTCTGTATCTCTATTTTTGCTTGATTTGTTGCTTCATTCATTGTATTTTCTTTCACTCCAATGAAGGCAGACCTTGTCTGTTTTGTTCACCTGGATATCCTCACTGCTTATCAGCCATTCCTGATACATCAGAAGTACACAAATAGCATTTATTGGAAGATGTTATCTATCTATCTATCTATCATCTATCTATCTATCTATCTATCTATCTATCTATCTATCTATCATCTATCTATCTATCTATCTATCTATCTATCTATCTATCTATTATCTATTATCTATCTATATCAATATCTATATCTATATCTATATAGATAGATGGTAGATAGATATAGATATATAGATACAGATATATATAAGGCTAATATGCTAAGTGTCTGACTGTCCGACTTGTCACTATGACATGCACTGACCACTAGGGGGCAGATGCTCAATACAGGAGCTTCCGTGATGCACACTGGCCATTTACAGAGAAACAGCACCATGGAACTAGTGCCCACAAAGCAACACTCAGCTTCCCCCAAGTAAGACACATGCCCCGCCACCACCCCAGAGTGACAGCCCACCAAATCATAGCCGATGCTGCTGAGACACCATAGCACAAAATACAGCCCACAGCCCAGCCCAGCTAGGGAACAGTGGCTGTGGGCGCCGGGTAATGACATCACATAGCAATGCCTGGCTTCCTCTCCCTAGTGACTAGCCTCCTTGGAGTTTCTTCAGCCTAGGAACACAACATGCTTTATACTAGTAGCCAGGTGGAAACATTGTACACTTTCATCAAAGGTCTGTGAAGCGTTTTCCCATGCCTCATCTCATTTGATCCTCACAGAAGTCCTGAATTAGGTAGATAGGCGACTCGGTCAAATCCTATTTTCTTTCCATTAGCTGGAAAACAGAGATTTAGAAAGCTTAGAAACTTGACACGACTAAAAAGAAGTAAGAAATGATGGACCTTGAAAATGACTTCAGGTTTTCTCACTACGCAGAATATAGTTAAACACTCCTGCAATTAAATATTTTACCCTTTGTTCTCCCTGTGTGATCTATAATAATAACCTGCTTCGTGTTGATATTTATTGCTATGTTGCTGACAATTACCTGAAAGAGAAGTTGGGGTGCTTCACTGGACTGGGAAAAGTTTAGCTAAATCAGAAAGCAGATCTAATTAAATGTATATATATATATATATATATATATATATATATATATATATATATATAATTAATAAAAGCCTAGGTGGTCGCCATGCCCTCATACCCTCACGCCCTCATGCCGTCATGCTGTCACAGTCCATCACCAGGGTGGGTGAGGCTTGATGCTGCATGCAGGGCGCAGGGGCAGGTCCTGGTGGCTGCTCCACACAGTTTTTGCCAGGGTTCCAGCTGCCCCGTGCACACTGTGGAGGTGAGACCCTCGGCTCTGGCCTATCTCTTTTTGGCAATCCATCGAGGAGCTCTGGATGGGTAGGCGGGGCCTACCTCTTTGGGGCGATTGATCCCAGGGCTCCTGCACTGTGAGAGGGCACAGGTGACCCCCTGCCTGAGTACACGATTTCATGCACTGGGCCACTAGAATATATAAAAGGCTAAGTTGACTTGTGCATGAGCAATACTATAAAGCTCTCACTGGTGCCAATTGCACATGTCTGTTTCAACCTGTCATTGTCGATTGTGAAATTGGTTAACACTTCTATTATAAATTGCAAATACCGATATTAAAATATTTATTCTAATTAATTTCTTTTCAATGTGCACAAATCCATGCATCGGGCCACTAGTTGGATAATAAGTGGAAAAGTATTTGAATGAACTAACAAAATTTGGAAGGTGCTATGGTGCCTGTAGGAGACATATTTAGCCTTATTCTAGAGACTAAGGGAAGAATACTTAAAAAAGATGGTTAGTTATAGATTGCAAACCCTAATTGAAGAACAGTGAACTTCAATTTGTTTTATGATTTTTACTCAATTAAGAGCCTGGTAAATGTACTCCTTTTTCAAATATGATGTAATGAGCACCCCCATTTCAGTCTTCTACTTCACTCCTATTCTTAGCAAATTCTCTGATCCTTTCTTTAACTGCTTGCTCTTGCCTCACATCTATCCAGGCTGGGTTGTCATAATGAATCCTTATTGCTCTTAACACAAAGTATCTGTTTATAAATTGGTCAAGGATTTGCAAGTGCCCATCTCAGGATTTTTTGGTTTTTATCATTAGATCTTCAATGGGTGCCATCTTTACAGATTATTCCATGAATGACTATGGCTGCTGCAGCCCTGCCTCATTCTATATTATGTTATGAGTGATTATTTTTCCCCAAATCTCTGTGTCCAAAGTCACACCACAGGAAAGGAGCAGATCTGCTTAACACCAATATAGATGCTTTTGTTTCCCATTATATCATACTATTTAGTGGCATTATATATCTTGTCACTAATCTTGTTTTGTTATTTTCTTGAAGGGGAGACAATATGTAAATTTACTGAATAAAGCTCTTACTGGGGGCAGGATCCATATTCAGCATATACCAACTAATTATCACATAATCCTTTTTCCCCACTTAATCCTGAGTTAGGTATTGCTATCCTCACTTTTCTGCTGGAAAAAAAAAAAAAAAGGGAGAAGGAAACTTATATACATAGCCAAGGCTCTCACAGTTTACTAAATCAGTGAAGGTACACTTCAACCCTATCTCTTATATAAAAGGCCCTTGGCCAACATGCTCTAACACCATCACGACCAAAAGAGCAGCAGCTCTCACGGCGGGCGGGGTGGGACACAAGCTACTAGTGGCAGTGAGCTACTAGCGGCGGCGGAGAGCTACAAGCAGTGGAGGGTGGGGCAGCAAGCTACGAGCGGCGATGGTGGGGTGGCCAGCTGAGGCAAGTGGAAGCGAGCTGCTCACGCACGATTTCATGTGCGCTGGGCCTCTGGTCTATATATATAAAACCCTAAGCAACCTTTATGATGGAACAACCAGTTGCTATGATGTGCACTGACCACCAGGGCGAAGACACTCAATGCAGGAGCTGCCCCCAACCTGCAGGCCCTGATCGCTGATGAGGCCTGCTGGCCAAACTCTCGGGTCCCTCTCCCCAGCCTTCCCCTAGGCTGGCAGGCCCTGATCAGCCCATTGCCCGCCCACCACGGTGGTGGTTGGCCCATCCCCCTGGCCAGCAGGTCCCGATTGCCTGATTGGGGCCAGGTCCTGGGCTGGGCTGGGGAACCTGGGGTGGGTGGCAGTGGACTCAGGTGGTGAGGGGAGGAGGAGAGAGGGAGGTGGGGAGGTGGGGAACCACACAGTGGTAGAGCAGGAAGCCACATGGGGCAGTGAGGGAAGTAGGAGGTGGGGAGGCGGGGAGGAGGGGAAATGGGGAAGGGGGGAGGCAGGGAGGAAGAGAGGTGGAGAGGTGGGGAATCTGATCACCAGCCAGGGCTAGGGACCCCACCCATGCATTAATTTCATGCGCCGGGCTTCTAGTGTTAGTATAAGACTACAAAGTGCACCTTATGTTCAAATCACTATACTGCCATCACTTCTCCCAATGAAAAGGCTAAACATATCAAAATAACCCTACCAAAACTCCAGTGCCTGCCCGTACTTTTCTTTAGATACTTATTCTACTGTACCGTTTCCTTTTATGATTCTTCAACACTTTCAGTGCTTGCTTTTCAGAAAATTAAGAAAGATGTATGATTTTCTCCCTAAATGTGTTTATGATACAATTAATCACATTTCATTTGGTAAACATGTATTGAGAATTGCCTATGTACCAAGCAAATCATCAAGTAATGAGTGGAGATAGATGAATGAGGCACAGTTCTGCCTCTGGAAAAGCTCATATCCTACCAAGAGACACAGTCATTAAAGCAATTAATTATGATCTATACAGTAGTTGAAATAAAAATACCCCAGTGTAGAAAAACAGAAAAGAATTAATTTTTCTAGGAGGAGCTGGGAAATCCTTTATGGAGTAGATGTTATTTGAATGTCCATTGAGGGATAGGTTAGAAATTCACCAAAGGTGCCTTCTATACCAAGTGGTTTAGTAGCAATGTATAGCTATGTAAAGTGTCAGCAGTATTTAGGGACCATCACTGGCCCCATGATGACCAAGTTATGTGTGTGTGAGGGAAGAGAGAGGGTGTAGTGACTGAGACTGATTACACAGATATGCCAGTGCCAGGGCATGTCCTGCACTGGCACATGTACAAGTTTAGCCTTCACAAAAGCCCAATGAAATCTCTGCCACCTCACACCTGCTAAGATAGTTATTCTAAAAAACAAAAGAAAACAAAAAAAAGGAGATACGTGTTAGTGAGGATGTGGAGATAAGGGAACTTTTACACAGATGGTAGAAATTAAAATTAGTAGAGCCATTATGGAAACCATGATGGAGGTTCTTAAAAAAAATAGAACTACCATATGATCTAACAATCTCACCTCTGAGTATATATCCAGAGGAAATAAAACCACAATTTCAAAGAGATATCTAAACTGCCATATTCATGACAGCATTATTTATATAAGCAAAGGTATGGAAACAACCTTAATGTCCACCTGCAGATGAATGAATAAAGAAAATAACATAAACACATGCACACATACACACACACACACACACACACACACACACACGGACACACAGAGTAAAATATTATTCAACAATAAAAAGGAGGAGATTCTGCTATTTGTGACATCACAGATGAACCTGGAGAGCATTATGCTAAGTGAAATAAGCCAAGTAGAGGGAGAAAAATAATGTGTGTTGTATTAGTTATACATAGATAGTTTTTTTAAAAGTTAAACATGTAGAAATAGAAAGTAACATGGTGGGTATCAGCAGCTGGGAGGAGGGAAAAATAGGGAGATGTTCATCAAAAGGTACAACCTTTCAGTTATAAGATGAGTAAGTTCTGAAGATCTAACGTATAGCATAGTGACTATAGTAAATATGTATTGTGTACTTAAAATTTGCTAAGAGAGATCGATCTTAAGCATTCTCACCAGGCAGACACACAAAAGGTAATTTTTTAAGGTGAGTGTTGCTTGTGGTAAATATTTTATGATATACATTAACTCATCATATTGTACACTTTCAATATATACAATTTTATTTGACACATTTACCTCAATAAAGCTGGAAAAAAAAATGTTCAGGCTTCACTCAAAAGGCAACAGGGAAGCCCTGGGAGGTTTATAAAGCAGAGGTAACTTGTAAAAAAGTTAAACATATAATGTAAGACACACAAGCTCCTGTCCCTGTACATATTCTAGAAATGTAGAATCACATGCTACAGAAAGCTAAGGTAACATTCCCCCACCACATCACACCCCAGGCATGCCAACCCTTTCCTCTTTGCCCACAGTGTGGATGCTTTGTGTTAGATTCGTATCACCTGGAAGAAGCTAACATTTTGTTCACCAGAGTAGAAAAGTCTTGCAGAATCCATAAAAGTTTCCATCTTGTTGTCTTCTTGATTCCCCTTGCCCCAAATATAGACAATTGTAGTCACTGAGCTAAAAGTGAAACAGTACATTAAAGGTTTTAAGAGGATGGGTTTCAGAGCCTAGCTGCATGAATTTATGACCTGGATACATTGCTTATTAGTTGTTTGAGCTTGGGAAAGTCCTGTGGCTTCTCAGAACGTCTTTTTCTCATCTGTAAAATGGAGTTAATGATCTAATCTACTACGGTGGTGTTGTAAAAATTAAAGTAGTTAATGCATGTAAAGCACTGTGAACAGTACCTGGTACAGAGTACAGGCAGACCATGGAGATGCTATAGGTTCAATGTCAGACCACCTCAATAAAGAAAATATTGCGATAAAGCAAGTCACACACTTTGTTTGGTTTCCTATTTCATGTAAAATTGCTAAAAAATTTTAACCATCATCTGAGCCTTCAGTGAGTTGTAATATTTTTGCTGTTGGAGGGTCTTGCCTTGATGCTAAGAGCTGATAATTGATGGGGTGGTGGTTGCTGAAAGTTGGAGTGGCTGCAGCAATCCTATCTAATAAAGAGGGAATATGCTAATTGACCCTCACAACATTGCAAAGATGGCAGCGCCCACAGCCAATAAGGAGAGAATATGCTAATTGACTGACCTGCCTCAAAGATAGCAGCCAAAAGACAGCAGCGCCCAGTCCCCTCAGCCCTGCCGGGGTGGCAGGCGCACAGCAAGGCTGGGCCTGACTCCAGGTGGGCCCGGCCTTGCTACGCACCTGCCTCTGTGCAGGCAAGCCTCAGATGGCAGCTGCCCAGCAGCCCAGGGCTGCCCAAGGCTCACGTAACTAGGGCTGGCCGAGGCTTGCACTGCTGGCAATAGCAGCAACAGAGATGTGATGCGGGCATCGCCTTCCCCTGATTGTCGGGTCACCTCCTACCACTGAGGGCTCCTGGACTGTGAGAGGGGGCAGGCCAGGCTGAGGGACCCCTCTCCTTCTAGTGCATGAATTTTCATGCACTGGGTCTCTAGTTTCATATAATAAGACAACAATGAATTTTGGCTCAGTGATTGACTCTTCCTTTTTTTAGTGATTTCTCTGTAGCCTGTGATATTGTTTGATATCATTTTACCCACAGTAGTACCTCTTTCAAAATAATTTCAAATGCTGCCACTGCTTTATCAACTAAGTTAATATAATATTCCAAGTTACTTATTGTCATTTTAATAATTATCACAACATTTTTACCAGGAGTGGATTCCATCTCAAGAAATAGTTTTCTTTGCTTATCCATAAGAAGTGACTCCCCATCAGTTAAAGTTTTATAATGAGATTATAGCAATTTAGTCACATCCTCAGGTTCTACTTCTAATACTGATTAATCTTGCTATTTCTACCATTTCTGCAGCTACTTCTTCCCATTGAAGTCATAGAGCCCTCAAAGCCATTGATGGGGATTAGAATAAACTTTTTTCAATCTCCTGTTAATGGTGATATTTTGACCTCTTCCCATGAATCACAAATGTTCTCAGTGGTATCTAGAATAGTGCATTCTTTCCAGAAGATTTTAAATTTACCTTGTTCAGATTCATCAAAGGAATCATTGTCTTTGGCATCTACTGCCTTATGAAATGTATTTCTTAGATAATAAAACTTGAAAGTTGAAATTACTTGTTGATCCATGGGCTGCAGGATGGATGTTGTGTTAGCAGGCATGAAAACAACATCCATTTCATTGTACATCCCCATGAGAGCTCCTGGGTGACCAGGTGCATTGTCAATGAGCAATAATACTATTTTGAAAGCATTTTTTTTTTCTTCTGAGCAGTAAGTCTCAACAGCAGGCTTAAAATATTCAGTAACCATATTGTAAACAGATGTGCTGTCCTCCAGGCTTTGTTGGTTCATTTATAGGGTAGAGGCAGAATGGTCTTAGCATAATCCTTAAAGGCCCTAGTATTGTCAGAATGGCAAATGAGCACTGGCTTTAATTTAAAGTGACCAACTGCATTAGCCTCCAACAAGAGAGTTAACTTGTCCTTTGGAGCTTTGAAACCAGCCATTGACTTCTCCTCTCTAACTATGAAAGTCCTAGATGCCATCTTCTCCCAATATAAAAGCATTTCATCTACATTGGAAACCTGTTCTTAGTCCTTTTAATTAATTTCCTCAGCTATGTCTCTTTTTTTTTTTTTTTTTTTTTTTTTCGGATGTGTAACTTCTATTTAGTCACATTCTTTTTTTTTTTTTTTTTTTTTTTTTATTGCTTAAAGTATTACAAAGGGTATTACATATGTGTCCATTTTATCCCCCCGCCCTAGACAGTCCCCTAGCCTGTCAAGACATTGGAAACCTGTTCTTAGTCCTTTTAATTAATATCCTCAGCTATGTCTCTTGGATAACTTTCTGTAGCTTCCACATCAGCACTGGCTGCGTCACCTTGTACATTTATGTAATACAGACAGCTTTTTAAACCTCATGAACCAACCTCTGCCACCTTCAAACTTTTCTTCTGCAGCTGCCTCACCTCATTCAGACTTTATACAATTAAAGAGAGTTAGGACCTTGCCCTGGACTAGGTTTTGACTTAAGAGACTGTTGTGGGTTTTTTAAATCTTCTATCCAGACCACTAAAACTTTCACCATAATAGAAATAATTCCACTTTCTTATCATTCATATGGTCCCTGAGTGATATCACTTTTAATTTCATTCAATAACTTTTCCTTTGCATTCACAACTTGATTGTTTAGTACATGAGGCTAGATTTTGGCCTACCTTGGCTTTCAAGATGCCTTCCTCATTAAGCCTAATTATTTCTGGCTTTTGATTTCAAATACAAACTTCCTTTCATTTGAACACTTAAAGGGCATTATAAAATAATTAATTGACCCAATTTCAACATTGTTGGATCCCAGGTAATAAATAGGGAGTCCCTAGATGAGGGAGATGGGAGAGCAGCCAGTTGATGGAGCAGTTAGAACACAAACATTAAGTGATTAAGTTCACTGTCTTATATGGACATGGTTCATGCTTGTAAGTGCTCAGTGAGTATTATTATTCTGGTATCCAAATTGATTATGGATTACAAAATGCCAAAATATTATAATCTCTACTGGGAAGATTCATGTAAACAGAATTGATGATTGAAACATGACTCTCATACTGAAGCCAGTGCTTGAGCTACTCCCCAACAAAGACAGATTAGTAGTATTTAAGGAGTATGTACCATATGCAGAGTGCTTTTATATGCATTATGTCATTCACCCTCACAAGAACACAGCTATGGATACATATATATTTAGTTGTATGCTATATCATCTATCTTTCATGAGAAAGGAAATTTAGATAGAGTTTAAGCCTCTTACACAAGGTTACACAGATAGGAATTGTTGAGACCAGGATTCCAAAAAAAAATTCATTGTTTCTTCACTGCATTACACTGTTGTTGGGTTTTTAGTTAAAGAGGTCAAATAAATTTAATCATTTTTTTCTTTTTTGGTTAAAACATTATAGCGTTCTCTCTCTCTCTCTCTCTCTCTCTCTCTCTCTCTCTCTCACTCTCTCTCTCTCTCACACACACACACACACACACGCACACACACATCCTGCTTTGTATTATTTCTATAATTTGTGCTTCTTATAGTTATGTAACATGTGTTTCTAAACTATTTCACACATCCTGTCCCATTTGTTTCTCATAGAAACATGTACACTGAATGTCAAGATTATTATGACCACCTGATGTTTGTAGGCAAATTAGCTATAATTTCACACTGAAGTTGCTAGAGAGTCAGACCATTATAAATAGGGAAGCAGGTTATTTATCACGACAGTAGAAGTGATTTTTTTCTGAAGATATGGGTAAACGATGTGATTTAACAGACTTTGAACATGAGAGATCATATATATATATATATATATATATATATATATATATATATATATATATATATATATATATACACACACACACACACACACACACTGAGTGGCCAGATTATTATGACCACCCCATCAGTACTTTGTTGGGCCAACTTTTGCCTTCAATACTGCGGCGATTCTTCTTGGCATTGACTCTATGAGATGTTTAAAGGTGATGCGAGGAATCTGACACCATGACTGATGAATAGCACTGTCCAGTTCTGTGAGATTTGATGGTTGTGGAACCAGCTGCCTGATGGCTCTTTTAACTTTGTCCCACAAATGCTCAATTGCATTGAGATCTGGTGATTGTGGGGGCTACCTAAGCAAGGTAAAGTCTCCCTCATGTTCTTGAAAGCACTCCTGCACAATACGAGCACCATGACATGGCTCATTGTCTTCTTGGAAGAAGCCATCTCCATTGGGATATGCCATCAACATGATAGGATGAACTTGATCAGCAACAATACTTAGGTATGTTGTGCTATTCAGACATTGTTCCACATGAATTAAAGGGTACAAATCATGCCAGGAAAACATGCCCCAAACCATAACACTGCCCCCACCAACTTGAAGTGTTGTACTCATGCATGTGGAGTGCATGCTTTCATGCTGTTTCTGCCAAATTCTCACTCTGCCATCTGCATGATGCAAATGGAAACGTGATTCATTTGACCACATGTCTTTTTTCCAATGCTCAACTGTCCAATCCTTGTGTTCCTGTGCGAACTGGAGATGTTTTATCTTGGCAACTGCAGACGGCAAAGGTGTTCAAACAGGCCTTTGGCTTCCATATTCCATATGATGCAGTGTATGGCTAACTTGCCTACAAATGTAAGGTGGTCATTATAATCTGACTAGTCAGTGTATATTGTTATTGCATTTTATACATGGTAACACTGAGAAACAAAGATTTAGCCCCTTCTTTTGTATTATGTTGCTCTAAATTGAGACTTCTGAGCAATAATTAAATCTTTCCAAGTCTATTTTGAAGATGGGCTATGCTTCATCACTATTGTAGCCTTTGCTTTCTTGGTATTTTATGGCAAGATTTCACATTGACATACTCTTGTTTGTCAGGGGCCCTAGATTTCATAACGGAAAGATCTGACTCTCAGGATGAACCTGAATAGCATAGCTGAATATGATATAAAAGTGATGGAAATATTATTTGGATCAAACTCATAAAAAAACAATAAGATTGTCAATAGGCATAAGGTTACCATTTTTAGATTCTCACCTCATGAGGCAGGCTTGAGATAGGACCCAGTATATTTGATGGGCTTATAGTAAGGGATAGTTGAGTTTCATCTTATACTTAATGATCAAGCACTTCAACACTATAGGGTCAAGGTCTACATGCTTAAATTAAGAGAGAAGGATATGCATTTCACAATGTCAATTTTCTAGAGCACTATAGAATTCACCTTTTATTACATACATTAAGAAGAAAATAAAGCCATTTGGGCTATAAAAGCCATTGATTAGATTAAAAACCACAAAGTCAATATATAAATCTCATTTATCTCCCATATCAGGCATACCTATGTTGTATAGATAAATCAATGTAACATCAAACTGTAGAACAGGTACATAATTATTCTTGTAAGTTTAACAAATTCAATGTCTTCTGCCATAAACCTAAATCAGCAAGATAGTGTCATCTAATAATGTAAATATAAGATTTACATGGTATAAGCATAGTGTGGCTTTTACTTTATTCAAAATGCAAACCAAAATGACTTTAATACAAATTATGTTTAATATTAATTTATTTTTAATGAATTTCTCATAAAGGTTTACTAAAAGGGCATATTTTAGTTACATTGGCTAAATAATATATTCATCTATTCATTCACCTAATATGTTCATGTTTATTTTGTAATGTCAACTACACCCTAAGTATCTAATTTATGCCATAAGTTGTACTTTGGTTTAATTATTTTTAAAAAATAAAGTGTATACTAAGCCCAATTTACAAGTGAATGAACCAATTTCCAGTGTTTAGTTTTTCTTATGCATAATTAAAAGTTGCTAGTATCCAATATATGATGGCAGTGGTTTTTTTTTTTTTATTTATTTATTTTTTTTTTAATATGTATTGCCATTTTGAGATGATAGAAATTTTAACAACAATTTAGACAAACTGACAGAAAACCCCCTCAGAGATGCAGCTTCTAACATGGATTTTTTTATGACATAAAAGCAGGCTGTGAACTCACTAAATAATAAAAACCTGGAAAACATTGGAATTAAAGAAGAGAGATAGCTTTCTCTAACTAACTCATGCATTTTAAACTTTTTCATCTCAGCTATTTATCTATTCATAAAATACCGTTAATTGTCTACTGTATACCAAACACTTCTTAGAAAATATTTGGGCCCTGACCGATTTGGCTCCGTGGATAGAGCTTCGGCCTGCGGACTCAAGGGTCCCAGGTTCGATTCCGGTCGAGGGCATGTACTTTGGGGTTGTGGGCACATCCCCAGTAAGGGTTGTGCAGGAGGCAGCTGATTGATGTTTCTCTCTCATCAATGTTTCTGACTCTCTATCCCTCTCCCTTCCTCACTGTAAAAAAATCAATATTTATATATATATATATATATATATATATATATATATATATATATATATATATATATATATATATTTTTAAATGTCAGAACCAAGGATATTTTGATTCAAGATTATGCATTCAGTTTTTTTTTTAATTAGCTAAATTCTGCAGAAAGCTAACTATGTCCATATGTAAATAAAAATATGAATTTTAGCAGTGAGATTTACAGTGAGTTTAATGGTTCTGACCATACTCTGAGATTCTCAAGCAGGATCAGGCTTAGTATTTGTAATCCTCAAAGGCACCTGAACTGACAGGTTTAGATGGAACCAGGATCAGTCAAACTGAGAGGTCTGCCAGCTGGTTGCCACACATCTGGTGGGAAAGCAATTTGATAAATCAACCTAAAGATGAGCCAGATGTTAGCCTAAATCAGGGAGAGTGACAAACACTTAGCAAGCAGAAAGAATAAGGTGTCGGTATCCAAACACTAATGCATTGTTGCAAAATGTTCATTGTAGATCTTGTTAAAGCCCAGAATGGAAAAATCAAATCTATCTAGTTTAACAAATGCAATTGAGAACATACCATGCCAAAACTTATAGACATAAATATTTTAAAAGCTGTGGTCTCTGTCCTTGTAAAGGTCGGAGTTTAGCAGAGAAGATGAACATGAGATAACTATGTTATGATGAATGAACTGTTTTGATGGGGACATTAGTGTGGACATGCACTAGCAGCAACTGATGCTGCCTAAGAAAGATTATAAAAATGAAATAGCTGTCATCTGAGCCTCAAAAAAGAGTAAGAGGCTAGAGGTAGAAAAGCTAGGAAGAATTTTCCTGGTAAAACAATTCGCATGAGCAAAAGCAACAGGCAGGAAGGACTTGGTAACTCTTCTGTTGCGACGGGAATACTGGCTGTGGATATAATGAATAATGCACCTACAAGGGTATCCTGGGCCTTGCATGTTAAGCTAAGAGCGCTTCAAGATCAGTTTAAATCTTAAACCCTGTCAATTATGTACTTACTGAACTCCTCTGAGGCTAAGTGTTGCTTAGATATGGGGAAAAAGTCATCCAGGTAGAAAGTGATACATATATATATATACAATGATCTTAGGTACAGTTTAGGAAGGAAATATAATGGATGTAAAAATACTTAGAAAACAAATGGGTTACAAAGTATATATTCCTCAGTGGGAGTTCCAAGAAGGGCAACCCATTATGACTTAGAGTCATTCAGGAAGCCTTCAATAAGAGCAGGGTTTTTCAATGAGCCCCCACAAGATGGGTATAATTTAAATAGCTATACTTAAAGTTAGTGTTTGTATAATGTCATCAGTTTATGACCTCAGCATTTCCTCTTTCACTTCCCTGTCCTTATAACTTTGTGACAGCCATAAAATAAAGATTGATAGCACAATTTTCACAGGGCAGTAGCTCACAAGGGGTTAAATTAATGCCATCAACAGTTAAGATGCAACAGGAATTGGGATCTCAGGGCAGATCTGTCTAATTCCTCATCCAGGCATTATATTTTTGTTCACTAAGAAACTCTTAGGAAAAAAAAAAATGATTGGAATAGAGTGAGGAAAACACTATTTCCCTCACAGGACTCCAAGCTTGCATGGATACTTGATATGTGGATGAGTGGCAGCATGCCTTTGTTGAGAGAGGCCCTGGAATTCAGTGTGACTCAGAAAAATGTCTGCAGGCAAGGCTGGGTGTCAGCCAACTGCCCTGAGAGAATAATGGTTAAGGATATAAAATGAGCTTTATCGGTCCTCTCAATACCCACTTACATAGACTCTCTTGCACTGACAAATTCCAAACCCAGTAGCAAATCTTTCCAAAACCGTCAAAGCAAGTAACATCATTTTTGAAAACCCCACCCCACAGTCTTAGAAGATTTGGAGATTTTCTAACCCTGGTGACATATGCCTTATTGTGATCAGGATTGACTTGTATTAACCTCCTCACAGCCTACATTCCTAATTAACTAACTGCTTCTGGTCTACATTCTGGGAATTATTTTGCAATGCAATGGGAGAGGAAGCACGCGTAGTCCACTTTGATGGATATCATGTATGTTGCCTGTATCATAGTCCTGGAAATGATTTGCATCTACCTCTCCTGCCTACCTCATGACAGTCCTTGATATCTGACTAGCATTGAAAAAGAAGAAGTACACATGTGGGGAGGACTTGTGTATTTTAAAAAACAAACAAAAAAAATCTAAGAGCTTTACCTGCATTTACCAATGTAACCCTGAAAAGTAGGTTCTCTTATTATCCCCATATGCACACAAGAGAAAATTAAAGTTCCAGTGGCCATTATGGCCAGTAACTGGTAAAACTTGAAAGACACACACACTCACACACACACACACACACAATATTTTTTGAGATACCATATCCTACCTTGGTAGCTATATTTAGAACATTAATAGAGCAGAGCATTTGGGAACAAAGGATAGGGAAGAAATAGACAGGCTACTTTTGTGTACCAGGTATGAAGGCATGTGGTCCTCTTTATGGAAAAAGTGAATTCTTCTTTTTAAGTATCAGTTCACCAAAAGATGCTGGACTGAGTTCAGATTTCTTGGTGCAAATGGAATTTATCTTCTTCTTCCTCCTCCTCCCCCCCCCCTCCTCCTCCTCCTCCTCCTCCTCCTCCTCCTCCTCCTCCTCCTCCTCCTCCTCCTCCTCCTCCTCCTCCTCCTCCTCCTTCTTCTTTTAATTATGAGACACAATAGTATAGAGAACCTTATCTGCCCAGGAATAGGGTAGAATTAGTTAAGTGTTCTCTGAAGAGATAGGAGGCTGGAAAGGAAAATGAGAATCCCAGAATGCAGGGCCATCTAGGCAATGCTAAAACTTGCATGAACATCTTCACCAGTAGATGCGAGTGTGCTTCTGGTCCTCAGTAATCCGGCATAAGCAAGCATAAGATAGATGCATATTTCTTACACCTGGCAGTGCCTTCATTTCAGATCATCTCCCTTATTTCTTAGTCATATGAATAGATTTAACTGTGACAGAAAAAACCCCAAATAAAAGTGGTTCTAATATAGTAGACTTTTTGTTTGTTTGTTTTCCCTTTCATTTATAGAGGTGTTTAGAGTCCACAATGACACATTCCATTTGGACCTGGGCACATTCTATTTGGTCTCCGACAATATATGGTCTTTTATCCCAAGATACATCATTATGCCATATAGTGAGTGTAGTTCCAGCCATTACTTTCCCATTCCAGCTAATAGAAAGAAAGTATTGACCACAAAGGTATTCCATTCTTTTGTAAAGGCATTTCTCAGAAATAACACATTTATGTACAAATGAGGATGGCAAATACAGCATGTATTCCAAAATGTTACCATTTTTTAAATTTTTAAATATATTTATTGATTTTTAATAGAGAGGAAGGGAGAGAGAGAGTTAGAAACACCAATGAGAGAGAAACATCGATCAGCTGCCTCCTGCATACCTCCTACTGGGGATGTGCCCGCAACCAAAGTACATGTCTTTGACTGGAATCGAACCTGGGACCTTTCAGTCCGCAGGCTGATGCTCTATCCACTGAACCAAACCAGTTAGGGCAATGTTAGCATTTTTTAGATAGGAAACCTGAGGAACAGAGAAGTTAAATAATGTTACCAAAGTCATATAGATAGCAAATGGCAGGGTTCACATTGATACCTAAACCATTTGGTAGTGGATTCCACTGTCTTAAGTGCAATTCCACATGCCTGTCTTCTGGTTCCCTTAAGATGGTTAACATTTGCATTACATTCGAAAGATGAATAAAGTACTGATCAGCTGAAGAAATTGGAGAAAAGAGTATCTCTGGGCAGGAGGGACGGCATGTACAAATAAAAGATGGACTAGATGTGCTCCCCTCTAAATGGGAAAATGCATCTCTTTTCTCACTGAGTTGTTTTGAATAATCAGGAAGGTAACACGGGTAAGAGCACATGTCCCAGGGCCTAGAATGGTGAAAACACTCACTGAAATTGTGTTCAGACCCAAAGCTAAAAGTATGTATGCAAAATATTACACAAGAGCCTTGTGGATATACTAACCTTCTGTTAGGGGACAGCATAATTGAGGTTGTGTTAATGATATAAGTGTTGATTTTACCAGAACATTTGATGTAATCTATTGGAAAAATTAATTGCAGGCTTAATTCCACGTGTCTTCCACCTGGATTGAAAGGTGGCTGGAGGAAAGCAGCAATATGTTAATTGTAGAAAGATGTCTAAATGGAGGACGACAGTGATTTTTAATTGTGTTCATTATCGTTAGAATGTATCTGTGTGGGTGACAGCACAAAGGTTTGATCGTTTAAAATCTAAGGATGCTAACAGGAAGACTTTTCATCACCTCTAGTTAACATTAATCCACATGAGCAAATTTAATAGTATTTACCCTAGGGTTAAGTCAGTTTCCAACTCTGCACTGCAACTATGCTACCCATACAAATAGGCATACAACCCTAGAAGCTTAACCTGTCATAAAGATCAATGTGTTCAGCTCAATTATTTCATAGATGACCTTACATGAGTTCCAAAAATATGTAAACAACTTCTGAAACATCACATGGGAGTCATTTAAGTTGAGACAATAGGTTAGTCTTTGGATCTTTGAATTATAGGCAACTCAAAAGATCCTGGGCCAGAAATGAAGATATTCTTACTATAGTCCAGGAATCTTTGAATGTTTCCAAAACAAAAATCCCAAAGAACCATAAGGATATGAAAGAAACATTAATACTGAGCAGAAAATAATATTAAGGAACATATATTTGAATTGCTTTCATCCGTATCCCTATAAAATTTTAAATATCCCTTTATTTCACACATATTTCAATGCATTGTAGTTATCTGTTTTATTTATGTTGCTGCCCTTCCCTTCTGTCTTGGTTGTCTTTATTATTTTTTTTTAATTTTTTTTTTTATTGCTTAAAGTATTGCAAAGAGTATTACATATTCTCCTTTTATTTTTTCCCCCTGACATTCCCCCGGCCTCCCCTACCCCCCAGTGTCTGTGTCCATTGGTTATGCTTATATGCATGCATACAAGTCCTTCGGTTGATCTCTTACTCCACCCCAACACTCCCCAGCCTTCCCGCTGTAGTTTGACAGTCTGTTCGATGCTGCTCTGCCTCTATATCTATTTTTGTTCATCAGTTTATAATGGTCTTTATTATCCATAAATGAGTTAGATCATGTGGTATTTTTCTTTCATTGCCTGGCTTATTTCACTTAGCATAATGCTCTCCAGTTCCATCCATGCTGCTGCAAATGGTAAGAATTCCTTCTTTTTTACAGCAGCATAGTATTCCATTGTGTAGATGTACCACAGTTTTCTAATCCATTCATCTGCTGATGGGCACTTAGGCTGTTTCCAAATCTTAGCTATTGTAAATTGTGCTGCTATGAATATAGGGGTGCATATATCCTTTCTGATTGGTGCCCTGGCTATCTTTAATTTGACACTCTACATCCACCATTGCTGTGTACTTTTACTGTGTTCTGCTCTGGTTCCCAGAAGACTTACTAGTATATTTATCCCTTGCCTTATGACCCAATTGGAATGTGGTTCAGTCAATGGAAAACACTGGGAGGAGGAGAAAGGCAGGCAGAGAGTGAAATTGCATCACCATGGTTACCAGCATCCCCCTAATAAAGGCTACATATCCTCAGGTAGCCCCCTCCATATAACCACCCTTTCTAAGTTTCAGTGGTATGTCCTCCACTCATTTATTTATGAGAACTATTTATTGGATACTGTAGTGCTCTAGAGAATTTCAGAAGTTAGTCTATGTTTTGTAGAATACAGTAAAGCCTTTAACTACATCAATTATAAAAGTTATGGGTTGCTTTGAAAGCAATGGATGTGTCTCAGCACTCGATTGTCCCTCAGCACAGTATTGTTGGAGGGAAGCCACTGTCAAATAGCATATGGAGACAGAGTGATTTGCTGTAGGCAAAGGTGTCAGACAAGAGTGCATTTTATATCACTATTTGTTTAATCTATATGCAGACCATATACAAAAATAAATATTGAGATAAATGTGAGCTATACATACATTTAAGAAAGATTAATGAAGGCAAGTAAGATAACTATTTCCAACTCACTTATTCTTTCTCATGGTCAAGAGTGGCCAGAGCCTATGCTGGCAGCTCCGGCCACAAGGTGAGAACCCACCCTGGACAAGATGACCTTCCACCACCCACAGGGTGCGCACATGTGTATGCATAACAGACACACACACACACACACACACACACACACACACACACACACACACACACACACACACATTCACTCAGTCACTCAGACTGAAAGAGTTTAGACGTACCACTTCACCTAATGTACACATCTTTGGGATGTAGGAGGAAAACGGAGGATGCCAAGAAAATCCACACAGACATGGGGAGAATGTGACCCTGGCTGGGAATTCATTTTTTTTTTTTATCATCAACATTACAACAAATTGAAGTCAAATGGAATGTTACTCAAGGACATACTGTATTCTTCATTTTGTCCAAATCATTTGATACTGGAACTACATCTGGGAACTGGTTCTTGCATTATTTCCAAGAATTAAAAACACTCCTGGGGCTTGGTAGAGAGTACAAGTGACTCTTCTAAGCTTACATTCTGAGACAAAACATCGTGCCATTTATCAAGTATGTGACCACTGGGAAGAGCCAGAGAGAGTGACTTGCATTGTGGAACTGAACCAGCAATGTTGGAAAGGGTACTTAGTCTTTTCTCTGAAGTGAGAACTCTAAGGGAACTAGAAGGAGCATATACAGTAGCCCCCTGTTATCCATGGTTTTGCTTTCCACAGTTTCAGTTACCCATGGTCAATGCAGTCTGAAAATATTAAAATTCCAGAAGTAATCAATGAATAGCTTTTAAAATACATGCTGCACTGCGTGGTGTAATGAAATCTCACACTGTCATTCTCCATCCTGCCCAGGATATGAATGTTCCCTTTTTTCCAGTGAATCCATACTGTCTATACTACCTGATCATTAGGCACTTAGTAGGCATCAGGGGTGTTATAGATCTACTGTAGCAGTATCACCACATGTGTGTTCAGGTAACCCTTGTAGTAGCCTAACTCTAGGTGACAGTGCCTACATCATTCACCTCACCTCATTTCATCATGCAGGCATCGTTCATCTCACATTACAAGGGTGAATGTAGTATAATGACGTATTTTAAGAGAGAAAGAGACAATATTTACATAACTTTGATTACAGTACAAGAGGCCAGTGCACAATTTGTGCACCAGAGGAGTCCCTCAGCCTGGCCTGCACCCTCTCGCAAACCAGGACCACTTAGGGGATGTTGGAGGACTGGTTTTAGCCCTATCCACGCAGGCCAGGCCAAGAGGCCCCACCAGTGCATGAATCCGTGCACCGGGCCTCTAGTATGCATATAAGAAATTTAGTTAATCTCTTCCCACCTTTCCCTCAGCAGCAACCTAACCCATGGCCGATTCCACTAGGAATCAGGCTCCCTCCTCTACTGGTCAGAGCATCTGCCCCCTGGTGGTCATTAGGCATCATAGCTACTGGGCGAATGGTGGAATGGTAAGACAGTCGCTTAGGCTTTTATCTATCTATCTATCTATCTATCTATCTATCTATCTATCTATCTATCTACTGAGTGGCCAGATTATTATGACCACCTGACATTTGTATGCAAATTAGCTATAATTTTACGCTGAAGTTACTAGAGTGCCAGAGGTCTAGACCATTATAAATAGGGAAGCATGTTGTTTACCACAATAGTAGAAGTGAATTTTTTTTCTGAAGATATGGGTAAACAACTCGATTTAAAAGCCTTTGAACATGGGAGATACACACACACACACACACACACACACACACACACACACACACTGAGTGGCCAGATTATTATGACCACCCTATCAGTACTTTGTTGGGCCACCTTTTGCCTTCAATCCTGTGGCGATTCTTCTTGGCATTGACTCCACGAGATGTTGAAAGGTGATGCTAGGAATCTGACACCATGCCTGATGAATAGCACTGTCCAGTTCTGTGAGATTTGATGGTTGTGGAACCAGCTGCCTGATGGCTCTTTTAACTTCATCCCACAAATGCTCAATTGGATTGAGATCTGGTGATTGTGGCGGCCACCTAAGCAAGGTAAAATATATTTTTTTAAAATATATTTTATTGATTTTCTTACAGAGAGGAAGGGAGAGGGATAGAGAGCTAGAAATATCGATGAGAGAGAAACATCGATCAGCTGCCTCTTGCACACTCCCTATTGGGGATGTGCCCACAACCAAGGTACATGCCCTTGACCCGAATCGAACCTGGGACCCTTCAGTCTGCAGGCCGACGCTCTATCCACTGAGCCAAACTGGCCAGTGCTCCCTCATGTTCTTGAAAGCACTCCTGCACAATACGAGCACCGTGGCATGACACATTGTCTTGTTGGAAGAAGCCATCTCCATTGGGATACGCCATCAACATGATAGGATGCACTTGATCAGCAATGATACTTAGGTATGTTGTGCTATTCAGACCTTGTTCCACATGAATTAAAGGGCCCAAATCATGCCAGGAAAACATGCCCCAAACCATAACACTGCCCCCACCAGCTTGAAGGGCTGTACTCATGCATGTGGGGTGCATGATTTTATGCTGTTTCTGCCAAATTCTCACTCTTCTGTCTGCATGATGCAACTGGAAACATGATTCATCAGACCACATGACTTTTTTCCAGTGCTCAACTGTCCAATCCCTGTGTTCCTGTGTGAATTGCCTACAAACGTCAGGTGGTCATAATAATCTGGCCACTCAGTGTGTATTATTATAATTATTCTGTTTTATTATTGGTTATTGTTAATGTCTTACTGTGCTTAATTCATAAATTAAACTTTATGATAGGTATATGTAGGAAAAATCATAGGATACATAGGGTTTGGTACTATTCACAGCTTCAGGCACCCACTAGCAGTCTTGGAACACATCCCCCACAGAAAGAGGGAACTGCTATATAAATTTCTGTGAGAAGCTTCTATTAAATGTTTTACATGGTATATATGAATAAGGAAAAACTTTGTACCTATCTGTGCAGAATATTATAGAGGGAGAGCAGCTCATTGATTTAGAAAGATCCTCAAATTTAAACTCAGGACACTTGCTAGGTGGAAGTATTTGAGAAATTCATTTAATGTTATTTTGGTCCACATTATACCACCTCTGCTTGAATGTTAATGTGACCAATTTAAGGATTAGGTCTATTTCTCATTCAATTTAGTATTTGGGTACTAAGCTTTCTATACAGAGCATGAAATAAGTACCATACATTTGGGCTGACATAGAACTATTTTGCTATGATCCTATATAATAAAAGACAAATAGGGTAATTAACCGTACCTCCGATACGCTTCCCATTGGCTAATCAGGGTGATATGCAAATTAACTGCCAACCAAGATGGCAGCCGGCAGCCAGGCAGCTGAAGTGAACAGGAGGCTTGGTTGCCTCGGCAATGGAGGAAGCCAAGGTTCTCTGCCTGCTGCAGCTGGGCTCTGAGCTGCACTCTAAGCAACATTGTTGTAATTATAGAAGCTAAACAAACCCCAGATATCTGCTTTCAGCCAGCTGGGCCTCAGGGAGCAGGACAGCAACAATGTTTCAATTATAGAAGCTAAACAAACCCCAGATACCTGCTTTCAGCAGCCGAGGTCTCAGAGCTGGAGCAGAGCCTCAGAGCTAAAGCCGGCTCTCAGCTCCAGTGACAGCTATAGAAGGTAAATAAATCCCAGACTAAAAAAATAAAGAAAAAAAGAAGAGGTTGGGAGCTTCAGTTGCCCGCCAGCCTGAAAACGGCCCTCAGCCCCTCACCCAGACTGGCCAGGCACCCCAGTGGCGACCCCCACCCAGAAGGGGGTACGACCAGCTGCAAACAGCCATCATCCCTCATCCAGGCTGGCCAGGCACCCAAGTGGGACCCCCACCCTGATCTGGGACACCCTTCAGGGCAAACCAGCCTCCCCCCACCTCCACCAGGCCTCTATCCTATATAGTAAAAGGGTAATATGCAAACTGACCCTAACAGCAGAAAGACTGGGAATGACTGGTCACTATGATACACACTGACCACCAGTGGGCAGATGCTCAATGCAGGAGCTCCTCTCTGGTGGTCAGGGCCCTCTCACAGGGGGAGCTCTGATCAGCCACAAGCAAGGCTGATGGCTGCCAGTACAGTGGTGGTGGTGGGCGCCCCTCCTGCCTCTTCAGCAGTGCTAAGGATGTCCACCTGCAGCTTAGGTCTGCTCCCCGCTGGCAAGTGGACATCCCCCGAGGGCTACCGGGTTGCCAGAGGGATGTCTGATTGCCATCTTAGACCAAACCCCCGAGGAGCAGGCCGAAGTCAGCAGGTGGTTATCCCCTGAGGGGTCCCAGACTGCGAGAGGCCACAGGCTGGGCTGAGGGACGCCCCCCCCCCCCGAGTGCACAAATTCTGTGCACTGGGCCTCTAGTAGGAAAATAAAGAGTAATATGACTCATAATTGAAGTGCTGTACATGTGGTTTAAGTACTCATTTCAGGATAAGGTATTAGGAAATAGAAAAAAATAGAATAATTCTTCAAAGGCAAGAATTTCTTTTGAAACACATACAAGATGGTTGCTATAAATCATAGTTTTGGATTTAAATATTGGATGGTATTGGAAAAGCTCCAACCCTCCTTCTCTCCCTTCCTTTAAATCTTTAAAATAGGCATAATATTAATGCTCCTGTTTTAGGATTGTGTCAATTAGATTACTTAAATTACAAAGCATATAAACATGGTGATTCATAAATGGTAAACAATAAATATTAGTTCATATTATCATGAAAGCCATCACCATTGTCATTATCTTTATAAATCATTCTACTAATTTTAAGAATGGTGAAGTAACTCATTTTATTGGGAATCTACCATATGCTGGATCTCATACTCTGTATTTTATATGTTACTGCATTTAATCCTCAAATCAGCTCCATGACAAGAAACAGCAGAATAAAGTAGGAGATCATGGCTGGGCAGTCAGGAAAACTTAGGTCCACATTCTACGTCTGCCAATTCTTAGCTATGTGACTTTTACAAATTACTTAACATGCTTGAATGTTGGTGAATGCATCTTTAAAACTGATATAATAACAATCATGATGATAGTCTATTAATGTAGGTATCTATTAGCATGTGAATATGTGACTATATGTATATAGTGTGTATGAATGTGTGTGTATAATAAGAGAGATAACAATTATTCCTTATTATAATGAATCACATTACTAGCATGATCTTATTATAAGAGTAAAGGTGAAAAGCTAGGTTCACAGAAATGTCATGGTATGTCCATGCTCATATACCATTGCAGAGCGAGTATTCTAGGTCAGGTTCACATAAAGAGCAAGGCCTTTGTTTTCTCCACTACTTTCCTTGGACTCAGTGTTTTTGCAGAGAATTTAATGTGGAATGAAGTAGAGAAAAGCTATACAAATAATCCATATATTTTACAAATTTTAATTTCGCTATTCAAACCTATCATAAATTCAGATTGCTTAACATTGTTTATCTCTTTGGTCACTCATAGTCTATCAACCATCATTATCTTATGGGACTTCTTGTGCCTAATCCATTTATTATTTCAACAATGAGAATGTGCCATTTTTTTTTTTTAATAAAGGCAAGTGGGCCACAGGGTAACTCTGTAAGTGAAATGTATCAACAAACAAAGAAATGAGTACATAAATATTTATTCTCCATTCTCACTTTAAACATTATTTTCAGGAATTTTTTTCATGGAAAAGTTAGAGGTAAGGGAAGTTTCCATAATAGTACAAATACCTAATATTTACATGGATGTCATTATGTATTGAACCTGTTCCAAGCAGTTTAAATATATTAGTTCACTTAATTTTCCCAGGAACCTTATGAGATAGGTGATAGTTTCATTGCCATCTCATATACAAAGTTACTGAGGCAAAGAGAGGGGTGTTTCTTGTCCAAGATCACATAGCTGGTAAATGACAGAGCCAGAACCTGAATCTTGTCAGTTTGATTTCAGAATTTATGCTGTACACAAAATGAAGTAAATTAAGGAAAGTGTCTACCTTCATTATTTTTAACTTACTCCCATTGCATGATTCTAGCTGTGATTAGTTTAACTCTGTTTGACTACTGTTTAGTGGGCACCTGATAGCAGCAAAGCATGGCTGCATGGGGCAGAATAGATAAAAAATTAACAATACTGCTTAAGGACTGGATAGAGATGGTTATATTTTAAAAAGTGATGAAATTCAGAGGGATCAAATTCTCAATCCTGGACTTTTCTCACCTTGTATATTTTGCTCCATTAGAGGGGAAAAAAATCTAGTTTGAAAAGCTATATTGCTTTCAACTAAAACAAACAAAAAAATTGATTGGGAGCTTTCTTTCTTTTTTCTTTTGGTATGATAAGTGTGAGTAAAAATCAATACCCAGAAGAGCTCTGAAGAGAAAGAGATGTTCTCTGGGTACAAAATTTGTGAATGGGGAATTCATTCCAGTGACAGTGGAACAGTCTCCAAGTACAGCTTTAAACAATTCAACTTATCATAAAACCTCTTCAAAAGGATACAGGGTTTCAAGAGAACCTGGAAGAGGAGAATCAAAGCCAACATAAGTCAGTCTTCTTATAACCAAATTCTCAACCCCCTTTTCCTTCCAGAGCTGTGTCAATTGATTTTGAACCTACCAAATGCAAAAAAATTTATCCACCCATTCTCCCACAGCCTCTGAGATTTCACCAGGTTGTATTAAACATGGAGACTCAAAAGCGCCTGCCTTTGCTTCCAATGAGTTTTAACCCTCCTTTGTCTACCCCTAGTTCTGATAATGGCTGATGTCTGACACATTTTTGTACTTTACCTAATGCCCTAGTCATTGTAGAGTGGTTCTATAGTTCTAGAGCTTGCTCCTAAAGGTGCATATTCACAGGTACCACAGTCTTGATTGTTCTTTCCTGGATTCATTTGTTTATTCATCTCTTTAGTTAAATAGTCATTGAATGCCTACTATACCAGGCATTTTGCTATGTGAGAAAGGTACAGAAATGCAATAAAATATAGACCCACTCTTCTAATTGTTCAAAGCCTTGTTGGCAGATAGCAACAAGGAGCAATTTGGGAATTTTGTAAGTTGCTTTGTAGAGGGATGTTTAGAGAGTTATAGAATCAAAGAGGAGAGATCCTTCATGCTGTCCTGGAATTCTGAGAAGGCTTAATATACAGGGTGGCTTTCAAGCTAAGTTTTAGAGTATTAGTAGAAATTTTAGAAGCAAAATGAGTGAAGGGCATTATTTTTAGAGGGATAACATGTGGAAAGCATCAAAGAGATGAAAGATGTGATATTCTCAAGGCAAATAAATGTTTGATACACTAAAGAAATTTTGATAGGAGAGGCTGGTATGAATGTTTAGAATGAAGATTTAGGAAAAGAAAAGAATATGAAAATTCTATATTCAAATTCAAAAGTTTGGAAGCCTTAATTTCAAAGCAACAGGAAAGCATTGTAAAGAAGATAAAAAAAAGAGCTGAGAAGTACATGACCATGGCTTGTTTTAGAAATTTGCTTCTTCACAACTCATCATCATGCCTAGAAGCCTATGTTTTCACACAATAAATATAGACAAATCTGTCCTAGAGTGCTTGCCCCTTTAATTAACTATGTAATCTTTAACAACTATTTTAGCTATTTAAGACTTGATTTTCTCATTCATAATTTGTGAAAGTCTTCTTTTTGATATAATATAGTAATAAACTTACTTCTTGTTGATTTTCAAATGCCTTGTATTTGTTTATTCATTCAATTAAATAACATAGTAAGCACCTGTGATGGTTAATTTTGTCCACTTGGCCAGGCTAAGGGATGCCTAGAACACTGGTAAACATTATTTTTGGATGTCTCTGTGAGAGTGTTTCTGGAAGACATTAGCATCTGAATTAGTAGACTAAGTAAAGAAGACTACCCTTACTAATTTGTGTGGGCATCAATCAACACATCAAGGGTCTCAATAGGACAAAAAGGTGGAGGAAGGGCAAGTTTTCTCTCTATCTCAGCTGAGAAATCCATTTTCCCCAGCCCTCAGTGCTCCTAGTTCTTGAGCTTTCAGATTTTAACTGAATTACACCACTGGCTTTCCTGTTTCTCCACATTGTAGAAGGTGGATCCTGGGACTTGCTCACCCCCATAATCATGTGAGGCAAGTCCTATACTGTGTATAATACATATAGCCATATGTTTATTAATCCTCTTGATTTCATTTATATGGATAGCCCTGACTGATTCAACACCTGCTCTTTGCCAGGTACTATGCTAGAGGATACAGTGGTAAACAACACAAAGTTTTCATCCTCATGGCCTAATAGTCCTCAGTGCCTGGAATATAGAAGGTACTCATTGTGACAAATGAATGGATATGCATTTTCTACTTGCCTCCTCTATCCATATTCATAGCCATTACTTTGCTCATGTAAAATAAGGACAGAATTGGATAAGAGTGTCTGAGGGTGTTGAAAGCATTTTTAGAGAGCTAGTTTTAACTGGACTTCAAACTATTTTTCCATAGTGCTTATGCTGCTCTAACATAACTGCATTTCTTAAATTGGACATTCCATGAAGGCAGGTATGATACCATATTTTTCATCACTATATTCCTAAGACAGTGACTGGCCCATGGTCCCCTGGCACAATTCTGTTACAAAACACAGTTATAGAAAATAGTTTAAGCATCAGATGAGTGACAGGATAAAGTGGCTTTGAAAATCCCTTCCTACCAAGAATGCTTCTAAACTGCCTGCATCTGAAGAAACTTCTTTATCATTTAGAGCAACACCACTGTTCTAGACAGCCAAATGTTAGGAGATGGGTTACAGTTTCCTACAGTAGTGTGACTACATAAAAAAAGGATTATTGGAAAGGAAAGAAGCCAATAGTTGGGTGGTAAATAGTAATATTAGTAATGCTAGGCCACCTTATACGTTCTTGCATCAAATCAAATTTGTTGGTTTATATGGAAAGTCTATCTGATATGCTTAACTACTTGTAAGCTATTAATATTTGCATATCACCATGGAATATGTACTCTAGCAAGGTCATTTAACAGTTACAGGGCAGAAATTTTCCATTTTGTTAATCACTTACAACTCTAATTTCACACTACATCAGTCCTTTTACTCTGGTCCACAGCCCTTCAAAAATCCCACTCTAAAAATCCACATGAAAACATCTGTTCAGAATGTGCTGCAAATAGCAGCCACTGTCACAATTCTAATGTCAGAAATGTAAGGGACAAAGTAATAGTTTATTTGCACCGTTTTTCTAACCCCCATCTCTCTACTAGGACTTGACCATCCTTGACCTCATCTTCTTCCACTCACCATTTCCAGGTTTTCTTTAAATCTGACATCTGATGACTTCTTCATTATTATTTCTCAATCGTTTCTTTTCCAATTCTCAACTGTACCTGATGGCTATAGTTCAAGGGCTCACCATAGTCCCCTGGCACCAGTAGTCAGTTGGAAACAAGTCTCCAGTAATCAAGTCTCAACACTCTCTAGAACTCCCTCCATTTCAAACCATGGGTAAGATGCTTCTTAGACTTCCAGCCAGTCCCGCTCCTGATGGGCTTCCCCACAGGGAGAAAAAGGTCAGAGAGAATGAGAGATCCAGAGGCATGTGCTCCTTTATGATACTGTTTAAACTTCATAGATAAAGAACAGGTGCATGTTGAGCCTCTTTCCAATGACTTAAAGGTCTCATAAATCATGCAAACTCTCCACTCAGGCTTAGAAGGGTATTAGAATGCTGGTTATTTTCTAGATGGAAAGCTTTGATACAGCTTTTTTATAGAAGGAAATATTACATGCAAACAAAGAGCCAATTCAATAAAATTAGATGAGTAAATCTGACCATTAAGCCAATGAGCATTTTCATAATATTCAAACAAAAGGAAACAGCTTTGCTCCCTGTTCTCTCTCTGACATTTTGCTTTTCCAGTTTCCTATTTTATTGACTTTATTCATTGTCATAATTCAGAGTCAGAGGCAGAGGAAGAGGATTTGCCTGTATCCTGTCAAAGCACATTTGTTGCCAGCTGCATCATGGTTCTGATTCCGAAATGGTATCTTGATGTAATCTGATTTTTTTCCAGATTAATATGAATACTATCAATTACTAATGACACATGGATTGTGAGACCATCAAACCAATGAAAATAAGACTATTCTTTCTCTTATTCCTCTGAATTTTTTGTTTTTATGGTTTTCTTGGTACATGGACTCGTTTCCTTCAGATCACATCACCATTGGTTGTAGAGTATTGCATTAACTAAATTATGAGTTCTTGCTGGTGTAGAGGGTCCTTTTCTTGATGAATGAAAACCAGGTGTGGAAGGTTTTTAACCTCCAAAATCATAGCATTGGCAATTAAATGGAAATGCAAAAAGCAAATGAGCAATTTGTTGTAGCAGTTTTCTAATTGGGGTTATGATAATGTTTTGCCCAGACACTGATTCATGGAATATCTGGGCAAATGTTTATTGCCCCCTACTCAGTCCTCACTCTTCTTCATCAACAGTAGGTATTGTTAATCCCCTTTATAACTCCGTATCATTTTTTGTTTATTTTATTAAACATATATTTTAAGCACATTAATTACATATAAGCCTCTCATTGACCATTTCCCTGTGTGAATGCCTCCCATTTATTCCTCCAAATCCACTTTCCTACTATTTCCATTATTCAGTTGGATTCCATTCATGTAGAGCAATAGACAGACATCAAAGGGAGGAAGTAAAGTAAGTTCAGGGCATTGATTCCATTGAGTGCTGCCTGTGGATTGCTGAAGGCTGGCTGACTCCTCAATCACAACTCCTGTTAGACCATCCTCTCCCTACAGCCCTATTGTCTCTGGGTCTAGTAAAAGCTCACTCCTTTCTTCAGTGCAGGGAGGTAATGGAGTTCCACTGGTTTTAGCCCTGGGCACTTCCCTATCCTTGTTATTTTCTTATACCATTTTCATACTTTATGAGCATATTTCTTATATTAAACACTCTTCAAATAATCCTAATGTCTGTCACAAGTTTTCTACTTGACCCTGATTGATATATTGTTTCTTTTTTAAAAAATATAGTTTATTGATTTTTTACAGAGAGGAAGGGAGAAGGACAGGGATAGAGAGTTAGAAACATCGATGAGAGAGAAACATCGATTCAGCTGCCTCCTGCACATCCCCTACTGGGGATGTGCTGCAACCCAGGTGCATGCCCTTGACTGGCATCGAACCTGGGACCCTTCAGTCCGCAGGCCGATGCTCTATCTGCTGAGCCAAACCAGCTAGGGCGATATATTGTTTCTTTAACTTCAATGTCCTGTGACCTTTAATGATAGTCCCTTTGCTTCAGACTCCCAAGTGCCCTACATCATTTCAAATATCTCACTTGACACTCCTTGGTGGTCTAGTGGTAGGGATCTGGCTCTCCCAAACACCTCACTTCGCCAAAGATCATTTAAGTCTCTCCAGCACCTACCCACCATTCCTCACACTCCAAATTCCTCTTAACTTCCTCTCTCTATATGTATTTTTCCTTTTATTTATAGCACATGTCATGTTCTAGCATACTGTATAATTCAATGAGGTATAATTATTATCTCTTTCCTGTTTCCCTGCACTACAAACAAAACTTGTCAGAACATGGAAATTGGTTTGTTCACTGATCTATCCCAAGCCCCTCAAATTGTACCCGGAATATTATATGTATTCAATAAATATTTGTTGAATGAATGGGGAGTGCAGGAGGCAGCCAATCAATGATTCTTTGTCATCATTGATATTTCTATCTCTCTATCCCTCTCCCTGCCTCTCTGAAATCAATAATTATAATATAATATATATATATATATATATGATAGCTTGCCTGTTGTGGCCCTGTGGTAGAGCATTGACCCATGAACCAGGAGGTCATGGTTCAATTCCAGGTCAGGGCACATGCCTGGGTTGCAGGCTAGATTCCCAGTGCAGGAGGCAGCCAATCAATGATTCTCTCTCATCTCTAATGTTTCTAACCCTTTTCCCCTCTCCCTTCCTCTATCTGAAATAAATAAAAACATATTTTTATAAACAATTAATAGGAGAAAGGGAGGTTTAAAATAACGGGGGGAATCACTGTCAGAACAAACACTAAGTCCCTCTGATCCAAATATGTAAAGCTAAATTCACCAAGAATTTATTTTCTAATCCTATAGAAATCGGCCTTTACACACAGAAGAAAAAAAAAAAAAGTTGCTGGCCATCTGTACAGGAAACCTTATTTTGTGTTTCTCTCATATAAATTCTGCTCTGGTTTCATCAGTCTATGGGAAATTTTTTTAACTTTTTGCCCTCAGTGATGCCGTCGTTTCCACATGCATACGTCCGATCTTGCCGTTTCCTCCACATGGAGTTCTGTACCTTCAAGCTATTTTCTTCATGGAAAACCCATGATAGCTTGTCAATATGGAGCTCAGCGGCAGAGCCTTCCCCTTATCTGCAGGCACCGTGGATCGCTCCGCCTTGTGCGCTCCAACAGCATGCTTCTATCGCTGCCAGTGGCAGGTGTACATTCGTTGTCTGGAGACCTGTTAGTAGGTCTAAGTGAATACCTACACATACTGCTCACCTCTGAGAAATGCAGACTGCATAGCACATAGCCAATGGCAAATAAATGCTCTCCACGAAGAGTGAAATATGAGCGATACAGGGTGTTACCAGGTGAAGTCTCCGAAGGTGAATATCAGAGCACTCACCATCAACATGAGTGCTCTGACATGACAGCAATCACTTACGATGTCTCCATCAAAAACTGAATCCGGAGTTTATGTCTCCTCTATGTTCACACTACAAAGTATCCAGGTAATAAATGGTCAGAGGTAATGTCTGAAACCATGGGAGGTATTTGAGAGTGAGTGAGCTCCATTTAATTTCTATTTTATATTGAAAAAAATGTCCTGAGGTCTTCAGAGACTAAAATAGTTCTAAATAAAACAATACAAAAATTAAAAAAAATACACTGAACAGTAGAAGCAATGGTAGTCAAAGATGTGCGGGGAAACTAAGGTGGTAAAAAACATATGCTTGCCAGTTTCATCCTAGAAGAGAAATAAATGAAAGATTACATTTTCTTACAAAGGCTCCACAGAGTGGATATTGCATTTGCAGTTTCAGAGAAGACTGTGTCTCCTGAAAGACTAGAAAAAGGAAAATGAACAAACATATGTTTGGTTTACACAATCACTTGCTGACTCAGTTTTCTGTCATTGTTAGCTTAAAACACCAAACTTGATTGGAGTTTAATGGAGGAAAAACATTACGAGGAGAACATTTCGTTTCCACAAACATTTACTGAATGTTGGTGCTCCAAGCTTCATACTGGGTGTTTTTCAATTCATTATCTCATCTAATCCATACAAGGCACAGTGGCGGTTGGGGTGGGGGTGGTATTAGTCCCATTACATTCTTAAGAGAAGACACTGGAGGTCAAGGGGGGGAAAAAGGAGACATTTGTACTACTCTTTGTAATACTTTAAGCAATAAAACAAAATTTAAGCCGAAACCGGTTTGGCTCAGTGGATAGAGCGTCGGCTTGCGGACTGGAAGGTCCCAGGTTTGATTCCGGTCAAGGGCGTGTACCTGGGTTGCAGGCACATCCCCAGTAGGAGATGTGCAGGAGGCAGCTGATCGATGTTTCTCTCTCATCGATGTTTCTAACTATCTCTCTCCCTTCCTCTCTGTAAAAAATCAATAAAATGTATTTAAAAAAAAAACAAAAAAAAAAAACAAAATTTAAAAAAAAAGAAAAAGAGAATCTTAGAAGGCCATAGAGGTAATGATTGGCAAAGCTTGGGTGCCAGGCAGTCTTCCAGCTCCATGATATGGACTTTACCTTAAGGACAACTGCCTCACTTTTCTCAATATAATGGTAATGTCACTTTAAATTTTAGTTTCTTCTTTTGCAAAAGGGGATGAATAGTGTATAATACCGGTAAGCATTATTGTACCTACCATATGAATGAAGACATTGAAGTATAGCAAGACTAGGACCTTGTGTGTAGTTATATAGTGAGAGTTGAAATTTAAACTCAGGGTCCAGCTTCAGAGTCCATGATGTTATCAATTACATTGTTTCTTAGTATTTTATGTTACCTGCCTTGCAGGATTTTCACAAGGATGAGGAGTTAACACAGTTTTTGACAAGTAGCTAAGTCTTAATAAACAGTTGTTATTGCTATTGTTGCTCTCATCTTTATATTAACTCTTGAAGTAATGTAAACAATATCTAGTTTACCCTTATCTGAAGTTTCACTCTCTGCAGTTTGTTACACATGGTCAACTTCACTCTGAAAATATTAAATGGAAAATTCCAGAGATAAACAAGTCATAAGTTTTAAATAGGAAACATTCTTAGTGACATAATAAAATCTCTTGACTGCTCCACCCAATTGCACAGGTGACTCATCATTTTGTCCAGGGTCTCCTCACTGTAGATGCTCCCTACTCCTTAGTAAGATAGTAGCTATCTGGTTATCAGACCCACTAGCAGGGTACCTCAAAGCTTATGTTCAAGTCACCCTTATTTTTCTTAATAATGGCCCCAAAGAGGAGGAGTGATGATGTTGGTAATTCAGTTACGCCAAAGAGAAGCCATAAAGTGCTTTCTTTAAATGAAAAAGTGGAAGTTCTTAAGACATTGTATTATCCCCATCAGCGTAAGAAGACAATAAAGGGAGAGTACAGGACAATATATTTTGAGAGAGAGAGAGACCATATTGATATAACTGTATTACAGTATATTGTTATGGTTGTTCTACTTTAGTATTAGTTATTATTATTTACCTCTTATTGTGCCTATTTCATAAATTAAACTTTGAAGTTTAGGGAAGAAAACATAATATATTTAGAAGGTTTGGTGCTACTCATAATTTCAGGCATCCTCTGAGGGTCTTGGAACATATCCCCCAAAGATAAGGGGTACTACTGTGTATGTATAAGGTAGCCTTGATCGAGGTTAATTTGTTGCTTTTAGTTTTTGAAATTATTACAGTTGCTTCCAAAGTGTCCAATGGAACATGAATCTCTTCAGACAAAAAAAAAAAAAAAAAAAAAAAAAAAGTTTTGTTATAGGTACTTTAGTTGTACTGAAAGGTCTATACATTTCTGCAGGAAGGAAAGCCACTTAAATTGTTCATCTATAACCACAGCATAATACAGGGTTGTTTGGGGAGTCTTCAAGACAATAAAAAGCATATTAAATACTTGTAAACACATGACCACTACGCAGATAATTCTAGACCTTGCCCCCTGTCTACTGAAGAATATTTCTGAATGAGGGTCAAGAACAAATAGGAAGAAGCAGAAAGACCTGTCACCTGTATTATATGTGTACTAGAGGCCCAGTGCATGAAATTCGTGCACTGGGGGGGTTGTCCCTCAGCCCAGCCTGCACCCTCTCCAATCTGGGACCCCACAGGGATCAGGCCTAATCTGGCAGTCAGACATCCCTCTCACAATCCGGGACTGCTGGCTCCCAACAGCTCGCCTGCCTGCCTGCCTGCCTGATTGCCCCTAACCACTTCTGCCAGCCAGACTGATCACCCCCAAACCACTCCCCTGCCAGCGTGATTGATGGCTAATTGCTTCCCTTCTGGCACAATTGCCCCCAACTGTCCCCAACTGTCCTCCCCTGCCAGCCTGGTCCTCCCAACTGCCCTCCCCTGCCAGCCCAGTTGCCTCTAACTGCCCTCCCCTGCAGGCCTAGTTGCCCCCAACTGCCCTCCCCAGATTTTTTGGTCACTCCTAACTGCCCTCCCTTCCTCCTTTGATGGCCTGATCACCCACAACTGCACTCCCCTGCCGGCCATCTTGTGGTGGCCATCTTTGACCACATGGGGGTGGCCATCTTGTGTGAGGGTGTATCGGTCAATTTGCATGTTACCTATTTCTCATATATGAGAAGATAGGTCAGATTGAAAACTGTTGACTTTATGACTCTGTCACAATGGCCAAGATTGATTGATTTGCTGACTGACGTAAACAATTAGGAGGAATCTGGGTCTTTTAAAGAATGAAAATAAAGCCATGCCAAAGATACAAAGAAGTTGATCCAAAATGTATATCAATTCATGTCCCTTTTGTTTCCTTCCTGATTTCCTAGTTATTGGCATAACCCCCAGTCCACTTTTGGTTTGTTTCCAAATTGATTGTTTGGTTCTATATTAATTGGATGATACCATTATCTATGTGGAGGCTGGGTACACATAGAAATCCAAAGACCGGCAATACTATGAACCATTTTTCATGCATTTGAATAATAGTTACCTCTCTTGATTACATATTATGTGCCACCACTAAATTAGGATCTTTATGAAAATCTAGAGGCCTGGTGCACAAATTCATGCACTGTGCGGGGGAGGGAGGGTGTCCCTTAGCCCGGTCTGAACACTCTCACAGTCTGGGACCCCTCTGCAGATGTCTGCCTGCTGGATTAGGCAGTGAGACATTCCTCTCACAGTCTGGGACCCCTCGCTCCTTACCGCCCACCTGCTCACTGCTCCTTACTGCTTCGGCTTGCTGCTCCTTAGTGCCACCGCAGAGGCGGGAGAGGCTCCCACTACTGCTGCTGCACTCACCAGCCATGAGCCTGGCTTCTGGCTGAGTGGCACTCCCCCTGTGAGAGTGCACTGACCACCAGGGGGCAGCTCCTGCATTGAATGTCTGCCCCCTCATGGTCAGTGTTCATCATAGCGACCATTCGTTCTGCCATAATGGTCGCTTAGACTTGTATTATATAGATGATCATGCAATCCTCACAAAAGCCTTTGCAGATGATGAAACTAATGCTAAGATAGGTGAGTTGGCTTGACCAAGAATACACAGGCTTAAGTTGAAATTTTAGACTTTTAGGCTGGGTATTTTCACAACACCTTGTCACTAAAAAGCGGTGCTGAATTCAGCCACAGGCTCAGCCTCTGCCTCTAGTATGTGTGCCCTTTAGAGGTGGAGGTTCATTTTATTCACCTTCCTGTGTCCACTTTCTATTACTTTACCTAATACAGAGTGGGTGTCAGTAAATTCATGTTGGGATGGCATGGGCAGCAGTTGTAAAGCAACATCTCAGGACAAGTTTTAAGACTGTGACTGTCTTCTTCTCACTTAAGACCAAGCAGAAAAATATATTTCACAAACTCCATGGCACAAATAGGGTTTAAGAAAAATCTATATACAGCCTAAACTTTAATCTCCAAATCGAGAAATTAAATTATCATCCTAAAAGTTCAGTTCCCTTTGGCTTGTCTGTCAGAGGCAGTATTTGCAGATTAGAATCAGAAAATGCTAAAAAGATTCTCCTGTCTTCTTCCTTTACTATATATCTCAGGGTATGCATCAGTCACTGAAGAATAATGCATTTCACAGAACATGGCCACAGAGGAAGGTGTTTCCTTCTTGACCTTTACTTTCTGAAAATGGCTTGTCATCTTGTAACCTTCTTTTCAGTAACTAGGAGACAGCCAGGTAACTTATATAAGTGAGAGTTTAGAGACAGCCTTTATGCCACAACAAGTTCTTTGGATTTTCTTCTGAGAGATGAAAAGAAATTGGAGGGATTTAAACAAAGGTATAACATGGTATAGCTATGTTTTACAAGGATTACATGGTTGCATTGTGGAAAAAGGACCTAGAGCAATGAGGGTAGTGGAAATGGTAGCTAGAGAGGCTACTGCTAAACTCTGGGCAGGATATAGTGCTGGCTTGTCAGATATCACAGGGGGTCATAGTAGAGATAGTGAGAGAGGGACCCTTTATTCTCTAGGCTTCCATGGTTTGGAAAGCCAAGGATAGCCATTTTCTTTCTGTGGCTGGTTACATGCCTTTACAGGGATAATAGACCAAAAATGTGCTGAATGCTTGAATTGAGGTTGAAGCAAAAATAAATAAAAGGAGAAATCATCAGAAGAGAAATCAGTATTTGAAAATTGTTTGTCCACTACAACTGTAGGCTCAGTGAAGGCAGGCAACTTGCGTGTTGTGTTTTCATTTTTTCTCCAGTACTTGCTATGTGGTAGACATTCAGTAGATATTTGCTAAGTGAAGAATACATGCATTATGGAAACAAACCATCAACAGACAAGACATTTAATCTAAATAAACTTCAGGTCTTTTTGCTTCTGGTTGATTCTTTTTGCTCAATATTGTTATACAGCTGATTCAGTCAGATCAAAGGTCATGTGAAATTAGCTGTGAATAAAAAAGTTCTGAAATTCATGTCCCCGTGATGCCTAATTAGGTAATAAACATGATTATTAAAGTGGAATATTTGGAAAGGGGTAGTGCCCACCTGGGGTGGTGGTGAAATGACCTTTCTATCCATCCTGCTACGGTAATGGTTGGAGTTTAAACTTTCAGATGAAAACAGTAAGTGCCCTAATGCATTGTTTATTTTTCCAGGGAGATTCAATGAGAATGTAAAGGGAAATCTCTTCACTATTATTGTAGTTCTCTCCTAGGTTAATTGTGACAATTGGGGTTAGATAGAGTAAGGATATTGGTGCTCAAAATAAGATATTTTTCATGAAGTATGATGTTTTTATGTTCCATAAAGCATAGCTCAAAAATGGAAGTTAAATCCCAGCAACAACACAGCACTGGTAACTCTTACGCAGCCAGCTCTGGGCAGTGAACTTCCACTGGACAGAGAGGCCCTATAGCCTCAGAGGCCAACCCCAGAACACTGCCACCCAGAGGCTGACCCACAAACTGACTCTTTGCTAAACACAAAATAAGGCAGTCTGGGAAACAAATGCGGCTTGCTTTAAAATAAGGACTGTGGTTTACAACACAGAGGAACAGTGTATCGCAGGGAAACTCAACACTCTCCTGAATACCTGGCAGGTCTAAGGCGAGCCACACTGAAGAATAGAAGAACTGAAGGACCTTCACTACTGCAATATATATTTTTTTTTCTTTTTTCACCTTTTAACTAAGAAACCAATTTTTTTTTCTTTTTTTTCCTTTTTTTTCTTTTCTTCTTCTTTTTTTTTTCTTTTTTTTTCTTCTTTTTTCCATCACCTGATTTTACCCTTTTAATTACTACCTTCTTATTTTTAACCAGTATTATTACTGCTACCATTTTACCATTTTTTTTTAAAGTGCCATTTTATTTTTTCTTTATTTTATTTTGGAATTAGTGTTCTCCATTCTATTTTCATCGTTATATTATTGGTTGTTTCTAGTTTGCATTCATCTCCAGGGAGCTGTTGCTGGAATTTGTTGGGATTAATGGCTGTTCTATAGGAGTATTCTCCTCATATAAAAAAGTCTCTTCCCCTCTTCCACTTCATTCTCTCTTTTCGCTCTTTTTTTTTCTTTTCTTTTCTTTTCTCGCTTTTATTTTCCCCCCTCCTTTTTCCCAATTTCATTTTTGCACTCCTTTTTTTGGTCCCTAATTTTCTTTTCTTTTTTCTCTTTTCTCTTTTTCTCTTCCTTCTTCCTTATCCCCTAATTCTCTTAATTCAGGTGGTCACCTTTATTTGGGGTTATTCATATCGTGAATATATTTGTGTATAGTGCCTGGTACGTGGTGCCTTGTTGTGTTGTATTTTGTGCCTTTAAATCAACGCAGCAGATCCAAGCAACAGCAACCTCCTGAGCACCACACCCTCAGCTGAGGAACAGCAGCTGTACGTGAAACCTTGCCCCACCAGCCAGAAGAGCCACCACAGCAGTGAACAGCACACACCAGAGGAGCTGCTGCCAACTGAAGAGCAGCTGCTACCGCAACCGCCCGAAGAGCAACCACAGACCAAGGAGTCACTGCCACCAAGGGAGCAGCCACTGAACGACTCAACGTCTAGATATGTCAGCGAGATCAAACATGGGTAGACAAAGAAACCCCCAAAGGAAAGAGAAGGAGGACTCTCCAGAAAAGCAGCTAAGTAATACAGAGGCATGCAACATGACAGAAAAAGAATTCAGAATAAGGGTCCTAGAGTGCATAAACCAGATGGAGGAAAAAATCAACAACCTCTCCAAGAAGCAAGAAGAAACAGATGAAAAAATCGATAATATATGGAAGAAGCTAGAAGAAACAGATGAAAAAATCAACAACTTAAGTAAGACCCAAGAAGAAATGAAGAGTGATATAGCTGCAATGAAAAACTCCATTGAAAGTATCAACAGTAGACTAGGAGAAGCGGAGGACCGAATTAGTGATTTAGAAGACAAGGAAGCAAAACACACCCAAAACGTACTGCAATTGGAGAAAAAAATGAAAAGACAGGAGGAGAGCCTAAGGGAGCTTTGGGACAACATGAAACGAAACAACATACGAATAATAGGGGTACCAGAACAACAGAAGGATGAACAAGGATTAGAAAACCTATTAGAAGAAATAATATCAGAAAACTTCCCTGAGGTGGGGAAGAAAAAAGTCACACAAGCCCAGAGAGTCCCAAACAAGGTGAACCCAAAAAGACCCACACCAAGACACATCATAATTACCATGGCAAATGTTCAGGACAAAGAGAATCTTACAGGCTGCAAGAGAGAGATGGAAAGTTACATACAAGGGATCTCCCATTAGATTGTCAAATGATTTCTCAACAGAAACACATCAGGCCAGAAAAGAATGGACGGAAATTTACAAAGTGATGCAAAGCAAAGGACTAAATCCAAGAATACTCTATCCAGCAAGGCTATCATTCAAACTTGAAGGGGAAATAAGAAGCATCACAGACAAAAAAAGGCTAAGGGAGTTTATCACCACCAAGCCAGCAATGCAAGGAATGCTAAAGGGACTGGTATAAAAATAAGAAATAAAAAGCTCAGAAAGAAAACAGCCACACAAAAACAGAAATGCCTACAAACAAGTACCTTTCAATAATAACTTTAAACGTAAACGGACTAAATGCTCCAAACAAAAGACATCGAGTGGCTGAATGGATAAAAAAACATGACCCATACATCTGCTGTCTACAAGAAACCCACCTCATTAGAAGGGACTCACACAGACTGAAAGTGAAAGGATGGAAAAATATCTTTCAGGCAAATGGAAAGGAAAAGAAAGCTGGGGTAGCAATACTTATATCGGACAAAATAGACCTCAAAGTGAAGGCCATAACAAGAGATAAGGAAGGCCACTTCATAATACTAAAGGGATCAATACAACAAGAAGATATAACCCTGGTAAACATATATGCACCCAATGCAGGAGCACCCAAATTCATAAAAAAACTCCTGGAAGATATCAAAGGAGAGATCGACAACAATACAATCATTGTAGGGGACTTTAATACACCACTGACAGCACTGGATAAGTCTTCTAGACAAATAATCAGCAAAGATACAGCAATCCTAAATGACTCACTAGATCAGATGGACTTAATAGACATCTTCAGAACACTTCACCCGAAAGCCAGGGAATATACATTCTACTCAAATGCTCATAGGACATATTCAAAAATAGACCATATATTGGGTCACAAGCAAAGTATCCCCAAATTCAAGAAAATTGAAATCATAAAAAGCGTCTTCGCAGACCACGATGGCATAATATTAGAAATAAACTACAATAAAAACAACCCAAAATACTCAAACACCTGGAAGCTGAATAGCATGCTATTAAATGTTGATTGGGTTACCAATGAAATCAAAGAAGAAATTTGAAACATCCTGGAAACTAATCACAATGAAAACACAACAATCCAAAACCTATGGGACACAATGAAAGCAGTCCTGAGAGGGAAGTTTATAGCTCTACAGGCCTATCTCAAAAAACAAGAAAAAATGGTAGTAAATCATCTAACTCTACAACTCAAAGAATTAGAAAGAGAGCAACAAGAAAACCCCAGAGTGAGCAGAAGGAAGGAGATAATAAAGATTAGAGCAGAAATAAATGACATAGAGACCAAAAAAACAATACAGAAAATCAATGAAACCAAGAGCTGGTTCTTTGAAAGGATAAACAAGATTGACAAACCTCTAGCCAGACTCACCAAGAAGCAAAGAGAGAGGACCCAAATAAACAAAATCAGAAACGATAGAGGCGAAATAACAACAGACCCCACAGAAATACAAATGATTGTTAAAAAATACTACGGACAGCTCTACTCCAACAAACTAGACAACCTGGAGGAAATGGACAAATTCCTAGAAAAATACAACATTCCAAAACTCAATCAGGAAGAATCTAATAATCTCAACAGGCCAATAACTATGGAAGAAATTGAAGCAGTCATCAAAAAGCTTCCAGCAAACAAAAGCCCAGGACCAGACGGCTTCACAGGGGAGTTTTACCAAACATTCAAGGAAGAACTAAAACCTATCCTCCTCAGAGTACTACAAAAAATTCAAGAGGAAGGAACACTTCCAAGCTCATTCTATGAAGCCAGCATCACCCTAATACCAAAACCAGGTAATGACAACACAATGAAAGAGAATTACAGGCCAATATCCCTCATGAACATAGATGCCAAAATCCTCAACAAAATCTTAGCAAATCGGATCCAGCAGTACATCAGAAAGATCATACACCATGACCAAGTAGGATTTATCCCAGGGATGCAAGGACGGTACAATATCCGCAAATCAATAAACGTGATACATCACATAAACAAATTGAAAGAAAAAAACCACATGGTCATATCAATTGATGCAGAAAAAGCATTTGACAAAATTCAACACCCATTTTTGATAAAAGCTCTCAGCAAAGTGGGAGTAGAAGGATCATACCTCAACATAATAAAAGCCATATATGACAGGCCCACAGCCAACATCATACTCAATGGACAAAAACTAACATCATTTCCCCTAAGAACAGGAACAAGACAGGGATGCCCCCTCTCACCACTCCTGTTCAACATAGTACTGGAAGTGTTAGCCATTGCAATTCGGCAAGAAGAAGAAATAAAAGGCATCCAAATTGGAAAAGAGGAAGTAAAACTGTCCTTATTTGCAGACGACATGATATTATACATACAAAACCCTAGAGACTCCATCAAAAAGCTACTGGACTTAATACATGAATTTGGCAATGTAGCAGGATACAAAATTAACCCCAAGAAATCCGAGGCATTTCTATACACCAATAGTGAACTTTCAGAAAGAGAGATTATAAAAACAATCCCGTTTACCATCGCACCAAAAAAATTAAGCTACCTAAGAATAAACTTAACTAAAGAGGTAAAAGACCTCTACTCAGAAAACTACAGGACGTTGAAAAAAGATATAGAGGAAGACATAAACAGATGGAAGAACATACCGTGTTCATGGATTGGTAGAATCAACATCATTAAAATGTCCATACTATCCAAAGCAATCTATAAATTCAACGCACTTCCCATTAAAATACCAACGGCATACTTCAGAGATCTAGAACGAACTCTCCAAAAATTCATCTGGAATAAAAAAAGACCCCGAATAGCTGCAGCAATCCTGAAAAAGACCAAAGTAGGTGGGATCTCAATACCAGATATCAAGATGTATTACAAAGCCACTGTTCTCAAAACTGCCTGGTACTGGCACAAGAATAGGCATATAGATCAATGGAATAGAATAGAGAGCCCAGAAATCGGCCCGAACCAATATGCTCAATTAATATTTGACAAAGGAGGCAAGAACATACAATGGAGCCAAGATAGTCTCTTCAATAAATGGTGTTGGGAAAATTGGACAGATATATGCAAGAAAATGAAACTAGACCACCAACTTACACCATACACAAAAATAAACTCAAAATGGATAAAGGACTTAAATGTACGACAGGAAACCATAAAAATTCTAGAAGAATCCAAAGGCAACAAAATCTCAGACATATGCCGAAGCAATTTCTTCACTGATACAGCTCCTAGGGCACTTGAAACGAAAGAGAAAATGAACAAATGGGACTACATCAAAATAAAAAGCTTCTGCACAGCAAAAGAAACCATCAACAAAACAACAAGAAAACCCACTGTGTGGGAAAACATATTTGCCAATGTCATATCTGATAAGGGCCTAATCTCCAAAATTTATAGGGAACTCATACAACTTAACAAAAGGAAGATAAACAATCCAATCAAAAAATGGGCAAAGGACCTAAATAGACACCTTTCAAAAGAGGACATTCAGAAAGCCAAGAGACATATGAAAACATGCTCAAAGTCACTAATCATCCGAGAGATGCAAATCAAAACAACAATGAGGTACCATCTCACACCTGTCAGACTGGCTATCATCAACAAATCAACAAACGACAAGTGCTGGAGAGGATGTGGAGAAAAAGGAACACTTGTGCACTGCTGGTGGGAATGCAGACTGGTGCAGCCACTATGGAAGACAGTATGGAGTTTCCTTAAAAAACTGAAAATGGAACTCCCATTTGACCCTGTGATCCCACTTCTAGGAATATATCCCAAGAAACCAGAAACACCAATCAGAAAGGATCTATGCACCCCTATGTTCATAGCAGCACAATTCACCATAGCTAAGATCTGGAAACAGCCTAAGTGCCCATCAGTAGATGAATGGATTAGAAAGCTGTGGTACATCTACACGATGGAATACTATGCTGCTCTAAAAAGGAAGGAACTCTTACCATTTGCAACGTCATGGATGGAACTGGAGAGCATTATGCTAAGTGAAATAAGCCAGTCAATGAAGGAAAAATACCACATGATCTCACTCATTCATGGATAATAGAGACCATTATAATCTTTTGAACAATAATAGATACAGAGGCAGAGCTGCCTCAAACAGATTGTCAAACTGCAGCAGGAAGGCCGGGGAGGGTTGCGGGGCAGGAGGTAGGGGGGTAAGAGATCAACTAAAGGACTTGTATGCATGCATATAAGCATAACCAGTGGACATAAGACATTGGGGGATAGGGGAGGCTAGGGGACTGTCTAGGGCGGGGGGATAAAATGGACACATATGTAATACCCTTTGTAATACTTTAAGCAATAAAAAAAAAAATAGAGGAAACATGAAAAAAAAAAACAAAAAAAAAATGGAAGTTAAAAAAATGATGTGCAAAGATAATTGCATATAAAAATTTATTAAGCAATTTCATTATTTATGGATAACACATAATTTTTTACAACTTAAATAGATATCATTGTGCCCCTTTTATTTTTTTTTCTATTTATTATGCACTGATTCCACTCCATGTGAATATGATTGTAACTTAAAATATCAGGAGACTATTTTTGATGGACTACTTTATTGATCTCTGATTTAAAAGGATTTAATGACTTATGCTTTCCTTTGGGAAATGACCCATGAGGATTAGACATAATTTGTACAGTTTGAATTTACTTTCTGACTTGATCACACAATCTAATTAATTCAAGGATATCTATCCTCTTAAAATAATTTAGTATGGAAAGCAGTAACCCAAATGGAATATAGGCTTTCAGTTCAGTGACATAAGGTAAAGTTCCAAGCATGTAATTTACTAAAATTAGGTGACCTTGAATAAGCCATTTTACATCTGAGTTTCTCAATTTGTAAGATGGAGAAAATAGAGCCTATAACACAAGGGTGTTTTGAGGAATGAATGGGATGATATGGGCACATAGGGGGCACAGAGTAAGTAACCCCCCTACTCCCCCATAGCAATGTCACAAATTCTTGAATATGTGCTCTGGCTAGTTTTAGACCTTCTGGGACAGGCAATTAGTGTCCAAAGAACACTGACTTGGCGTGCTTTCCTGGTGATAAAAATCATTTAAATAAGGAGGGAGAAAAAAGGCATTTTTGTGACAATGTGAAAGGATCAGGCCAAGTTAACATGAAATTAGAATAGAGCAATGTCTAAGCATTTCCACAGTGTCCTCATTAAGTCACTTAATTCATAAAGGTTGTGAGCCAGGAAAATACTAAGTAATATAGATATTGATATAGATATAGATATAGATATAGATATAGATATAGATGTAGATGTAGATGTAGATGTAGATGTAGATGTAGATGTAGATGTAGATATAGATGTAGATGTAGATATAGATATAGATATAGATATAGATATCTCTCTCTCTCTCTCTCTCTCTCTCTCTCTCTCTATATATATATATATATATATATATATATATATATTCTCAACCAGTACACAACTTCAACTTCATCATTGAGGATTCTCAATTAAAATGGAACTGTTCAGTTCTTTGTTTTAGTTAAACAAAGTGTTACTCAACACTAGCTCCTGGGCATGTCTCTAGTCCTGGGTGCTGTTTCCCTACCTTCAGGAAGTTCAAACTATTGTAGTGAGGGGACTGGGAGTGAAACCATCTCTTTCTCACATGCATATAAATGATGATGGATTCTGGAGAGTCAGTGTTAAAAACTGAACTTCTCCACAAGAGGAGTCTGATAGGCTAGTGGTGACCTGAGGAGAACAACAACAAACCATGGACCATACACAAGCTTTCCACCTGATAAACCAGCTCCAAGCAACTTGACAAAACTGCCACTTTAAGAAGGTTGTCCTCCCCTCTCCAGCTTCCCCAGCTAAGAGGAAAGATTGTCCAGGCAAAAGGCTCAGCATTGCCCTTCCTCCTTTAGTGCCGCCTCCCTGACATTCCAGGAAATGTGATTTGGAACTTACAGATACTTCACTTCTTTTCTTTCTTTCTTCTTTTTTCTTCTCCTGTGTCTCCTTCCTGTTCCTAAAACTTACCAATTTCACTAGACAGTAGATGGCATTTCAGGATGGCACCACCTATTTATATAAAAAGCTTTATCTTGCTCAAGATCTGAGAGGATATTTTCCGCGGCTTGATAGCTTCTCATATTGAGCTAAATTTCAAAACACTTGATGCTATGTTTTTTTTAAGTTTTTTACTTGGCATTTTATCTTTTTTTTTGTTTTGTTTTATTGACAATAGTAATGCTAGATTTTCCTCTATATTTGTGTCCTTTTGATGGGAGGAGAGGGTTTAAGTGGAGGAGAATATAGTAAAAATGCTTTCATGCCACCATTATTTTAACCATAAGTCCAAACAGACTTGAGTTTAAATTTTGTCTTTACTACATCTATCTTTACTTTGTGGAGATGTGTCACGCGCGCGCACACACACACATTTACTTTGAACCATTGTAGCAGTTTCTCTGAAGCATAATCCACTAAGCATTATCATAGAGCGAAAACTTCCTCCTTATCAAAGACCACCCATGCAGAAATTAATAGGTGTATGATAGTTTTGATCTCATCCATGCTGGGTTAGTTTCAGGAACAACATTATTTTTTAAAAAAATGACGTTTCTCTAGCATAGCACAACAGTACAAAAATATTTTTTTTAGCTATGGTAACTTATTTAACAGCTGGAACATCTAAGGAAGTGCATGTTCCATTTATCAGATGAGAAAACTGAGGCATAGAGAGGTTTAGCCTGAAATCATTCATATAAGAAATATCAACGAGCTGTGGGGAATTCTGTATTTTTCTAACATGCCTGCACTCTCTCTGCCATGCCACAACTGGATTACTAAGATTTAACTAAGACTCTCAGTGGATTTCCTAGAGAGAAAAGTAAACAACTTTATGGTCAAGAAATGCTTTTTGGTAACACTATTCGGCATTTTTATTATATTGTTCAAATAAGGCTGTGAACCGTTATAAAAAACAACAACAACAACAACACGACTGCTACCTCCTGTCTTTGCCATGACCTCCAGAACTACAGGATCTACAAAGGTGCGAAAGAAATATCCTGAAACGCGGATTTTCAGGGCAGTTATCTTTCTAGTGATTTGAAATTTGGGCCATTTCCCTGTTCACCCAGTTGTGAGCATTTGCTGTCAAGTTTTGAAATTTGAAAGAGCCTGGATGATGGCTCTATCATTTTAGTTCCTGTTCACAATCTCGATTCATTAGTGTTCAGCTAGCATGAAATATTTATTGAGGTGCCAGGAACAATGTACATTATCAATCAGGCACAGAAGGAAAATGGGGATTACATTGTGAAAGAAAACAATCAGAGGCCCCAGGAGATTGACAGAATTCTTTCTTTTCCACATCAGGCTCCATCAAGCGCACCTATAATATGAGATTCACAACTTTCTTTCCTCTCTTCTAAGTTCAAGTGTTGTATAAGCAAAAGGAAGCAAACTCATGGGACTGTCCAACTTCCTGAGAAATTTTCTATTCAGTCCAGATTTACTGCCCTATAATATATTTTATTTCCAATTCTTTTATGTCAATACCACATTTACAAGAAATCATTTTGAACTCACAAAAGAAGCAGATGCTATCTACTATTTACCCAGCATTTTAATATTTATTAGAACTTTTTTTTTCCCCCAAATGTTCCGTTCTTTTAATTCAAAGGAGTCAAGTAAAGTAAGTGTTATTAAAATTCCAATGTAAAGTGATTGAAACCAGGACTCAGCTGGCCTCAAGGTCAAATAAGATATGAGAAATAGGGAGCCATTCAATGGTTTCATTTTTAATTTTCCTTCACCACATATCTCAGGTCTAGGCATTTTCCCACTGAAAAACAAGGAAGTACTTCCCAATTCTACTCATTATTTGGGTTTTTATCTGGAGACTAGAGTCGGCACAATGGAGAGGGAAATTATTCAAATTATGATTTTTCTTTATTTTGTTTACTAGAGGCCTGTTGCACAAAGAGATTCATGCAATAAGCCTTCCTTTCCCCTGGCTAATGGGACCGGTTTTCCTCCAGCACCCGGCACCCAGGCCTTCACTCTGGCTGGGGTCTGGCTGGGGCCGGCAGCGCAGCGAAGCCTCATGGCCCGGGGCTGGCAACGCTGCTCTGGCCCCCGGGCTGTCAGGTTTAGCTCCATTGCTTGGAGCCTATGTATGCAAATTAACCACCATCTTTGTTAGGTTAATTTGCATACTCTCCTGATTGGCTGGTTAGTATAGTGAAGGTATGGTCAATTTACATGTTTGTCTATTATTAGGTAAGATACTTATGGAATGTTTTATAAATTCCAGGCAGTGTGTAACTCTTGGAGTGTAATCTGTTGTAATCTACATTATATAGTTCAGAAAAAACAAGTTAACAGAATTCCACCTGCCTGAGACCTACTAATGAATGGCAAAACCCAGTACACAGTCAGGCAGCTGGCTGCCCATGTTCCCACCATGGGGCTCCTCATTTTCCCTGCTGCCATCCATGTGTAGTTTAATCACACCAAACTTCTTTGTCACCAGGAAGACAAGATGAAAGCAGAATCCCCAGATATTGAAGAGATCAGAATCTCATGAAAATCATTGAGATGTTCCTATTTCACATATAGTGCTGCCATTTGGGGGTTTGAGTATAAACATCCTGAATCTGAGACACAATGCTAAGAATTCTCCCACCTTCAGCACAGCGCCACAATGGTTCCAAGCCAGGCAATGTGCTAGGGCTACTTGGGTTCTTTTTACAATACAGATGTCTAGGTTTCATTGTTGATCTGTGACTCTAGGTGTGGAGCCTGAGAATTTTTATCTTCTTCTGTTGTGTGATCAACTTCTTAGAAAGCCAACACAGGACACAGTCATACCAGACCTCCAAATAAATAGCAGTACAAATAACTATAAAAATGAGTGTTATTATGTTACCGTATATCTGAAAAAATGAAGTGTTTATTTGAAATTATATGTTACTCTGTATGTTTACTTTTCTGTTACATAAATGCTGTTGTTTCAACTAAACAGCTATAGGACTATAATGGTGGAAATTGGGAGTAATTAATAGAAATCAAAGTATGACTAATTAAATAATATGGATAAGGAAAATATAATAATATTTTTTAGGTTTCTTTCTCTCCTCTGATACACCAATTTATTTTAACTTTTTAACTCTATATTGGAATTTTAAAATTTGTAGCCTACATTCTTGTGTATTCTTAAATTCCATGAGCATATATAGATATAAGACTTCTTACAAAGAAAGCATTCCAAAAAGCCCTGTGAATTAGATACCACTAATAGAACTTCAGCCTTTAAGACTTTGTTCTTCCATTTGCGGAAGTGGTAAAACTGAACATAAAATTCAATTTGACACGCAATTCTGCATTTATCAAGCCACATTACAGTGGCATCTGGTATCATGCATTTGTGAGGATATCAACTAAATGTTCCCTACACAAAAGTACTTGAGCATGAAGTAGTGAGGATTTTACTCACCAGCAATAGTAGAAGTCAGGACTTGTGGGAATGTGTTTCCTGCTCTCCAAACGTATCCACCCATTTTGTATCCAGAGGCTCGTTTTGATAGACCATGTGTTTATCAGCCATGTTCTTTGCATCTATACACTCATCATCTATACTATTTATATCTAAAATTACACATCATTTTTCAAGTACTTTGCAGTACATTTGGTGTCATCCTAAGCTAAACTTCTCTTTCTCAGGAGCAATGATTTTATGTACAGAGGCAATTTGAATTTCTGAAAGTGAAGTTGAATCCAAAATAAGTTACAGTTTTAGTAAAGAATCTAAGAAGGAGATCTTTCATTAGACTACCCTTTTCTGGTAACTTTATTTGTTTGATTCTAAAGCAGTCTTATTTTCAAAATATGAGTCATTCTTTTCACTGTGTGAATTTTTGTTGCAGTCTTGATTTCATGTCAGACAACTCAGTGCAATCAGCTCATCCTTTTCTAAGCTTTTCATGGCCTCTTCCAAGATTATTGCATGGCATTGTAGAAACTGTATATACATTTCTGTTTTACTATACAAGCCTTCCTCAGTTTTTATCCTCAATGTATTCTCATATTAGGGAAGGGTGGTCTTCTTGTCTCAACTCTTGAAAATAACAGCAAACCAACATTTTAACATCTTTCCTATGTCAGGCAACAACAGCAGATATTCTGTAGGCACATGTCTAAAGAGATCACTTCCTTCCATTTCTATGCAGTCGAACATTTCATTAAGTGCTCCTGAACATTTTGAGGAAACAGGGAAGTGATCATAAATTTCCAGCAAGAAACCCTCGTTTCACAGGTCAACCAATCATACCCCTCCTTAACAATGGATACAAGGTGTGCAGGATGTTTAGCAAACCTTTTCATTTTCTTTGATAAGAAGTCTATGAATTGAAGGGAATTTGCCAAAACTTATATCTGCACTGTTTGTTGAACATGCATATCGAGGAGCAAAGTCTAGCTTTCATTTGAACAAAATATAGGAAACTTTTGTTGTATGTTTTCTACAATGTCATTAAATTTTACATACAAATCAATAAAATAATTTGAAACCACACTTTTCAAATCAAGGTGCTTCAGAGCTGGGGGTGGGGGACTTAACTTTTTTTTGCTGGAACTCAATGTATCACTCTCCAGACTCTGTGGAAAACATGGTCATTGCTAATGTCTCACAGAAGCAGCTCTGCTCTGTAAGTAGCCAATTTCCCCCTTTGTTTGTTGCAGGACAATTTTGCTGTAATCTGTGAATCAGGAAATGTAACTTTACTAAGTTTCATAGGAAAGCCAAGGGAACAATAAGATAATGCATGTTACTTCATGAAAAATTTCCAAGCTAATTCAACAGCCATTATTTTCTCTTGAGTATTGATATATTTTGGGAGCTTATAAAAATGATTATTTTAGACATAGTTGCCTGGCTCATCCTCAACTTAGAAGATTCAGTCTGGAAATTCACATCTCTTTCTCTACTATGCCCACATTTCAAATCCCTGTATATTGTGCGTATCCTATAGATAGTCCTTTCCGTTTATTGTGCAATATGCTTTGTTTGGATAATTTTTCTCCTTAACTCAGTTGTATGTGTTTTCTTATCAGTCATAAAAATAACAGTTGTTTAATTACTTCTTTTGGTGTCTGGGTCATGCTGACATTTGTATTGTTACCATTTTCATTATCTGACCTCTTAGAAAACATGGTTAAAATATTCACAATGTTAAAAATAAAACCAGCGCTATTTTCATACATAGCACAACAGTAATTCTACAGGCAAAGCTGGAGACAGACTGTTAACACTCACAGTTACAATGCTCTTAAGTCGCACAGTTAAGTCACATGCATACTCAGGCATTACAACAATGTGAATCATGGCTGCCAACATTAGCAACAGCAACTACGAAACACGATCCATTCCATACCCATTTGACACTTATAAATGTATTGCTTTCAGCATTCTTACCCCCAGTTTAATACCACTAATGGGTTTGTACTCTTTCCCTGACCTTTTGCACCCATCTCTGCGTAGTGTGGCTTTTTGTATCTTGGGAAAGGGTTTCTCGGGACACCGGATTTCCTGAACTAAAAGTGGAACAATCCTGGGCACCTGGGAAAATTGGCCACCCTTGTGTATTAGTAGCATTGCCTGAGCTCTTTTCTGATGGTTGTGACTGTCGTCCGATGACCTAGTGTCAAGTAGCTGGACACAACACCAGCTAGGGGGAAAAAAAAGGCTGCCAGGAGGGAGCTACTCTGTGTTGTGAAGTTTAGACAATGCATTTGGCTGGTTCATACAAATGTTGTCTAGGAGTTGGTAAAGGCATTCATGATATCCCATTGCTTTTGAAATTATAAAGCTTCAGAGGGTCAAGAATTATTAAACAGTAGGAAGTAAAGGTAAAAACACCTTAGCAAGACATCAATATTACCCTATTGAGTTAGCCTCTAATTCCAGGCTGTTCTTCAGCCTTGACACTCTTCCAACCCATGTCTAGCTCAGTGCTCTTTCATTTTCCCCAGAATACCATGTTTTCTCACTCCCCTGTTACTGGGATTATGTCCTCTCCCTTGAAAATGCTCTTTCTCCACATGTCTGCTTTGTTAAATTCTACCCATCCTTACTTTGTTGGTAATAGGCTACTTACACAACTAAGTCCCTCCTTATCTCCAGCCTGGGATGGATGTCTCTCTAACTTACCTGGACTGTATACTTATTCTCATCATAGAGCCTATAACACCCTTTGACAATTGTATGCCTCTCTTACTAGATTCTGAAAGCATACATTCTGATTTTTACCATTGTATCACTGGCTCTTGGGATTACTTGTGGCATGTTGTAAATTCTTATTATAAATGCTTGATCACAGTTTTGAGTGAATAAATGATTGAGTAATTGGATAAATGCATAAGTGAATATCAAATACTTTTATCAACTACTATGATGATGTGAACATTTTTTATTTCCTGAGCATATATGAGTTCTTTAATAACCTATATATAACTCATTCCATATAACCTTTCAATCATTATGACTAAACTTTTTAAAAAATTAAAGCCCTGCATGAATAACCATTTCTTATTAGGCTCATATGGATGAAGCTAGTTTTTGTAATTTTAAAATGGTTGAATATCAGCAACTCAATATAATTTAATTGAGAAAAAATACTATTCAGAAAAAATACCTTTAACAGACATTAGAAGTCACCATAGTTAAAATACCCCATAACTTTCAAGATGGAATATTGCAAACCAAATTGCTACTCTGAGATTATCAATAATAGGAAAAGAGAAATAAAAGAAAAACTGTCCTTGGTACTGGATAAATATGAAGATGATACCTTCTCATTTAATACCACAATTTCTCAGAAATGGTGTAACATTCATGGCAAGATTGTCTAAAAGTGTAAGAATAATAATGATTGGGGACAACCTAGTGCATAGCATTAACTATTTGAGCGGGTCTATATGGTAGGACTGTAGGCCACCAGGCTCATGTGATTCAGCTGGGCCCACTTGGATAATCCAGGGTATTTCCCCTATTTTAAGGTTAACCTTAACTGCATTTGTAAAGTTCCTTTTACCATGAAGCATAAAATGCCATTAATATCTTTGGGGGACCATTCTGTCTACAGACCCACCTTCTGGAGGAGAGATATAGGGAGCAGGTAGAGATGGGACAGGTAGGGCAACTCTGATCAGGATCTCATACTGACTATAATTCATAACTTTTTCCTGTCAGTACTTTCTGTTGAAATCTGTATGGAAAGGCTTGCCAGGGCTCTGTAATAAGGTTTTATCACTCAACACCAAGTACTTAATGTTATTTCTGTTGTTCATTGACTTGATCAATATATACTTGAATGCCTACCATGTGCCAGACACCTTAAGAAGCTCTTTGGATAGAGTTTCTGCCATCAATGGACTTATAATTCATTCGGTTAACATATAAATAACTAGATTTTTATGATATGGTGTGTTAAGTAATGAGCTAGAGTTAAAACATCATGGACCATGGGGACAGACAACAATGGCAGATAAGCCAGAATAGTGTGTAGGCTGCCAATAATCATATGTATTTGTCAAAAATACGCTTGTTTTGACAAAAAGTTGGCTATCCTCTGGTACAGCTGGTTAGAGAGGAACCAGATTGTAAGGGAACTATTAACCAAATATTTTATGCAGTGTCAAAGGCACGGGAAAGCGACAAGCACAGAGAAGGCAAAGCTTCTGCTCAGAGAAAAAGGCAAACAAAGCTGAACATATGACATGCTCTCCTTTGGCGCAGTGTATACTCATGTGTTCCGGGTGCAGAAAGCTGTGGTTAAAGGAGTGACTGTAATGCATGGAGATTTGTGTCTCGAACAAGTGGATTCAACTTTTCTAGCTTAAGTAAAATCTAAATCCCCTTTTGCAAATCAATTCATTTTACTTTCTCTTCCATTCTTCTCAATTATTTTGACTTTTCTTTATGCAAAACTCCTTTGTATTTTTGGAGTTTGACCAATCTATATATATATATAAAACCCTAAGCGATTGGTGGACCTTTCTATTGATTGACCATTTCATCAGTCACTATGATGCGCACTGACCACCAGGGGGCAGACACTCAATGCAGGAGCTGCAACCTGGTGATCAGTGCACTCCCCCAGCAGGATCCCCACTCAGTTGACCGCCAGACACCAAGCTCAAGGCTGGGGAGCACAGCTGCAGCACCATGAGCCTCTCCAGCCTCAACAGCAGCATTCCAGTGGCGGCTGCGGCAGTAGGTACAGTGGGGCAGTGGTGTGGTGCCTGGCCCAGGCTCATACTCCTCCCTGGCCATGCCACTTTGCACACTACTGAATCCCTCGGGGGATATAAGACTGCTGGTTTTGACATCCCCAGAGGGGTCCCGGATTGCAAGAGGGTGCAGACAAAGCTAAGGGACCCCAGTGGTGCACAAATCCGTGCACTGGGCCTCTAGTATTCATATAATTTAGTATAATTAATCACTGTTAATAACACCATACATTACAGAAAGACATTTGTTACCATCTCCAGTTTAAAGTTGCCTTGGCTAGTCTTTAAAAATAGTTTACAATTAATTCTTTAACAATTCCTGGAAAACAGTCTGCTACAGATGATAGATACTCTGAGAAAGTTACTCAATTTGTATAAATCTCAACATTCTCCTCCATGTTAGTATGATTATAGTCATCTTTCAGGGCCTTTATAATATTAAATATATAAGCATTGTAATTGTTAAAATAATTGAAATTAATAATTTTCAACAAAATAGAGGATTTTGTGACATTTTATTGGCACAAAAAAGTCTAGTGGTATGCACAAAAGTGCAAAATAAAATGTGGCATATGAAAAAGATGACTAAATTTATGTGCATATAAATATGTAAGGCTTTATTGTGACATACAAGTCTTTTATAATATACACTCTCTCCAAAACCTTCTGTCACACTTTTCAATTATGTTAGCACTCACGCATTCTGAGCATGGAATTTCACAAGAACAGATTTTTTTTGAAGAAGAAAAAAAAAAGGTATTCCCAAAGGCTCTGATGTTGTAGGTATACTTGAATTAAATATTTACTGAATCTCTCCCATATGCACCACAGTCGCCTGGGCACTGCAGATACAAAATTGAATGAAGCAGAAACCTTGACCTCAAGATCGCAGGCTGGAGCAGTGGGTCTATGCAAATGAGCACTATGAGTTTTTCCACAAGTAATTGGTAATATATAATTCTAAAGTTTCCAACAGGTTTACATATTTGTATTATAATGGGCTTTCAGGGTTCCCCCTAGAAGATTGGGGAACACAGCCTTGTGAATTTTCTTTTAAAAAGCCTGGGATGGCAAAAACAGAGTTTTTTTTTAGTGTGTTTTATTTGAATCATCTTAATCATTATTAGTCACTTCAACAATTGTGTCCTAAATATATCAGCATTTCAGCAGTAACCCTGTGTTGTAATGAGCACTGCGTGTTACTGATATACATTAGGCATATTTGCAACCTTCATGAACCTTATTGTTCTTTTTACTTTTCCCTTTGGCTGTTGACCTCCCAGAAGAATCACATAAAAGGCAAATGCTAAGTAGCAGGTACACTTTCATAAATACCGATTCATGTTAGGTAAAAATGTAACTCTATTTTCCCATAATGCCTTGCAGTATTTTGATTCCAAGCTGCTCATGCCTGATACAGAAAACTAAGCCTGGTCACTTGCAGATAAACTCAGAATAATGCAGTGATTTCTTTGTGTATCAGCTCTATCATTCAATCACATTCTGTTGGGACTCCTTAGGAGAGCCTCCTTCCAGTTTTCCCTGGGATTGATTAAAGCTCTGGAGGGCTTGCTCCACTGATGGCAAGGTGCTGTCTTTAGGATCCCTTTCTGGGATTCACCTGCCTTGGTCTCACTTGGTCTTCCAGTCCAAGTGCAATCCACTGCACACTCAGTATAAGGATCAGAGTGACTTACTAGGAAGGCTTCAGATCCACAGGAGTCTCCCTGGCACTGACTCCTTGTGGAGATATCATGGTTCCTTCACCCGAACCCCAGGGGGAACTAGTCACAGCATGTCTTTTTTATATGCATTCCCGTGGCTTGACTGGCCATGAATTTTAATCTCAATTTCTCCTCTGTTATTCAGTCACTTACTTGCTACAGAAAAATTCAAACTCCTACCAGTCACTCAGATCACTCTAACAGCCCTCATTGAGATACACCTATGAAAGGAACAGAAAAGGCTAAAGAAGGCCCAAGTGGTCTATTTTTCTAATCCCCCAAATTTCAAAGGGAAATTGTCTCACACTTGTGCCCCCGCCCTCTGCATCTGCCCTTCAGCCCATAGGGGATGAGGCTGAAAAATAGGCTCACTGTCAACTATCTTGTGTCCTCTTCAACTCTCTTCCCTTCCCCCAGCCTAGAAGGGTTTTCTAGTCTGGAAATGTGGCAGGGGTGGAGGGGAGCGGGGGATAGATAGGACTTTTTTGGTTTATATTTCCTTTTAAATAATCACTTTTGTATATTTAAATAAAGGCTTTTTATTTTAGGTCTTTGTTAACCTTTTTTTATTATTGTTCTATATTAAGGACAACTTCATTGTCACATCAGCATTATAGACAGTTACAAAGAGGAAGACATCCTTAAATAATTCAAATTATTATTCTGCTATTATTAAAGCATGAAGAGTTGTTCAGAGATAAGGGACTAAATGTCCCTTTTCTGTGTTCCCACAATGCCATGTCCACATTTCTGTTAGTCACTCACCCTGCTTTATTGAGAACCTACTTGTTCAGTGTCTACCACTAAACTATAATTTCTTCCAGCACAAGGGGACATGACTTACTCATTTTTTTTTCTTAGTGCCTAGGACAGAGCTTTGCATGAAATAGGTGCTACCAGCGTCTTTATTGAGCTCTGGCTGAGCATTCTGTATTGGGTTGAGGGCTTTACAAACATGATGTCCTTTGATCCTCACAATCCTATGAGGCAGGGAGTGTGGCTCTGCTTCACATCAGAGAAACTGAAGATCAGAGAGCTTTCCTAAGGCAAAGGGCTTACAAAGCATGAAGGCAGAGATCAAACCCAATCTTACTAGTAACCTTTATCTCACACTGCCTCTAAGTTGATATTTGAGTATGCAGAACCCACATTCTAAATCTGTTAAGTTCTAAATATCTGTCCCATTGGGCTAGATGTTGGAACATATTGGAGAACTCTACTATAATAGATACATTGTTTGATTGAAAATGATTGTATCTCCCTATATAGTAAAATGGTGAGATTGTAGACAACTTTCAGTACTTCAATTGAAATCATTTACTTTATATTAGGATACTAGAAATGGCATTTTTGATATTGGATCTTTCCATAACTTTTCTTTTTCTACACAGTTTATATTAATTACTATTTAAACTATAATTTATGGATGGCTATCTATACTAATATAAGGGTAATATTCTAATTAGACTGGGAGACCTTCCAGACATCCTTCCGGACAAAGCCATGGTGGCAGGGCCAAGCCAGAGGCGATTAGGGGTGATCAGGCAGGTAGGCAGGTGAGCGGTTAGGAGCTAGCAGTCCTGGATTGCAAGAGGGATGTCCAACTGCCAGTTTAGGCCCAATCCCCCAGGGTTTGGGTCTAAACTGGCAGTCAGACATCTCCCGAGGTGTCCCAGATTGGAGAGGGTGCAGGCCAAGGTGAGGGATACACTCCATGCACGAATTTCATGCACTGAGCCACTAGTGTAGATATAAAAGGGAAAGGCCAATCCAAAGAAGCCCATAGTCTACTAGTGAAGATAAACACGTAAACCAAGTACAACAAATGTTTCAGCATAATCCAGAACTCATATGCAAGGTAGAGAACTAGCCCAAAGGAAATTTCACTTTATCTATGGTGGGGAGGTGGTCAAAAAATGCTTTCTGGCCCTAGCTGATTTGGCTACATGGATAGAGTGTCAGCCTGCAGACTTAAGGGTCCCTGGTTTGATACCAGTCAAGGGCACATGCCTGGATTGTGGGCTCTATCCCCTGTAGGGGGCATGCAGTAGGCAACTGATCAATGATTCTCTCTCATCATTGATGCTTCTCTGTCTCTCTCCCTCTCCCTTCCTCTCTGAAATCAATAAAAATATTTTTAAAAATTTAAAAATGCTTTCTGTAGGAGTAGTTCAGAAGAGTGATATAGGCAGAAATATCAAGGGATTTGGGATCCAGTGTCCTAGGGAGCTACGGGGCTGCCTCTTGCTTGGGACTCAATATGTGAGTGTGTGTGAGCTGCTTACTCTAAGAGCTCTGAATAAAGACTGCTCATGCTGACTTTACTCAAGCACAGTGATTAATAGTACATAGACTGTTTATGTAATATTGATTTAATCTATGTCTTGTTCCAGCCCTTCAGTAGGTACCTTACTTAAATATATACAATTTTAAATATACAGAGAACATAAACAGAGAGGAAAAAAGGGGGGATGAAGATTGAGATGAAAATCACTCTGGTTGGTGTAGCTCTGTGGGTAGAGCATTGGCACATGAACCTAAGGGGCACAGGTTCAATTCCCAGTGAAGGTCACATATCTGGGTTGCAGGTTCAATCCCCAGCCCAGGTCGGGGTTGGGGCATATACAGGAGGCAATCAATAGATGTGTGTCTCTTACATCAATGCTTCTCTCTCTCTCTTTTTCTCCTCACTCCCTTTTACTCTCTAAAAATCAATGGAAAAATATCCTTGGGTGAGAATAACAGAAAAAAAAAAAGATTGAGATGAAAATATGATCATGTCAATTCCCAAGATATTCTGCTATGTAAGCCCTGTGTGGTTTCTAGAATAGGGCCACAAGTTTGATTGTAAGCTGTCTAAGAGCTAGTACAAAGAGGGAACCACAAAATTACCGGTGCCCATAAAATAAAAATGAAACACTCAGAAGTAACATCAGTATTTATTCCTGTAATGGTGACCAAAGAAAATCAAGCTAGTCTATAAAGTGATGAGCAATGCCTATAGCAATATTCTTATCCTGGGTATTCTGAGTACTGTAGTTGAAAAGTTGTGTTATTTTTTTTCCATATTATTTGTCACTAAGTATTGATGGCATCAAACTATGTCACAGTTTAGTAGATACACGTGTCCTTGGAGAAAGCATAAGACCCTGCTACACATATTCTCTGCTCCTTCAAAATAATCCAAGAATGGATGTCAGTGTCCAGTGATAATCTTTAGGCTGTCTTCTCCAGCACCATTTCCTTAACCACATTTTGGGTAACTATTGACAAACGTTATGTTTGCAGTTATGAGTTTATATTCTTTAATAGTCATATGAACTGGAGGCAAGGAGTCACACCCCTTCATAAAAGAGGAAGAGTGGAGAAAGGCATGGCCTAACTAAATGGACTTTCTACCTCTAATTTCAGATTATGGAGCAGAATCCATGGGTGAAGTAAAGACAATTAAGATTGTTCTCAACCTTTAGTGTTGGATCAACTCTAGTATTCCAAGTCAAAACAATTCTCGTATTTATGTCACCATCCAGACATCTAGTCCCTATCTGTTAATCAAGGGTGATGGAGAAGATTTTTACTTCAACTCCTGATTTCTTATATTGGCTTCATACTCTTTAAACTTGCAGATGTTTACCTGTCATGCTTTCTCTCATGGATAGTTTTATAATTCTGCAAAGATTCCTCTTACTGAGTGTTTTTCTCCTGCGCTTCACTTGACTCAGGCCAAAGCATCACTCACTCTTTCTGATGGTCATTTTTACTTTTTAACTCAGCACTAATACACCAGGCTCAGTGTCCAGGTGCTGGTGTCTGTTGCCTTCTCTGTGACTCTACTAGACAGACTGCTCTCACTTCAACATTCCTTCCCACATCTAAACTTCAGGAAACACTTACACATCCTTTGCCCTGATAACTATTGGGGCTTTCAGGATAAGTCCAATGCAACAGTATTCTCCTTTACCAATTCTGAAGCAGAGATTCAACCAAGTTCTAGTCCATTACATGTACCAGGCAGGAGTCAGGTTCCAATTCAGGGATACACATAACAAGGTCTTGAGTCAACATATTCATCCTTGAGACAAAGGAGATGGAATCCCCTAACACACACACACACACACACACACACACACACACACACACACACACACACACACTTCAACTCTCTCTTTGACACCCTCATTCTTTTGCATATTTTCTAAGCAAGAAAAAGGGGTTCGAATACAATTGAAGATTTTGCTATTTTATTTTTATTTTTTTTGGTAGATTTTGAATGTGATGATTTGTCGCTCAGACATTTTGATACCCAATGCTGATCATGTTGACACTTCAGTAGAAGCTGCCATTCTCATTATGAATTGAACACTTATTAGCACAGATGATGTGCTAGATACTGGAATGCAAAGATGAATTCTGATTCTAAACATGATAACAATATGACCTTGGGAATTTAAGCTTTCTGTGGTCATTTTCCTCATCAGATTGATAAGGATAATGCAAATTCCCTCCTCACTAAGTACTGGTAAGCATTAAATGACCTATTGTAGATAAACTCCTTAAAATAGCACCTGATGCATAGTAAGTGCAAAATATGTAAATGTTTACAGGGAAAATGTATAGTTCTTTTATGATAAAGAAGGGAAGTAAATGACAATATAACTTATGAAGCATTATGAGTTGTCATAGGACAGGGGTCTTATACTCAAACTAGGAGCCTAGTGCATGAATTCGTGCACCTTGAAAGGACCTGATGGCTGCAAAGCTGCGGTGGGCATAGGGTTGGATCTTGGCCCATCCTCCACACCCCACCTGGCCCCTCCTGCCATGGACCCCCGTCTCCTGTTTGCTGACAGCCCTGCTCCCACCACTGCTGCTTCCAGGCGCTGACAGCATTGGCCCCGCCTGTACCTGCTGATGGCGCAGAGCGATTGGGGCTGGTGCCAGCAGTGGGTGCGAGTGGGGCCAGCACTGTCAGCAGGTGCTAGTGGCAGCTGCTACCCCAATCACCTGTCAGGAGCAGAGGGAGGTAGAGAAGCCCTCAGTGGCGATCGGGCCAGCAGCTGCCACTCACACCCACTGAGGGCACTGAGAAATTTGGACCAGGGCTGGGCCCCAGGTGTGGATGCAAACAGGGCCATCACCAGCATCAGGTGCAGTAGGTGGCTACTGGCCCCAATCTCCCCTTAGGAGCAGGGAGAGGTGGAGAAGCCGTGAGGGGTGACTGGGGCTGGCAGCCTCTTCCCACACCCGTTGACAGTGCCAAACGATTTGGGCCAGCGCTGGGTGCTGGCAGTGGGTGCAAGCGAGGCTGGTGCCAGCAGCACGTGTGGGCACCAACAGCAGGTGTGAGTGCCTGGTAGGACTGCAGCAAGCAAGAGCAAAGAATTTTCAGTAACCACCAGAGGCTCACCCTGATGACAGTGATCGGTGCCCTGTGTTGGTCTAGCACCCCTGCCCACCTGCTCCACCATTCCACCTTAGTGGATGCCCTCCATGTTCCATGCTCTGCTGCCTGCTGCTGATGCTCGCCATGTTCTGTGTGCGCCCCCTGGTGTTCAGCACACATCATAGTGACTGGTTGTTCTTTGTTCTACCATTCAGTCTATTTTCTTTTTTTTTTAATTATTTTTTTTTTATTGCTTAAAGTATTACAAAGAGTATTACATATGTCTCCTTTCCCACCCCCTTGACAATCCTCCCATTCAGTCTATTTTCATATTAGGGTTTTATATATTTGGATGCTTATATATGACCCAGTAAAATCAAAATGAATAAAGTGTGTCAAATATAAAAAAAGTAGAGAGCGGTCAAATTTCATTTATTTTTTTTTTAACTTAGCAGAATATGTGTCCTTAATTATTGTTTTAAGAACAAATGCAGAATGTAATGACAGAACTGGAGTCCCTGAGATATAATAAAACAGGAGTCTGCTTTTTTAAACAAATGATTCTGCTGTATAAGCACTCAGTTATTTCTATTGGAAAATATTTAATTATACTCCTGTTTGCTTTTAGCAAACATTGATTCTGATTCTTATAATGTAAAAAAGTGATGATATTGGCATCAGGAAAATATTGTCATTTCCTTAAGTATGTATTATGACAATCTTTTAAAAATTTGAATGGACCATTTTGATGATTAACACTAATTTCATGTTCTGATTATCCTGGTATGTTTAGCCTATTGCTTAGCATTTGTGGGCCTTTATAAAATGGTGGGTTATAGAAGTCTTAATAGGAGCGAATGGGGCTGTTTATGCCATTTGCCTTCTTCAGAGCTCCTCGCTGAGAAATGGTGCAACCTAAGTAACAAAAGACTTACATATTTAATTATTTTAGCATCAAGACAATCTTTCTTCTTCGTTGTAAAGAAGGACTTCTATTAGAAGCACATTTTAATTTATGTTTCACTTGTGTTTAAATTCTATTCTGAAATTCCCAATGCCTTGTGTGGAAAAACAGCATGTGGTAAGTGCAAAGGCTACAGTCAGGCATATCTGGGTTGCAGTATTTACTTCCCCATTCACTTGCTACATGACATTAAGCAAGTCACGAAAACTTTCAGAGCTTCAGTTACCACTTTTGTAAGGGGGGGCTCGTGATAATACCTTTTCAATGATTTGACCAAAATATCCATTTAGGCTATATTTATTAATAGGCTTCTTGACTTACAAGGAGTCTTTAGTGAATGTTACTTGCTGTGGTGATGATGATGAAGGTCAAAGAAGAGGAGAAAGAGGAACTATCTGTGAACCTAGAAATGAATACACTACAAAAAAAACAAAAAACAAAAAACAGAAGATATAGGTGTGTAGTCCCTGGGAGGCAGGATGTGTCTTTGTCTAAGATTCATATTATTTATAACAAAAAGAAAAACAATGATGAGAAGCATGTAACATTTCATGCAATAGTCAATGGCCATACCAAGGCTTTCTTGCCTTCTCTTTAAATGAACCAAGAAAATTTGGATATTGAGTAATGAGAAAGTGGTACCCACAAATTCAGAGATGAAATAGTCCAGCCCCTTTATTTTGGAGACAGGAAAAGTAAATCTCAAGAGAATGAAATGGCTCATTTAACATGTCTCAGATGAACAGTGGTGGGTTAGGGAATAGTCCTAACCCTCTGTGGCCCTGAGTCCCACATATTATATGTTTTGATTTAATTCATTCATTCATTCATTCATTCATTTATTCAATATTAAGGATAATTTATTCCAGATACTGTTCTATGTGCTGAGAAGTTGTAAATAAACAGATACAGTTGCTCTTCTCATGAGTTTATAGACTAGTGGTGAAAACAAATTATAAAAATGAATTTTAAAAGTTAATGTAATTGTTTATAGTAAAATAAAATGCTATTTAAAACCTATAAGGCATAAATCCTAATCTTAGCTGCCTCATTTACTAGCTCTGTAGCTTGAATAAGCTATTTGAACTGCCTCAGCCTCAGTTTCTTGATCTACAGAAGAGGAATTAATTTTTTTTTTCATGGCTACAATATGGCTTTGAGATAATGTCTATAAAATATGTTGATTGCAATGTATACATGAATACATCATGGCCATTGATATTATTATTATTATTATTAATGCCCAGGCACTCTTCTAAGGACTTTATTTTTATTTTATCTACACAAGAAGCCTATAAAATGGACATTACTATTAATTCAGTTTTTCTGATTGGGAAACCGAGACTCCAAAACAAGGTTTATTAACTTGCCCAAAGCCACACCACCAGGAAATGATGGAATCAGAATTCAAGCCCAGGTGCTCTAACTCCAGATCTCCTAATGAGAGCTTGAAACTGCTCCATAGGTGTGGCCACAGGTGGTAAGGGAAACAGTCTGTTTCCAGACTTTAATTTAACAGTGAAGATACTCAAAACTTTTGCAGGGCGTTTTTTCCTAAGCTCTAGAGTCCTCATTATTGATAAAATAGGAATATAGTCACTTTAGGTTATTGTGAGGTTTAAGTGCTATAAGGTAAGTAAATTTTAAGTGTATTGTTTAGCAAATAGTACAGGCTAAATACATATCCTGTCCTTCCTCTCACCTTTTCTTTCTGACTTTCCACATTTTCCATTGTTTGGGAAATCCTTCAGTTGACTCATCAAAGAGTCTTAAATATCTATTACATACAGAGCACTCCTCCGGCACAGTGGGGGTGAGGAGAAATAAGTGGTATTGAGATTGATCTTATGCTTTAAGAAGGATTTTGCTGGTGCTTTGCACCTTTTCAGTCCAGTAATGATTGTATCTTCATCTTGAGATGTGCTATTAACCCAACAGTTCTAGGCCTATTAAAAGACTGTAGTTGAAGACTCACTTCTGTGATATAACCCCAAAAAGCTGTTGGAAGAAGGATATATGAAAATAGCCATTGTGTGCATGCCCACAAGCAGAGAAAACTACACCCTGGGAAATTGCAATGCTAGTGGATAAAAAGGTGATAAAAGGTGACTTTTTCATTTTAAGTACTTGTGGAAATTTGTGAAGGTTTTTTTTCCCCCACTCAGAGTGAGCTTTCATTTTTATTATCTCCATAGTTGTACTATTTTATCCCAGCAGATGCAACAGGAACTCCCAAATTGATCACAATCAGAGACAGTGCTTATTGTGGTGGAGGGTGAAGAGCAGGAAAGACCAGCTATGATTCTGCAGGGCTGAGCCATCCCAAAGCCCATCCTGTCTGATACTTGCTTACTCGTGTCACAAGCCTTTCCCACACCTGTGGCCAGCCCAGCTGTGTGCATGCAAGGAAGCAAGACAGGATCAGATGGAAGGCTATGTGGGGAACATGGACTGGGGGACTGTGAGCACACATGCTCTACATCTTTTCTTAGGGAGCATGTTTGGCTGCTTGAGACACTGAGAGGCAAGGGGTGATGGGCTATGTGAGCACTGTAGGGCTCTCCTCCATGTCCTCCACTCCCAAAAGGCCAAACAAAGAGACACCTGTCTCTTCCTCTTCAGTTTACAAAGTGATCTGAAAAGAAAGATGAAAAAGACTGTCATTGTGCGAAGAAGTTCAAGGATATGAGAGACAGGTAAGAGATACAGGGGTCTGATATGCAGTCTTGGTAGCCAGACAACCTGGGACACCGCCTGCCAATCCATAGGCAAATGGTTGCTTATCTCTAAGCTTGTTTCTTAGTGTTTAGAATTGGTAAAAATAATAGTAATCACTTCATAAGAGACAGAAATAAAATAATGCAAGTATAGTGCTAACATATAACAGGCAACTAATAGATATTAGGCCTACCCTAATGTCAACATTTGCTATTAAATTATAGGAAGGTATGAACCAATAATTGTAATGCAATGCATTTAATGCAGTAACAGAGATACATGCAAATTCTGTTCATAGTTGCCCAAGGGTTTCAGGAGAGCTTTAGAGGAGAAGACACTAAAGCTTATTGAATCAGAAAGAATATGTGAGATTCAACCAGAGGATGTGGTAATGTCGGTGGGAGGTTGGGAGGAGACAAACTCAAAAGAGCCAGCTTTGTCTGTGAAAACATGAAGTGTGAAATATCACAGCATATTCAGGGAACTGACAGTTGTTTGATGTGTGTTGAGCACAGGATCTGAAGTGGCAAGGCATGCCTGGGGACGAGGCCCTGGGATGGGCAGGAGCCACAGCATGAAAAGTGTTGTCCGCATGTGTTTGTATTTCACCCTGTGCACTAGGGGAGTCTGCAGGATAGAAATATAGTAGGTATAACACCTTGCACATATGTGCAGATTTGGTACTTTAGACCAATCACCCATCTACTCTTTTGTTTGGTCAATTTGTGGAGATTTCTCCTTTTTAAGTTGGGGAAATAATTTCTAGAGAAAATCAAAAGAATGTAGAATTCTGAATGAGTCTGCATCTTAAAGATTAGTCTTCTTTCCTTGGCCCACTTCTTCTATTGGTCTTCCCATCTCAGTTACTCATAGCATTTGCCACACAGCGCAGACGGCTGCTCCGTGCCTTGCTTTCTCTCCTGTTTTGCTCCATACTCACTGTTATACATCTCCAGCCTTATGACTTTTAGGCCAGCATTTTTAAAAATAATATCACTGTCCTACTCAGCTCTTCCTCACCATACAACCCTAGTTAACAAATGTGGCCGAAACCGGTTTGGCTCAGTGGATAGAGCGTCAGCCTGTGGACTGAGAGGTCCCGGGTTCGATTCCGGTCAAGGGCATGTACCTGGGTTGCGGGCACGTCCCCGGTGGGGGATGTGCAAGAGGCGGCTGATCGGTGTTTCTCTCTCATCGATGTTTCTAACTCTCTCTATCTCTCTCCCTTCCTCTCTGTGAAAAATCAATAAAATATATTTTTAAAAAATGTAAAATAAAAGAGCACAGAAAATCTGATTTGTATGTATACCATAGTAATAAAGCTTGCAGGCAAAATTTTCCAATGGGTAAAAGTTTGAATAAAAATAGGATTTGCATTATCCCAAAATAGCTCCTCCATGATACCAACTACAAAGAAAAAGGCAGTAACTTGACAGTGAAGAAATGCAGAAGACACCAATGTAACCAGGTGAACAAAATTAACATGACAGTGATAAGACATAACAAACTATGAACCCCTTGATATGGTGCTGGGAGAAGAGTGCAACATGGTTTCTGACAATAGTTTTCAACCTCACTTTAATCACTGGAAGACATCAAACAAGTCAACTTTGGGGTGATTATACAAAGTACCCACTCAGTCTTTTACAAAAGTGTCACAATTAGTTAATGGTGTAACATTAGTTAATAAGATTATAGGTTTCAGGTGTACAATTCTATGATACATCACCTGTACATTGATATTGGAATTTTTCCAGCTCCCCAAGGAGCTGGAACTCAGACTTCCAAGGAGAGGCTGCAGCTCTGCGGGTGTTGAAGTTCCTGAGGTCAAAGGAGGCACTGTGGGGCCAGAACCCTTATGTAAAGGTCACTGATGCTGCTGTATCTCAGTGACTAGGTTGCAAGGGTTTGCTGTAAGGGCTGCAACACCTGTAACCTGGTTTTAGCTGCTGCTCTGAGAAAGGAAAGCTAGTGGTGGTGGCAAGCAATGTACCAAGAGTGTGTGCATGAGCAATAAGCTTGTAGAAGCCCACCAGATGGGAAGGAATAAGTTCCTTCTTTCTTCCCCACAATTGTTGTCTCCTTCCAACACCCCCTACTGTCACCACTTAGCAAGGAGCAGCTGGTAAAGCAGAGAAGTAGACTTCAATGTTAGGAAATGGAGCATGGGCAATAGAAACATTCTTTGTTTGATGCAGGTGTCCTTATAATGAATCAAATCCCATCTTCCTTACACTGAATCTTCTACTCCTACTTCCAACCCACATCCTACAAATTAATTCTGATCTGCTTGCTGATGAACTTGGCATGAGGACAAATGCAGTACTTCCTCCAATATGTTTTCATCCCCAGCAGTCTTGACAGTGAGGGTTGTTCCTTCTTGAAATATTTACCATCAGGCAGCACCAATCTGGTGATGGCATAAAGTAAAAAGGGGAGGAATGAATGGAACATGGGGGGCAAAACTTTTCTGTATCTTATTGTAGAAAACAAGTCCCCAATCTCAGAGGCAAAGTTGGTGAGGCAAAGCTGGTGAGGAGAGCTGGCATTTTAACTGCTGTCTCTTGAAAGCATAAACGAATTTAATGATTAATCATAGAATATATTACAATAGAGTATGCATATTTTTAGGTATTATTATAACCGATCCTCAAATAATTGTGGGACCTGGCTAATGATAACAACTATACAGGTGAGGCAACAGAGATTTAGAGAGTTTATGTGACCTAATTATGACTGGATGTATGGAACATGAGTAGGGATATAGAGTGACATAGTTAAAAGAGCATGAACTTGACATCAGACCAATATGTGAATCCCAGTTCTATCATTTACCACTTGAGAGACGAAGACCCAATTTTTGACCTAAAAAAATATATTCCTGTTAATATTGTTGTGAAGTTCAAGTGATATACCTGGCATAAAGGAGATAGTTATTGTTTTATTTGCTATTGCAGTTATTGCTAATATAATTGTCATTTTGGTGATGCTAGGGAAAATGATGGCTTGTTTAGCTAAACTTTGAACCTAGGACTTCTGTTGTTAAACATTATAATCTTCATAAATGTGCTGCTTTCCCTACCTCCCCCAGTATCTGTCTTTCTCAAGCATCAGGCACCAGTTTAAATTTGATTTTTAAAGATAATCAAAATCTACATGTTTATACCAGTTGCAACATTTGGACTGGCAACACCATTAAACAGTCTTATTCCAGTGCTTACGTGTGTGTAGAGAAAGATGGAGGGCTAACTAGCTACATTGCAAAAACAAACAAACAACAACCAAAAAACAAACAAACAAACAAAAAAACCAGCTTTCCATTCATGCAAGGTAAGCAGAGAACCTCCATTAGCAGCAATACTCAGTCATTCAGGTGGGCCCAGCACATCATGGTGTGTAATTGAAAGAGCTGTTGATACTGAAACCAACATGTGTGAGTTATGCTAGCCACTTTGTGACTGCTAAGCACAAAACAACAATTACCTGTAAATTACAGAAATGGTGTGTGTAAATTTTGAAAGACATAACAAGGAACTTAATTTCATAGGTAAGAAAAGGCTGGCTGGATGGATATAACTCAGGCTAAATCTGTTTTATTTTGGTTTTTTTTTAGTGGTTTTAACTGGTTATGCATCGCTAAAATCTTTGTCCGAAACAAAATTAGAAGTCAAATCAGTGTACTCCAGGCAGCTCACACTAATAATGACCTCTTACAGTAATCGCTGCTTAGTGCCAGGACTTCACTCTCCATTTGCTCATTAGAGGTTTCAAAAGGTTATGTGTGCTATTCCACTTTTCAGAAGTTGAAATGGTACTGAGCTGTTTAAATGTTTGTATAATTGCGGCTACTATTCATGAAATATTTAATCAGCACCTGCAGTAATAATAGTAGCTGCCATTTGTTGAACAACCACAGGGATTAGGGTATATGAGAATGCTCTGTATTTTCCCTAATCCTTAGAATGACCCTTCTAGGTAATATGATCCTTATTTTTAGATAAGGAAACTGACTCCTGTTGTTAATGGACTTGCCCAAAGTTATACACCACATGGAAAATGTAGGAGTCCAGCCTATCTCTGTGATCTCAAACTTGCATTGTTTACACTCATATTACTGATAGAAATATAATGCCCCCCAAGAGAGTAAAAGCAAATCTAATAATACAGTTGTATCTGTATCATAAGAAAGCTTCTTTAACTTCCACTTTTTTGTCCCTCAAAAATGTACTTTGCACCCATTCAAATTCTTGCTCCACCAGTTGCCAGCTAGGAGACCTTAGGTACCTTTCTTTCCTGAACCACAATGTGAGTGCTACAATGCTAACCAAGATGACTGCGATGGGCATTAAATTGGAAAGATCTGTAGAGTGCCTTTACCATGTTTGTTCATTCATTCATTTCTTTAATGAGCTTTCAGTGAATACCTGGGAACTGGATACTATACTAGGCACATATAAAATGACTACTAAGTGCTCTTATCCTGCACACTTCCATCCCAGAAAATTATCATGAATTGACAAGACTTTCATCATGTCCTAATGGTCATATTACTCATTTAGAGATGAAATCCCAAACAAAATTCAAGGTCAACAAGAGGGGTTTTACTAAGCAAACGTGTATAAAGGGGAGAGTGATTCTTTGAAACTTCTCCCCTTCACCAAGAAAAGGTTTGTTCCCTTTGGATTGTGGATGAGTGTTTAGTAATACTGAAAAAGTCCACATAAGAGAAAGGACTTAGACATTGCTCCACCAAGCTTAAAATGAGCCATATTTTGTAACACCAATTTATGGTTCAGATCAGTCAGACATTAAAGCATTTTGAACATATTTGCTGGTTTAATTTTGCGATAAAAATATGCTGTGTGATGGATATTCAGCCATTCAGTCTGCAGGGTGTTGCATCTTAAGTGTTGAATGTCACATTGGTCACGAGTTTATACATGCACCTCGGCACTTTTCTTCTGGCCATTTGAACACAATTGAAAGTGCCAGATGAGAACTTCAAATCTGTGACAGGCTGAATATGGAGTAAAACATTTTTTCCCCCTTGGGTTCTTGAAAGCCAAATCTCCAAAGTGTGTGGATTTTCAGGAATGAGAAATCCTCACTCAGAATAAGGCTAGAAGGGTTGCGTTGACACCGTCTGTTCCAACACCTCATTTTATGAGAACTCTGAGACACAGTGACTTACCCAGTCTCACAACCGCCTTACAAAATGAGGATGTTTTCTTTATCATGCACATTAGAAAATAATAAAGCTCACAGGTTAAGTTGCTTTACCGAGATCATAAGTACTAGCTCATGGTACAGCTGTGATTAGAAACTATCATATATCAACCTAATATTTTCATTACTACAGGTTGCTTGCAAAGTGTCCATCCCTTTCTCCATAATTAGAATGTTTTCTGAGATACTTTCCTCTAGAATGGGATTTGCAGAACGTGGCTCTATAGGCACCAGTATATGGAGGTTGGATTTTAAGGTACACTCACATGAGTCTATTTCTTTATGAACTTTGACTCTAGACCAGCGGTTCTCAACCTGTGGGTCGCGACCTCTTTGGCGGTCGAACGACCCTTTCACAGGGGTCGCCTAAGACCATCCTGCATATCAGATATTTACATTACAGTTCATAACAGTAGCAACATTACAGTTATGAAGTAGCAATGAAAATAATTTTATGGTTGGGTCACAGCATGAGGAACTGTATTTAAAGGGACAGAAGATTGAGAATCACTGCGACTCTAGTGCTTCCTCATCCATGTTAATAGCTGGGATATTTATGGTTATAAATGAATTAAGTATTTATATTAGATTGGCATAGGCTATTTGAACATCACTTGATTAAAGATACTTGAAGAAATTGAATATTACTTTTAAACAATGATTTCCATACTTGAAAATAATAGCATAGCTTCTCTTTTCAAACATAATGTTATGCTAAATCTCAATATTTGAAACAAAATAAGGCAGAGCTGCTCTGTGGAAGTAGAGTAACATTTTGTCCCTGAACATCCCACACCCAACCCCAAGCCCCACCTCCTTCCAATATACTTTTTCTAAAACTTTAAATCTCCATGAACAAGAGTTTGAAAATTACCTACTAACATCAAGTGTGACCTAAATTAGAATGCCTTAAAGGTATCTACCAGTAACATCCACTACCTCAGTATGCCAAATTCATTCTATCTTAATTCATCAGTCATTACAAAAAGATGTGCCTTTTCTAACACTTCTCTCTTTCTTCTGTCTGTCTGTCTATGTATGTATGTGAGGAGGAAGATGCATTTAAATGTACTCTTCGTAGGATGTCAAAGCATAGTAGAAGCCAAAATCTTTGATTTTCATAATTGTCAAATTTTAGGTCTTAAATAATTATGCAAGGGCCTTTTCTTTTTCCTTGCACTCTGTATTTCTCTAACCTAAAACTATAGTTAAGACAAGGTAACCACTCCCTATAACTTCATTCTACTATACAGAACATTCACCAAGCTTAATCAATGCCTACATCCTTAGTCCGAGCTGAAATCCCAAATTTTCCAGCTCAGGATACTGAGAGAAGGGTATTCCTAAGCCACAATCCCAAACAGCCAGTAAAATTTAGTCTCTTTTTTAAATTCTGCTAAATCTTTTATTTAAACTTCCTTCAATGTGATCACCTTAACCAAATATAGCCAATACTTCTTTGATCAATCTGGTGATTCTTTCCACATAAAAAGAGAATGCAAATAAATTGTTTTTATCCAAAAAGAACAATTCTCAATATACAATTACTGAGTTACACAGGGGAATCTCTATTTCGTTGGGCCTCAGTTTCCCTTTTTTTGCTCAGACATTATCGGTATCTGTCCTGAGCCTAGGCTTCCTCCTAAAAGCTGCCCAATGTGGAGATGTGCAATATGGGGATGTGTCTAGACTGAGAGTTTGTAATCTTGGCTGCAGGCATCGAAAGATACATAAATGGGTGGTGGAAACTCTGTGATCTCTCTCAAATGTTTATATATATACTAGAGGCCCAGTGCACAAAAATTTGTGCACTGGTGGGGGGAGGGGGGTGTCCCTCAGCCCCACTTGTGCCCTCTCACAGTCTGGGACCTCTCAGGAGATAAAAACCTGCTGGCTTAGGCCCAATCCCTGGTGGCAGAGGGCAGGCCCAATCCCTAGGTGCCTGCCCCACAGTTCCTGGTCGGGCTCAGAGCAGGGCCGATTGGGGAGTTGGGGTGCCGCCCCCTGTCATGCACAGAGCAGGACTGATCAGGAGGTTATGATGTGACCCTCAGTCACGCTCAGGGTAGGGCTGATTGGGGGGTTGGGGCGCCGCCCCCTGTCACACTCAAGGCAGGGTTGATGGGGAGGTTGGGGCGCCACACCCTGTCACACACAGAGCAGGGCCGATCTGGGGGTTGGGGAGCTCCCCCCTATCAGGCACAGAGCAGGGCTGATCAGGGGGTTGGAGCGTCTTCCCCTTTCAGGAACAGAGCAGAGCAGATAGGGAGGTTGTGGCCCTGCCCCCTGTCACACACAGAGCCACAGGGCGATCAGGGGGTTTGGATGCTGCCCCCTATAATGCTGCTCCAGGGGCCAGGAGGCCTCATGGCTCCCCTGATCCCAGTGCTAGGAGGCCTCGCTGCTCTGCTGATCCCGGTGCCGGGAGGCCTCACGGCTTCGCTGATCTCGGGTTCAGGAGGCCTCGTGGCTCCGCTTGACACAGGGGAAGTGAGGCTTCACTGCTCAGCTGATCCCAGTGCTGGGAGGCCTCGCTGCTCTGCTGATCCTGATGCTGTGAGGCCTCAGGGCTCCGCTTGACACAGGGGCAGTGAGGCCTCGCTGCTCCACTGATCCTGGTGCTGGGAGGCATATTACCATTTTACTATATAGGATAGAGGCCTGGTGCATGGTTGGGGTCGGCTGGTTTGCCCTAAAAGTGTCCTGAATCAGGGTGGGGGTCCCTCTTGGGTGCCTGGCCAGCCTGGATGAGGGGATGATGGCTGTTTGCAGCTGGCCACATCCCCTTCAGGGTGGGGGTCCCCACTGGGGTGCCTGGCCAGTCTGGGTGAGAGGCTGAGGGCCGTTTTCAGGCTGGCGGATGACTGAAGCTCCCAGCCTCTCCTTTTTTCCTTTTTTTTTTTTTTTTTATTCTGGGATTTATTTACATTCTATGGCTGTCACTGGAGCTGAGAGCGGCTTTAGCTCAGACCTCGGCTGCTAAAAGCAGGTTTCTGGACTTTGTTTACCTTCTGTATTTGAAACTTTGTTGCGACTCCAGCTCTGAGATCCCAGGTGACTGAAAGCAGGTTTCTGGGGTTTTGTTTAGCGTCTATATTTGTAACAGTGTTTCTTAGAGAGCAGCTCAGAGCCCAGCAGCGGCAGGTGAGGAACGGGAAACGTTGGCTTTCTCTGTCACTGGAGCAAGCAAACCTCCCTGTTCGCTTCAGCTGCCTGGCTGCCGGCTGCCATCTTGGTTGGCAGTTAATTTGCATATCTCCCTGATTAGCCAATGGGAAGGGTAGCGAAGTTATGGCTAATTACCATGTTTCAGATAGGAGATTACATATATATATATATATAGTTTATATGTTATATAAGTACATATACATTAATGGGTGACTATTATCATTTTCTCAAAAAGTATTATGTACTGATATAGTCAATGGATCCTAAACTGTGCATCAGGATTACCTACAATGTTAAAATAAAGTGTTTTGCATCTCACTCTAAACTTACTGACTTAAAATCTTTTAGTGAATATGGAACAGAAATTTGAAATTTTAATACACTACCAAGGAGGTTATGTCCAGTTGTCACTGCTTCATGGAGCAGTGATTTGGGAACCACTGATCACAAAACACTGATTTCATAGCTAAAATGATAGGATTTGCAATCCGTGTTTGGAAGCTGTGCTTATTGTCATTATTTATTTCTTCATGAGTCTCAGGTGAGATGATTTCTGATTCCTGAGAACCAGGTAGAAAAGGGGGGGGGGGCACTAATATTCATCTGTAAACGACCCTTTGGTGCTCCATATATTTATTCATGGTCTTTGAATCAAGTATTTAAAATATAATTGATGTTTAATACATATTTATTCAATGAATAAATGAATAAGTGACATGTAACAAGAAACAAAATCCAAATTATATTAATGCCATAATTAAAATTAAAGTCTATCCTTTAAAAGACCCTCCTAAGGGACAGATATTTATTCTTGTTTACTAGTGAATAAACAAGAAATCATATTTGTGGTTTACATCTGAGATAATAAATGAATATTGGATACAAAAATGATGAGCAGCAGCAATGAAAATCCTTTGTTGATGCCTCCAGCAAATAACTAATTTCTCAGCTTGGTCAAGTGGTCTAGTCTTGGCCTCAGAGACTTGTTGGCATTTTAGCCCTTCCATATCAGAGAGAAGCAACATGTTGGCATAGGGTCACAGTATTATAATTAAATTACTTTTCTCTGAAAGTATTCAAAATAAATACAATTTGTTGCCATATTTTTTCTCTCCCTATGGAGTTAGTCTGTGTTGTTGGTTAATATAAATCAGGTTATCACAGAGAAGGAATGTATTTTATTGACAAGCGATGTTCTTGGATAGATTATTTAACATTTCAAGCCTACTTTTCCACTGTGCAAAGTGGAAAATATTTTATATTAGAAGCTTGATGCATGAATTCATGTACAGGTGGGGTCCAGTCAGTCCTCCCCATTAGAGTCGATCTGGCCAGGCCGACCAGGGGGAAGGGCCAAGAATGGTTGGCAGCTGACCCCACCCCTAATCGGGGTCAGGGGGCAATTGGGGCAGGGCCAGCTGGGGGAGGGTCCATGGGCAATTGGCGGGCCAGCCCTACTCCATGTTGGAACTCCTGGTCGAACTCCCAGTTGAGGGGACAATTTGCCTATTAGCCTTTTATTATATAGGATATCTATCAGTTTTGTTGTACAAAAGATGATGTATGTAAATCAAGCTCAGGGCCTGAATAGGAATGTTTAATATTATTACTATAGTAATGAAATACTATCACTGTAAATGAATTAAATATATATTTTCATTAAAATTACAGTGTGCAGATACAAGATTCACTGCCTACTTTTGTTTTGCTATAAATATATCATATGGACAGAAGATGTACTGATCCACCTATTTTATACTAATAAACTGTGGGTCAGAGTAGTTCATTGACTCTCTCCAATAATTTTTGCACACAAACAATAAGCAGCAGGCCACGATCTTTAATTGAAGCTACGTCAGTATGTTCAATGTTCTTTGTCTTATTATACTGAGTCTAGGGCAGCCATTTTCCACTGGTGTGTCATAAGAATTTTTAAGACACGCAATACCTGGCTATTTAGTCAGGAGCACTGATCTCTTTTTCATTAGATTGTCAAATAAAAAAAAAATGGCAACAGCCAACAAAACAACAGCTTTTTGGTGTGAATGAATCAAAATGATACATATTGTTTGTCAGATTGGCAAAAAATGTATTTTTTAGCATGCTACAGAATTTTAGTAATTGATTTATGTATGCCATGAGTTGAAAAAGGTTGAAAATAGCTGGTCTAGGGGACGACACATCTATCTGGGAACAAAATTGAAGATAATAGGGTGCAACAGATATTGCAGAAGGAATTGAGAAAAGCAGAGACATTCTGAAATGAAAAGGAAAAAGGTAGATGAGTTAATTATTTTACATTAAGATAGCAGTATGGCCCTGGCCAGTTTTGCTCAGTGATTAGAGCAGTGGTTCACAACCTGGGGGTTGAGACTCCTTTGGGGGTCGAAGGACCCGTTCACAGCGGTCACCTAAATATATCCTGCATATCAGATATTTACATTGCGATTCATAACAGCAGCAAAATTACAGTTATGAAGTAGCAACGAAAATAATTTTATGGTTGGGGGTCACCACAACATGAGGAAATGTATTAAAGGGTCCCAGCATTAGGAAGGTTGAGAACCACTGGATTAGAGCATCAGCCCATGGACCGAAGGGTCATGGGTTCAATTCCTGGTCAAGGGCACGTACCTTAGTTGCAGGTTTTTTATCTCTGCTGTGGGGCATGCAGGAGGTAACCAATCAATGTGTATCTCTCACACTAATGTTTCTCTCTCTCCCTCCTCCTCTCTCCCTTTCACTCTCTAGAAATCAATGGAAAAAAAAAATTATCAGGTGAGGATTCAAAAGGATAGCAGTATGGCTACTTAATTTAGATCCAAAGGGCATAGAATACAAAAGTATCTACTTTACTGACATATAGGCTTGCGTTCAATTCCAACTTTACACAATTTTTTTCCGATCTCAAGTGAATCTCCTTACTTTCTCAGATTTTTATTTATTTATTTCATCAAGTGCAAAATGGGGGTAGCAGTACCTCCTTGACAGGCTGACTATTTGGTTTAAATTAGATACTACATTTAGAGTATATTAAGGGGCCAATAAGTGTCAGCTGTTTTTCTCAATATTATTTTAGTGAATAATTCACTTTACTTAGAAGTAAGCCTGAATCTATTTTGTCAAAATAAACTGATAAAGTAGATCCAGAGACTTGGAAGCATGCAACAGACTGGTGATTCTCAGACGGAAGGGGGTGGTGGTGGTGGTGGAATAGATCAACCAAAGAACTTATATGCATGTATGTATTACCCATGGACAGAGAGTAGTGTGGTGAAGGCCTTGGGAGGGGACAGGAGTGGAGAGGAGGGGTCCATGGGGGAACAAAGGGGACATCTGTAATACTTCCAACAATAAAGATAATTTAAAAAATAAAAATAAATAAAAACCTTTCATAAATACCAAAGGAGGAGGAGGAGGAGGAGGAGGAGGAGGAGGAGGAGGAGGAGGAGGAGGAGGAGGAGGAGGAGGAGGGGGAGGAGGAAAAAAACCTGAGTTAGGGATCATGCTTTTCCTCTTCATAGCTTTGTCATTTTGGACAATTGAATTTTTCTGAAGCTTTTTTTTTCCAAAGGGCGGGAAAAATGCAAACATCAGCAATATGAACAAAGGCAACCATAATACCTGCCCTAACTACTTTTAAAAATGATAAATATAACACAACTTAATGGATGTAAAATTGCTTTTGAATAGATAAATCATGGTACAGACATAAGTAGTTATAAAATATCTTCTAGCATAGAAACCTTTCACTTTTTAAAAAGTTTTTCTGCTGTTCATGGCTCTGGGCTGCTAGGATGCTAAAACTAGAGTGTGTACAAACGAACTGTGTAAAATGGTGACCTCTTGCCTTTCATATAGATACATGCAACATAGAAATGAAAGTGCCCTTTGGAGAAACAATTTCCTTATCAAGCCTGAACACACCAGGCAACTGAAATGGGAGCACAAATCACATGTACCAGGAAAAGCTTTGCTAATTATTTCCAGTAATACTTACAATTTCTTTATTATTGCAAAAGTAATATATGTTCTGTAGAAAAAATAGGAAGAACATATATATATTAAAAATCAACTGGCCCTCTGAACCTAGAGAATATATGTTTTCCTCCAACTCTCCCCAGTCATTACGAGGACACTCAGACTGAGGGAGTTAAAATGATTTATTTTAGTGCTCCAGGTAAAACATATTAACAGTAGAGCTGCCTCTCGATGGAATATAGCATTTTGTAGTTTGTATATCATGTCCCCACAAAATCCCAGTTGTAAAATGGTTGGGTCTCTCAGCAACACTAAGTCCATTGGGAGAAGTCCTATTACCTCCACTGTACTAAAGAGTAAATTGAACCTCAAAGGAGTTTAATGACTTATCCATAATCATGCAACCAGCAGGGAGAAAATTTGGGATATAAAGGCTAGATCATTTGACTGCAACTCCCAATCCTTTTTACTAGTTATTTTACGGGACTTATTAAGCATGGTGGACCAAATATGAAGCAAAAACATCATGTCTTGCTTCAAAAATGTGATAGTCATGTCTGAAAAATATCTATCTCTACTTACTCAGCTAGTAAACTTTACCTGTTATTCAGCCAACTTAGTTATTTCTAGAACTAACCTATAGTTCCAGCTGTGTGAATTTGGATTTAAGCCCCATACTCTTCTGGACCTGCCTCAGTTCAAACATCTAGAAAATGTACATAGATTAAATGAGTTCTCTGTCATTTTGGATGTCATTGGCCACATGAATTAAAAAAAAAAAATGACAGCTGTAATAATTTAACCAGTAAATAATTTTATTGTCTCATATCACATTACTATAAATAAGGGGTAATTCCTAGGCTGGACCAAGGGGTGGCCCTCAAAGACCACCCCTTAAACCCACATACTTTTCTGCTCTGCCTAACCAGTATAACACTCCTCCTGATCTCACTATATCTGCCTAAGACAGTGATGGCGAACCTTTTGAGCTCGGCGTGTCAGCATTTTGAAAGACCCTAACTTAACTCTGGTGCATTGTCACATATAGAAATTTTTTTTATATTGGCAACCATAGTAAAAAAAAGATTTATATTTTTGATATTTATTTTATATATTTAAATGCCATTTAACAAAGAAAAATCAACCAAAAAAATGAGTTCGTGTGTCACCTCTGACACGCATGTCATAGGTTCGCCATCACTGGCCTAAGAGAATCACTTTAAGACAGGCCAGCTATTGGCGGAAATATAAATACCCTTTCTGTAAGTCTCTTCTAGAAGAAAGGCAATAATTTCTAGATACTTCTGAAAGATTTTCTCTCAGGACTGTTGACAAGGATTGAATGATATATTATCCCAAAACCAATTACTGGCATGGCAAATAATTGTTTTAAGGTATATACACCCTTGATTTCAATCAGTTATGCAATTTTGCTCTCTGAAATGCCTCCAACTGTTTTCTGGCAGATTATACTTTTTCTAGCAGAACATAAGAGTCTTTTTCACATTCATATAAATTTTATAATTCTTGCATCTAATAACTATAAAGTGGTAACTCATAGTTGTTACATATATATACACCCACCTGCCATTCACACACCCATACACAATACACATACATATTTTCTATCAGGTGCACAACATTACTAATATTTAAAATACTTTGTTCACTCAACTATATGAAAAGAACAGTCTCATGAGTTGGTGGCATTTCATTTAGTACAACCTATGTGGAAGGAGTTGGGCAATACCTTTCAAAATGATGTCATTATGTATCCTTTGATCCAGACATTCTTTTTTGAGTTTTATTAAATTTATTGAGGTCACAGTGGTTAATAAAATTATATAGGTTTCAATTGTACAATCCTATAATACATCATTTGTGTTCACCACTCAAAGTCAAGTCTCCTTCTGTCTCTATATATTTGAATCACTTTACCCTTTACTCCTCCCTCCCTTTTTCCCTGGTAACTACCATAATGTGGTCTGTGTCTATGAGTTTTTGTTTGTTCATTTGTCTTTTTGTTGGTTTGTTGCTTTCAGTTTTTTATTCCATACTAGAGGCTCAGTGCATGAATTAGTGCACAGGTGGGGTCTGGCCGGCCTGCCCCGATGGGGGCTGATTGGGGCTGGGCTGGCAGGGAAGAGGAGATGCGGGTGGTTGGATGGCCAGCCCCACCCCTGATTGAGGAGGGCGATTGGGGCTAGGGATGTCCTGACGGGGAGAAGCCGTGGGTAGTTGGGAGGGGCGGAGGGTAGTTGGGAGAGGCCGAATGGAGCCCCTATTGGGCCAATTGGCCACCGCAGTGTGCATCATAGTGACCAGTCATTCTAGTCATTTCGGTCATTCTGGCATTCTGGTTGCTTGGCTTTATATATATATAGAATATGAGTGAAATCATATGGTTCTTGACCTTTACTGTCAGACTTGTTTCTCTTGGCATGATAGTATCAAGATTCACTCATATTGTCACAAAGGGCATTATTTCATCTTTTCTTTTGACTGAGTAATAGTCTATTGCTTCTATGTACCACATCTTTATCCAGTCATCCATGGAAGGACACTTTAGTTATTTCAGTTTCCTTGTCACCATGAATAATGCTACAGTGAACATCAGGATACATATATTTTTACAAATAAATGTTTTCAAATTTTGTGTGTAGGCACCCAGAAAAGGGATTGCTGGGTCACATGGCAACTATTCTTAAGTTTTTGAGGAATCACCATACTGTTTTCCTTAGTGGCTGTACCAATTTACATTCCCACCAGCAGTATATGAAGGTTCCTTTTTCTTCACAACCTCTCCAACACTTATGGATCTTGGTCTTAGAGTTGAATTTATAAATTTGATCCCAAAGACAAGGGACTCAAAAGCAAAAATAAATTAATGGGACTATATGAAATCAAAAATCTTCTGCCCAGCCAAAGAACCATCAATAAAACAAAAAAGGCAACCGGCCAAATGGGAGATGTTTTCAAACATTTCTGATAAGGGATTGATATCTAAATTATATGAAAACACATACAACTAGGCAAAAATAAATCTAATAAAAATGTGCAGAGGACCTGAACTGACACTTATTCCAAAAAGACATACAAATGACCAACAGATATATTAAAAGATACTCAACTCCACTAGTTCTAGAGAAATTCAAGTCAAAACCACAATAAGATATCGCCTCTTGCCTGTTAGAATGGCTGTTATCAGCCAGACAGACATTCTAATTAAAGTAATACATTCTGCAGATACTGTGACTACCAGGATATGCATTTAAAATTATTTATTGAGAACCTACCATTGACTAGGTAATGTCCAAGTTTGGGGGAATATATCAGGAATTTATATTTTGGCACAGCATTATTATGTGACAGTAAAGCACTGAATGGTGTCAAAGATGGAAGCCACCACACATATATATATAATACATAAAACTACTTTCTAAGTAAAGGAGAACTTCTGTGAGAAAAGACCCCTTATTCCATTTTTAAAATTTTTAGAATTTTGGTTTTATAACTATACAAATAATTTAATTAGCCATTTCTTTATTGATAATTTTAAAAAGTATTATCTGGAGAAGATTTGATTGTTCTGTGGCCATCTCAACAAGCAATCACTACAACAAGTTTTAAACACAATATGAAAAAAGTTTACAAGCATTGATGTAGTAAGATTTCTAAGAGGTATTATTAAATTACTGTTAGAGGAACAATATTTGTATTTTCTGTAAAATGCATAAAATAATTCTGGAAGGAGATATAGGAAATTAACAACTATTGTCTAGAAGGTAAGGGCAGGGCAGTTGGGTAGCTGTGGGAGTATAGAGGGAGGAAGACTTTTCACTGTAATTATATTTTTATAACTTTATAAAATTTAAAAATAGATATTAATTACTTAATGAAATTTAAACTTTAAAAATATAGTTGTATTTGCCATTGAAACAAATATGCATTTATCTTACTGTTTCTGTTATTAAAATAATAACTTATACTTATTAGACCTTATTTTTTCTAATATGTAGGAAGCACTTTATATTCTGAGTATTATTTCTATTATTTAAAGTTTAGCTCATTGAAATATTTTCACCAGTCTCTTATTTGTTTATGATGTTCATTGCCCAATAAGAAACTTTTAATAAAATACAGACAAAACTTTTTAAACTCGTGTAATTAAAAAAAAAAAATTGTTTAAAAATTCTTTCCAAAACCTAACACCATAAAAACAATCAGGCATTTTAAAGAACCTTATGTGATTTTGAAACCATTTTAAATTTATTGTTATATATGGTTTTAAAAAGGAGTTCAAATTTCATTTTTCCTAACACATTTTGCTAAACAATTGATTGTGTTATGCTTGCACTTTGTTACACGTGAGCCCAGGGATGGTGGTTAATATATCACCATCAAGCCCCAGGATGGTTTAATCCTTCCTGGTGTTTTTTTCTCAGCCTTCTGTAGTTTCCTCATAAGCATGTTCTTACCAAAACTCAGTTGAATACTTCAGGCACCTGCAGATATTGAGTGTTCTCACTGGGCAGCTCTGTCCCCTCCAGGGGTGTGTACTGAAAACTCTAGCCACTTTGGTACCCCAGACTCCCAGCTGTGGCTCCTCAGTGCAGGGTTCCATGAGCTCCATCCGGTTTCTCCTTCTCAGTGCTGTGGCCTGGAAGCTCTCTCCGGGCAGAGTGGGGAGGCAACCACAGGGCTTACATGAATCTCAACTCCCAGAGCTCCTGGGCCTGCACTACCTGATGGCCAAGGTCTAACAACCCTTGTTTCATATTTTTTATTTCTCTTTTTCCAATTGTTTTAGACAGGAGAGTATGTTCAATCCCTGTCATTCCATCTTGGTTGGGAGCAGAAGTATTCTATGTTACTAGTATTTCTTAATATATGTTAAGGCAAGCCCCCAGCTTTGTTCTTATTTTTTACTATATTCTTAGCTTTTGCTACATGTTTAAGACATTTTTCCATGATCCTCCAAAACGCCACTGGGATTTTGAACAAAAGTGCATTAAATTGATAGATTAAATTGGGGGTGTGGAGGTTTGGCTTATCTTTTCATAAGGTTAAATAGTTATATTCAGACATATAGTAAGCATATTTATTTATTTAGGTCTTTATTAGTCTTTTATTGGAAGTGTACATAATTTAATCTTCTTAAAGTGATTATTCTTTGTTAATTTAATTCTTAGATACTTTAGAGAATTTTTGGTAATGTTGTAAATGGACTCATTTCCTGTTGCAGTTTACAGTTGGTTATTGGTATAGAGGGACACTCTTAATTGCATATATTTAATTGAATGTGTAACCAAAAATTTTGTTTGTTTTCTAATTAGTTTCATCAGTTTTTCTGCTGATTCTCTTTGATATCCTACATACATTATACTATCGTCTGAATCTAATTAGACTTCTGACTTTCTTTCCAATATTTAAATTACTTATTTTGTCTTGTTATTGAATTGTACACTGTCCAGTGCACACTGTACAATATTAGTGGTAGATGGAATATGTATTATGTCTCTAACCTGAGGAAATTATACTACATATTTATATTTAAATGTGATGTTTTATTTTTATTTAGTGGGTAGTCATTAGCAAGTAAAGGAAGTTTCCTACTCAGTTTTCATAGAGATTTTTTTAATTAATCAGATAGAGACATTGAATTCTATCAGTTTTTTCTAAGTCTATTGAGATACTTATTTTTAATGCAGTGAATTAAATCAATACTTTTTATGACATTAAACTACTCTTACTGAGCATTAATTATGGGTGGAGATGCGTATATATATATGTTTCTGTTATATTTGTCTTTGTAATGTTTATTTCAAGAAACCAAACATATTTTCCTCATCCTAATATATAAAAACCCAGGGTCCGTAATGTCCAAAATGACCAAAGGCCCAACCAAACTCCAGGCTGCACTCACAGCAGGCTCTGGTGGGTGGAGACTGGTGAGCAGGCTGAATTGCTGACCTCTTGGGGAGAGAGAGAGGCAGGGCTGATCAGCGGCTACCATGGCTGCTGGCGAGCCCTGGAGAGAGAGAAGCAGGGTCTGATCTTCAGCCTTGAGGTTAGCTTTGTCAGGAAGATGAAATTCCCCCAAGTTACTAGGCATTAGGGTGTATGTGTTTGGGTGTGTGTGTGTGTGTGTGTGTGTGTGTGTGTGTAGAGACATAATTATACCTGGGTAGCATTTTATAAAGTAAATTCATGTTTATTATCTTATTTAATCCTAAAACTTACCATGAGAAATAAGGAGAGCCTGTTTTTAAAATTATTATATAGAGGCATGCCATGCCTACAAGACATATCCAAGGTGATTCATCTAGTTCTTAGAACGGCTTCAATTAAAAAAGTACATTCTTCCACAAACTTGCCACTGACCGTCAGTCTTTTAATGTCTATACGACCTCATAGAGTTGCTGAAGGGTTAAATGAGAGCACATGTAAATGCATAGCACATTCTAAATGCTCAAAAAAGTGCCTATTAAAAAGTTTTCTTTCTAGGTTCTCTCCAATATGTCAGATTACATTTACTAAAGCAAATAAGTTTTTACCTCTTATTTAATTTATTGGATCCATGTAGACATTCACTTTGAATGTATTGTACCTGACACCTGATGAACCACATCAACTAAGTCTTTGTTTAAGGGCTGTGTTGCCCTGTTACAGCTGCCATTGCCATTTGTACTGGTCAACTTTTCATTGACAGAGAAAAAAATACGCCCATAAATGCATTCTGCATGTAACAAAGATAGAAGAGGAAGTAAGAGTCAGCAGAAGAGAAACAGCCACTTCCCTTTTGTCATTGTTCTCTGTCTGACCCACTAAGTTTGTCTGCTAAGTACTTGTAGCTAGTTCCTTTTAGCAGTCAATAAAGGCCCAGGTGGAGGGTAGGGGGTGAGAGTTGAATGTCTATTGCAGATTTGCATGTCCAGTTGGGTTTGCTTTTCTGCCTGGGGCTGAATCTAATTCTCTCTGCAATGACCACACACGCTAGTTTTCCAGTGCTAAGGCTATTTCCTCAGATGTAGCACTTTCAGTGCTAAAAACAGAAAAGTCCCCACCACACCTGGATGACTGGTCACCCTATGTTTGCCCAGTTTATAAAAACCCATCACTTGATGCCTCAGGTCACATAGGAAAGCTCTTCACCTGCCTTCCCTGGGCAGCCTTAGCTCAGCCTCTGGAAGCCCAACACAAGACTGAATCAGATTATTGGTTTCCCCTAGTTATGCTCTCCTCATTCACACCCCCACATAATTTGCAGGGAGAAAAAGAGCTAATGAATAGGTATTTATAATCTCATTTACATTTTTCTCCCACATTGTTTCTTAAACTTTGGCACCTGCTACCACTTATCTGCTAGCAGAAAACAAAAGGAATCAAAAAGAGCAAACAAATGTTAATAAGAAAACTCAGAAACAGCTGAGATGCTTAGTTTTCATCAGCTTTCTTTTTTCATAAACATGTGGACACATAGTTTTGATTTTTCTCATGCATATTTATAACATGCTTATATATTTTTTCCTGATAGTAAACCTATTTCCACTTCTTAGGGTAGACTGAAAAAGTAAAGGCTAAAAATAATGCTAATAAATACTGAGTGAATACCTACTACGTGCTAGACACTAGACTGAGCATTTTAATGGGATTAATTTATTTACATAAACTTTATGAACTAAGTATTATATCTACTTTATATTTCAGCAAACTGAGGCACATACAAGGTAAGTAACTTAAACAGTTTGTGGAAAGAAAGAGGGAGAGAGGGAGAGAGGGAGAGAGGGAGAGAGGGAGAGAGGGAGGGAGGGAGGGAGAGAGAGAGAGAGAGAGAGAGAGAGAGAGAGAGAGAGAGAGAGAGAGAGAGAGAGAGAGAGATATGTTTTTAAGTCCAAGTGTTCTCAGTGGTCCACTTGCAGAGGCCAGGCTGCAGTACACATCCTAGGAGATCACTTTAGTAGCTGCAGCAGCACGTCCTTAGCTGCCTGCACAACCATGAGACCCCAGGCCTAGTGTAAGTGTCTGTGTATAACTCTTTAATACCTTCAGCTTTTGACAACTGTGAGCATTTTTCCTCAGGTGCCTGGAGACTCTCCGAAGAGACATGATATGAAAAAGACAGAGATTATCTATCCTCTCCCACAAGCTCACACACACATTTCTTAGCATAATGAAAGTATTAAAGAAAACTAAAATACTCAATAAGAGTCAAATTGTAAAATATGTCTCTTCTGGGACATTGCTGTACACTTGCTAAAGAGCACTATGGATGAAGCATAAAGTCATCAACATCAGGTAGCCCTGGAGTGAAATCTTCCATGATGAGGATGCACTGGTCAACTCCACCTGGGGAAGTGATATAGCCTTGTCAAGTCTCAGTCTCCTCATTTCTTAAATGGAGGCACAGTATATCTCTTTTTTATGCTGAGCCATTGGTTTTCATCTCCTGGTTTTGCACCCTAATTAGTTATTGCATTAGACATAATCCAGATAGTGGCAGAGCACTTCTACTCCTGAACAGAGTCTACTCTGAGGTCTTGTGTGTGTTCTCTCCTGGCAGGTAAAAAGGAAAGGGAAGAACACTGAGTGAGGATCTGACACTATGTGTCAGATGCTGCAGAAGAACTTTGTTATTTCATAAAATCCTCATATCACGATATGCATTTAGTTTTATTTAACAGACGTTCAAGTACAGTGGTTTAACCAAGTGGCAATGTTCTTTTCCTCTTGCAACTAGGAGCATTGGCATTGTGATATGACTGTTCTCCATCCTTGACTCCATGTTCCAGAGAGGAGAAAAGAGAATTGAAAATAGCAAAGGGTAAGTGCCTGCTGAGTCTGTCTGCATTTGAAAAATTCTCCAACGCTCAAGGAGTGACTTCATTCATTTCTCATCATTAAGAATTTTGTCACAAACAGAGAAGGAGCCTGGAAAATTTAGTTGTTTAAGCTGGGCATATGGCCATTCTTTATTAGCAATAAAGAGATGGAAGTGGATATTGAGGAAGCTATAGCTGATGTCTAGAGCTTCATGCTCCAAATTTAGTGAGCAGGAAGTGATTTTAATTATTTGTGTTTCCTGGTTTGAGAGAGATTAAGAAGCTAAGCCTAAGGAACACAACCACAGCTTACCTTAGTCCATCTCTTTCCAAGTTGTTACATCTTTCTAAAGTGGCATTGACCCTACCGAGAGAGAAATATCTTATATTGTTCTCGCCTTTTTTGGGTGTACCTCATATGTTCCAGGCACCATTCCAGGCAATTGCTTTACCTGCTGAGGATTCTGTGCTCAGAAAAGTTAGGCAACACCTAGCCTGTTTGGCTCAGTGGATAGATCATCGTCTTGTAAACTGAAGGGTTCCAGGTTTGATTCCAATCATGGGCACATACTGGAGTTGTGGGCTCGATTCCCAGTAGGAGGCATGCAGGAGGCAGCCAATCAATATTTCTCTCTCATCATTGATGCTTCTATCTCCTCTCCCTCTCAACTTCCTTTCTGAAATCAATAAAAATATATTGAAAATAAAGGAAAGAAAAGATAGTTAGTCCTTCAATGGCCCCATAACTAATAAGTGGAAGAGCTTCTGGCAGGTGGGTCAAGTACTTTCTTGCTTCATTATGTAGTTAACCAAGAGTATGCAATATTTAGTAGAAGGCATCTCATGGATGAAATCACCTTCGAGATCTTGAATAGAGGAAGTTCAGACAGTGGCCTCACATTCTGGCCAGGTGTGGATTATCTTCAATGTGGGCTTAAATCTCAGCAGGAAATGTGAGATGAAAGGAAAGCTTTCCTCTTTATTCAATTATTATAGAAGGCCAATAATAAAAATCCTGACCACAATATAAGTCTTAATGCATTTCATAAATATCATCTCCTCTTGGTTCTCCTAATAATGCTGATCAATGGAAGAGGCCCAGACTTAACACCAGTGTTTGAAGGATGAAGTGGTCCTTCAGAGTTTAATGCAAAGGTAACATTTGAGATCATAGCCTTGAACCTATGCTTTCTAATATTAACTTGTGTTCCTTCATACACTCAGTCTCCAAGGTCCTTCATAGAGGTGATTTCAGATAGAATATGAAGTGAAGCTTCATGGACATCATATGGATTTTTAAGCAGCATCTAAGTATATATCTGATTTTCTTGCCAATCTTGCGTCAGGAAATATTCAAAATAATCAGCTTTTTATTTTCCTTTTCAAAACAAATATAGTAATCAACTTATTTATGAAAAACTATTACACATGAAAAGATGACTTGGTAGTTTTAGACTAACCTTCTGCTGACATTATATTAAAATAGGTAATTAGTAGCTACTTGAGATTCACATCAAATATTTTTTAATGGGTATCATACTGGAAAAAAAAAGTCTAATGGCTAAACTGCTATCCTTGTCACCAGCATTATTGAAAAAAGCTGTTGAGCCTCTACTATGAGTAAGACTTCACAGCACATCCTGGAAACAAAAATGTACAGGTTTATCACATTGTAGGTTTTCTAGAAGACCATGCTGGCTACAGTGCCTGACACAGATCATGTGTGCAATGTTTATTGAACTGAAAAATAAATGAATGAGGGAAGAAAGGAAGGATATACTAATTCATTCAGGGAAGGACAGAGGCCTTCCTTTATGTGTTGTTACAGTGGCCAGACTGGAAAGATATCTAATGAGAGGCACAGGGACTTTATTCCACTTCTCTGTATCTAGCACAGATTATAACTCTGGGATATACTCAATGAAGTGCTGCTGGATGAATGGATGAATACATATTTCTGTACCATTAATTTTCCTCATTAGGCTTCTTCTTGCCCAGGGCCCTTACTTTCAGAAGATCTCTTCCATATTTGGACACATGTGATTGGTGAAAAGATTTGAGATTATCCCTTCTGAAAGCAACTTCCTTCCAAAATTCTAATCTTGCTTTCACATACTGCTCTTAGTCCCACCAACCCTCTGGGCAAGGGAATTGGAAAGCAAATAGCATTGTAGAGAAGTTCTGGTGTGTTGCATGGATGGGAGTCCTGTTCTTTTGTAGACTTTTGACTCCTCACTTTTCCTTTTGTCCGTCTCTAATCAGTGATGGATAAGAAAAGTAGATATGTCCCTTTTGTGATCTTCAATGAATAAATCCCTCATGAAATCTCTCACCATGGCATAAAAACAAAAAGGTTGCAAGCGATTAGCACCTTCATTATTAGAATCCAGGCATAGGAAAATGGCTTCTTCTGGGATTCTTTTGCTGTCTTTGTCCAGAAATAAGTGTCAGGGCAGGTGGTGGTTGGCATGGTAATATAGTTCAATGCTAAAGGAGATAATGCACAGTATTGGGTGATTATATCAGAAATCACAGGTGATAATGAAGAATTTAGGAGAAACTCTGACTTCTCTTAAGTCTTCAGAGAAATGAGGCATTAAAATGTTGTGGGACATTTCAAGTACAATCAAGAATGCCTTAATATACATTTGAGACCCGACAGAACTAAATCACTGTGGTTAAATAAAGACACATCGGCTACTGTCAAATGAATCACTAAAGCAAAAGTACAGGGTATCTTAGCAACCACAGATCTCATCCTCCTATGTGACCCATCCACGGCCACAGATAAGATGCACAATATATGTGTGTGTGTGCATGTGTGTATATGTAGTCATTATTCCTTACAATATTCATATGAGAAGTAATTCCATATACCTACCATATTTCATCCCTTCTAAGATGCATATCTTTTCATACTTTAACATCTTTGAGTTTGGAATAGATCTTAAAATGGTATACAATCTTTATGGGCTGCTACTAAAGTTCTTCCTGAGAAGTTTGCTCTGCTAATTACCTGGGGGCACTATCAAACTGAGCATACTTTCAATTTTCTGCTTAAAAGTGTCTTTTTGATTTTCACTTTTTTAGAGGGGGGGGGGGGGCAGGAGTTATACTGGCAGTGTAGTCCAAAAGGCAAGCTGGCCTGAACACTTGTGGTTCAAGTTCTTAAGACTAAGACATGCATACTTGCCGGATATCACTCATGATCTTCCTTATATCAAGGGTGCAGCCCTTTGTATACCAGATATATGTGGGGGTCTTCTATTAGACTACTTAGCTCAGAAAGTTTTTTTTTTCCTCAGTGGAACATAACGTAAGTGCATACCAGAGATTCAGGAAGAGCAGCATCATCATCCCTCCTTTATAGCCACAAGGAAACAAAGACTTAGAGAAGTTAAGTAACTTTCCCAACATCATATTGAGGTGTAAAGTTGGGATTCAAACCCATTTCTTCCTGATTTGGCTAGCTTTCAGGTATATTACACTTTACAAAAACACATTGGAAAAACCATTGCTTTTTTTGGGCATATTCTCATATAAGAAGTGAGAATGGGTTGAGTAGAATAATTTTAAAAGGAAGGGACATGTATTACTTACATATGTGTAATGCATGTATTGACTCTAAAAGGTATATTTTATTTAATTTATTTTTACATATGATAAAATTAAGACAGGTGGGAAAAGATGCCCTAGATCACACAGACTTTTAGTGGTAGGAATGATAGTTAAGCCCTAATGAGCCTGACTCATGAGCATTGTTGACTTAGTTTGCTTCTCAGAACTTTTAGTCCAGTGATCTTCCCTATGAAACATAATTCCTTCCTGCAATGTTTGATTGAAACATAAATATTATAGAGTGGTGTCCACATGGCACATCATCACTGTGCATTGTCCTTCTTACATGTCACTTATAGGATACTAGAGTCCCAGTGCATGAATTCATGCATATTGAAAGGGAATTGATTCAAATAAATATTTTAGAGGCTGGGGATGGACTACTGGAGGGATCTAGGGCATGTCTGGCACATCTTCCCAATCCCAATCAGCTGGATCCCAGCTGCAAGCTAACCTAAGGTCAGAGCTTCTTCCCCCTAATGGTCAGTGCACATCATAGCAACTGGTTGAGTGGTTGACTGAATGGTTGACCGATCAGTCGGACACTTAGCATATTAGGCTTTTATATATATAGATTAGTAGCTACCTTTGTACTCCAGTTGCATTTAACCCACAAGCAAAACTTAGAGAAACAAAAGAATCACAGGATGCTAGAGGGTGAAGTAGCTCTCAGCCACCTGTTATGGTCATCATAGGCTTTGCCCTCTCTGGTATACTGTAAATCCAGACCTCTGTTGCATAGAGCCGGGATCTAAAGTCCTGAAGTTTGGGAACTCTTTGAGTTCTTGATTTCTGCCTCTTGCAGATTATGTCAACTCTGGGAGTTCTCTCCAGATATCTCCTGTGTCAGGAAATGTCTTTTCTTAAGAGTTCAGTGATTCCACCTCTTCTTATATTTCATAGCCTGCTTCAGAAACAGCTTGATTCACATGTCCATTCATACTCATGGATATGAAATTTCTCTTGACCAGGCCAGAGTCCCTGGCACAATTCAACTGAAATGGCAGAGCTCAAGAGAGATGCCCAAAACTAGTGTCAGAGAAAGACAGATTCAAAAAAACATCTCTCTGAACTTGTCTGTGAAGGTGGCCCTTTCTCTCTGAGACAGATCCACATTAACTAAATTCACGGAGATAGGTGTATAAGATCAGAATACAAATGCACTTAGTCACAGTGACATATGTAGGTGGCAGAGATTTAAGTCAGCATACATCATTTCACAAACTCACCTCTTTTTGTGAGCAACTCTGCAAAGTGTAAATTGAAGGATGATTGATGAAGGATAACAGAATAAGGACAATTAAAAGTGTGATCGTAAGTTCGTAAGTCATATTCTTGCCTGAAGTTCTCTATCTTACTGTAGTCATTGGCTGAAAGTGATTAAAGCATGAATATTAGAGTTAGATGGACCAGGATTGGGATCTTATTTAGCTCCACTACTTGTAGCCATGTCATCTTCAGCAAATACTTTACCATCACTCAGTCTCAATTTCCCCACCTATAAAATAATAATAATAACAATAATAAGAAGAAGAAGTACCTCATAGAGTTGTTGTGAGAATTAAAACAAGAGTCATATGTGAATGGCTTACCAAAGTTTTGGGTGTACTATTGTCCCTTGGTTCTTAAATGTCATTGGTTATAAGTTATTCTCAAAGTTGTTTTTCTTTTTTAATATATCTTTATTGATTTCAGGGAGGAAGGGAGAGGGAGAGAGATATAGAAACATCAATGATGACAGAAAATCACTGACTGGCTGCTTCCTGCATGCGTCCTACTGGGGATCAAGCCCGCAACCCAGGCATGGGCCCTTGACCAGAACCAAACCCAGGACCCTTCAGTCCACAGGCCAATGCTCTATCCACTGAGCCAAACAGGCTAGGGCAGTTATTCTTAAAGTCAATAGCAACTTTTCAGACACACACACACACACACACACACACACACACACACACACACACACACACATAGTAGCAGAATTCTATATGCATATTGATCAAATGATTGTTTTTAAATACAAAAAGCAATATATTTTTTGAATCAAGGAAATGAGGGTAATTGACATTCAATATATGGGATTCTTGTTATTATTATGGTCATTGTTATTATTACTGTTGCACGTGGGGTGATAACAGATAATGTCCTTTGGTGGAGACATCAACTTCCTGTACTGCACTAGGATGAGCACTGCCCACCCCCATCTCACAACACAGCTCCTGTCTGACCTGCTATATCCATGCTTTATGGGCTGCTATCTATTCCATGTGTTATGGGCTGCTATCTATTTTCTAAGAACCTACTCCGAAATTGTTTAACATATGGAGAAAGCTTCCAGTAAATGTGCTATTCCCTGAGTCATCCTAACCTTGAGATTGTTAGCAAAGCAAGTGAAATCTCCATTATCCACAGTCCATTCAGAGGTCTTGGGTTGGGGAGGTGCTGGTTGCCCATTTGCACAGAATTGCAGATTCTGTGAAGAAGGCTGTAAACTAAGCAGGATCATGCATTTCATCTAATAATCTCAAGGGAATTTCAAATAATAAGCTCTTCTGGATATTTGCTCTTTAAAAGTGTATTTAAAATGCATAAAATCAACATAATCCATTTCAGAAAGTTCACTAAATAGAAGAAAAATCCCTTATATTGAAAAACCTATAAGACAGACACAGTTATTTTAATATAATCATATTCTTTTTATACGTATTATATAGTTAAATTATATTGTGCAAATTTTAAAATCAATTTTTCTGATACTTAATATGTACTTTTTCTATGTTTTTGTGCAGAAGTTCTCTAGTACAACATGCAAAGCCTTTGTACTCAGTTTTCCTCTTTAGTCTCAAGTCTCTCTACCCCAGTATCATATCCTACTCTCCTTCCACCCTGGACAACACACTGTTCTTGAACATTACCCTCTTCCCAAGCTGCCTCTCACTGTGCCTTCATCTGGTATATCAGCCAGCTTGCCAGCAGGAAACAGAATCCAACCCTAATTGTTCAAAAGAAGAGACTTTAAAGTGGGAACCACTTTACTGCAAGTTTAAAGGAGCAAGAAAATGGTGGTGAGCCCTAGCGGTTTGGCTCGGTGGATAGAGCATCAACCTGCAGATCCAAAGGTCCCAGAGGTTCATTTCCGGTCAAGGGCCCATGCCTGGGTTGTGGGCTCGATCCCCAGTGGGGGGCGTGCAGGAGGCAGCTGATCAATGATTTTCATCATTGATGTTTCTATCTCCCTCTCCCTTAGTTTCTAAAAGCAATGAACATACATTTAAAAAAGAAAATGGTGGCAAGGAAAAGATTAGTGAGATGCTCAGAAACTTTTATCCCCCAAGGGCCAAATAGTCGGGGGCGGGGGAACAACTGATAGAGATGCGTTATCATTCAAGAGGGAGAACAGGTAGAACCTCCCACTTCTCTCTCATCAGCCCTCTCATTTCCTGTTGGCATGTCCCATTGGCCAAGACAAACCATGAGCCAGGGAAGCACCCATGCTACAATCTACTGATGTCATTCACTGGGCATGGAGCCTCAGGCCAAACAAGGACAGAGAAGAGACAGGAGAGGGGAAGCCAAAGAGAGAATACCCATCTCTCCTGCCTGATTCTGATTTATCCTCCAGGTTTCAGCTCACATGTTATTTTATCAAGAAAGTGAGAATAAGTGACTTTTTGCTCTTTATGCTCTAATTGCTTCCAGTGTTCACCTCAAGATAACACATTTCATACTTGATTAAAATTACTTACAAGCTGGCACCATATCTTGTTTAGTATTATTTAACCAAGAGCAAACAGAGTCTTACACATAATAAGCATTCAAAATATTTGCATAATCACCATTCCCAAAGTCTTCATGATATTTGTTCTAGGAACTGGACTATAATTTACTTAGCCTTTCTTCTATTGCATTTTTTAAAATTTTAAACTGCATAGTGTTCATTATTTCAGCGATCGTATTAGTTCTCTATTTGAGTTGATGGCAGAGGTTATGCAAATACACATTTCTCCAGTTTTCTCTGCTATTAGCTCTCTCACACACATACAGACACACACTCAAACACATACATACATAGACACACAAGAAATGCACATGCAGACACATGACCAGGCTTTGGAAGACATGGAATCAGAAACCACTTAAAGTGGTCAGCTGTATCCAATTTTCCCAAAAATGTCTCGAAGTTCTCTTTAATGCTCCTATGCCAACACCTTTCTGCTCCCACACAACACGAGTCCTTCCTCTTACTTCACAGAAAAAATATAATTTATTACCCCATAAGTCCCAAAGCCTCATGCCAACAAGCCTATAAAAATTATTCTAACCCTACCTAGCATTGCTGCCCTCTCTCTGAATCTCTCCCCATCATTGATCTATTACCCTCTGCTAACTCATTGTCTTTGACTAGACCGTAATAATTCTTACTTCACTAGAGATCTGGTTCAAAAAATTTGTGCACGGGTAGGATCCCTAGGCCTGGCCAGTGATCACAGCCTATCAGGTTCCCTGCCTCCAGGTCTTCCTGCCTCCTACTTCCCTCACTTCCTCAGAGCCCTGCTGCCACCACACCGTCCCCTGGTGGTCAGCTCACATCATAGCGAGCGATCAAACTCCTGGTCTCCCAGTCAAACTCCCTAGGGGACACTTTGAATATTACCTCTCTCTCTCTCTCTCTCTCTCTCTCTCTCTCTCTCTCTCTCTCTCTCTCTCTATATATATATATATATATATATATATATATATATATATATATATATATGTATATATATATATGTATATATAGCGCACCTCTGGGTAGTCCTCCTCCTATTATATGCCACATGATTTCTATGGTCTTGGTCAGTTATCTCCAGAGGTTAAGGGCTGGGTTGAAAGCCAACTTTGTGCATATGTAAAGTGGATGTTCTCCATCATCATATTTTCCCTTGACCTTCAGTTTTCTTGTCTTCAAATTGGTATCATTAAACCTAGTTGATAGAACTTTGTTGGGATTAAATAAAATCAAATGATAAATTAGCTGCTCAATAAAAATAGTGGAGAGGCAGTCATAGATATGGTGGATATAGCAAGGGGGATCTGTGTGGATATTGTGAGGCTGGACATGGGAAATAACAAGGGAAGGAAAGGAGATGAGGAAGGGAGGAAGAAATCAGGGGAGGAAAGAGAAGAAGGTAGGAATAAAGGGCATAGAGGAAGGAGTTCGAGAAGAGAGTTAATAGCTACAGAATAAGATATAGAATTTAAGACCATTCTTCCCAATTAGAGGGGCCACACTCCAATTTAGCTTCCTAAACTGTGAGGTGGTGTGACTTTAGCAGTTAGTGAAAAGGCAACTTATAAAAAGGCATGTAAATGGCTCAGCATGAGGGCTGAAAGTTGAAGACAGCTTTTGGCAGAGGCAATAATGACGTGAATCCCATTAGTGAAGGAAAGGCAATTAAGGAAAACCTCAATGAAGCTCCAGATCTGAGCATTCAGCTGAAAGATTGGGATTTTAGAAGAAAAAAGGTTAAGCACCTGGAGGCTGTTTATAATGACTTTAATTAGACGGAAAACGGATTGATTTGCTCTATTTTTCCCCTCTCTTTAAGTTTGCTTCTCAGGGAACAGAGCATCTGCAACAACAGCGAGGTGTTCCTGTCAATTGCAGGTATCATAGGAGATGAGAATTTCAGTGATTTCATGATATCATTATGTTCCTACAAGGACTTAAAGATTCTGGCCATTTCACTCACCTAACCCCAGTGGATAGACTGTACAATTTGTTAACGAGGAGAATCTTTTTGCTACTTGACGTTTTATAAGACACTTACTCCCTAGCAAGACTCAGGCTGAACATTGCCTTCAACCTCTAAAAAAACATACAAACAGCAAAACAAACAAACAAAAACAAAAAGTAACACATCATGTGTGTTGGCAACCCAAAGCATTGATAAACACTGTGATTTGAGTGACAAGGGAGCCCGCATTGGATGTAGATATTTTGCAACATGGTAGATTGGAGGAAAGATGTGTAAATTACCTTTAATTGTAAATTTCTGTATCATCTTGGTTAATGTCAACTAAGAGAAGAAACATCTATTATTACTGTGGTAGCTATTATATTACATGAGCTGAAATTTACAAAGTAACATATCTCATTCTGTCTTCAAAAAAAAAAAAGATTTTAATTAAAGTATGCATCCCTACTGTGTAGATAAGGAAACTGAATCTCCATCAGGGCAAGTGACTTCCCCAGTGCCTCTACAGATAATAAATGGCAGAGACAGCACATAAACGAAATCCTTATGAGCCTATTGCATATTCCCTTCAGTGTAACATGGCTCACTCATGAATAACAATGGGGAGCACCCTTAGAGGTGACCCTAGCCAGCAATTGGGAACCAAATGTCCCCTGGCTTTTCTGGTGCTGCTTAGTGTGTACCTAGAACTAGAACCTGGCTAAGGAGTTCACTGAGCAGAGCTGAATGGGTGTATATAGAAGAGGAAGTCCTATTGTAATACTTTTAATTTTCCTGTGGATCATAAAAATATTTTATTATCACAATGATTGAAAAGTATCAATTATGCTGGTTGGCATGGCTCAGTGGTTGAGCATTGACCTATGAGCCAGGACTTCCTGGATTGGTTCCAGGTCAGGGCACATGCCCAGGTTGTTGGCTTGATCCCCAGTGTGTGGCATGCAGGAGGCAGCTGATCAATGATTCTGTCTCATCATTGATGTGTCTTTCTCTCTCTCCCTCTCCCTTCTTCTCTGAAATCAATAATAAAAATATATTTTTAAAAAGTTTAATAAAAAAGAAGAACAGTGTTTTTTAGTTTTGAAAGGGACCCAGGGGTTGGACAACCCTCACCCAGCTGGTGGACAAATTTTCATGGCAACCGATTTTTTGGCAGCCATTGATTCTAGAGGCAGACAGTCTACAGAGCACTGATTTTCAGCCACGACTGCACATTATAGAATCATTGGGAAGCATTTAAAAAGAACTGAGGCCTGGAGGGTCTACCCCTAGATGTTCTTATGTAATTGGTTTGGAAAAATAGTCACGACATCAAGGTTTCTTTAGGTTACTCAAATGATTCTAGCATGCTACTTGGTTGATAACTGCCACTACCAAATGTGAACTTTAAGGTTATGTATGGTTTATGCATTTTTATACCATGGGAGAATTTCAAGGCATTTCAGCTATTGCAGATCTCTGCTCCTTTTTTTTTTTCCTTTCTTCCTTCTTCCCCCTCTCCCTCCCTTTCTCCCTCTCTCCTTTACCCCTTCCTTCCTACCCTTTTTTCCACAAGTGCTCACTGAGCACTCATGTTGATACTTTGCTCCATGCTACCTCTGCAATCATCACTATAGTCTAAACCTCATCACTCCTGGCCTACCAGTCAAGAATATTTGCTGGTTTTCTAACCAGCCTTCCTGCCTCCATTTATGGTCCCTACAGCCCAGTCTCACACACTGGCCAGCATATTTCTTCAAAAGTGCTTCACCGTTTAAAATGTATCAGTAAGTCCCATTAGTGTTCACATAGAAGATAAACGTGGGACTTCATAGTATGGCATACAGAGCTCTTGTAATCAGGTCCCTGTTTGCCTATTCATCTTTATTTGAAGTCCCAAAATGAGCAAGGGACCCATTGTTTGGAGCCCAGCAGGGACAAAGACCAAAATCCCTTACCTTCCAGGACAGTGCATGCATCATTTTGCTCACCATTCACAAAACACTGGATTGGGTTTTGAAACTGATAGCACTAAGAAAGAAGCCAATGATTACAAATTCTTGGGATTGCCCTGAAACTCAGTCATTAGAAGCAAACAAGTAACAGTCATTAACCTTTCCTCTTGGCAGAGCTGTTTTTCTGACGGAGTGAGAAGATGGTTGGAACACTTGATCTTTTCTTTCACTGAAAGGTAAGGGCAGCATTGCCAGTGACAGTTCTTTGGGTTCTTCCTTTTACTCACTCTCTCTCTCTCTCTCTCTCTCTCTCTCTCTCTCTCTCTCTCTCTCTCTCTCTAATAATATATCTATTATTATATATATATATATATATATATATATATATATATATATATATAATAGCTTTCTCACAAAGCATTGAAAACATTTCAGATTGTGTTGTATTCTTAGATTTTAAAAGAGAAAATGTTAAAAGAAGAAAATGAAACCTTTCTTTGGACAACAGTGCTGATTACTGAAAAGTATGCTATGTAAGCTGAATGCTGTCCAGGCTTAAGGGAGAAGCCAGTGACGTGCTTGGGGAAGGGCCCATGCATAAGTTGGTGGGTGCAGGCTAAAGGACACCAATCTGCATCCTGAGGGATTTAGCAATTTGGTTTTGGTCTGAACAAACTCTGACATCCAAGGGAATCTGATCTGAGGTGTAGGCCTTTGAAAAAAAAAATAATATTGCTGTAAGTGGCAGCATCAGATCTTTGCTGGTCCTTGCAGTTTGAGATTGACAACTGGGGACATAGGCCAAGCCTAAATAAAGGATTCTCATCCTAAAGAACGGGATTAGAGTAAAAGCAGGGAATCAAGAAAAAGCCCACCTATGTGTAAGGTGTGACTAATAAGGCAGGAACTGGGTGAATGGTTAGATGAAGGGTTTCCTAAATTCATCCCAGATCTCTGTATGGATCATAGGATAGACAACTAATTCTAAATCCCATTTTTGGGGGAAAGCCTGAAGCTACCAACAGACTGTTCTTATGACCTCTTCTGCAAAAGTGGGTAGATGCTGTAATCACCTTCCTCATAGACCTTGGTTTTGGGAAAATGAGACCAGGTATTGTCATTGCTCCTCTCAGTGACCAGGGTGATCATACTGAATGACAGGCAAAATTTCCTCCATTTGGTGAGGTGCATTTGAAATCTGAACTATTGCTTGGAAATAATACTACCGAATAGCATACAGCATACAGAAACATTAAACAGTATAAATTGATCATGTGTAGTATAAGTTTTCTTTTCACACATTTTCTTTCTGAAATGCCAAACCCAGTATCAATCCTCTGTGATACTGGTACAATCTTATGATTTTGTACTCTAAGAGTTGCTTCTTATTTAAGTTGGTGGGCATCAAGTTTGGGTCTTACCTTTGGTTTTCCTTATGTAGTTTTTGGACCTCTTTACTCTCATCAGTAACTTCCATCCAGAAAAAAAAAATGCAGTCAATATCAATCTCCTGAGGGAAAGTGGGGGAGGGTGGGGGTAAGGGGAAGAGATCAACCAAAGGACTTGTATGCTTGCATATAAGCCAAACCAATGGACATGGACAACAGGGGGATGAAAGCATGAGTTGGGGGTGGAGGTGTGGGGTTAATTGGAGGTGGGATGAGGACACGCTTGTAATACCTTAACCAATAAAGAAATTAAAGAATAAAAAAATGCAGTCAAGTGAGACTAGATCTACCACAAATAAACCACTGTATATGGCACATAGAACTAATAGCCCAAGTGTGTTTGAAAGTAATTGTCATAAGTAACTACATGGCCAACCTGAACAAATGTGCAGATAATAGCCTCTGTGTGCTCTGACCCTTAAAATATAGATACTGTGTTTTCCAACCTCCTTTGCAGGTGAAGATATGCTCCTAAAATTCTCTGCCTTGCAATGCTTCTAGAGAAGATAGGAAAGCCTGTAGGTACCTGGGGAATCCTTTGGGATGGAGCTGGGTTGGCAGGTTCTAGCATCTTGAGAGGTGGTAGTGAAATGAGAAAGAATACATGGGCACATTGTAAAGTTAGCATATTATACAATTAAGTGTCAAGGTTAAGGCTGAGGAGAAAATTAAGGTTTCCTAGGATGGGCATGGGAGAATCTCCAGGTGATTACAAGTATTCAGAAACCAGAGCAGTGTTATGAACCATTTCATTGGTTTGCTTTATGACACAATTTGAGACATATTTATAAAACATGAAAGATAGGCATAAAATTATTTAAGTTCATAAAGAAGGATCATTGGATGAGAAACACTGCAGTAAGATTTTCTCCAGCATTTGCAACACTCCATGCTAAGCTTTAGGCATAAAACCAAGGGTATGGGCAAGAAAACCAAGCTCAGAGGTGGCACCCTGCTTCTAGGACCATGGTTCTCATACTGGGTACCAGAATCACATGGAGGGTTTGATAAAACACAAGGAGGGATCACCACGCCCAGAAGTCATAACTGAGTAGGCCTGAGGTGGGACCTGATGATTTACATTTCTGACAGGCCCGTCAGGGAATGGGGATGCTGGACCCCTGATCTGGGTTACAGATTTCTAATACTTTCTCCTGACCTCCTTCTATCCCAAAAGGGTAGATGTAGGTTAGGTAAAGAAAACTTTATGCTCATCATTTTAATGAAGTAAACTCTTGGCAGACTCCTAACTAGTTTTTCACTTACATGCAGACATCTGAATTCTAGCTGACACCTCCATATTTTCATTTGTTTTTATTGATTTCAGCAAAAGGAAGGGAGAGGAAAAGAGAGATAGAAACATCAATGATGAGAATCATTGATCCTCCTGCCTGCCCCCTACTAGGGATTAAGCCCGAAACCCAGGTGGGCATGAGCCCTACCTAGGAATTGAACCCTGATATCCTAGTTTATGGGTCAACATTCAACTACTGATCCCCAAAAAATATTATAGATATGACAACCTAGGTTTGTAGAGATCAAGTGAAATATCCCAGCTCACAATAAGCGGCAGAGGCAGGATCTAAACCCACTTCTCTTGACACCAGATCCAGGATGGTTTCTAAAATACTACTTATGATTGGAGTTCTGGACTGAGTGACTCCTTAGAACCAAGATTATAATGAAAATAAGAATTTACACTGATGCTCCATTCTAGTATACAGCAGGGAATGGCATTAAGTTATGGGAAGCTCATGGGTCTTATTGCCAGTGAGAACACTGACAGTATATTCCAGAGGCACTCAGTTAGAGCCGGGACAGACTCAGCTCTCCCTCTTGTCTTTATTTTACCTGGGCCATCTGGCTGCATTCTGCTTTTCCAGAGATCTCTTGGGATATTGAATGTTTTTTCTTTATAAAATAAATAAATAAATGAAACATAATGCAGATTTCACTGATGAGGAAAGATAAATTTGGAAAATGATCAAAATTGCTCAAATTCCAGTTTTCATCATTACAGCTATGTGATCCATGCAAAATACTAACATTTCACATGTACTGCCTGGCCTGACCAGTAGACCCTGAGCGACGGATGAATGGATTACTCCGACACAACGTTTGCTGTGAAAGACGGGGCTAAGGGACTACCTGGCTAAAGGAACCAGACAGCCTGAATTGCCTGCCTGGTTAGGCTTTCATTGTAGCAGCAGTTTGAGATAAAGTTTATCTTTTAGATATAATCAGTAGGGTAAGTAACATTGGGAGGACACATGTGTTTGTAGTGTGTGTTAAGCAAGGACACCCAAAGATTAAGCATCAGGATGACAGTAAACACCTGGGGGTCTGCACATGCACAGACTTGTTTGGAAAGGTCAAGGAATAATTAGAGGCTCCACCTTCGGCACTCCCCTAAGTCAGAACAGGGTGGGCGACCTTCCGCAACTTCCCTTATCTCAGAATGTCCTCCTTACAATCTTCCCAACCAAGTCCCCTGTGCTTCCCAACAACTTACAACTGCTAAAATAAGCAAATAGCAAAAAACAAGGGGAATAAATAGAAGCAAGTGTCTTTCTTGCTGGACTTCCTTAAATATCACCTTGGTTCATGTTTCTCCACAGGCCCTTATATACTTCAAGTTATTATTATTATTATTTTAATTAAGATTTTTTTTCCAAGATGATTTAATCCTAAGGGGAATTTTGGTGACAGCTGTTGTAATAATAGCACCTGTTTTGTCTCTACCACCTGGTACTTGGAAGAGCAGTGAGGTGTAGTGAGAGGGACCTTAGGACCCTTGATGGTACTATTTCATAGGACTATGACTTGAAGACTTTGGTGTTGAGTTGAGCTCTTTTGCTAACTAGTTTCTGCTGATATATATTTTCTTGCATCCTCAGTCTCTTCATCTTTAAGTTACAATGATCACATTGACCCTGATCAGGGTTTTACATGAAAACATTTTCACTTGTGTAAAATGATTTGTAAACTGGAAATGCTAAAAAAAAAAAAAAAAAAAAAAAAAAAAAAAAAAAAAAAAAAAAAAAAAAAAAAGAAGGGGGGGTGGAAGGCATTATTATCATTATTATTAGTTCTCAATGATAAATATAATACATTTTCTCTCATTCACTCCTCCCAACTGGACAACTTTGGGTTATAGTCCTTTCTTTCAAAGGAATCGGGAATACATTCTGGTGTCTTGCTTGGGAGCAGTTCACATTTCCCAGTGCAGGGAGCTGCTTAACATACATGAATGGGCTTAAGCATGGAGTGCTGACCTCACACAGGGGTCCTGCTGGAGGCTGATGACTCATCTTGTTCTTCTGCAGAATTTTCACGGAGAAAACATTAAGTATTTTCTGCTGACTGAATTGAGAGAAAATGTGGGGGATTTTAGAAATTCTATACATAAGTGTATTGACTTGATGCTGCATTTATGTAATGGGCCATAAGTTATCAAGGCAAGTACAAACCTAGCCAATAAGTCAGCTTCTCTATTAGTGTCATGCAACCCAACCCTTCTCTATTAGTGTCAAACGGAGAGGAGCTTCATGTTCATTATTGATCTGAGTTATTGCACAGCCCTGCAAATTACATATTGTTATTTTTTTACAATGCAAACACTAGTTTTAGGTAAGATTGAATACCCTGCCTACAGTGACAGGCTGTGAATAGCCAAGCCAGGCTTTGCCCACATCTTTGGGGCTCCACTGGGAAGAAAGGCTTTGTGGTAGGATGGTTCTGTGTGCATACTAGGAAAAGAGATTATGTGGGTTTCAGTCCCCACTTTGCAACTTAAAAGCAGTGTGTTTGGGTATTTTATTTGATTTATCTGTGTCTCAATTTTCTTTGTTGTAGAGAGAGATGAAGTATCTCAGAGGGTAACGGAAAGACTAAGTGAGTTGAAACCTGCAAAATGACCTGTACAAACAAAGCCTCAATTCTAATGAGCTATTATTTGGCAAATATTGTAGAGTTGTCCTCTAAATCCAAGTCCCTACAGAGTTAGCCATTTTTTTCCAGAAAGCTTTACAGAGCATCTTCTATTTGCCAGGAGCTGTACCAGGAACTAGATGGTGACGTGACAATGATTAGGTGATATGATTTCACCTTTGGTTTGTTCATCACCAGGGTTTTTGTGATGAACATTAGTTAAATTTTCCATCAGAGGTATGATCATGGAGCAGTGAGGAGAGGAGAAGGAGGAGATTAAATAGATATTGAGGGAACCTGGTGAGTCCTCACAAAATTGTTACCTTTTAAGAAACTTGAAATATTCATTCAGTGTAACCAATGATTGAGAATAGATATTAGAGACTAACCACATAAATGAAACATTACAGACTTAACAACTGCATGGTAAATTTAGAGAACTGAAATTCTGTAGTATGTCAGTCAAAATAGATACAAACAGAGATCCTGAAAAAATCCAGACAGTTCCTCTCCATCAATAAAAAATTAGATATAAAACATAAAAAATGAACCAGATACATCCACGGCCAGCCTCTGCAGGTTTTGATGGCTCCTCTTGCAAAGCACCCTCTACCAGTAACTTCCCTCTGGAAGCTGATAAATGTGTACATGGACCTAAATATTCTCAACCAGGGGTCAGAGGACTGCAGTATTTTGGCCACACTCTGACATTTTTTCTGAGAAAATTAAATAACAACTATAGTTCTTAGAGTTCTCATCTTTTAAGAAAAGGCAAATTAAGTAGCTATGTTGTAAATCAACCAGTGTGTTACAAAAATCTTAAAGGAATATTTGTTCATTTATCCTTCTTCATTCATTCAGCAAAATTTTATTGAGAATGACCAGTGAGAGGTATAGGGAACACAGTTAAGCAAAATCAAGCAGGATTTCTGTCCTTACATGGCTTATATATAGTTTTAAGATGGGTTCAAGCTATTTGGCAATATTTAAGATAATATGATTGTTGTTTATTTGTTTGGCAAATATTGTAGAGTTGTCCTCTAAATCCGAGGGAAACTGGAGAGCACAGAGCTAGTTTCATTGACAACTCATTTGCTTTAGTGCTCTTTGGCTAAGATTTTATTTACTCAGTAAATTTCACTCGTTTAATCTCATGTTATCTGTAGTTTAAAAATTTGATTGTCTGCATGTGTGCATGTGTGAGAGTGAAGGAATAGCAAAACGATTCATGATGTACACTATATAGGGGGCTCTGGATTATATATGTAAATGCTAACCCTGTGATTATGCCTGATGTTTAGGGATTTGGGCTCTAGTGTCAAGATGGCATGATTTTGAAACCTGCCTCCTCTACTTACTGGTTATTTGGCTCTGATCAATGCACTTATCCTTAGCAATTAAATTAATTGTGTGTGCCATTTGGTGGGAACCTCATACATAAAACTTTTTTTACTTGATTCTGGGAATAGATATTATTATTCCTTATGATTATTCCTTTGAATAGGCAAGGGATCTGAGATTCAGAGAGAGGAATACAAAAGACTCAGAGTTTACAACTGGTGGAGATAGGGAGGATGCAAACACAGAATTTTGAAATCAGGTCCAGCTTTCTACTTATTTTCACACTATCTTTGTAATCTCAGCTCCTTTGTATCCCCTACCATGCTTTGCACAGCGCCAAACACTAGGTGGCGCCAGCCCTCCCAGTACTGTTGGGGATGCAACTCCTCCCAGGTGAGATCACAGTTTCCCTATCACAGATGTACTTCTGCAACACCAATTAATCTTTTCCTTCTCTGAATTTCAAACTGCCAGAGCCTCTCCTCATTGTCAGCAGATATCGTCGAAACCTCATTTTCAACATGTTCTCCAATAACAGCAGCAATTATTCTTAATCATTATTTATACTAATTTGATGCTTCAATGGGAGTATGTATTATGCTTGTCCTTCCTAATTTTTTCTTCCTTTCTTTTTTTAAGCTGTAAGTGAGAATCAATGTACGGGATTGATGTTAAGCTTTAGGTAGCTATTAACATGACTAGGGTTATCTAACCTTATTACATTGATTGCAGTTTCTCTTCTGTATCTTCCAGCAAACCCTCAAATTGATTTTAAAATGCTGCTATTGACCTAAAGATTCTTAACAGGAGGTTTAAGTACCTTTCATTGATATTCTTCTTGCTTATAATACCAATTATTGTTCAAAGTTTGCAGTAGGGAACTGAAGTTCACAGTGAATTTCGGTATCTCCTTGAGACACAGATTAGGAAGAGGGGCCACCTGCCAGTCAGCTCCAACTCTCACTCCCAGAAGTCCCTCACCCACACTTGTGCTGCAGAGCTGTTTGGTTTCTGCTTGAATGATGTCTGGTTGCTGATACTCAAAAAGGAGCAGGAGAGAACTTGGACTGAGGACTCAAAGGACCTGAGCTTAAGCCCTTGCTCGCCACTAACTAAATTCTGTGGCTCTAAATATAATGCCTGATCTGAAAAAGCTCTAATATCTATCTGTAAAATCAGGGTATTTGACTCCATCTCAGGAAAGGTGGGATCTATCTCAAATAATTTACAATGATGTGTATCATGGTGTGCTTCTGTTTGTGGGCATGGTATATGGGGGCCCATCTCAAGGATCCTAATGTTGCACTTCAGCTTTATAGAATATTTTCCTCAGGACCTATAATAAATCTATATCTCTGATCTTTGTAACAGTGAAATGCTTCCTCTCCCTGATGGCCTTTGGGCTAATAGCGCCTGCTATAGATATGATAGTTAATTAGTGGGATTCTGCTTGAGGCTTGAACAGCCCCTTTGTCAGGAGGAGATGGGAAAATGTACACAAGGGACAAGAATCTCCAGAACCAGACTTAGATCTGGGGAGGAAAAGTGGGACTCTTACCTGTGCTCCTGACCAGTCAGCTACATTGGAGGTTCCAACTACCCCCTCCTTGGGTTCAATTAATTTTCTAGACCATATCACAAAACTTTAGAAAACCCTGTTACTCAGTAGATTACCCATTTATTACAAAGGATATTCAAGGATACCCATTAACAGCCAGATGAAGAGATACATAGGGTGAGATCTCAAACAAAGGAGTTCTGTCCTTGTGGAACCTGGGGCCCTGCAAGGTGATGCATGGACATGTTCTGGTTCCCCAGTGTAGAAGCTCTCAGAGAAAAAAAGCTATAAACTGTCTGTCTTCCTGGGTTGTTCTGGAGGCTTCATTATACTTATTCATGATTGACTAAATCATTGGTCACTGAAAATTGAGCTCAATCCCTAACCCCTCCTTTTTCTCTGGAGGTCTGAAAGTCCCAACCCTCTAATTATGTGGTTGGTTCCTCTGACAACTAGCTCCCATCCTTGGGTGATGTTCAAATTCATCTTCATTAACATAAAAGACACCTTTATCACTCTCTATACTTAGACTATGGTTTGGGGAGCTGTGAGCCAGGGACTATAGATGAAGAACAAATATCTTATAAATCACAATACTACAGGGATACTATCTAACTAAATGGTTATAAAAGTTTTTATACTCCATTTCAATATACCTTCCTTTAATAACCTTTTCTTTTCATCAATCTAATTTTGTTTTGTTTTCCAATTCTTATAAGTCTAATCCCTCTTTAAAGAGATGATCCTTTTCTTTTAGAGTCTGATATTTTCCAAGCAGAGATACCACCTGCACTGTAATCATTCTACAGATTGAAGTTATTAGGTGGTGAAATTCCACATTGGCTTTTTGAAAAATGATTCTGGCATTGGCCCTCCTGCCTGCATTTTGCTATCCTCTGCTCAAGCACCATCATTAAAGAGTGTCTTTTGCTCAAAGTTCGGCATTGCTCAGAGTTGCTCAGGCCCATCTGTCTGCCTGCTTATTTTCAAAAACCATCTAAGTCATCTTGGGAGCTATATTCTACCATCTTTCACACTTGGTGTGGTCATGGAAAGAGTCAGAAGACACGGTCCACAAATAACTGTGTGACTCTGCAAGTTAAGTAACTACTCTGTAGCTGGTTCTCTCATCTTGAAAATGGAAGGGAAGCAGGAGTAGATGTGTACTTACCCTGCCCCATGTTTGCCAAGCATATGATGTGCTAACCTCATTCTAAACCTTCAAAACATATACTGTGTGGTATCAAAATTACTGAACCTTAGCAATGAAGAAATCACCAGCTACCAACTGATTCTAGGTTTCAATCAGAAAGTCTTGATTAAATTCTAGTTCTGCTTCTTATCAGCTCATCAGTATAAACTGGAACAATTACCTTATCTCTCTGGTTTTAATTTATTTCCAGTAAAATTAATATAAGCATACCTTCCTTACAAGGCTTGTGAAATTAAACAATAACATGTTAAGTGCCTGATACCATGACTGTCAGATGGCAGTTGCTTAAGAAATAGCTGTGTAAATATGTATGTGGGTTTGTGTGCATTTATTCATTGATTGAAAAGACTAACAGTTAGTAAGGTATCAACTCTGGCTCCCAATAAACCTGGAGCAGCCCAATAGAGTTGCCTAAGTAAGAAGGTTTCAGTTGCAAAACCATATCATAATAACTTTATAGCATTTGACTTTGTGACTTCTCTTATGCAGCTCATTATTGGAAATGACTATTATTTTGCTCTATCCCTATATGCATGTGTAGGCATGTCTGTCCAGATCAACAGTGAGACAGTTTGTCTCTGTATCTCAGTTACAGCTATGGAATATGAGTGTCATTTATGAGGAGGGCCTTTTATAGGCATTCCTGATTTTTGAGCAACCAAGATTGAGCTGTGAGATTATCTTATAGCTATCCTATAAACCATACCAAACCAAAAGTATGCTCTAAATTTGGTGAAAATGTAGGCATAGTCTCCTGATGCAGTGACAGATGGGTATTGCTCTCAATTTATACATACTCATTATCTCATGTAATCATTGATTCATTTAATACTTAATTTTTCAAATGCTGAAATAATTCTTGGGAAAATGATATATTTCAATTGAATGATATTAATTGAGTATTCAATTGAATGATATTAATTGAGCAGTCAACAGTTATACCATGCTACAGGGTTCTTCTATGATACTTTACATATATTTTGCTTTTAATAGGATCTATGCTATAGATAATGGTTCTGCTGATAATAAAAAAAAAAATAGAAAGGTTGAGTTTCAAATGTTTAGAGAGATTAAGAAACTTACCCAAGTTTAGAAAAATAGTAAGTTGGTACTTTCTTGGTCTGTCTGGATCCAGAACTCTTAATTACTAGGTTACAAAGTTCCTTCTATTGCAATAATCTGTGATGAATTGTATTTCGTCCTGAGACTATAACACCTAAAAAACAAACAAACAAAAGAAATCACCATAAGCAAACAATAACAACAACAACAACAACAAAAAAAAAACACAGGAAAAAAAAATTCACATCCTCAAGGAGCTTAGAGTCTAGAAGTGCATTGTCTAATATATCGGCATCCTGAGCAATTAAAATATTGCTAGTGAAAATAAGACACGCTTTACGTATAAAATACACACTGGATTTCAAAGATTTGTACTGCAAAATAATGTCACATATTTTGATAATTTATTACATATTGAAATTATAATATTGGCTAATTATAATATATTTATATTATAATATAAATGATTAATTTTATTTATTTATTGTTCATTTTTAAATCGCAATTGGAAATATTTAAATTTCATATGTACCTTACATTATCTTTGTTTTTGGCAGAGCTGGTCAAGGAGTCAAATTAAATAGACAATTTTAATGCAATTTGATTGGAGTTTCAAAAAATATGAGCACATGGAACAATTACTTTATCACTCTGGTTTTAATTTATTTCCAGTAAAATGAATATAACATACTTTCCTTACAAGGCTTGTGAAATTAAACAATAGCATGTTAAGTACCCGATACCATGTCTGTCAGATGGTATCATGAAATTCTCCTGAGAGAGGTGTGGACTACAAATGAGTAGTTATCACAGAGGTAAAAAAGAAGCAAAGGTTACTTCTGGAAGAGAAAATAAAATGTTCCATCCCAGAAGTAGGAAATAGCCCAGCACATGTAAGGAACATCAAGACATTTAGTAAAGTGCACAGAGTAGGAAGATAAAAGTGGCAAATGCCTCTCAGATTATAGAAAGAGAATTTTGATTATGAAAGACTGGGAGTGACTCAGTACTAGGTATCTTGAATATAACAAATTCCACGTGTATCTTCATAGGGAACTTTATCCTACCCTGACCTTAGTAAAGAACACTAAGCAAGTTACTAGTGGTGTCATCGATTGGCATTTTTGACTTGTATACATTATATTTTCTGTTTTTTTGTCAAAGATATTTTGTGGGTCTAGTTTTTGTTTTTTGTTTTTGTTTTTTTTAACTATCTAGAAGTGACTCAACAAAGTGCCTTCTTAAGTCAGACAAAAACAAAACAAAACAAAAACAAGCAAACAAAAGAAGGTGTTAGAATTGAGATGTCTGTAGGTGTTGGAATAGATATTGAATATAATTCTGGATGCTTCTCTCTTGCCTTCCATTCAAGTGCTCTGGTTCTAAATTACTCATGGTTTGAGCACATCAGTTGTATTCCAGTAGGGAGACATTGGGGTAGGATAGGACAAGATCATTATTTTCCACTAGAAATCAGGGTAGATTCTGCTCCTGGAGTGTCCTAAAGCAGGATGAGCTAATTGGAGAACCAGAGGCGTGATGGAGAGGAGTCTCACTAGGAGCAAACGGGGCACAAGGTCAGGGAAAACAGTAAACATGAAGACACAGATTTTCTAAAGAGAAGTTTTTCCCCTTAGAGTATCCCCAAAGCCCTTAATTTTTTTGCTTCTAGGTTATTCACTCCTGTAATTGTACAGCAATTCTTTATGTATCTACATTCTATCCACTTCTGGACTGGGGGCTCCTTAAAAGCTAGAACTTTTCTGTAGCTGCTATGGCCCCACCATTAGCAGAACACATGGGCTACCCCCCACCCCCTTCCATGATCCACAGATATTTACATCCATGCAGAAAAGCATAAATGAATGGATGAATTAAGGAATTGATCAACTAATGAATTAAAATCCTAGTGCTATCATGAACTGGCTAAATGTAATTGAGCAATTAACTTAATTTTTCTGGACCTTTTTTTTTGTATTTGTTCACAAGCTATATGGCCTCAGAATTTCCTTCTAGACTTAGTATTCTTTGATTCTATGCACTCAGAAATACAAACTTTAAAGAGCCTTTCTCCTCTCTCCTACAGCTCAATTATTAGAGAAAAGGCTAAAAGATTAGCAGTAGCAGCAGTGCATCTATATGTCAAGTCTATGAATATATCCCAAGAAACTAGAAACACCAGTCAGAAAGGATATATGCGCCCCTATGTTCATAGCAGCACAATTCACCATATCTAAGATTTGGAAACAGCCTAAATGCCCATCAGCAGATGAGTGGATTAGAAAACTATGGTACAGCTACACAATGGAATACTATGCTGCTATAAAAAAGAAGGAATTCTTACCATTTGCAGCAGCATGGATGGAACTGGAGAGCATTATTCAGAGTGAAATAAGCCAGTCAATGAAAGAAAAATACCACATGATCTCACTCATTTATGGAAAATAAAGACCATTATAACCTGATGAACAAAAAGATAGATACAGAGGCAGAGAAGCATCGAACAGACTGTCAAATTACAGCAGGAAGGCTGGGGAGTGTTGGGGACCGGGGGAAGGAGATCAACCGAAGGACTTGTATGCATGCATATAAGCACAACCAGTGGACAAAAGACACTGTGAGGGTGGGATGAGGGCATGCGGCAGGGAGTTGGGGAGACTGGGGGAAGGTCAATGGGGAAAAAAGAAGATATATATACTACTATGTGTAATGCTTTAAACAATAAAAAAATAAAATCTATTCAATAATACAAGTATACCAAGTATTTTTATCCCTTTATTCTAATCAGAATCCCATCTTTTTCATGAGCAAATAAATAGTTTATCCACTTGGCTTTCGGTTAGTGAGAATATTTCCTAACTACATGTCCTTCAAGATATTTAAGTACTTAAAAAATAGGAAACTGGAATCATAAAGTCACAAAATATTATCAAGTTGTTCCATCACATTGTATTTAAAGACATTTAAGAATTTTCAAAAACTATATATGCATATGCCATCTCTCTTCATGTTTCAAATACTGCCTGGAACAAAACACTCAACAGATACTATCTGGTCATATGTGAAATAAAACAGGTATACTTGAAATAATGGAGGGAGATTTCCCTAGACTGTGTACTGCTTTCTAAATTAGTGCATACTTTTGGAGTCCCTGAAAGTATTTTCTATTTTCATTAATTTTTCCTCAAAGTTCGCTGGAATGATTCTAAGTAGCATTTATTCATTTTAGAAGAACTAGGTTACTTTCTATAAGACACAGGCTTGTGAAAAATATCTTGTCACTTTTTATATTGACTGCTCCCAAATTCAGAGCTAAACTTATTTTATACACTGCAATTAAGTTGAAATGGTGATATAGTGGTTTAATACCTTTTACGAAATTGCCACTTCTGACATATCACATATTTTCATGCTTCGAAAAACTCAAACACAGTCAATTACTCTGGGGAATCATACATAACCTTTTTTTTTGGCAAACTGTAAATTTTCTTCAACTTTATTTATTCATCCAATGCCCATTTACTGATCAACTAGGATGTGTCTAGATTCTTTAATATAAAGGCAGATACCAGAGCTCCTGCTTTCAAAATTGCAGTCTCATTGGGGATACACACGGAACATTAAAATATAATTAGTAGGAAAATTTATAGACTTTGGTAGAAGAGTAGGATACATTAGTTAGAGTCCTCAGAGAAATAGGGTATCGAGACAGTGTTAGACATGCACAAGATTTATTTGGAGAGGAGGCAAGAAAAGACTGTGATAAGCCTTTAGATCAGAATACTGATAGAATGAAGGAGATTTAAGGTAGAAAGATCTAAGCCTGCATCACAATATAAAAATGTCCTGTCATGGCCATGGGAAATGTTCAAGGCAAAGTCATTCAGTGTAGGTGCTCTGCTTCTTATTACAATGGGCCTGCCTCTGGACCCCAGATGCCCTCTGTCATTGTTTGTGAGCAAACAAAGCATGACCTTGGCAGGAATGCACCAGTGAACCCAAAGGGGCAGAAGCTGGGACCATCAGTCATCTCATCCAAGCAGAAGAGATGAATGGCTCATTTTTCTGGTTGCCCCAGACACTTAGACCATAATAGGAAATTAAGGATGTTTGCCTCAAAGAGATGTGGTTTCTGATCTAAGACTTAAGAGTTGGATATAGAGTTGGTCAGATGAAGGCTGGTAAGTGTCAAGTTATGAAAACAAAGAGGTATAGCTTGAATTAAATCATAGAGGAGTGCAAGAGTTAGTTATGGAGGTAATTAGAAGTTTGATATTGGTGGAACATAAAAAGTAAATAAAACAGGAAGTGGTAAAAGATGAAGCTGGTAGGGTCAGGCAGAGGCCAAATAAAGAAGGAATTTATGTTGCAATATAGTTATCCAGTGGGGAATGGGGAGACATTGAAAAGACTTAATCAAGAAATGTCATAATAATATATGAAATTTAGTAAATCATGATGGTAGCTGCTGAGAAAGATAGGCAAGATTAGAGAAAGTGGGATCCATTTGGAAACTATGTTGGTAAGATAGGACCTATATTAGAACAATGGCCAAAGGATTAAAGAAGAGAGGGTACCTGATATATTTAGAATGTAAAGTAAGATAGGATTGTGGGACATGAAAGAATTAGAAATATTCAAGGATGATTTGCAATGGTGTATCTGAATTGCCTGGGTGGATGGTGGTATATTGAAATAGGTCTATGGGAGTGGTAATAAAGAGTGTGTACAATGTGAGATCAATTGACTGAGTTCAGAACTTTTGCCAACAGTGATTTTCTTAGATAAGAGAAGAGAAAAAACTCACAGAGAACAGAAAAGATATCATTAGGTGTATATGAGGACACTTTAGACAAAATAGAATTATGGAATGTATAGAAACATCTTGTTCAAGAAAAGGGGAGTGCACAATAGTGTGCTAGAGCTGCTAGTCCTGGCTTATGATAATTGATTATTATATTTTTAAATTTTGTAAGCTAGTCGTTATACGTAGTCATTATTAAAAACTAAATGACATAAATTTAAAACAAAATAAATCATTTTGAAACAGAGGTAATAATAAATACTTAAATTTTATCACTTTCTAAATATTTTACTAAATTTTGCTATTATCTATGAGCTTGCGCTTGTTTATGTCTCATAATGAAAACACTATAATAGTGTACTATTGCATATCTCTTCCCAACTCCATGATCAGTGATATATATTGGGAACCATGATAAGAGAATTGGCAAATGCCTTTTTTCTTAAAGAGCCATCTATTAATGAGGTTCTGGTCTGGGTAACCTAAGAAGCAGTTTCTATCTAGATGCATAAGAGCAAATTTAGTTCATTAGATGATGCCCTATGGCCGTGGTCGGCAAACTGTAGCTCGAGAGCCACATGCGGCTCTTTGGCCCCTTGAGTGTGGCTCTTCCTAAGCCTTAGGAGTACCCTAATTAAGTTAATAACAATGTACCTACCTATATAGTTTAAGTTTAAAAAATTTGGCTCTCAAAAGAAATTTCAATCGTTGTACTGTTGATATTTGGCTCTGTTGACTAATGACTTTGCTAACCACTGCCCTAGGGCATTGGATTTGATTCTTTCAGGAATAGATTGAGACCGGCTACAAAAGACTTGAGTTTGTTATAAGCTCAAGTGAGTGAGTCAATGGGAAAGAAGAGACTAAAATTACCCTAGAGCTTGGGAATAATTGAAATATTCTGGTCCTTTCATAAAGAGGAAAGTGGAGCCCAGTACATGAGCTATACAAAAATTATTTTCTCTTTGGGCTTGGAAGAGATATCACGAAGTATGGATATAAATAGTGTGGTGGGAGTGAGAGAGTTGTAGGAAATGAAAATAAAGGGGATATGACTTCCTCAGATGTCCACAATGAAGTAGAAGGCTCAAGTCAGCTTCTGGGACTGTGGGGCTGTATTAAACTGCATTGAAATAAAAGTAGGTGTTCATAAGCTGAAGGAGAAGGACCAATGGACATTGTCATGAACTCAACGGAGACTGGGGACCTTACCTGTGTATTGTGCTCTTTGAACAGCTGGATGAGGTGCAGGCATGGAGTATAAGGTGGGTTATGGCGCGCTCTAAATTGGGATGTTATGGATAAGCAGTGTCAGAATGACATGGATGAAAGAGCTTTGAAGGTGCAGCACTGAGAGTAATTTAGATTTAGATGATCAACACAGACTAACTAAGAAAGAAAGACCAGGAGATTAAAAGAAACACAGAGACGGGATGGTATTTGACCAAAGATTTGCTAAGAGGCCATGAAAGAACTTGTCAGAGCAAGGACAATCACCGGGATTGAAGGCTTCCAGGACAAACTTGGTTGTTTGGATCAGTGAGAGCTCCGAACTCTGGTTAAAACAGAGACCCCTACTATTTCTGTGGAGGGCAGTTCAGAGCCCTGTTTCAGTTTGGGGCCTGGCTCACAGAATGGATTAAAATACATGCAGAAGAAGCCCTGGTAAGAGAGGAGAGGAGGACTCCCCTGGCCAGATCATCATGGAGCCATCTTTCTAATAGGTGAGATATTGGCCTCAGAATTAAAGGGAGTATTTATAGATGGATAAATGATATTTGTACTCTAAACCTTGAAGTTAGAATGGTTAAAAGCAATAATCTTTACTTTGTAGAAATAGTGTACAGATGCCAAATTCTAAAGTCAACTAAGTGAAAATATAGACACACACACACACACACACACACACACACATTTTTTCAATAACTCGATGACTACACATCAGTTCAGAATCTTGGACTATAATGGCCTGGACCTGGAATGGGGAATCAATCGGGAGAATCAACAGTAGCAACCTCTTTGGAAGCTGATTGTTCTTTTACTCAGAAATCCATCTGGTAGCGGAAGAAATTTAGATCTGCATGCCTGGCTTGAGTCTCTCATTAATTAGAGTTTAACTGAATTGTTTTTCTTTTCTAGGACTATTTCCTTTCTGAAAATAAGGGCATTGAATGACATGACTGTCTTTTCTAGGGATGAAACAAAACAAATGAGATGGAGACAAAATAAAAAAAAAGCTCACTAAAGCAAAAGAGGTTTATTTGAAAAATATAGGGGGTTTTATAGATCCCAGTAGCCAGGCAGCATAGCTGGATCGCATATAATGTGTGTGCATGTGTGTGTTGTCTCTCATCTCTGCCACTCTGTGCTTCATTTGCACCTTCCCCCTGTAGACTGGTTTTCTCCATTTAGTTGTCAGTGACAATCATTAGTTATTACCTCAGAATTCCCTGTGGCCTTATGGTTTCAATTCACAGGACATTTTGTTCAGTTTTTGTCTATTGATTCCAATACTGAGGAGGGAAAGGATCCGACTGCCTTAGCTTCAATCAGGTTCTCATGAAGATGTGGCCAAACATGACTGGACACAAACATGCCATGATTGAAACCAGGAAGACTCTCCCCAAGAAGGAGGCATGGGCTGGGCATACTTAAACATTCCATGCAGGAACCTTTAAGACTACATTATTTTCTGAACATATATAATTTTTTGACTCTTCAAGACTCTCTATAGTTTTATGCTAAGTTTCTACTGTACCTATAGGTACTTGAGATGTGTTATTCTCTAAACCTTTTTAGTGCATTGTATTTCCCTGATATAGCTATTGTCTCAATGGCTTGTGGATTCCCTTTGTTGATGTCCTGGGTCTAGAGCAGCATTTGTCTGGCACATAATTTGTGTGAATATTGATTGCTGGCCTCCTGAGTCCCTCCCTCACACACAGTCCCTAGAAATACCTGAGCCCCAACATTTCAATTGACCCACACTTCTTGATTTCAAAATACTCAGGTAACTGCGTTCACTACAAACACAACTAAAAAACACACATACCTAGCCAAAAACAGAGGATCATGAACACAGAGAAAAAGCTCATGGAAGAGAGTTAGAGGCTTTTGAATTCTATTCCAATCTCTACCTCTGACCTTCAAAATATTACATTTCCTTTCTCTTTTATCCCATCAGAATGGTCACAAACAAGAGTGTAATTAATACCATTATAGAAGAATCAGAAGGTGATCTGAAAGTTCAGTAGAAAGGCCCCTAAACCAGCTTGGGGTGAAGGGGGTGTCAGGAACAGTAGCCCAGAAGAAGGGGCCAGAAATCATGTACCAATGAACCTTCATTGCTGAAGCTGGAGACAGAAATCCCAGAAACCAGGCATATTATATTTGGCGTGTGTTCCCTCTGCTGGATTTTATAGCACACAAAGTCACCTTCTATCTGTTTTCCCACCTCCCCTGCTCACCCATAGACCTCCCTCACTCCTTGCAAGCTAATTACATCCAATCCTGGTCTAGATAAAGAGGGGCAATTTCCCAATAGCCCAGACTCCCCATAGGCAACTCTGGTGCAAGTTCAGGTTTGCTTTTTGTATTTTACTTGATAAATTCTGACAGCATGTCTGTTCTGTCCTCTCTTCCATAGCCATCAAATAGTGATGGGTGGAGCAGGTGCGTTTCCTGGGGTACAAATAAAATGATGGTCCAAACTCCAAGTCTTTTTCAAGAGCATAATTCCGCTATTATCTGGACAGGAATGTGGAGCTATGTCTTTCATGTTCCATTCAGTTCTGCTGTGACAGAATGATATGCAGGTTCCTGGCAGACCCCCCTGGCAAACCAAGCTGGAGCCCAAAATGCTGGCAAAATCTTCCTTTAAGGCCTCTGCAATTCATCTTGCTCTGGTGGGTCTCAGCCATGGAAAGGATTGTTGTGTCCAAATCAATGCTTGGAAATGCATGGGGCCCTTTGAGAAACCTTGATGAGGAAAGGGGATTGCTGCTGGCATTTAGTGCCAGGAGGCCAGGAGCACATAGCACCATTCCTCACAGTGAAGAATCGCATGGGAGAAAATGCCAATATGCTTTGTAGCTAAACTGTGCTTGATCTCATCAGGCATTCGTAGCAGTGTCCAAGACTCCCTCACCTACACCCCAGATCCTGAATAGGTCCCCGAGCCCTCAGTGAATATATCCTCTAAATTGCTGTCTTTAGTTCACACACTCTATGGGAGAATTAAGAAAAATAGCTATATATCCCTCACACACTTTTCAGTTCACATCCACAATTTTTCATCATAAATGTAAATAGTTGCAGAACATATAATTTACAGCAGATCATAAAAACTAACATTTAAATGTAAAACTGTTATATCACTCTTCTAAATGCATTCAGTGGAATTTAAGTACTAGGGTGATTTTAACACCCGCTGTCATCCATTTTTAAAAGACATGAGCAAGCTCTTTAACAGAAGAAATCTTATTTTGTTACTTTTTCTCTTGAACTTGTATTTCTAATCCACTTCTCCCACAGAATTTTAACCTAATGTAATTTATTTGCAATGCTTAAAAGTCTTTTATTGATCAACCTAGCAAACTTCTCTGAAACAAAATATGTATGAAAATTAGATTATTTAGAAATTTCCATTTCCTGAGACATATAATTCTAAGTGTTATTTTTTTTCTTCTAGGTTGGGTTATCATTATAATTATTATCCATACATTAATCAAAACCACCTTTATATTTTTAACATTAGCAAATTATTACTAGAGATAAAAGCAAAAATTTAGTAGCAATATATCTCAATCAGAAAAAATATTTTTCAGTCAGTGCAATATGCATGGATGAATATTACTAATGGATAGATAGAAGTGGGATTCAACATCCATGTTTTTATTTTTCTATTTGTTTATTAAATGCAAGCATGAAGAAAACTTATTCACATGTATAAGTGGATGGGAATGGGCAGATTTTGTTAGAGCAACTTTCCTGCTATGTTATCTTTTTCTGAACAATATTCTAAAGATCATAGTGACATATTTCATCAACAAATATCTTAATGAAACATCAGCTGTTACTTTGATCAGGTCTCCTTCAATGTCAATGAAAGGAGAAATTAGGCAATCGCATTGCCGGAGGATGCATTATCTTGGCTCTGGCCTTTCACTTTGCAACTTTTCACCAATCTTTTGAGTTGGCCTGAGGGTTTTTCTGCTGGAGTAATGCACCCTAGGGAGGCTAGTGTGGGTGAGAGGTCACCGTTTCTTCTACAGAAAAAGGTGTTTTCTCTTGGAAAGGTAAACTAAGAGAGCTTATTGGATGTCTTCCTTGACCCCAGGAGTTTGTTTAGGCAGCTGTGGTTTGGGGAAAATCTGCAGAAAACTTGTGACATAAACATCTGTGTACCTTAGTGCCTCTTAAAGATTTTCACCACCCAAGTGTATGCAAATCCTAGTTTGAAGTTCACTTTAACATAAATAATTGTAAAATGATCAAGTATCTCTACTCCATCCTCCTGTTTTTTACCCTGTCTAGACCTCTGCCATTTCTCATCTAGATCAGGAGTTTTTGAAATGCATTGTGAGAAATCTCATGTGGGCCACATATGTAATTTTAAATTTTCTAGTAGCCGCATAATAAAAGTAAAAATTAAACAAACAAAAAATGAACAAAAAAACCCAGGCACTATTAATGATATATCATTTATTTATTTCACTATGTGCAAAATATTACCATATATAAAATTAATAGTGATAGATTTTGTTTTCATACATATATGTGTGTGTGTGTATATATATATATATATATATATATATATATATATATATATATATAGTTTAGGACACATCAAAATTCAGACTTTTCACATTTCAAGTGCTTAACAGCACATGTGGCTGTTGGCTGCCATATTTCATAGTGCAGCTCTCTAATGCTATTAGTCATTTATAAACACCTTGCTTGAACTTTTGAATGATTCTTCATTTTTTTCAATACAAACTCCAAACTCCTTAATGAGCATAGCCTATATTTCTTGTTAGTCAGAACCCAGCTTATATCTCTAGTTTCATTGCTCATCACGCCTGCCCCCAGCACCAGAACACCAGAACAATGATAGCCGCTTCTTTTTTTTAATGTTTTTATTGATTTCAGAGAGGAAGGGAGAGAAACATCAATGATGAGAGAATATCATGGATCAGCTGCCTCCTACACGCCCCCCCTCCCCCCACTGGGGACCAAGCCTGAAACCCAGGCATGTGCCCTGACTGGAAATCAAACCCAGGACCCTTCAGTCTGCAGGCCAGTGCTCTATCCACTGAGTCACACCAGCCAGGGCAATAGCCACTTCACTTTCTCGTTTGATGTCCTCTTCACAGATCCTGTCCCACTATTTCCCCTTCACCTTCATTTCCATTCTTAGTGTACTTAGGGCTTAGTAAAAGGAATGTACTCTCCAATGTAGAGGAGGGGTGGCATTTACATTTGCAGAACAAGAGTGGGAGAGCCTGTAAGAGGACACATATGATGTCTTGTTTTACTCTGATATAAGAACTAAATGTGTTTTTTTTCCCCCGGATATGATGTGCATGTGCTTTGGGAGTGGGGGCTGGCTGTGCAATTGTGTGTATTTTTCCTATGAGATCAGAAAGGGGATATGGAATGAAAATGAGAAGGAACAGGAGGGTTACACCTGAATCTATATGAGCAAAGCACCTTGTCAAGCCCAGCTCTCAACACAGTTTGCAGACTGTCTTTTAAAACAAATACTTATGCCAAAAGGATAAGCAGAAAAATGCAAGTTCCTTTGCTATGCTGATTTTGGTGAAGATAAGACATTCCAAACCCCACCCCCATGGCTTTTAAATTTGGTCATGATCAATAGCCCAATATTGGAAATGCATGATAAAGGTGTGTGACAATCTTCCCCAGTCTGGCTAATGATATCATAGAGAGTGTTGTCCAAAATTAAGAGATGTTATCACACTATAAAGAGCCATATTAGAGTCCCAGCTCCTTGGATAATTAAAACACTCATTCCATGACTTCAAACTTTTACAGGAACCCTAAGATTTCAGAAAGCTGTTTTTGCTGCCTGAACTTTCTCCTTTGAGTCTTTTATTCATAGCAGTATAACTTAACATCAAGCTAGTAGTTGTTAAGTTCACCTTTGTTTCCTACCTCATAACACACAGAAGGAAGTAATAAGGTGATCTATAATAATAAAAGTGTAATATGCTAATTAGACCAGACAGCTGAACAACTTTCTGGATGTCATTCTGGACGTCCTTCCTGATGAAGCTGTGGTGGTGGAGGCCGAGGCAGAGGCAGTTAGGGGTGATCAGGCAGGCATTCATAGTGGTTAGGGGTGATCAGGCAGACAGGCATAGTGGTTAGGGGTGATCAGGCAGGCAGGCAGGTGATTGGTTAGGAGTCAGCGGTCCCAGATTGTGAAAGGATGTCCGACTGATGGTTTAGGCCCAATCCATCGGACATCCCCTGAGGGGTCTTGGATTGTGAGAGGGTGCATGCCGGGCTGAGGGACCCCCTCCCCACCATGCATAAATGTCATGCACCAGGCCTCTAGTATACATATATTTGTTGCATTAAATTAAGTTTAACGTAATGATTACATAATATACAGGTGGTTAAAAATTACATATCCCAGGGGGAAAAAAAGAACAGGTACATATTCATTTATTTAAACAAACTATTGAGTCCTTAATATGTGCACAGCCCTATTTGGGATTTAGGGATATAAATTAGTCCACCTCCTTATGCTGAATATTTTAAAATCTAATAAGGGAGATACAGTTCAGTATCTTATAGCAGAGAAACTCATGTATGATTTGTTAAAGAGTAATGTCATTCTGGGATTTAGGAGCTGGAGTCCAGGATCACTGTATTCCCAACAGCCAATGAATGATCACCACAAAGCAGGGGCACAATGAATGCTGAATAAATGGATGATTGGGGTTGTTATGTTTTCCATTTCTTTCTATAATGAACTATAATACCAAATCATAGTTCTTTGGTACCAAAAGGTTCAAGAAAAGGGGAAGGAGGGATAAAGTTAGAAGATTGTCCGCTTATTCTATCAGGCCAGAGATCCAGCAAACCCCCTCCCCCTGAGCTCTCTCATTGCAAACTTTGACTTACATTCACCCTAGCACTATGACAAAAGCCTCCCACCAGAATTATTCCTTAAGAGCCTCTTTGGTTCCAAAATATTTCTGAGAAAACAAACAAACAAACAAACAAAAAAACTCTGTTTCAGTAGGACACTTTAGAGAACATCTACTACACAGGGGCCTAAATGGATCACTGGGCCCCGCTGACTAGCTGGAAGGAACTCAGGCACTAGAGAGATTATGACTTCGTTATTTTAGAAACTCTGCATATAAGTACTTTGCATGCAATTTTGTGTTTGCCTAGATGACCATGGCCACATATGGCAAACAGGGAAGATATAATATTTTGCTATTAAATGCCAAGGTATTTGTTTCCCATCATTATTAATTGTCCCGATATTTGTGCGCAAACAGAAGTTTGTCTCTCTTTCTTAATTGAAATTTTATGATAAACAGACAGAAATGTTAGAAATGACCATATATATATGCACATAGCCGTCTACAGACTTTAAATCATTTATTCATTTAAGAAAGGTGATGGGATTCTCCCTAATTGGAGGGCACTGGGATTGGTGCTGGGGAAAGGGAGCCTGCACCACCTCTAGTTGAGTCACAACTGTGTGTTTATTGTTTGGTTCTTTGCATACAGACAGGACCCTATGAAATCCTCATTATTTGTAGTGGATTTTATGTTGTTATTCACATTTAAAAGTGAGGAGTCAAAGACTCAAAGAGGTTAAATAATTTACCCAAGGTCACAAAGTAAGTGGTAGAGCTAGAATTCAAACTGTTCACCCAACTTAAAAATGTGATTTTTTTTTTTTTTAAATCAAAATACTTGCTATGCCAAAATGGTATACAAAGATAAGCAATATTTCTTGTCTACGTGTTGCTTCCTTTTAAACAAAATCAGTGATTCTGAGCAAGGGGAATTGTGTTCCCCCCAAGCAACTTTTTTCATTTATATGGAGACATTTTCATTATCATGGTTTGGTGTTGTTACTGGCATCTACTCAGTAGAAGCCAGGGATGGTGCTAAACCTCCTACAATGCACAGAGCAATCCCCTACAACAAGGAATGGTCCAAAATGTCAGTCGTGCCAGGTATAAATGACAATAGAAGATACCGCATTAGCTTAGCTAAAGTTCTTCTAGTTGCTAGAAATAAACACAATACCTACTTTAATTTATAAAAAAAAAAATGATGGGATGGGTAGTGAAGTAGCCTGTGTCATTAAAAGAGGACTTAAAGAACTGAAGACTCTGTGTTGTTCAAGGTTCACAGCAACAGGAATTCCTGGACTTTCTTCACTAAAACATGGCAGTAAACAGGCCTCATTCGCTTCTAGAGCATCCAGTCTCTCTCTCTCTCTCTAGGGCAGCGGTTCTCAACCTGTGGGTCGCGACCCCTATGGGGGTCGAACGACTCTTTCACATATATAATTAGCTATTGTTTTTGTGATTAATCACTATGCTTTAATTATGTTCAATTTGTAACAATGAAATTGGGGGTCACCACAACATGAGGAACTGTATTAAAGGGTCGCGGCATTAGGAAGGTTGAGAACCACTGCTCTTGGGGACAAAGAAGTCAGATTAACTCAGTTTTGCTCAGTTCTCTGCACGCTCTGGTGCAGTGTGACCCACCCATTTGTACTGAGACCATTTCCAGAAAAAGCAGCCTCCCCAAGTAGGTCCATCACCAACCTGCATTCATGTCCTTCTGATGTGACTCAGTAAGCAGTGTCACTTGAGGCTATAGATAATACGTGTCATGTGGGTTCATGGTAAGAGATCATATTTAGCTTGGCGGCGCTAAAGATTAAGTATGTAACTTATTTTTTTAAAACCCTTGGTGTTGTTTTAGATTACACCTAGATGATTATTCAAAGCTTCGGTGCAGGTGGGGCTTCAATAGAACTGTAATTGAGCTGCTCTTTAGCTCAGCTCTTTCATAAATTTGTCTTTGCTCATGGTCAAATTGCCTGCAAAACTGTCAACCCAATATTCTCATCCAGTGCCATAAGGCATTATAATTTATAAAAATATCCATCATGTCCTCCTAATCACGTAATGTTAATATCAATTCTATTATTTCACAGTAATCCATTGTAGAGAGTATCATTCAGACAACTGAAGTCATTTGCCTAATTTCACATAGTGAGTAGAGGAGCCAAGACTCATATGCAGGTATGCTGGTTATTCTCCCTCACCAACTTCCCCATCAGTTTTCAGTGCCACCCTATTCTGTGATCTGGAGGTGGGCCCCCTCCTGACATCTGCAAGGGTTCTTTGCTCTCTGGTCTTTGATGGGGTCTGGCTGAAGAGCCAGCCTAGTAAATGGAGAGAGAGGTTAAAGCATTTGTCTCCCGCTCCTCCCTGACACTGAAAACTGGTTTCTGGCAGTAGCGTTACTCTCTGTGACTGCAGCTGTTGGTGAGTGAAATCCTCTTCATGGCTCTGACTCCCACAGGTTTCCAGGCACCCTCTCTCCTCTCTCCTCTCCTTGACCTCTTAGATATAGTCATTAAAAAAATAGCCTTAATGATGCTGTTTTTCCCTGGACACCTTAACATTCTTTATTCTTCTATTTAACCTTGACTATTTGTTTCTTTTTAAAAAAATTATCTTTATTGTTGAACGTATTACAGATGTTTCCTTCCCTTCCTCCCCATTATTCCCCTCTTCTCTGCACCCACCCCCAACCAGGCCTTCACCAAACTCTTGTCTGTGTCCATGAATTATATATAAATATGTATATGTTATTTGATTAATCTCTTCCCACTGCCCCCTTAATCTTGACTATTGCTATGAAGATTGTCTCTTCATCCAATTCTCTTGACTTAAGCCCTTCAGAGTAGAATTCTAGATGCTATATGCTGGTGCTTTGTCTGGTATATTCTGGTCACTCCAAAGCGAAGGGCGAACTGTTCCCCTGCATGGACCACCTCTCCTTGGGATTACAAATGACAGCCCCTCCCAAGTATTCCATGTAAAGTTAGGCTGTAACCACAATTTGGGAACTATAACTTACCATTAATAGGTCCCTGGAATATCATTTCTCAAATTTTATCTGATATCTTTTAGAAATATCAGTGGTCCCTACATGACTTAAAAATATATGTATTTCCATAAAATCCAAATTGTGTTTATCTTGGCTGCTAGGAATCTTGTAGCAAAATTAACAATCAATTACAGTAATTTTATTTGTTTAATTTTAGAGCATTTTTATTATATTCACTATTTTTATTTCCATTTTAGCATGTATTGTATATATTTCATACATTTCATGAGCTTTTTGAGGAAAGATGGCATATATACTATTTATAATAGGAAAACAATTTGTACATGGGGAAAAGTTATGGAATGGACTAGAAAATTTGTTCAACATGAAATTGTGGAGCTTCTTTAAAGTTTAGTTTTCTCATCTGTGAAATGGAATTAATTTCTGCATTACCTCACTTTGTGTAACATCACTTAAATTTGAAGTAGATTCATAAACATATTTTTAATTATAACTTTTATTACATTTTGAATGATGCCAATGAGGGTGACATTGATAATATTCTTATTTTTAACTAGGTAGTGGACAAGATATATTTTGGTAGACAGAGGTTGAACCCTTCAAATAATCCTTATAGGATTGAAAGCTGACTAAGGGAAGCAAAGTAAAAGATGATACCTAGAAACATCCACTAGGGCAGCATGAAGATAGAAATAGAATATTATGGTACTATTATAGTATAGTATGTATAGTATAGTATAGTATAGTATAGTATAGTATAGTATAGTATAGTATAGTATAATGTATAATATATAGTATATATTACTTTGTAGATGCTTCAGAAATGTGTACTGAATTAATAAATGGCTAAATAAGTGATAGGTACTGAGAATTCTCCCAAAAGTGGTGGAAAGCCTTCTGTATTGATATCTCCTAGTTATTACTGTCATATTCAATAATTTTCATGCAATCAGAACTCAGAATTCAAGAGCATAGTAATATGTGGGACTAAAGAGACTTAACTGAGCTTTGTGGATGGCCAGGTTGGAAGAAAGGAGAAGTAGAGGGTAGTTAGCTTGGGATTCAAGCTCAGAATTTCTCCCATACTTATAAGCTTGGCAAGAGCAATGGATATCAGGACAGGATATCATAATGTAGACCAGATAGATACATGTGTGTGAGTGTGTGTGTCTGTATACATGTCTTACTAGTTTTTCTGCTTACCAGCCTGTGACCTTTGGAAGTTATACACCTTCCTAAGAGATATATTTTGTTTTTGTTTTGATGTCTAATCTAAAAATGGAGATAATGATAACGTGTATAGAGTTGCTGTGAGGATTACACAGAAAAAAATGTGTAATTATGTGTAGTAATGATGGTTGTCAATAAGAATATAGTTCTAGGCAAGAGTTGTACAAAGCATAAGTTTGACCTAATGCTAAGTCCCCAGAGTTGCCTCTGATGAAATAACTTCTAATAAAAGAATTAAGGGACAGAGTGGTTGCGATAGAACTGAGACAGCCACAGTGCAGCTTAATCTGGAACCTGAAGGAATGCTGATGGGTTAAGAAGGATGCTGATACTGAGGACTTCCCAGGTAACATCCTCTACTGTTGAAGAGCAGTCAGAAGCTCCTGGAACCAGTTACCAGGAACCTGTTGATGTCTAAAGGTTTTACAGAGAAGAGTGAGCTGACAAGACAGGAGGCTGCCTATGGAAAGCGTGTTTAAGATGCCTAAGGTGACTATTTCTATGGACCCTACTGAGAAAAAGTAATTTAAAATATTTTCAGTATTAAAATAAACATGTCTATATTGTGGAATATACTGCAAATTTTTGAATATATATCTAAACAATACCCAAAATCAAAGCTAGTTTGCCTCTTTTGAGCTGTGGGCCCAGACCCTCTGCATAGATTTCTATGTCCTTGAAACATGGGGATGCTTTTAAGGACATGTTCAAGGATATAGGTTCTCTTGACTTTGGGATTAAGTATATTCACAAAGTAGATGATCTTAAACACATCACTTAACCACTGTGAACCTATCTGTTAAAAAGGAATGAGAATGTTCAACACGAGTATTGTGAGGATTAAAGACTATGACTTTGGATAGCTCCATGTACCTGGTCCGTAGTAGGTGCCAAATTAATGTCAATTCCTTCCTTCTCCTTCCCACCTCTTTGTACATTGTTATAAAACCAACTGGAAACCAGTGATAGTTCCCCTGTGTGTTTCTTTCTCAGCAGCAAATACTTGATTCAACTTTACTGTGTTCCACAGCTCGGCATGCGAGCCCTGGGTGCAACAAAAAAAAATTATGAAACGCAATCTGTCTCTTTAATAAAAGCAGGGAAATTACAAACATAAAATTCATTCATAAAATACAGAAATAATTAGTTCACTGCACTATTCACAATATCCTTTTTCTAACATGCCTTAAGCCAGGATATTCCACTGAAACTCATGACATTTATTGATCTAACTTATAACTTTTTGTTGTTTGCTAGAGCAGTAGATGATCAAGACTAGGCAATATTGTCTCGGGAAATCAGGATTATCTAATAGAAATATAAAGTCCATTTATTCTCCACATGTTATAGTTAAGTGCCCCCCCCCCCCCTTTTTCAAATTCAAACCTCGGTACTGCAGAAATTATCAAGTCAGCATTTATAAATGTGTGCAGTAAATGGATGGAGTGAATACTACCTTGTTACTTTATTTAAAAAAATCTAAATGAACATGGGAAGAGGTGAATTGAGGGTAGTTAAATGAATGTGCTGCTTCACCTAGTTAAGGAGTTCATTAATCCCAGCAGTGTTATCCATTAAAAAACGTAAGAAAGAAAAGAGAGTGCAGTACACTGGAAAGAATTAGACACACCTGGGTTTCAATCCCATCTCCACCATGTAAATTTTGCTTAAGTGCACAATTCAGTTTCCTTGTTTAAGAAGGTGGCATAACAATCCTCACCTTATGGGGCTGTTATTAAGACAGCACAACAGATGCTTGCAAAGTACCAAGAAAGCGTAGTGCTCACACATGGAATGTGTTTCATAAATGCTGCTTCCCTTTCTTTTGACATTTTAATAATGGATGATAGACCATTTATTCATTGTCCAACTTTTTGAAGGCCTTAAGATTCTTCTCTCCTGTGATTGCCCCACCACCCATCCCCCAATAAAAGCATGTGCAGCAAATCATTACATAAAGACTTTTGCTGGTAGAAGTTTATATATGTGTATGTATATGTACATGCACATAATTGTTTAAAGGTTGTTGAATGCTGAAGAGAGAAGATGAGGAAGATGAAAATATTAGTGATATGAATGAGAAGTAAGGTTTCAAGATGTGGAGATGCAGTAGAGTGGATGGGGTTGGCTCTGGCTGCTCTGAGAGCTGAGCGATGCAGGTATAGTCAGGTGGGCTGGGCAGGTGAGGGCAAATCCTGTTCCCTAGTCTGACTAAGGAGGCACTTTACTGCACTGAGTCTCAGTCAATCCCCTGGGAACTGAATAGACACCCTGATAGTCCCACCTGTCTGTATCATTATGTAAAATATACCTTCATTAACTGTCAAAGCCTCATGTTTTAGCATATAAAAGACTTTCTTAAACTGTTTTTCTGCTCCTTTTTGTCCCTAGACTAGTGAAATTTCTAAATGTGGTCTTTCATTAAGAATCTGCTATTATATACAAGTACCCAGGCCTCAATAAAGGCTTGTGGAATAAATTATATTTGCTTGATTCCTTTAGTATTTTATATAATGTTCCTTATTGAGAATGTCAGAGTTTAGGCTTTTAGTATCTTACCAGCCTATAAAATATATGATACTATTGTCATCACCAGGAATACTCACAATTTGGAACTGAGGATAGTCTGTGCCCAGGCACTTATCACCAAAGGGGAGGCAGACAAGAGTGATGAACTGATAATATTCAGGGGAAAGGTCAGAACACTTTGAAATATGCCTCTCTTGTTTCTTTCACTCTTCATTTTCTTTTCTTTAAACCTCATTTTGTATAGTAGAATAAAAAAGTGTTAATATAGGATGTTATGGATACATCCTTTTTAAAATAAAAGAAAAGAGAGTCTTTATGCCTCTCTCTCCTTTCTGAATAAAATGAATGGCATACAAATAAAAAAGTGTTGGTGAGGAATGTTTAAAAAGCATGACTCAAAACTGGAGCTTTCAGAAGACAACGGTATAGGAAAGGAAACAGTATAAACTAGCTAAGATTCTAACGAAGATGATCTGCCTTTAATCTGTGGGCCCACCTGAAGCTGGAGACTAGAGAAACCAAGCAGGAGCCCAGCTGCAGCCAGCAGTTATCAGGATCTCACATGTGTAGCAGCAGAGGTGCTATTTGAATTGCAAATTAAACATTCCCTATAGTTTTGCTGATTCCTTTAACTGTATCAGTGGCTTGAGTTGTCTGTCTTTTCATTTTCCACAGGGTCTATAGCCAAACCTGCTTTAAATGACTTAAAAGGGAAGTCTTTTTTAAGTCTTTTCCTACGACAAAATGGAAAAATGAAAGCTGAGGTTGGTGGTCTAACAATAACTACAGCACTTTTAATTTTAAACAATGACAGAGTTCGCAAGAAGCAGCATGCAGAATTCTGGACTTTGGAGTTTCACAGATCTAGAGTTAAATCCTGTGTGACCTTCAAGAAGCAATACTATTTCTTTTACATAAAATAGAAATAAAAATCGTATCTATCTAATAAGGTTGATCATTAAATATGATAATATATACACATCGCTTGGTACCCAACAGGTTATAACTATTAGCATGCTTTGCCTAATTTTTACATTTTATGAAAATCTGAATTACAGATGAGGAAACTCAGACACATACCTTGAGTTATAAAGCTAATAAGAAGTTGAATCAGAATGTGAATTTCAGATTTTTGCTTCATCTCCTCATTTTTTCTTAACCATCAAAAATTGACTCACTCTAATGCAGTTTCCCTACCCTGCCAAGGATCATCAATAATCACTTTTAGTGACTTTTATGCTAGAAGAGCAAATTTGACTTCACTTTTTGGGAATTAAGAGTACATTCAAAGATATATTTTAAACCCAGTAAAAACTAGGCATAGTGTTAAAATCAAAACCTTTAACCCTATAAAATGTTGGGGTTGTATTATGGTGAAGTTATTGGAATGACCAGATTTTGGTAGCTACTGAGAATGTGAGTGAATGGACAATCCACTTATGTCTGGATTTTCATTATGTATGATACAATAAAAGATTTTACTATAATTAATCACTTAATTTGGATAAAAAAAATAAAAGATACTATATGTTAGGGTCACCGAAGGAGGAACACATTAGGCCAAAAGGAGTAAAGAACTGAAGTTGTTAGGTCATCTGGAAAACCAGATGGCTTGAGCCCCCAAATGGTGCTAGCACCCAGGGACTGGGAGTCAGAGGTTTTCAAGGACCCTAGGTGGGCTTTTTCTGGGCAGAGAATTCTCTGGGCCAGTCCCGAGGGGAAAGATAATGGTCTTAGCAAGTGGAATGTGGTCTAAGCAAAAGGGAATGTTGGTTGTGAAGTGCTCTAAAAGTCAGTTCCCAGGGGAGGGGGTATGGATTTGACTATTTGATCAGAGCTAACACTATGGATGAGGTCTAACTCTGAGAGTAATGATAATAGGAACTATGCAGGAAAAATGCTGCCCTATTTCTTGATAAACACTGGTTTGCCACATGGCCTCATTCCTGGGATACACAAGGCTACACTCCTGAGCACCCCAGATGGCTATGTGACATCTGGTGGGTAGTATGTGGGTAAAATCACTTCAAAAAACTTCCAGATCAGTTCTTAGAAAATCCCATACAAATACATTTTTGAATTATCTTAATTGTTGAAAGTATTAAAAATGCCCCTCCTCTCTCCCCATTGTCCAACACAAATCTTGATCCCTCTTTCTACTCTGTGGTGACTTTGGGAGGCACCATAGAACAAGAGCAGCCAGATGCTTGAGTCACTACTCAAAGAAGTGCTGAAGAGGAGCCTCCAAACTCACAGCAATTGAACTGAGACTGAGCTCAGCCTCTGAGATTTCAGAGGTAATGTTTCCATAGCATAGCCCTCGCCATCCTGGCTAACACAGCATCTTGATTTAAGCACTGACTTTGTACCAGGTGCTACATTGAGGACTCTATGTATCTAACTGAATCTTCAAAACAGATGTATAAAATAGGTATTCGTGTTAGAGTCATTTTTCATATAAGGAAAAATGAAATTGAGAGCAGTTAAGTAATATGCCTATGTTCCAAGGAACTGGACTAGGATTTGAATTCATATCTGTGTGTCTCTAGAGCTGGCCAGTTTGATAACGAGGCAATTTTTGCACGTATTAGGCAAATAAAATATTTTTTTTTGTAAATAAGAAGAAATCTCAGTAGGCTAGGCTGCTGATCATAAGGGCTTGGGCTGTGAGGTGCCTCTGAGGAGAAGGAAGGACATGGGCACAGAGCAGAGCGTGGCTGCTCAGGCTTCCAGGATGGATTCCAGTATCTATCTATCTATCATCTATCTATCTATCTATCTATCTATCTATCTATCTATCTATCTATCTATCATCTATCTATCATCTATCTATCTATCTATCTATCTATCTATCTATCTATCTATATCTATCTATCTATCATCTATCTATCATCTATCTATCTATCTATCTATCTATCTATCTATCTATCTATCTATATAGATCTATCTATATAGATAGATAGATAGATAGATGAAAGATAGATGATAGATAGATAGATAGATATGCAGGGGGCTGTTTTCATAGAACATGCTGTGGTCAATGATGTGGGAAAAAATTGCTTTTTATCAATTGATGAACATAGGAGGGGGGAGAATTTCTTGAACTAAGTAATCAGAGGAGATAAGAATCAAACTTTTAAAATAATGCCCTGCGTGTCTTCTTTTACATTTTCAATTAATATGAAAGTTTATCTTTGTTCCGCAGGAATAATAGAACACATTCATTCCTTTGTCATCACTGTCTCACATTTCAGGTGACTGCTGCCACATAATGGCAAAAATTCTTTGTGACTGTGGGAGTTGCCTGGTGAGACATTTTCTAAATCAGGATAACTAAGAAAACACAAAACATAAATTAGCTTTACGTTTTTAGAACTGTTTGTTTTCTTTTTAGTTGGAGTAATGACTTTTTATTGGTGTGAATGTTAGAGGGAGGTAAACATAGGGTATGAATCATACTTTCATATTGAAAGCAAATGCTATATTTGACAAAGGAGGCAAGAGCATACAATGGAGTCAAGACAGCCTCTTCAATAAATGGTGTTGGGAACATTGGACAGATACATGCAAAAAAATGAAACTTGACCACCAACTTACATTACACACAAAAATAAACTGAAAATGGATAAAGGACTTAAATGTAAGAGGGGAAACCATAACAATTTTAGAAGAATCCATAGGCAGAAAAATATCAGAGATATCTCATAGCTATATGTTTACCGACACATCTCCTAGGAAAACAGGATATAAGGAGAAAATAAACAAAGGGGACTACATCAAAATGAAAAGCTTCTGTGCAGCAAAAAAAACAGCCATAAGCAAAACAACAAGAGAGCCCACTTAATGGGAGAACATATTTGTCAATGTTATATCTGATAAGTGTTTAAACTCCAAAATTTATAGGGAACTCATATAACAACAAAAGTAAGATAAACAATTCAATGAAAAAAATGAGCAAAGGATCTAAATAGACACTTCTTGAAAGAGGACATACAGAGGCCAAGAGACATGAAAAAAATGCTCAAAATCACTAAACATTCCAGAGATGCAAATCAAAATGACAATGAGATACCATCTCACACCTGTCAGAATGGCTATCATCAACAAATCAACAAATGACAATGCTGTCAAGAATGTGGATAAAAAGGAACCCTCATGCACTGCTGGTGGGAATGCAGACTGGTGCAGCCACTGTGGAGGACAGTATGGAGTTTCCTCAAAAAACTACAAATGGAACTCCCATTTGACCCAGTGATCCCACTTCTAGGACTATATCACAAGAAACCAGGAACACCAGTCAGAAAGGATATATGTACCCCTATGTTCACAGCAGCACAATTTACAATAGCTAAGATTTGGAAACAACCTAAGTGCCCATCAGCAGATGAGTGGATTAAAAAACTGTGGTACATCTACACAATGGAATACTATGCTGCTATAAAAAAGATGGAACTTTTACCATTTACAATAGCATAGATGGGCCTTGAGAGCATTATGTTAAGCAAAATAAGCCAGTTGGAGAAAGATAAGTATCACATGATCTCACTCAATTGTGGAATATAATGAAAACATAAACTGATGAACAAAAATAGATCCAGAGACATAAAATCATTGAACAGACTGCCAAACTTCAGAGGAAAGGCAGGGGAGGATTAAGAGTCAACTCAAGAACTTGTATGCATATAAGCATAACCAATGATCACAGACAATGTGGGGGTGTAGGCTGAGACTGGGGAGTGGGGGCAGGCTGGGAAACAATGGGGGGAAGGGGACATATTTCAACAATAAATAATTAAATAACAAAACAAAAAGGAAAACAAATGTTATATAATCCTATATAATAAAAGCCTAATATGCTAAGTGTCTAGTCATCTTGTTATCCATTCAACTAATCAAAGTGTAATATGCTAATGGTATGCTAAGGCTGCTCACCTGATCGCTATGACATGCACTAACCACCAGGGGGCAGACAGTCAACCAGTTGATCAGTGGCTGTGATGTGCACTAACCACCAGGGGGCTGACACTTCGACCAGTAGGTTAGCTTGCTGCTGGGGTCCAACCAATCGGCACTGAGCAAGACGGGCCAGGCATACCCTGGAGCCCTCCCGTGGTCTCTCACTGGCTGGCCAACCTCCCACATCCCTCCCCGGCCTTGATTGTGCACTGGTGGGGAACCTTGGCCTTGCCTGTACCCTTTCACAATCCAGGACCCCTCAGGGGATGTCAGAGAGCTGGTTTCAGCTTAATCCCACAGGTCAGGCTGAGGGACCCCACTGGTGCACAAATTCGTGCACTGGGCCTCTAGTGCATATATAAATACATATAAATATGTATGTGTATATACACATATACCCATACACATACATACATACATACATACATACATACATACATATATGTGTGTCTGTGCCAGTGTAATGACTGCATTATCTCTAATGTGAGGAAAGAGTTTAAAAGGCTTTCAGGAACAGATGTGGCTTACAATCTAGAAGCATAGCTGCATAGCTTAGTGCACTGATGAGAAGCTCTAAGAGGCATCAATGGCATCGGACACTGCTTGAGTAAATAATTTTACTAATTTCACAATAAATAGTTCTTTGAGCATTTACTAATTACTATAGCTTGATATATTACAGCAAGATTTAAAAAATATTAACATTAAATGCATGGCTTATCTTCTCTGATAATGCTAACCTTCAATTCCCATTCAATTTTGTTAGAAATAAACAAACATATATTAACTGCCTTCCATATGCCTGAGCATTCTGCCGTTAGGGAAATTCAAAACTAAATTATACAGCACTCCTGCCCAAACGAATTTACAAGCTAGTGGGAAAACTAGCTATACCATCAGTGTGTTTGATCTGCTTCTGTTTTCCCTCCTTCTGTTTAGTGGGGAAATGTTAGCTTCTCACCATGGAGCCTTGTGTGATGCCTTGTACCCTGTATCCCAGCAATTTACCATCAGGGACCTCTTCATATTAGCTTCCAAGCCTCTGAAGAATAGGGACTCAACTGTGTCTGGCTTTTAACACCTCTAAAAGAAAGTGCTAATTCACTTCCTTAAGGTTGCTAATTAGATGTAAAATACTCTGTTTTTATTATAAGGGAGAGCTGGCTCACTGCATATTTCAAGACATATTTTAAGCAGTCTATCTGTATAGTCATTGTTGTTGCATCTTTAATCTTCCAGATCAGAAATGTAAAGGTTGAAGAAGGTGCATGTGACTTCCTTGTGGTTCAGGGTTAAGCTCTGAGTTAGGGAGAACAGTGGATTTGGGCTCAGAGCTTTCCCAGTCCTGGCAGGGTGCAGAGGACTTATGCCTGCTTTCTTTTTTGGGGGTTAAATCACAAGTAAGCTTCAGTTTTAAATTGCAAAATATATAGACAACAATAAACAATAACTATTAACATTCTTGATATCATTTATTATTTATATGTCACAGAGACTAATTTTGTTTGCTCCCAGAAATACTTAAATCTTGTCGCAGTATTTTTCTGAATTATTTAAAATTACCTATCAGACATAAATTCCATATTGATAAATTCAAACTATACTTGAGCTTATAGGTAAAATAGGGAGCAACTTAAATTTTAAATGTACTACCTTGTAGAATATCGTAACTAACATCACTCTGACTTTAAATAGTTGAAATAACTTTTTTCGCAGAAAATTTAATACTAATTAATATTTTAAAGATTACATATATAATGCATTAGTTGTTTTCTGATATATATTTTTGCCATTTAACTATCCTTTAAAAATTCATTTAATGGAGCCTTAACTGTTAGCTCAGTTGGTTAGAATGTTGACCTGATATGCCAAGGTTGAGGGTTCAATTCAAGTCAGGGCACATATGAGAATCAACTAATGAGTGCATAAATAAGTGGAACAAAAAATCTCTCTCACTCTTTCAAATCAATAAAAGAAATAAATACAATTTAATTCATCGGTGTTTTTTGTTTTGTTTTTTACATTCTGGTTTTTAAAACATTTAAGATAACATTTGTAAACAGAAACATACAGGATGTGGTATACCTTACCCTAAGTTAGAACATCTTGAAGTGTGGTTTTGAGACCCCTGGGGGTCCCTGGGACCTTCTCAGAAACTTTATGAAGTGAAGACTATTTTCATAATAGTATTAAATACTAAGAAACAGTACTAGCACTCAAAAAAATTCATTTGCATTTAAACTGTGCTGGCATTTGTACTGATGGTACAGAATCAATGGTGCTTAAAATCGATGCCTGCAGCATGAAGCAAGGCAGCACAGCACAAAACTGCATGGCTTTCATATATTCTTCAGCACCACTTTTTGTTAGTTTGTTTTTTAAAGCCAATTTCACTTAAAAATATCCTTAATGAAGTAGTAAAAACTATTCCGTATTTTTCCGTGTATAAGATGCTATTTTTTTTTTTCTAAAATCCTTACACTGAAAATTGAGGGGTAGGGCATCTTATTCACAGAAGTCAGCCGAGGAGGGAGCTGCACAGGTGTGTAGCTGCCCATACCTTGTCAAACAGGCTTCTTCCAATCACAAGCTTTATTGTTACTGACATCAGCTGATGCCATAATTGAATGTGGAGGTAGAGGTGGAGGTGGAGGTGGAGAGTGCACAGATGCAACAGGGACCAGAGCATTGTGAGCCCATAAAGATGTCAAAAAATAAAAAGAGCCCTAACCGGTTTGGCTCAGTGGATAGAGCGTCGGCCTGCGGACTGAAGGGTAGGGTCCCAGGTTCGATTCCGGTCAAGGGCATGTACCTTGGTTGCGGGTATATCCCCAGTGGGGGGTGTGCAGGAGGCAGCTGATTGATGTTTCTGACTCTCTATCCCTCTCCCTTCCTCTCTGTAAAAAATCAATAAAATATATTTAAAAAATAAATAAATAAAATAAAAAGATTTTGAATACTGGTAAGTGATTTGTCTTACTCTGCAAAAATCAAACTGAAGGAATCAGCTTCAAAGCATGGAAATAGGGCTGCAGAGAGACAATTTGGACCTCCTCCCACTGAGTGAATGATCAGACAGTGGAGAAAACAGGAAGAACAACTCCTTAAGATGCCAAAAAAGAAGGCCATAGGAGGAAAACCAGCAAAATGGGCAAACCTGGAGCAGAGGCTTAAGACTTGGATTATAGAGCAGCACCTGAGTGGCTTATGTGTGTCAACCACGCTTATTCAATGTCAGGCAAGAATGTTTGCAAGGGAAATGAATATTGTTAATTTTACAGGAAAGGCAAAATGATGATTCAATTTCATGAGGAGAGAAAGATTGGCCATGAGAACACGAAAAAAGGTAGCTCAGAAAATGCCACTAGTATATGAGGATGATCTCACATATATAGACAGTGACTCAGAAGACAGCGTTGACACAATAGAAGTTAAAGAAATTGATATGTGTGGAACTCATAGTGATGAAGAAGAGAACAGTGATGCAACAGAGGCTGAATAAAGTGATTCATAATATCATAGTACTGGTATGTAAACATTACCTGTGGTAATTACTAAATAAAAATGTGATCTTTTTTATGTTTAAAATATTGATTTCTTAATTTTAGGTTGGAAAAGTGGGGGGCATGTCATACATGGGGGTGTTTTATACATGGAAAAATACAGTAATTTTATTAAATCCTGAACCTACAGGACACATATGTTTATAATTCTGTGTGATAAAATGGGTACTCAAATAAAGCCATTTTGTTGCATATCAAAGTATGATGCTTGAGTCAGTAACAAAAGCACTGGTGTGATTGTTTCAGTTATGAGCCAAACTAGCCACTTATTCAAGAGACATAATTTTTACTGGAAAGAGCAATTGACAAACAAAATTATAGTTGTTTAGTCTTGGTTATTTGGTAGACATCTCTTGAAAATGAAGGAAGTGAAACTATTACTTAAGGAAAACAACTGACAATATTTATTGCCAAGGATAAAATTCAAGCTTCCAAGTAAAAGTTAGAATTTGGGAAACATATACTCACTACTATAAACTTGACAAATTCCCAATACTAAATGGATTTTCTGTTGAGATCAGGATGATACTAGCAAATCCATTTTTTTTTTTTTGCATTGTGTAATGAGATGTGTCAACATTGGAAGATTTGCATAACTCAATGAATCAATATTTTTAAATGCCTAGTTCATAATATAAAATACACAGGTTAAAAATTCATCAAAGTGCAAAATAGACGAGTAGATTTTAATGTAACAGAAAGTTAATTGATATGCTTTTAGATGCCACACTGTAAATAACCTTCAAAAAATGAAATACAACAACTCTACTTGTCAAGTTTTGGTACAGTATCAATTGTGTTAAAAAGCTATTAAAATATTCTCCAATTTTCCAACTACATATATTTGTGAAGCTGGGTTTTCTTCATATAGTTCAATGAAAACAGCATATCAAAACAGATTGAATGCAGAAGCAGATATGAGAACTCAAATATCTTATACCGTCAGACATTTAAAAAAATAGAGATACAAAAACGTTCAACAAAGCCACTCTATTCCATTTTGGTGGGTTTTTTTTGTTTGTTTGTTTTTGGTTTCATAAAACATAGTTGTTTCACAAAATTGCATTATTCATGTTGACATAATAGGCTTATTATTATTTTAAAGTGTATTAACAAATTATTTTAAAATTCTAAATTTTAATTTCTAACAAAGTCAATATTGATAGATACAGGCCACATAAACATAAGGTTTCTGGAGGCCTCCATAATTTGTAAAGAGTAAAAGCATCCTGAGACCACAATGTTTGAGAACTGCTGCTCTACAGAACTTAACAAAAAATTCAGACAAGGGATGAAGCCTACATGTAATAGCTCTGCTATGTTCTGACTGAATGACTCTGGCTGACTTAGTATGCCTCAATTTCCTTATCAATAAAATGGGTGTAAATACACTAAATATTCATAAGGTCATTTTGCCACCTAAAGTTTATCAGCATATAGTAAGTGTAGCTATATTTTTATGGGCAATGACAGGAATAACAAAAACATAGACCCAGATTAATTACACTGAAGGAAATTGCTAATATTGTCTATTTAAATTATTCTGACCACAATGATGATTGCATCCAAACCTAGATATGTGAAAAGTCTCTAGTGTGCATTTTACATAATATATTTCCTCCTTTCGTTTCCAAACTCAACTCAGTCTTAAGAAATAACTTCTTCCTGGAGTCTTTACTTTAATGGCCAACAGTGAATCTCTTCTCTCCTCTAGATATTATCTACTTGGATTTCTGCCTATTAACCCAGAGATAGAGTTTACTTTCCTTACTGGCAAGGACAATGTGTCCCACACATTGTATTCCAACAATTTTTATCACAGTGTCTTAGTCCATTTAGGCTGCTATAACAAAAACACCTTACTTTGAGTGGCTAAAACAACAGAAATTTATTTCTCACATTTCTAGAAGGAATAAAGCAAATTATGTGTGTGGTGAAAACCTACTTCCTGATTTAAGAATGGGACCTTCTCACTGTGTTTGCACATGACAGACTAGGGAGCTTTCTGAGGTCTATTCTTAAGAGCACTAATCTCATTGATGTGGACTCCGCCCTCACAGCCTCACGTTTTCTGAAAGACCTCACTTCCAAATACCATTACTTTGGGGATTAGATTTCAACACATGAATTTTGAGGAGACACAAACATTCAGTCTCTAGTACATGGTGTAGGTACTCAGTATCTCTGGGATTGGATTGAAATAGTCGATGAAATATTTCAACAGAGCTATGATTGGTTAAAGGGACTCTGACCAAAACTATAGAAATATAAAGGAGATTTGCACTATTTTCTTTTCCTTCCTTTTTCTCATCTATCCATTTAACAACCTGCCCATCCATCTCACACGTTCAATATCTCTGTCATCTATATCTATCTATATCTATATCTATATCTATATCATCTATATCTATATCTATATCTATATCTATATCTATATCTATATCTATATCTATATCCATATCCATATCCATATCCATATCTATATCTATATATCTATATCTATATCATCTATCTACATCTACATCTATGTCTATGTCTATATATACCAACTTTTTTTAATACCAAGATGCTAGTGATTATAAAATGTACCACCAATTTCCATCTTAGAGGAGAGGGAAAGGGAAAAACATGGAATGTAAAATAAATATGATTCAAATAAAATGAACCAATAGTAGTATCCATTTATATAAATAACTATAAGCAATACTTTTCTTTACTATGACTATCAAAGTTTCAGTCTATACCTGCTTTACATTGTGCCTAAAAGGTTTTATTCATTAATCACTTTTGGCCATCAACTAGTGCTTATGATATCACAGTGACAACTATCTGCCACCCATATACTTTGCTTGTCATCCAGACCATTTTGTCATATTTCAGACTGATATAATAATTTTGTGCCAAATAAAAAATACATGGGTCTTTCCACATTTGGATGAATTTGGCATTTTGAAATTTTTGTAACTGGATTACATATTATGGGAGTTGAATCAGCTTCGTTTGCAAGTCAGCCAAGGCTTTTGACAGGTAGATGCTCTGTCCCTAAGTGGTAGTCCTTCATCATGCATAAGTTGGTCACACTAATCTTTCCTAGGGTTGAAAGTACCATTATCTATTCCCAGAAATTTGACAGTTTCTACTGACTCTAATTGCAATGCCTGCTGAATGATAGACAGTCTTTGACATATACAGTAACTTTTCATTTTAGTGGAACTTCATAGTACTATGTAATCTTTTTCAAAGATATTTTAAATGACAATTAGGTATTCAAATTTAAGTCAGAATTTAACTCGGTGCAATGTTAACAATCAAAGTAGTTCAACTCAGGTAACAATAGTATGAATGTAGCTAACTGGTATGCGCACAGGCAACGATAAGCATGTTGCCACACACTCCTCTGCCTTACAGCTACATTTCCATCTTTACAAAAATTATAAAGCATATCCCAATTTCAGTTACCTTAAAATGTGAAAATATGATTCAATAAACCTAGAAATTATGGTGTGTATGATATCATACATATGTATGCATATACCCACATGGCATATATACTGCCTAAAAAGCCTATATACCTTAAACCATATGTAGAATATATTTAATTGGGACCTATGAGTTTGACGATTCTGGCTAAACTGATTTAGCAGGAATTGTTTTCTAATATTTTTATTGACTTTTAGACATGGAGAGAAAGGGAGAGAGAGATGGAGAAAAACGTGAATAGGAGAGTGTAACATCAATTGGCTGTTTCCTGCATGCCCCCCACCCAATATCAAGCCCACAACCCAGGCATGTCCCTGACCAGGAAATGAACTGACAACCTTTGGGTGCACAGGATGACACCCAACCAACTGAGCTACACCAGTCAGAGAGACTTAGCAGGAATTTTTTACTAAAATTGGGTGATGTAAAGATGGACATAAAATCTAAATGTTGAGGTCTAGTTGGGAAGAGGAATCAAAAGAGCCTGACTTCAGTTTGCTCAAGGGGAGAGTCTTTGTCAGCTTCCAGTCAGGGGAAAACAAAGATGGTTAAATTACACTGAAGGGTAAAGCCCGACAAGTTTTCAATTGGGAGTCAGCCCCCACAGAGGTATAGGAAATGGAAAGAAAAGTAAGATTTAGGTGGAAAGAATGAAGGAAGACCATAAAAGATTGAAGCTTGGGAAGAAACTGGTAGAGGCAGATGTGCACAAGTGACTTTATAAACAGGAACATCTAGTGTTCCATTTTAAGTTGTGTGTTGCGATGCATTCTAACCACCATTGTTTCCTGTGGTTAGCCCCTCACCATTTGAGAGCACTGCTTTGAGAAAATTAAGAAAACGTTATTTTTGTCCTTGTTTGCGTCAGTAAAAACACTGACTGGAGAGAGATGAATCCTATTTAGAAGGAACAGCTAAGAGAGCCAGGGATCTCAACAGAAGCATACCTATGAAGGAAGGGGTCACTAGAAAAACATGAGCTTCCTGAGGAGAATGAGGCCAGTGGCATAGCGAAGTTTGCCTTCTGGAGATGAAGCTTCAAGAATTTTTTTTAAATGCCGAAACCGGTTTGGCTCAGTGGATAGAGCGTCGGCCTGCAGACTGAAAGGTCTCAGGTTCAGTTCCGGTCAAGGGCATGTACCTGGGTTGCGGGCACATCCCCAGTAGGAGATGTGCAGGAGGCAGCTGATCGATGTTTCTCTCTCATCGATGTTTCTAACTATCTCTCTCCCTTCCTCTCTGTAAAAAATCAATAAAATATATTGAAAAAATAAAAATAAAAATGTTTAAAAAATAATTTTTTTAAAGATTTTACTTGATGTATAACGTATGCACAGTCAAGTGCCCACTTCATCAGTATACAATTTGATGAACTTTTACATATGTACCTACCCCTGCAGCTATCACTCAGATCAGGGTAGAGAACATTTTTAGCAACTGCAAGGCTCCTTTTTACCATCTCCCAATCAGAATCATATCGGAGGTGCCCACTGTTAGGATTTCTATCACTGAAGATAGGTTTTGAAAGGCATTATTTTTATTTTAGAAGTACATTTATTTAAATCTAGTGGAACAAGTTACCCCAGCAAGATGCAGGATTTTAGGACATGCATGCTCTTGTCATCTGTGATCCACTATAATAGCTTTGCCTCTATGGAGCATTTACATCTGGTTCATCATTTGCCAAGCACTTTAGCTAATAAGATAAAGGAAGATAGATTAATATAGATATTTATGGAGTTTTAGTTGAGGAGATTGAGACACAGATATATCACATAAAAGCCTCATGGCGCTACAACTGGTAAGTGATGGAGTCAGGATTTAAATCTAGGCAATTTTATTTGATCCAGAGAATTTATCTAATACTGTCTCCCACAAATTCTCTGATCTAACTCTTGCAGTTTTCAAATTTTAATTATTAATATAGTTTAGAAAGAACATTGTAGTCTATAGACCAGGATTTCAGCCATGGCTCTCATATTCTCAGCACAGCACCCCAGGCCAAGGGCAATCTTACATCTCTACCTTTGGCAGAAGAGTCGGGATTTACATACAGTTACCTCTGGTCCAGAAAATCATGAGTTTCTTGTAGAGAAAATGGGGCTGTATTTGGTGAGAGGTTCTCAGAAAGGATAGAATATTTTACCACTATAGGACAGTCTATCACTATGACATTCTACCAACTGGTTCACTTACAAGTTTTGCTACACAATAGACACAAAAAAATCAAATCAAAGGAAGTATACATGTACTACTAAAGTATTCATAAATTTATCCTGCTTCAGAGATGATTATCCAGAACCTGTAAAAATGCAAGGTGAGAAGCACTGCTTATTCTCATGTCATTTTTACACATTTGAAGTCCAAATGGTGTAACAGTGGAGTGCACTTTTGTGTCTGGAAGTGCTATTATTTTGCAAGGCTGTGTTCAGGAAACTGCATTGATTATACTAGGGCTGTGTTGTCTTTCACTTGTCTCCAATCCTATGGATTATCCAGTTTCACAACCTGAATAATGTTGTCACTACCCACTCTATTCTTTTGCTTCTGTTATTTCAAGATCAATAGCAAGGTAGAAGGGGCCAGGAAAGCAATCCAAGACAAGGGAGTAGTGTGCAAAAGACATTATGGCAGGAAGATGCACTGATATCAGAAGACTCCAAAGGCCATGTCAGACAACAGAGGTCAAGGTTTGAGCCATCAATGGCATCAGTACAAGCAGTACATATGCCCTTGTAAAAATTGTAGTCTCTATCCAATGTGTAATGGAAAATCATTTAAATGTTTAATCACATTTAATGTAAGCAACTCTGTGTTTCAAAAAGATCAAAGAACAGCTAAAAACACTTAAAGGAAACCAAAGCTTAAGGATTTACACTACTAAATATGGGACCTACTATAAGCTAGAGTATTTTAAGAGAGAGTGATATTATTGCAAGGATAGGCATCATAGATCAATAAAACAGAATAGAAAGCAAAACCTGATCCACACTTTTAAAATAATTTTATTTATGAAAGAAATGACATCATAGTACAGTAGAATAAGGATGATATTTTAAATAGTGCTGCAAATTTTATATACATATGGGAAAAAATCATAACCCCTTACCTGTCAACCTTCTCACCACATAGATTGCAACTCTAGATTAATTCAATATTAAAATGTGAATGTTAAACCAATAAAAACAAACAAACAAAAAATGGTCGCCAGAGAAAAGAAAACACAGAGAAAAGAATTTTCCTTAACTTGGGGTAGTCAAAACATTTTTTAACAGAGCATAAAAAATACTAACTCTAAGAAAAGTATTGACAACTTGGACTATATATAGATTAAAAACTTTGATTCTTAACTGAATGGGAAAGAAAATTACAGAATATGAGGAGTTATTTGTAATATATAAATCTAAAAAAGCACTCATATCCAAAATAAAGTATTCTTATACATCACCAAGAAAAATATAAGCAATTCAATAGAAAGTGGCAGAACTAGTTATTTTAGAAAAGGTGATTAACATTATTAGTCAACAGAGAAATGTAAATTAAAGCCAGAACACACTACCATTTTTAATTGCTAAAATGAAAAAAAATCCAAGTGTTAATAAAGATATACAACAACTGAAAATATTACACAGTCCTGATGGAAAAGTATTTTTCTGTAACCACATTGTAAATTTTGTAAATCTTTTGGTTAATATTTACTAAAGCTAGACATATACATACTTTATGATTTAATAATTCCATTACTACCTATATATATGACAAAAATACATACATATATGTCAAAATACATTTCAATTCTATATAATTTCATTAACCAATATCACCCCAATTAATAATAAAATTATTTTTTGAAGAGACCTGCACAAAAATGTTCCTGGTGGCACTATTTTTAATAGCCTCAAACTAGGAAGTACCATCTGGAAAATTTCATTATAGACCCAAATTTGCAAATTAAAACCACAATGAGATTTCACTTTAAACATGCCAGAATGGTTATCGTCAATAAATTTAAAAATTACCTGTTGTCAGGGATGTGGAGAAAAGGGAACCCTTGTGCACTGTTAGTGTACATGAATCTTGGTGCAGCCACTATGGAAGAGTATAGAGGTTCCTCAAAAAATTAAAAAATGGAACTGCCTATGACACAGCAATTCCACTTCTGGGGATTTATCTAAGGAAACAAGCAAACAAAAAATAATTTGAAAGAATATATGCAAACTGATGTTCATTGCAGCATTATTTACAATACCCAAGATATGGAAACAACCCAAGTGTCCATCAATGGATTAGTGGCTAAAAAAGCAGTGGTATGTATATACAATGGAATATTACTCAACCATAAAAAAGAATGACATCTTAACATTTGCAATATTATGGATGAACTTAGAGGGTCTTATGCTCAGTGAAATGTCAGGCAGAGAAAGGCAAACATCATATGATTTCACTTATATGTGGAACTTAAAAAACAAAAGAAATGATCAAACGAAGTTAAAACAGTCACAAACACAGAGAACAGAGTGATGGTTATCATAGGGGAAGGGTTTTGGGGACTGGGTAAAAGAGGTGAAGGAGTTAAGAAGTACTGATTCATAATTACAAAGTAGTCATGCATATGCAAAGTGTAGCATAGGGAGCATAGTGGTATTGTAATAATTATGAATGGTGCCAGGAGACTACTGGAACTAACTATCAGAGAGAACACTTTTTAAAGAATATAATTGTCTAAGCCCTATACTGAACACCTGAAACCAATACAAAATATTGAAAGTAAACTGTAATTAAAAAGTAAATAAAAACTAAAGATACTAAAAAATATATATTAAAAGGTTGAGAGACACAATGGGAAAGTCACCCTGCAACTTGCAAATACATGCCTCAAGACAGAATAACCCACCTGAGCTAATCATGGTGCTGATGACACCCTCAATGAGGTATCGTTTTTAAAAATGTATTTTTTATTGACTTGAGAGAGAGAGAGAGAGAGAGAGAGAGAGAGAGAGAGAGAGAGAGAGAATGAAAGAATCTTTGATTCTCTGCCTCCTGCACATCCTCCCCCCCCTCCAACTGGGGATGGAGCCTGCAACATGAGCATTTGCTCTGAGGGAAATTAAACCCTGAGCTCCTGGTTCATAGGTCCACACTAAACCACTGAGCCATGACAGCTGGCCAACGAGGTACCATTTTGATTAGTTTCCTTGAGTAAGTCGAGCATTCTATTCTCCCCATGGTTTCAGCTCTGTTTTACTACCCTATGCTTACAGAAGGTACAACGAAGGGGGAATGAATATTGCATACCTGGAAAATATACATTAAGTTCTCTCCTGAGTAGCCAAGTCACCCCAAAGCAGCCCTGCTTCCCATGTTTCCTCCGGATTGAGTCTAGGATATATTAAAGAAAATATTACAGATTTGGAGTCAGACCTGAGGAAAAACCTTTAGACTATCACTTATCAACTGACCTTGGGCATATTTCATCACTATTCTGAACCTCAGTTTCTCTACATTCAAAATGGACACAACTCTCATCTGAGTTGGAGAATGTTAGTTCTTCAAGCATTTCTTGCCTTTACTTAAATAATGATTAAAAAGCCTTCCACTGTTATATCCATAGTCAAATTATTTTATTACAAAAACCCTGTGAGATCAATGCTATTATCTTCCTTTTATGAAGCAAGAAATGCTGAACAGAATGTTTAAACTTTATTTGTAAGGCATTTGGAAATTGCTGCATGATTGAAGTATGAAATCTATTGGAAGATAACTGTATTTGTCCAAGTAGGAGAAAATCATGATATAAACTAGAGGAAGATGAACAGATTCTAAGGAAGCTTGAAATATAAAATTGGCCTAATGTGATGACTGATTGGACATTGGCATGGTGAGAAGCATAGAGGAGGAGACTGTGAGTTGGTCCCCTTGGTGTTTGGAGATACTCTTCACTGAAACTGGGCACCCAAGGGGAGAAACAAGTTCATTTAGGAGGTGATAACAAATACAATTTTGAACAGATTGAATGAGAATTAATTGTGGCATGTCCATACGGAGATGTTTGAAAGGCAATTGGATAAGATCTCAATCTCAGGAGAGGCATCTGAGCGAGAGTTATAGAGTTGGAAGTTATTCTTATTTAGTTTGCATAGCTACTTCAGAAAAGGAACTTTGAATTCCATTTTATTTGCATGTGCTTCAGTAAAGCACTTAACCCTCTGAACACTAATTTCCTCATTGTTTGAAAGAAAAAGAAAATGACATATTTTCTTGCCAAGTAAATTCTGATAGGAATCTATTACATAAGGGGTGTTTAGGTAATTCATTAAAGTGATACTTAAATGAAAGAGTTATTAGTCTCATTGTCATTAGCAGCTAGTTTGAGATAACCTTCTAAGTGCCTGATGAAGCCTCAGTATCCCTGAGAATATATATAATTTTAGGATAACCTAGAAGTTTTAACAGCCACGTCAAGACACAGTAGATAAAGGGTAAAGACATCTAAAACAAACAATATAGGCAAACCTAGGAAGTTTCATTTTTAAAAAGACTATAGTTTCATGTTCACTATCATGTGATCTGATATTTGCCTTCTATCTATCAATAACAGGGTTAGTGATTGAACAGAAAATATTCTTTCTTTTGAAAATCTTTACTGTAAAATATACTACTAGGGGAGTTGATTTATGCTTGATATAATTTCAAAAAAAGTGAGTGACTAAACACACATCTGTCTTACTCTGTAATGACCAGCTGCTGTTTCAGAATATCATGCCTATAGGTCTAGGACCTCACTAGGATCTGTTGATACAGATTCTATTTCTACACACTGACTCTGTCTGTGCAACTTGGACTATAATCCATTCATAAATACGTACAGAGTCAAAGGGCTTAGAAATTCAATACCTTCTCTGAACTTAATTCAATTCTACTACGTTCATCAATTCTTTGTGTGTGCGAGGACCTAACTACTCAAAAGAGCTAATGTGGTAAAAATCTCAACTGACAGGATGATTGATAGGCAGAAATGGAAAAGCACAGACAATGCTTGGGGACCAGTGGTTATGCAGAAGCTCTAATTGGAGAGTCCTGGGAAATGACTGGCAGGTAGGTAGGGAGAAGGTAGGATAATATTGAGAACATGAGAAAGTCCTAGATCTAAATGCTGGGTAAACTCTTAGTAGCTGCATGAACTTGATTGTAGTCATTTATTACTTATAAACTCAAATTTTCCTAATTTATAAAATGTCTATCATTAACATTACCATCAACATCATCATCACTGCTGTTCATGTGATCATTGTCATGATCATCACCATCAGTAGTAGATCACAACATTTTTTACAAATTCAATGAGAGAGAGTAGGTGCAATGTAAGCTTGATTCCTATAATGCAGAAGGCAGGCTGGCTCCCGTTGCTTTGTCTTGAAGGCAAGAATGAGAGATTAGTTTTTTATCTGTAACATGCTTGCAGGTCTTGGGAATGCTTTAAAAGGAGGCTTCCTAAGTATGTTTTCAAGAGGAAAGGGGAACTATTAATAAACTAGAGGCCCGGTGCACAAATTTGTGCACTGGTGGGGTGCAGCAGGCCCACCCCCGATGGGGGCCATCAGGGGTGAGCTGGCTGGGGCAAGGGGCCGAATGGAGGGGGACTGGCTGGGGTGAGGGGCCGCACCAGCCGACCCCACCCCCGATTGGGAGGGTGCCCACTGGGGGGCAGGGCCGGCCAGGGCTAGGGGCCACAGGCATTCCGGTCATTCTGCTGTTCGATCTACTTGCATTTTACCCTGTTATTATATAGGATAGGCAGAAACCATAAAATCCATCCTTCTCCAACTTTATCTTTTTTATTCCACATGTTGAGAAAAGTAGCACAAAATAAATTAGTTGGTCAGGCCAGCGCCATTACGACCACCACTCAGGGTAGCAAAACATGACATAAATCTCAGATATTGTTCTGGGGATCTTGAGTGGGGTGCTGTTTAGTAAAAGGAGAGGTATTTGAGTATTTTTTTTTTGCTGTGTTTCTTATTAGAAAAAAAATGAAACAAACATGTTTTTAGTTTAGCTTAGTTTTTTTTTTGTTTTTTTTTTAAGAAACAACTCGTAAAATGTGTTTGGGTTACCTTGTGCAAGTCCTGGTGGTCAGGATGATAGGTGCTCCCTGCTCCAGGCACCTTCCATAGCAAGCTGTCTCTCTGGACTCTCAATAAGTGTCACTGGATATGGTTTCATGTGAAGCAGGGACAGATGTGAGCTCCGCCTGCCATGGGTTGCAATCACCTTTATTATCTGAGCTGTCCATCTGGTGAGTGTGTTGTGGAAGTGTGTGTGTGTGTTTTCCTTTCCATCTCCTCCAGTCCATTTCCAATACTGAAGGTGATGTAGGAACTGATAATGGAATGACCTTGAGGCCAAAAACGTGCGGAGTGAGTAACGTTCAATAAAATGGACTATGACAGGTATTTCATAAAAGAGGTTTGCGAACAGATGACTTTTTACAAAGAAAATAAACTAACATTGCTTTGTTGTTCAGGTGCCAAAGTGATTTGCTTTTCTCTTCTCTGGCAGATTCTGATGGACTTTTTTTCTCCTGTGAAAAATGAGGAAAAGGAGAGAAAAAGATTGCTCTGTGTGATCCATTCAGTAAGAGGGCAGACCATTAATAGTCTTTTTTTTCTCTCTCTCTTCATTTTGCTACTTCTGTTAATGCTAATGGAAGAGAACTTCACTTTGCTTACAATTCAGAAATAATAGCCATCATAATAACTTAATATTTACTGAGCATTTACTATGTGCCAGTCTCATTACCTCCTACTTTGCAGGTGTTATCTAATGAGCACACTAACTCTGGAAAGAAATGGAGGGAGTTTAAGAAATTTGCCAAACATTTAGGAATAAAGCTGAAATTCAAACTCAAATATCTCTGAAACCAAAAATTTGTGCTTTTAAATGTTGCTTCTTTTTCTGAATTCCTCACTGTTCCATACTGGAGGTACTGTGCAAGTTACTGGTGAAGAATAAAACTGGAACAGGAAAAAGATCCTGAAAATAAAATCTTATGGGAAACTGCATCAGAATGGTACAACATGGGGTCGGCAGAGTGGGGGCCACAGCAAGTTGGGGGACAGTCACCTGTATAAAGGAATTATCAATATGTAGGCTAAATTAACTGATGTCATAGGTGAATGCAGACCAGAAGTGTCTGTATTTTCTAATTTTTTGAAGAGAAGCTAAAAATGTAGATGTTTATGTAACATTTTCCAAGTTGATACATAATGATATATCTATCTATCATCTATCTTTCTTATTTATTTATTATTTATTTATTTATTTATTTATTTATTTATCTGAAATGACTATATAGATCAAACTAAATATGTCTATGAGATAGATTAAGCTATTGGTCCTTTAGTAAATGAATGTGGAGTAGAGAAAAGATTATACACTTGAAATTAGAAGGCCTGAGTTTTGTTCCCATACTACCACTAGTTAACATTCAGAATTGGTCAAATGCAGTGTCTCTGAGGGCCAGTTTCCTCATCTGTGGAATGTAGAGAGAGTATCACTAAACCAGTTAAGCTTATGGAGAAGACCAAACGAAGTAACATTTGTAAAGCTGATAGTACAAATTTAGCACACAGTTGACAGTATTTTTATTTTCTCTTTTACCATCCAAACTGGAAGAAGATTAACCCATAAAAGTGAAGTATTACTTGGTGGGGAGTATCTAGAATAGCTTACAGAAAAAAGTGACATTTGAAATGGACCTCAAAGAAGTGGTATTATTTGTATAGGTGATACTAGGGGAAAGTAACTCTAGAAAGATAATACTTTGAGTGAAATCCCAGTGCTCGAATTATTTAGTGAGTGTATAACTCTTGTTTGCATGATATATAGTTTGATATAAGTTCTTAATGGAAGGTTCAACTTTGAGCACGTACTCATGGTATTGAGTATAGTAATAATTGAGAATACAACAGAGAATCATTGCATTATTATTATTATTATTATTACCATCATCATTATTATTATTATTATTATTATTATTATTATTATTTATAGAGTGTCATGATCAAGGTGACTTTAGGAAGATTAATCTTACAGCACCCAGGCAGGAAATGGATCATTTTAAAATTAGTCTTACAAGGTTTTATACTTTGGGCATAGGAATCCTGAGTTTAAATTGTCCTTTGGGCAGAACTGGTTTAAGTGCTTTCTTATAAAATCTGGAAGAAATTGCTATATGATAAGGCTTTGTAAGAAGTCTCCAAAGGCCTGGTAATAATGTGACTAAATGCATTTTACAGCAGATTTAGATGTGTACATGCACCCAGGGTGGGTGGGGGAGAAATAACCACCACCAACTCTGATCTGTGTCCTCACTCTCGCTCTCAAAGGAACTGGTGAGTTCGATAACCCAGAGCATCTAAGGGAAATGTCACTCTCTTGTTCCAGCACAGATGTCCTCCTCTTATTACACAGATTCTAAAACATCTGGATATTTTCTATATCCATCTTGCCTTACATTGGATTTTTTTTATTACCAATATTGATAAACTTAATGCCAAAAAAACCTCAATATCTCTATTTACAATTGCTCAAGCTTCAGACCTGAAATACAAAATCCTTGGCAATTGCATTTCTGTAGTGCCAGCTGCTGCTGTGGCTTACTTGTTTCTGCGTTTGTGCAGGGCTGGGACTCAAGGCAGACCCTCCTCTAGTGTGTGTGGACATGCCTGCTGCAATAGACTTGTCAGTAATGGGGTTGATGGGAGAGTTATTGACATGAAAAAGATGAGTCCTACGCTGAGTGCTACCTTGAAAAAGCTTTCTTATTGTGAATAAATGGATGACTCTCAGATTAGTTCCTATGTTATTTAATCAAACGTTCTCCCTAAATACCCACTCACGGATCTGCCTCATGCCCACTTGGGCATGGGTTTTACTAAGACTCTGTATCGACTTCAAAAACCCTCCTAACTTAAAGAAGGCAGACAAACACAAAGTAACCTTGTGGTGCATTTGTAGTTGCGGCATATCTGACATGGGTTCTGGCATATGGCTGCTGTCTCTTCTCCATTCTCCTGCTTGCCAGGGAGGCCAGGATGAAGGGAGAAGTCCCAGGGTCAGGTTCACATCTGATCAGCCTCTTCTCTGGGGGGCCCACTCTTTGCATCTGTTCCTCTGGCCGGGGTCACTGGCAGTAACCAAAGAATGGAAAATCCACTTGCCCGTCTTAGCAGCTAGGAGGACAGGGAGAAAACAGCCTTCCAGCCAGAGCATGAAGCAGCTGGCGGAAGGTCCACTTCTCCCTTTCAGGGTACAAGCTCTGCCTGGCAGGTGAACTGTACCCAGAGCACAGCTGAGGCTAACAGCCGTTTATTTTTTTATTTTCAAATACCCTCGAACTATTGAACAGTGTAGTAGAAGAGTCTACTTGGATAAAGTGTCTCAGATAAACTTGGGGTTGTATTGTTTATTTTTAAAAAATACCCAAAGCTAAAATTATTAGGCACTTACCATGCAGTTGCACTGGGCTGACCACCTCAGTTACAGGGCCCTGTCTAAGCCTCACAGTGAGAAAGCTATACTTATCACACCCAGAATTTAGGTGAGAAAGTAGTCTCAGAAAAGTAAAATGCCTTGCCTAGCTATTTATTCTCAGGTGAGGTGTATATTTTTAAATCTTTTCAACATTCTGACAGATGCTTTAAATGCTGTAGAGTCAATCAGAAATCCTCTGCAGTAGTAAAGGCAGATACGGATGTGTCCATTTAATTGATAAAGAAACGTATGTAAAGAATATATGTATGGCTTGCCCCAGATTCTGCTGCTAGGAAATCTTGGAGCTGAATTCATACCAGGTCTTCTGATTTCAAGTGAATTTTTTGCCCAGGATAGCTGGTGAAATTTCCAAAGCTTTTTGAAGGTAAAGGGTAAGGTTCCTGCCCAGACTGCATGGGGTCATTTGGACTAAGCCAGATTTGCCTCTCTGAATCTGGCTTTTTTTTTTTTCATCTGAAACCAACAACAAATAAAATGGGAATGATAATACTTATAGGTTCTGATGAGGATCAGCAGTGGTTTGTCAAAGTTTCTCTCCCTATTTCTGATCTATAAGATGAACTCAAAAAGCCACCGCTCTTCCACGTTTAATTAAAGTGAAAAGAGTGCTGAGAAGCCAGAGAGAACATGAAGGCATTGCTGGTGATAGAGTTTTTATTTTGTCAGTTGCTCACCAATTAATGTATGCGATGATAGTGGGATTCTTACTGTAGATCTGTCCAATGTAAGAGATTACATTTATGTGTATGGGAGAATCACATAACATTCTGATAACACCTCCATCTTGCAAAAAGAATTGCAAGATGAATTTGCAGGCAAACATGTTTCAACAAGTAAGGGCCTTTACTCAATGTAACACTCAAGATTAAGTATAGAAAACAGATGTTGCTCTAGATATTTTGTGCAAAAAGTGGGCTTAATATAGGGAATCAGGGACTTACAAAGTCATTACATAGGTTGAAAAGGTGGAGTCTAACCTAGGTCTCCAGAAATAAGTCCCAAAACCATACAACTCACCTGTAAGGAAATTGGGCTACTTCACCCCAAACTGCCCCACTGCTGCCCCGTTGCAGACACCCAAAGGATGGAGAAAGTAAATCTGTATCTGCACACCAGGGAGTGAGAAATCAGGGCAGGGAGCCTCTGTAACCACGGCTATCCTTGCTTCTCCCAGCCCCGCGGGAAGCTGGTCATGGGAGGCTGCTGCAGTGCAGCTTCATGTTCCCAGGATGTGCCTGCACAGCCAGAAAGAGAGAAGGAAAATGCCCTGTCTCACCTCTGCCTTCAGATCTCCGGCAAATGCACTGAATGCTGCTTTTCACCCAGAACACTAGAGATAAAGATTCCGTCTAGAAACTGTTCTTTTGGGCTTAACTTTTAAAACTTTCCCATGAGGGAAAATAGATTGGGATGGAGCTGGAGTGAACACTGAGCATGCTCAACCGATTATAGGTGAACGGCCTTTTTCTAGACCAGAGCCTGGCTTATGATGTTTGCGTGGAGGAATCACTACATGCTCTAGGGCAGAGGTCCTCAACCTTCTGGCCCTTTAAATACAGTTCCTCATGTTGTGACCCAACCATAAAATTATGTTCTTTGCTACTTCATAACTGTAATGTTGCTACTGTTATGAATCGTAATGTAAATATCTGATAGGCAGGATGGTTTTAGGCGACCCCTGTGAAAGGGTCGTTTGACCGCCAAGGCGGTCACAACCCACAGGTTGAGAACTGCTGCTCTAGGGGAAGTGACATCACATAGTTGACCCCCAGTTGCTCATTTTTAATGAGGAATTAAATGTAGAGTTCTTATTGTGGAGATGATATGAGATGATGTCTAATTTGTGTATTATAGAGCTTGAAATATATTTTCTCAGTAAATAATAACCCTAGAAAATGTAAAGTATATATAGAACTTACCATAGTATATTGCATATAGTAAATGCTCAGTAAAAATGTGTGTCTAGCCTGGCAATGATGGGGAAAGGTTGCTCAAAAACAATTAGCATGTGCAATCCAGAATATAAGAGATTAAACAGAAAGCTCAATTTGCATTCTCCAGAAGTAGCATTCATCTGGAAACAGTGTGTCATATCATAGTGGCAAAATATCCTATTTCAGTGGCATTTAAAAATAGGGTGGATGGTCCTATTTGGGATATAGCAACTCCTTAAGGAAGTCCTTCACCTTCACACCAGTCAAATCAGAATTACTGTGTTCTTCCAGCTCTCTGAACAATGCAAAAATGGGTAGAGAGGGAATATGTTCTAGTGGAAATAAAGTAGAACTTTGATTCTACCTTGTGCTTGAAAGTAAATTTGTAAAGCTCCTGAACCCCTTTCAGCCTTTTTTTTTAAAAAAAAAACTTATGAAAGGGGGATAAGATAAAACCTGGTTCATAGATTTTTCTGTGAGAATTAAAAATAAGCCAAAGTCTCTTAAAATGATGTGAGTGGTTGAAAGTATAATCTTTGGAGTCAAAAAGCCAGTGTTGGCTCTCAGCTTCACCACTGACCAACTGACTGACCTTGAGAAGTTACTGAGCCCCTCTGGAGTCAGTTTTCTCCTATGAAAGAAATTAAAGTTTTATAGCCTATGTGATATGAAGAGGATTGCTAAGAGGATTAAATGAGATATGCACATTAAGGCATGTACAACACTTACACAGCAAGTGGAGAGTAAATATGAAGTATTGCTATAATTGTTTTGATAAATCATTCGGTTTTACTCTGAACCTTCTCATACTGTGCTGAATAATGACTCACCCCCATGCCTGCCACTCTAGCTAAGATGCAAGTCCCTGGAGGAAAGATGCCCTGTCATATTCATCTGGGTCATGCCAGTACTCTCATGATGTCTTGCAGAAAACCGGGGCTTGGAAATACTTGATAAATAAAGGAATGCTTTTTGGATTACTTTAGGCAGAATTTGGGGCAAGGGACGCACACATTCAATACACTTTGACCTTTGTCGATGATGTTCTGTGATACATAAGCCTCTGTGGCACATGCTAGAAGATACAGAAAGAATGAGTGAAACTATGTGCTTGCCTTGGAAATGCTCATAGTCTAGTTGTAAGCTTGCAAAGAAACGATCTTTAAAATGTAAAGTGCTAGCCCTGGCTGGTATTGTTCAGTGGTGAGAGCATGAACCCATGCACCGAAGGGCATGGGTTTGATTCACCGTCAAGGGTACATACCTGGGTTGCAGGTTTGATCCCTGGCCCTGGTCCAAGTGGGTATAGGAGGCAACCAATCAATGTATCTCTCTTACATCAATGTGTCTCTCTCTCTCTCTTTCTCTCTTCCTAACCCCCCTCCCTTCCAGTCTCTCTAAAAAGTCAATGGAAAAATATTTTTGGGTGAAGATTAATAAAAATATAATAGTACGTAAGAAAGCTCGATGCTATCTCAAGGTACTTTCCATATCTTCAGTAGCCATTTAGGAGCTCATATACATGGCCTCAAGCAATGTAAGTATCTCTTCATCTGTATAAAACTAAATGAGGCAGGCAGTCAAAAGGCATGGCTTCTCCTCTTTATTAGCCCTATATTTGCTGTATAATTTTTGCTAAAATATTCAGCCTCCCTTGGATTACATGATCTATCTATAAAATGATCTGTGACTTTATGTCTTAAGTCTCCTTGAAGGTCATTTATTTCAAATGCATTCACTTAGAAATCTAATAATAGTTTTTCCAATGTGCTTTGCTGTGATGCATATTCAAGAAATAAATATTAGGTCCTATCTTGGCATTCTTTACTTAAAACCCTCCAATTGTTTTCTCTACACTCAGAATAAAATCCGAGTTCATATCTTGACCTACAAATTGCTGCATGATGAACCCTAACTTCTACCAATCTCTCCCTCTGTTCAGTTCAGTGCTCTCTGGTTATACCAGCCTGTCTATTGTTCCTTCTAACATCAAAAGCTCTGTGTAATACCCTCTGCCTGGTTGACTCTATCCTTGGCTACCCACCCACATGTCTCACTTTTCTATTTTTTTGAGGTTTTTGCTAAAATGAAACTATCTTAAAAATTTATTTCCTGATTACTTCACCTAAAAGTCCTTCTCACTCTACCCTGTTACACCGTTTTCTTTTTATTTATGAATCTTTTCTGTTCTGAATTTGTTCATTCATGAATGCAAACAAATCCGTGTTGAGATTTTAATCTATGCCTTGCTCTGTGAGGGGTCCTGTGGATGCAATGATAAACAAATGAGGCACAGACCCTGCCCTCAAAACACTATGTCTAATAGGAATACAGAAGAGAGAGGGAACTATGGTTCAGTGATTTAATTGCTGAGTTTGGGGTGGGCAAGAAGTGCTATGGAAGCAACAAGGAAGCAAAGTCATATAGATGAAGAGTGATCTCTAAACTAACACTTTGTGATTAGGTAGGAATTATCTAAAGGGAGGAAGATAAAGAGAACACTAGACCACTGATGGTGAACCTTTTGAGCTTGGTGTGACAGCATTTTTAAAAACCCTAACTTAACTCTGGTGCTGTGTCACATATAGAATTTTTTTGATATTTGCAACCATAGTAAAACAAAGACTTATATTTTTGATATTTATTTTATATATTTAAATGCTTTTAAGAAAGAAAAATCAACCAAAAAAAATGAGTTTGCATGTCACCTCTGACACGCGTGTCATAGGTTCGCCATCACTGCACTAGACCAAGCCCATGAAGACCAAGTTCAAAGATTCAGAGGAGGAAGGGCAGCGTCAGCATTTCTGATGGGCACCTACTGTGGCTAAGGTATTGTGTTTTAATGGGGAAAGAAGTGAGGCAAAGGATGAGGTTTTAGATGGTTTGAGATGCAGACGAATGGCAGACAGACCATTGATTATTGACATTATTGGAATAGGCAGAAGTAGAAATCATGGAGAAGTTTCTTTTTCCACCCAAGATTCCTTTAGTTATAGGATATTGAATGAACTGGAAGGGGTGACATTGTAACACTGTTGATGAGAAACAATGAAGACCAAGATGAGGAACATAGTAGTGAATTGGAGAGCAATAAGCATCTCCAAGAGAAGACAGGTGGTGACTGCTTAGAAACGTGGCAAGAGAGAGAGGTAGGGATCAAACATGGAATAAACACTTCTATTTGGGTTTATAGGAATCATTTATTGAGGCACAAAACACAGGATGTGTGAGTTTACATAGAAAGATGAGGAGTTCTGTTTTAATACTCATGCAATACCTTCAAAAGGAGACGAATTAAATATCTCTAGTTTCTTCCTCTAATTATAAATTATTACATTGCTTTTTAATGTTGAAGATGAAGTTACTTTTTGCCTTAAATAAATCTTTCCCTGTGCATAAACTTGTATCATCAGTGTCATTAGCATTAGGTATTAGCTAATTTCTTTATTTGCAGGCATTTCTAGTGAATATTTAAGCTGTCTTAGAATTTAAAATTGTATCATTTAAACAGATTCACATATATTACACTAATAGCATACTTAACCTTGCTAGGCTTCAGGGAGCTAATGGAAATAAAATATATCATAATTGAATAGGCTTGGGGCTAGAAGAAATAAATGTAGGCTGCTGTTTAGTCACTTAGTAGTTAAGGGTAGTAGGAGATGTACCCCAAAACTTCCATGCATTGAAATAGCCTCACTATCATACAAGTAACTTAATGATGGGCTATCGCCATTTTATATGTTTCACTCTAATTTCTTAGTGAATGCATTCATCCTCTCCATCATCTCTATTGTAATTATAATTAACAATTAGTAAGCCAAAATGACAGGCGGAATGCATAAATCCTCAAAATAGTTTCATGAATAGGCACTCTATCATGACCATTTTACAGATGAGAAATCTGAGACTTGAAAAGTTTAAATATATTTAAAAGGTCAAAAGGTAATAAGTTGTGGCACTAAACCATGTCTCTGTATGATTTTATATAAAAACTAGAGGCCCGATGCATGAAATTTGTGCAAGAGTAGGCCTTCCTTCCCCTGGCTGCAGGCACCGGCTTCCCTCTCGCTCCCAGGACCCTAGCTTCCCTCGCAGCTCCAGCTTCCGGAAGGTCGTCCAGAAGGACATCCGGAAGAATGCCCAGTCTAATTAGCGTATTACACGTTCATTATTATAGATCATTATGGCCCATGTAAATGATGTTACTCAAAAGTTATTATACCTGATAATCTATAGCACCGCACTGGTTGCATAGCCTTTCCCATATATACGTAATCATTTAATTTCACCTATGAGGCAGGCATGTGTAAATTGGGGAGGGAACAGTATCTACCTTAAAGGATTGTTGTTAATATTAAATACATTTCTACATACAAGGGCTTAGAATATTGCCTGGCAATAGTAAGCACCATGGGTGTGCTAGTTATATGAATGGTTATCACCATTATTCCAAATATTCATATTAACAAAGAAAGACAAGCTAAGTAGCTTACCCAAGATCACATAATCAATGATGGTGGTTGAGCCAGAATTTATTTTAAACCTAGCTAATCATAGGTTTTCATCATCTTTACACAGAGCTTCATTTTAAAGAATTAGCTTCCTGGGTAATAAATGGCTTATGTTTGGCAGTCATAGCTAGATGACAAAATCCAAGCTTTATTATCATTGTTTGCTCTTTTGTTTGATGATCGCCACATTATGGAGTTATACAATTGTGTTAAATATATTTGAATATGTATCCATCTTTCTATGTAGAAGCCTAAATAATGTGTAACTCACTGAGTGATTTAAACACACACACACACACACACACACACACACACACACACACACACACACTTAGTAAAAACATCTACTTATGAATCAGAAATGTAATTTACAGTGAAAGTTCACAAAGCCATGAGCTTTATGGGAAAGGGCAGGCATCTGTCTTATACATAATTGGAATCACAACACAGTACAGTTGTCATGCATCTGTTAAAGGGCAAAATTTATTAAGGCAAATTAGAAATTATAGACATTCCATTTGGATAAAGGAATCCCTTAGTAATATGCAACATTACTAGGAGGAAACTGCTAGAGAAAGAGTAATGATGCCAAATCACAGGCAAAGACAGATCTTTGTGCTCCTGAAATGGTAAATATTGTTTCAGAATAATTTTATTACATTGTTCTTTTATTCAATAATTATTCATTGGTGTTTACTACATTCTAGGTAGTATTTTATATAATGGAGATACTAAACATTCAAAGTCCATTTCTTCATGGAGTTTATATTCTAGTGGCCATTAACTATCCCTATCACTTCACCTGTTATCAAAATCCTTATAATAGGAATAATGCAATTGACCATAGGGAGCTCTTGGATAGCAACTAAGAACAAGCATGTGTAAAGCCTCCATGTTCACTTGAAAAGTGTCATACAAATAATAATAATTATAAAACAACTAGAGGCCTGGTGCACAAAAATTTGTGCACTTGGGGGAGAGGGGTGGTTCCTCAGCCAAGCCTGTGCCCTCTCCGCAGTCTGGGACCCCTCGGAGATAACGACCTGCTGGCTTAGGCCAGCTCCCGGGTGGCAGAGGGCAGGCCCATTCCCTAGGTGCACCCCTGGTCAGGCTCAGAGCAGGGCCGATTGGAGAGTTGGGGCGTCGCCCCCGTCATGCACAGAGCAGGGCGGATCTGGAGGTTGCGATGCCACCCTCAGTCACACTTAGGGTAGGGCCAATTGGGGGATGGGGGCACTGCCCCCTGTCACACACAGAGCAGGGTAAATGGGGAGGTTGCAGCGCCACCCCCTGTCATGCACAGAGCAGGGTCAATCAGGGGGTTGGGGCTCCGTACCCTGTCACGCACAGAGCAGGGCCCATCAGGGGGTTGGGGAGCTCCCCCCTTTCACACACAGAGCAGGGCGGATCAGAGGGTTGGGGCGCTGCCCTCTATCACCCACAGAGTAGGGCCGATCAGGGGGTTGGGGCGCCGCCACTGTCACACTCAGGGCAGGGCCGATGGGGCGGTTATGGCTCTACCCCATCACACACAGAGCAGGGCCTGTGGAGGGGGGGTTGGGGCGCCGCCCACTATCCCCCTCAGAGCAGGGCCAATCAGGGGGTTGGGGCGCCGCCACTCTCACACTCAGGGCAGGGCCAATGGGGAGGTTATGGCTCTACCCCATCACACACAGAGCAGGGCCCGTAGTTGGGGGGGGGGGGGGGTTTGGGCACTGCACCCTGTCACACACAGAGAAGGGATGATCAGGGGTTTGGGGTGCCGCACCCTGTCACACACAGAGCCACAGAGCGATCAGGGGGTTGGGGAGCTCCCCCCTATCAGGCACAGAGCAGGGCTGATCAGGGGGTTGGGGCGCCTTCCCCTGTCAGGAACAGAGCAGGGCGGATAGGGAGATTGTGGCCCCGCCCCCTATCACACACAGAGCCACAGGGCGATCAGGGGGTTTGGGCGCTGCCCCCTGTCACACTGATCCCGGTGCCGGGAGGCCTCTCAGCTCCACTGATCCCGGTGCTGGGAGGCATATTACCCTTTTACTATATAGCATAGAGGCCTGGTACACGGGTGGGGGCCAGCTGGTTTGCCCTGAAGAGTGTCCTGGATCAGGGTGGGGGTCCCCACTGAGGTGCCTGGCCAGCCTGGGTGAGCGGATGATGGCTGTTTGCAGCTGGTCACACACCCTTCAGGGTGGGGGTCCCCACTTGGGTGCCTGCCCAGTCTGGGTGAGGGGCTGAGGGCTGTTTTCAGGCTGTCAGGTGACTGAAGCTCCCAACTGCTCCTTTTATTCTTTTTCTTTTTTTTTTATTCTGGGCCAGCTTTAGCTCTGGCTCCAGCTCTGAGGCTTCTGCTGCTGAAAGCAGGTATCTGGTTTGTTTGGGTTCTATAATCGAAACTCTGTTTCAACTCCAGCTCTGAGATCCAGGCCAGCCGGCTGAAAGCAGGTTTCTGGCGTTTTGTTTAGCTTCTATATTTGTAACTATGTTTCAAACTGCAAGTTCAGAGGCCGGCAAGGCCGGTGGGGAATGTTGGAGTCCTCCATCACTGAAGCAAGCAAGCCTCATGTTAGTTTCAAGCTGCCTGGCTGCCGGCCACTATCTTGGCTGGCAGTTAATTTGCATATCGCCCTGATTAGCCAATGGGAAGGGTAGTGGACGTACGCTAATTACCATGTTTCTCTTCTATTAGATAGGATTAATCCAAATAGGAAATGGGCAAAATACATGAAGGAATATTTCATTGAAGAAGTCAAACAGATGGCAAATAAGTACATAAAAAGATGTTAAAAATCATTAATCATGCCAAGCAAGTGTTGCACAGTGGTTGAATGTTGACCCATGAACCAGGAGGTCACAGTTCGATTCACAGTTAGGGCACATGCCCAGGTTGCGGGCTCGATCCCTAGTAGGTGGCATGCAGGAGGTAGCCAATCAATGGTTTTCTCTCATCATTGATGTTTTTATCTCTCTTTCACTGCCCCTTCCTCTCTGAAATCAATAAAAACATATTTTAAAAAATCATTAGCCATTAGTAAAATGCACATTAAACCATAATGAGGTATTAGCATACACCTATTAGAATGGCAACACCAAAGGGGGTGTGTGTGTGTGTGTGTGTGTGTGTGTGTGTGTGTGTGTAAGTGGTATGTATTCTCAGTACTTGGCCAATACTAGTGAATATAGTAGACAAAAATCTCTGTCACAGTGGCAATCTCATCCAAATATCTGTGTTCACAGCTTAATAGGACAAAGATATAGATAAAAATAAATAACAGTATAATTTAGCAACATATACATGTATGGGAGAATATGGAGGAGTGAGAGATTTAACTCTAATATTGGGACAGTGTTGGTTCCTGAAGAAGGTGCATCAGTGATAGGCTTGGACGTATGTATAGAAAGTCACTAGGTGGCCTAGAGAGGCAACAGGCTTCTGTCTGATAGAATAAGTAGCATGTGTAAAGTCACAGTTACATGAGAATACAGTGTCAGAGCAGGTGATTAAAGACAAAGAGCCAGGAGAGGTAGCAGAGAAGAGAAAGAACCAACACGGAAGAATTTTGAAAAAGGAGAGAAAAGAAAAACACTAAACTGAGTATCAGGGAGCCTTGAAGGTCGACTCAAAAGAAGGCATTTAAAATTGATTTAGAAGGCAATGTAGAGCCAATGGAGCAAGGGTGGCAAGTATTGGACAGCCACTATCAAAGAAGCTATCAAAATGTTTGGGCATGATTTGTCCTTAATAAACCTGTGGTAATCTCTGCCTGTGATTCTATTGTCCTTGGAATGGTCATAGACTTTGTTGGTTGGTAATTTCCAGTGGCTCCCTAATTACTGACACACTCTGAGAGACATTCTTATAGACAGATAACCACCTGATTATGGGAGACTTGAACAGATTTACGGTGTTTGTGAGTGTTCTCTGACTCCATTTCTTTCTTGATTCATTGGGACTTTTTTATTTTATATTTTTGGGAAATCATATGAAAAGTGTTAGAAAAAGCTGGCATTTGTAATAGGTTCATTTTAGAAACCACTCTTGGTCTTCCTTTTGAGTTATGTTTTGCATTCAGTTCAGGCTACTATATCTGGTGCCTTGTAGATGCCTTTCAGCAAAGTTTCTTAAATGTAGCCCATCTCCAATTTTTTCAACATATTTTACTGATTTTTTTACAGAGAGGAAGGAAGAGTGATAGAGAATTAGAAACATTGATCAGCTGCCTCCTGCACACCCCCTGCTGGGGATGTATCCACAACCAACGTGCATGCCCTTGACCAGAATTGAACCTGGGACCCTTTGGTCCACAAACAGATGCTCTATCCACTGAGCCAAACTGGTTAGGGCCTCATCTCAAATTTTAATGTTTATCTATGAACGGCCACATTTGTTTGTCCATTGATCATTTCATGAGCACCTACTAAGTGCTGGGTTCTATTCTAGCCTCAGAATACCCTGATAGAGGGTAGAGTCTTTATTTACAAAAGGTATACGCATGTGGAGAGACCAGATTTGATATGGTGTGTGCCATGATAGATCTGGTGTGTGTGTGTGTGTGTGGGAGCATAGGCCCAGGCACCTATCTTAAAATGAAAGCATTGGGGAGATTGCTCTGGAGGAAGTAAAATTGCAGAGTTAGCCATGTGATAAGGCAGGGGCCAGGCATTCTGAGTGTTCTGGCAGAAGTCTAAGAGAGCTGGGTCCTTCAGAAATTTTCTGGCTAATAAGGCTGATTTGGGTATCACAGGAGATGTGATACAAATAGGCTCAACAGGGAGGTAAGGATGAGTGAGATGCTCAAGAAAATTACATTCCACCCGAACAAATTTGGGCTTTATTGCCAATGAAATGAGGAATCTTTGAACCATTTTGGCAGGGAGGTAAGTATAAGATAGATAGTTGGATATTAGGGCAATCACTCTGGCTTCCCCACCTTTCCTCTTTCAAACTTATATTCTTCTGTCCACACCTCTCATCAGCTCTTAAGGCTGGATCTCCCGAAGCATAAGGTCTCCGTCGTTTTGCATTCCAGTGTCAGGCACTCTTCCACCAAACCTCAGCTCCTTCCCAGGAAGGGGCTCTGGACTCCTGCTGATCTGAAAGCCTGGAGCTGCTGAGCTGCTGATTGATTTAATTTCATTCCACTGGAGTACATGTAATTTCATGCTTCTCAGTGAAAGATATTTTCTGAGAATTCACCAATCTCCCCAAATTACTTAACTTTATATATTTATTGCCAGCTTCACTGGACTCTAAATAACTCAGTTTGGGAGAAAATGGTTGGCATGTGAAGTTCTGGTTATCAAGATTCAACAATTACTTTGATTAGCTCCCTCAGACTGTTAGAAGCTGTTCTAATGGAAAGAAAAAAACAGATTAAAGCTGGGGCATGTTATATAAGACCAATAATCACCACAGATGCCCATACACTTTTCTGCAAGAAAAAAAGGGACTGATTCTTCTTAACATGTCCTTTTTCTCATCCATTTGCTCAATTGTTTAATTCTAGTATACATGCATAGAACTATTGAGCCCTAACCCCAGTTAAAACAACTTTATGAACAACCCCATAATGTTTTTGTAATCTGTTATTTCTTTTTATTCTTATTTTTTAATCCTTACCTCAGGATTTTTTTTTTCCCATTGATTTTTAGAGAGAGTAGAAGGAAGGGGGTGAGACAGAGAGAACCATTGATGTGAGAGAGACACATTGATTGGTTGCCTGCTGCACATGCCCCAACCAGGGCTGGGGATCAAGCCTGCGCCTGCAACCAAGGTATGTGCCCTTGACCTGAATCAAACCCAGGACCCTGCAGTCTGTAGGCTGACACTCTATCCACTGAGCCAAACCGGTTAGGCTGTAATATGTTATTTCTTAAATAAAAACATCTATATAAAAGATATCCTTTCAAGTCAATAAATAGGGACCTAAAATATATTAGTAATCCCACTGTACATATGTAGGTCATGTATGGAGATTGAGTAGTGTCTTATAAGCCACTATAAGAATTTCGACATTTTATCTAAATGAGATTTAAAAAAAAAAACAAAAAAAACAACTGTTCGGGAAGGAGGTTTCTCTAAATGTTTTAAGCTCAATCTGGCTGCTATGTATTAAGTAAACTAAAGAGAGGCAAGGGAAGATGTGAGAAGACCAGGCAGGCCAGGGCTATTGCCCTCAGCCAAAAGATGATGGTGGCTTGGACCAGGGTGGTAACCGTAGATTATTGAGAAGTGGTCACATTTGAAAGATTAAGCTGGTAGAATTTTCTGATAGATTGAATTAATATTAGAAACATTAAGGAAAACTTTGGCCTTAGTAACTAGAAAGGTATGGATATCACTTACTAGCATGGGAAAGATTACAGGGGGGTAGAGCGTTTTGTTTTTATTTTTGGTGAGGGTGGGGATGACCAGAAATATATATTTGTCATGTTAAATTTGAGATAGTATTTTTATATTCAAGAAGAGATGGCTACCAGGTAAAAGTGGTGAGGCCACTTATCAAATAATTTATTTACACTGACTTAAAACACACTAGTGGGCCAATGAATAGGTCTTTGGAGCCAGAATGTTTTCCAGAACACAGGCTCAACAATTCAAGTCCACCCCCTCTTTATCATATCACCATTTGTACTGTGCATAAAATCCACCTTCCCCCCAAGAATTTCCTCAAGGTGGACCTACCTAGATAACATTTGTTTTTCTTGTGATAACATTGTAACGTGGTAGTATCCTATAAGGAGGCATCTAGTTGTGGCGTTATTGGTTGAATTCCATCTCCTTATTCCATTATGTTGGATCCTCTCCCATTTTTTTGAATCTGCTTATCCCAATATCATAGACTTAGAACTTTCTACTTTTACTAACATACATTTTTCCCTTTTCCAAAATACATTTATCTTCAGGTCTATTTTGACCATACTTGCTATCTTGATGTATTTAAATTTGGAGGATAGAAAGGTTTTTACTTTCTTTAATGGTCTGTTTAATATGTAACACTTGTTAACTTTGGACATGCCATTTGACCTCTCTAGCCCAGGGGTTCTCATTAGTAAGATGAGCTTGATGCTGTCTCCCCTGCAAAAGTAATAAGAGTGCTAATAGCAATTGATACATAATTTCAATGTTTTCAGATGATTTTCATATCCATCATTTGATTTTTATTCCAATTTTGAGTGACAGGTATTAATATCCCTACTTAAAAGTATGAAAATGATGGCTCAGAGAGATTTAAAAATGTACACAAGGCCATTCAGTTATTCACCAAACAAACATGAGCTCCATGCATGTTAATATATTAGGAGCCGTTCAGGGTGCCAATGATAAAAAATAATGGCAGACCCTCTCCCATGGCCATGCTTACCTATGGAAAAGAACTTAGCTACTTATAGAAAATATTCTAACTAAATATGAAAAGGATCTATCAGTCCATTTTACAGAGATTTTGCAAAAAAATTTAGATATTATGTTAAAAAGTTATATACCAATCAAATAGGATATATTCAATAAGTGTCAACCAGTACAAGTGGCATTTGAAGTGATCATACTTTGATTGTTATTTATAGAGTACCTACTATGTTCTATCAGCATTTAATTTTTTTATAAGAGTCATTTCATTTCAAGCAATAGACACAGAGGAGCTTCCTTATGCAGGGAAGGGGGAACTTATAAAGGATATGGAGCTTTCTTGTGGAACCAGCTCAAGGGCAGGCATGTAGCCAAGTCACACAAAGGAAGCAGACCCAGGAAAAGCTATAAGAAACCCAGGGATTTTTTTTCTCTGTCTCAGCTCTTCTCTGCATATCTGTACCATTGTTTTGTTTTTCTGCATATCAACTTTTTCTGCTATTTGCTAAAATCTGGAAAATGTCCACTCTCTGCCTCTGTAATTTTAGTTTTGGCTTTTGTTGCGGCTGTTGTTGTTATTTGTTTTTCCCCCATATATCCATCCCATTCAAACGTAAGACTAGAATGAACTGACATCTTGCAGGATCAATTCCACACTCTTGATTGGACCAGTTTTGGACCCATCCAGCTGTGGTCTGAGTATAGAAATGACTACTGAGAATGTACTTCTGTGAAACCTATTTTGTTAAAAGGCAAGAGGGAATATTTTTCAGAATAGAAGGAGGTGACCTTGTGAGCTGAGCATGTACCTCAAAAGGTATGTGGTATGTCCAGACACCAGGTGGAAAGGCAGAGGTCACTTCCCATTGCAAAAATATGTAAAATGAAAGTCTTGAATTAATTTATTCAACAACTGCTTATTGAATGCGGACTGAGTACCCGTCATGGTGACAGAGAATGACAGTTTTTAACGTGTGAAGATGGCTTTCTATAGGGGATAACAGCCCTCAGATAAATTATCAAATAACACATATGTAATTTCAGTTTTAATAGGGCCTACAAAGAAGTGTAAGGTCTGTGAGAATGCATGACAGGAGAAATGAACCTACCCTGGATGTAACTGTGGAGGCATAAAATAATATTACCTATGGCCATGGGTTCGAATTGAGCTCTAAGAAATGAGTGGCAATTCATTCATGGATAAAAGATGGGTCCAGGAGCCTTCCAGGCAGATGGAACAGCATGAGAAGACAGAAAAAGTAACATGGCTAGTCTTTACGAATCTTTAAAGACAGAGAAGATGAAGAGAATAGTATATGATTAGCAATTGAGGTAGTCAGGGACAGAAATATGAGTAGTTTTAAAAAATGTTCTATAAGTGTAATGGAGAACTATCTTTAAAATATTTAAAGCAGAAGAATGACATGATCATGTTTTGTGTTTTATAAAGTCACTTGGGCTACAGTGTTAAAAATGGATTGAAGGACAGAAGTGGATGTGGGGAAAATAATTCAGAGGTTCTTATAGTGGCTCAAAAGAAGAGAATGGGAGTAAAGTTAATAGGGTTGAGTGATAAGTACAGACTGTCTTCTTGATTCTAATTTGACTTTGTGAAATTTGAATTTGCAGCTCATTATAATAGGCAAGGAAATGACACTATGATAAAGGATCAATGGTTGAATTGGCACTTAAATCCAGGTTTTATCCCATCCTATGTGACCAAGACATGTCTGAGATAATGTCAATTTTATTATGTACTAGAGGCTTGGTGCATGTAATTTGTGCACTGGGGGGGGGGGGGCGTTGTCCCTCAGCCCAAGCTGCACCCTCTCTAATCTGGGGCCCTTTGGGGGATGTTCAACTGCTGGTTTAGGCACAATCCCTGTTGGACATCCCTCTCACAATCCGGGAATGCTGGCTCCCAACCACTCACCTGCCTGTCTGCCTGATTGCCCATAACTGCTTTACCTGCCAGCCTGATCACCCCCTAACCACTCTCCTGCCAGCCTGGTTGATGCCTAACTGCTCCCCTGCTGGCCTGATTGCCCCCAACTGCTCACCCCTGCTAGCCTGGTCACCCCTAACTACCCTCTTCTGGTGGCCTGGTTGCCCACAACTGCCCTCCCCTGCTGGCCTGATCACTCACAACTGCCCTCCCCTGCCAGCCATCTTGTGACTGTGGGCACCTTCATATTTGAGGGTGGGACAGTCAATTAGCATATCCCATCCTTATTGGCTGTGGGTGCCGCCATCTTTGTGATGGTGTGAGGGTCAATTAGTATATTCCCTCTTTATTAGATAAGATTATCACTTGATGATATAGAGTTAGTAAAAAGGTAAAAATATAGAGTACATTGTTTAATAGTAGCAAATGGAAAGGAAAGAAAACTTATCTCCTGAGGCAGAAAATGTTGAATTCAAATTCAAAAGACAAGATGTTTTCACTCCCTGAATATTCTCTTCATTCTCTCTCTCTCTCTCTCTCTCTCTCTCTCTCTCTCTCTCTCTCTCTCTCTTTTGCAGCTTTATTTACTTTACGATGAAACATTATGCATACACACAGATTCTTTATAAAAGAGCTACAACTTTTTTTTTTTTTTCTACTTAAAGAAAGCTTTATTTTCCAGCTTTTAAAAGAAAGGTACAGATGAAAGGCTAAGAAAAGAAATTATTTTCCAACCCACAGGAAACCCAGGAGAAGGCAGATGCAGGAACACGTGCTGTATTTTTTTATTTTACAAAAATAGCCAAGGTTTTCATCTCTGTAGGAATCTGCTCAGAAAATCCCCTGTCTCTAATAAAAGCTACCCTACTCCTGAACCTACTATTAGAAGAAGGCTGGTAAAGATAAAAATGCAGCCCCAAGGAGTCAAGGAAAGGAAACCACAAATTCACCCAAATGTTTCCCCTTGATACTTATTGAGTATGTTACCTTAGGCAACTTACTTAAGCTCTTAGTGTCTCAAGTTTCCTCATTTTATAGATGAGGAAATACAAATAGTTTTTTCATTATTAGTTAGTGTTGAATATATACTGTTCACCAAATGGATAATTTTGAGGTGGTGAGAAAAATATTGTTTTTAAGTTCCTGATTGCTTTACAGTTCAGAATATGAGGGAGGGAGCAGTGTTATCTTAGAGATGAGCTCCTTGTCTTAAAGATGAATTTTTGGGTCACACATAACTCATAATCCATATAATTTATTACATACAACGTATCATAACTCTAAGGAAAAAGAGGTGATTCTGATGTGGTAAGCTATTTCCATTTCCTCATTCTCTCTTAACCAGTATTAATGGGATGTCTATTTCCACCTCTCCATCAAAATAAGTCCTATCTGAGTTGCTATAACCACAATGTTGATAAACCCAGAGGCCGATTCCTGGTCCTCACCTCACTTGATTCATCAGCAGCATTTGACACAGCTCATTACTCTCTGTTTCTTGGAAAATTTCCTGCACTTATCTTTTTAGGACACCATTGTATTTCCTCTTCACTCACTTCTCTCTTTGCTGGCTCATCAACATCCCCTAGATCTCTGAAAGTTAGAATGTTTTTGGACTCATTTCTCAGATTTCTTCTACTTTCTATCCAAGGTTACTCCTAATGGATACCATCCAGTTTTGTGGTTTTAAATATTACCTCTGCAACCCTACGTCAGCTCTGTCCTCTGACCTCCAGTCTTGTACACCGAACTGCTTATTTGACATCACCACTTGGCTGGCTGGCAGGTATCTCAAAATTAAAAATTCTAACAATAAAGTTCTTATTCCCACCACTTCATAATCTGTCTCATTCCACAGTCTATCACCTCTTAGAAAATTCAACTCTGGTTTTCCAGTAGTTCAAGCAAATCTATGGAGTCATCCTTCATTCTTCTCTTTCTCTCATACTCTGTATCCAATGCATTCGCCAATATAATGTTTCTATCTACAAAAATATATCTATTCCTTGCCCACTTTACCTATCCTACTCTGGACAAAGCCACTATCATCTTTGCCTTGATCTCTTACCCTGACTCTCTGCTTCCCACCTTCCCTCCTTCTGTCTATTCTAAACACAAAATAATTCTTTAAAGTATATATTTGATGATGGCAATCCTCTGTCCAAATTTCTCCATTGACTGCTCATTCACTTAGATTAAAAGCCAAATGTCTCACAACAGCCTAGTCCCTGTGCTCTGGCACTTGCCATACCCTGTCTCCTCATCATCTTTTCCTGTTCTGCTGCCTCAGCCACACTGGTCTCCTTGGGTTACGTCTGCCTCAGGGATCTGATTTCCCTGCTCTCTATGTCACCTATGCCTTCCTTGGCTTCAGATCTCTAATAAAATCTCTCAGTGTGGCCTTCTGTAATCATCCCATATAAAATCACACCGGCCCCCTTCACTGGCTGCTCCCTTCCTGATTAATTTCTCCACAGTGTTTTCACCATTGCATTTACTGCACATTCGTATGTTTTCTTCTATTGCTAGAATGCAGTCTTCACAAGGGCTAGAACTTTGTTATCTCTGCCTGTAGCCACCAGGCCAGTGTTTGCTGTGTGGAACACACACACATAAATATTTATTAAATAAACAAATGAATTAAAAATGCTGTCTATGACCTTATAGACCTCACAGAACCTGTTCAATATCTTCAATTGGTCAGTACTGGTTCTCAGAGCTGAGGATGTATAAATTAAGGAAGGTGACCTTTTCCTCCTAGGAGCTTATAGCCTGGTGGTTGGGATGGATGAGTTTGGGTCTGGATGCTCCTCTGAGAGAGTTTGTATGCAGGTAGCTCATTTTATGAAGTGACACAGAGAATAGGGGTAGAGTACTAGGAAGAATGAAAGAGAGGGAACAAAAGCTAATATGAGTGGGTATTAAGCTGGTTGCCCTGTGGGCAAGTAGAGCTCAAATCTGACATGCCCCTCTGAGAAGTGGTGTAAATCAGGTCTCAGAATTATAGACCTGAGAGGCAGAGGGAGGGAGCCTCCAGCCTCCAACCCCTATTTTCCCACTGATTCAGGGTCACCCATGTCCTGATAATTCACACATGCTTCCAGGGCATGTATGTGTGAGTGCATGGGCACTAGGGAAGCCCCCAAGAGAAAGTGAGAGATGCCCTGTGTAGATGAATAGGGCACTGCTGGTTTATTCCTGCCTGGGTGCTACTGGTCCAAAGCAATGGGGCATCCAAAGCAACAAGTAAAACAGGCAGTGATACATAAAGAGGTACTGAAATATGTACTTAAGTAAAAATAAAAGGCAGTTACAGAATAAGGCAAGAATAGATTGAGCATGGCTTGAACATAAGAAAAAGCATTAGGACAGTAGCATATTTTTAGCAGGGGTTATGGGTAGAAGTTAGACTATCTTCTGAATGAGTTTTCAGGCTATTTTCATGAATAAGAAAAGGCATAGGGAGAGGTTAGTAACATTCAGTGTAGTTATTGCAATGCAACTGGTTCTAAAAAGCAAGCAGTCACAGTTGATTCAGCATAGGGCCTGGGGCATAGTGGAGACTTAAAAATGTTTGATGAATGCTTACGATCCAGAATATGGCACAAGCTATCAGGAGTAGAAAAAAAGAGTCTCCTTTTTATTTTTAGTCCAGATGGGAGAATACATTTTTGCATGCATTTTTACAGGCATGACACATTAAATAATTGTATGCTCCTTAGTAATCCCACCTATTTACTTGCCATTTCCTAATCTTTAAATATTGAATTATATTTAGTGAGCTACCCAGTAGAGCTTCAGGATGGCTTTCTGATTACTTGGTTAGATGAGATGTGCACATCAATGTCCATTCTAGTCGGACTATGGGCTGCTATGACAAATTACCACAGACTGGGTGATGTCAACAATGAACATTTATTTCACATACATCTGGGGGCTGGGAGTTTAAGATCAGAGTGCCAGAATGATGAGGTTCTTTTAAGGCTCATCTTTCTGGTGATGCTTTTATCTGGACATTTCTTGGTTGGGAGAGAGAGAGAGAGAGAGAGAGAGAGAGAGAGAGAGAGAGAGAGAGAGAGAGAGAGAGAGAGATTCCTCCTCATTTTTATAAAAAGATCTTCACTCTCATGACATCATCTAAACCCAATTACCTCCCAAAGGCCGCATCTCCCTGTGGCTTAGGGCCTCAACATATAGATTTGGGTGAGACACAGTATTGATGTATGTATGTATGTATGCATGCACGAATGTATGTATTTATTCTTTTATCACTTTATTTGGAGACACAGTATTTAATTCATAGTAGTCGTTACCAGTATCTTCCTATATTATCAGATTGCAAAGGTAGAATCTAAACACAGATGAAAAAAGAGGTTAGTGGATGTAAAATGTCTTTAGAAAGTGAGAATTTGGACTGTGATTGCAAAAGAAATTCTGGACAAGGTGATTTATAAGCTTAGTTTAGAAAGGAAAATCAGATTAAGGTTGGAGAACCAAATGACAGCATTATATGAATGCCTGCTTGTCTCAAACAGTGATGGACATTGAGGTACAAGCATGAGTGAGCCAGGGTTCTTATCCTCGGGGAGTATAACATCTAAAGTGAGCATGCTCCTATGTGAACAGTTCAGATTTGAGATAGGAAAGTTAGAGGAAGGATGAGTGATGTATTTTAAACACATGAAAACTTTTGTTCTTTACTACTTGCTTAAAGTGTTGGTCTAATCACTTTGAACATGTGTGTAGCTCTACCCTAAATGTAATGTTTAATACAAATCTATTTTTGCTAGATTGACATTTGCATCACTTTTCTTTTATTTAAAATGTTTGTTGTGAGTATGGTGTATACTAATCATTATGAATGGATAGATAGATAGATAGATAGATAGATAATACACAATCCTCAGCTTCAAGAATCCCAGCCCAGACATAGAAGCAATCATGCTAGTGACACCTGACTCCTGTAAGGTGGTAGTTCTTTGGTAAAGATACACACATAAATATGAGGGTAGATGAGGGAGCTAAAAAATCTGCTTTAAGTCACATCCGGAAAACCGGAAAGTGCAGGCAGGACCAGACCGACGGACAGACCCACCCACTGCGCCCCACCAGTGTATGGCCACGAGGGCGCCAATTCCTCCCTGGGCCCCGCCCATTAAAGCGGCTTCTGCCTCCGCCTGTCTGGACCGATCTCCCCAAAGTGAAAAATTCCCGCCTCACTGATGTGAGACTTGCAGGATTGGCTGGAAGCCACAGCCCAGCCTCCCGATGCAGTCTGAATCCAGCCAGTGTGAAGAGGAGACCCCTTCCCTCCTGTGGGGTTTGGACCCTGTGTTTCTAGCCTTTGCAAAACTCTACATCAGGGATATCTTGGACTTAAAGGAGTCGTGCCAGGTGTCAGGTGTATTTTTTTACAATGGGCATCCAATAAGACAAGTAGATATCTTGGGAACTGTAATTGGAGTGAGAGAAAGAAATACTTTCTACAGTTACGGAGGTAAGAACAATTGTGTCTGACATTGAGTTTATGTGGAAGGACCCCCACTTATTTTTATGCTGAATTTGAAATAACCCCAGCCTTTCAGAGCAGCTGGGGACTCTCACAGACCCCCATGCACTTTCCTCTATTCCCCTTTGTTATGGGATGAGGCCACAACACTAGTAACAAAGAAACAGAATTTCCAGAGGATGAGGCCCAGAAACTAGGATTTTAAAAAGATTCCGAGGTGATTCTAATGTGCAGCCAAGGTTGAGAACCACTGCTCTATTGGGAGCCCCTTGGAGCCCCTGACATGGACTAAGTGTAAAATGAGGCAACAAGTCAGAGTAAATACTGTCAAGTGACAGCTGTGGGGAGTTCAGAGGCAGAAGAATTAAAATACGGCAGTCTAGGATCACTGGTTGATCAGAGACAGGTACCTGATACCTGAGGACATAGCTATAAGTAGCAAAGGATGGTAAGATATGTTTATATTGATATCTTTAAAAAGAAGAGGCTAGATTAATGCTAAAGTAGACCTTCAAGAAGGCAAGGAGGTATGAAAAATTAAGTTGTAAGATTTATATCCAGAAATGTTTTTTTAAATATGTTTGTATTGATTTTCGTGAGAGAGGGAGAGAGAGAAACACTGATCGGTTGCCTTCTGCACCACCTCTACTGGGGATCGAGCCCACAACTTGGGCATGTTCCCTGACCAGGAATCGAACTGTGACCTCCTGGTTCACAGGTCGATGTTCAACCACTGAGCCACACCAGCTGGGTCAGAAAAATTTTTTTAAAAAGCCTTTTGCTACTTACAGAGTTAAATATGTATTATCAGAAATTTTCTCTTCCCTCATGATGATGGAAACATAAGGGTTTCTATAGTTTGGATATTATCGATTATTGGAATATGATTTTAGTGTCAAGGGTCTTGATTTTTTTTTTTATTGAGTTTAATGTAAGTATTTTAACACATTGCCTCATGCAGCTCTAAGATCCTTTATAGATAAGGAGCCAAGCTAGACATTTTGTGGGAAGCCTAACTCTGAATTCCAAATCTTTGCAGTAATTGACATTGTTACTTTTTGTTGTGTTGCCTTGGATCTGTGTTCTTGCTCTACTTGGGGAAAGACAGAGGCAGTTGAACTAGGTGACCAAGATCATGTCATTGCTAGTCTGTGCATGGTTGATAATTTACAGATACAGTATCATTGCATTCCTTCAACATGTTTTCATTTTCCTGTGGATGATTGTCTTGTGCTTATAAAATATCATGCAAAGATGAGAAAAAAAAATCTGCTTTAAACTATGGGGAATGGATCTAGGAAGTTTTAAGGAAAGAAATGACTTGGCTTAATCTTTTAAGGGGAGAGTTTCAATATATGGAGACAATGAAGGACATTTCAAACACATTCAAGGACATTTCAATGACTGGTGGTCTTAGGAATGCTGAGAAGCAATGATGTGTCTGGGGGTGGATGCAGGATTAGGACCCTGGCAGAGGGGTGGTAGTGAGGGGCCAAGATGGTGGGAGTATCTTGGCAATGCCAGTAGGGGTGAGACTTCAGTGGCCTGGCCTTCATGCCCTTGGATGACCATTCCCAATTCCTATAAGAGGGGCCCCTCTAAAACAGATTCCAAAGGCAAATACATTTGAAAATATGTTTTTACAAAACCCTAGAGACTCCATCAAAAAGCTACTAGACTTAATACATGAATTTGGCAATGTAGCAGAATACAAAATTAACCCCAAGAAATCTGAGGCATTTCTATACACCAATAGTGAACTTTCAGAAAGAGAGATTATAAAAACAATCCCATTTACCATCGCACCAAAAAAATTAAGCTACCTAGGAATAAACTTAACTAAAGAGGTAAAAGACCTCTACTCAGAAAACTACAGAACGTTGAAAAAGATATAGAGGAAGACATAAACAGATGGAAGAACATACCGTGGTCATGGATTGGTAGAATCAACATCATTAAAATGTCCATACTACCCAAAGCAATCTATGAATTCAACGCACTTCCCATTAAAATACCAACGGCATACTTCAGAGATCTAGAATGAACTCTCCAAAAATGCATCTGGAATAAAAAAAGACCCCGAATAGCTGCAGCAATCCTGAAAAAGAACAAAGTAGGTGGGATCTCAATACCAGATATCAAGTTGTATTACAAAGCCACTGTTCTCAAAACTGCCTGGTACTGGCACAAGAATAGGCATATAGATCAATGGAATGGAATAGAGAGCCCAGAAATCGGCCCGAACCAATATGCTCAATTAATATTTGACAAAGGAGGCAAAGAACATACAATGGAGCCAAGATAGTCTCTTCAATAAATGGTGTTGGGAAAATTGGACAGATATATGCAAGAAAATGAAAGTAGACCACCAACTTACACCATACACAAAAATAAACTCAAAATGGATAAAGGACTTAAATGTACGACAGGAAACCATAAAAATTCTAGAAGAATCCAAAGGCAACAAAATCTCAGACATATGCCGAAGCAATTTCTTCACTGATACAGCTCCTAGGGCACTTGAAACTAAAGAGAAAATGAACAAATGGGACTACATCAAAATAAAAAGCTTCTGCACAGCAAAAGAAACCATCAACAAAACAACGAGAAAACCCATTGTGTGGGAAAACATATTTGCCAATGTCATATCTGATAAGGGCTTAATCTCAAAAATTTATAGGGAACTCATACAACTTAACAAAAGGAAGATAAACAATCCAATCAAAAAATGGGCAAAGGACCTAAATAGACACCTTTCAAAAGAGGACATTCAGAAAGCCAAGAGACATATGAAAACATGCTCAAAGTCACTAATCATCCGAGAGATGCAAATCAAAACAACAATGAGGTACCATCTCACACCTGTCAGACTGGCTATCATCAACAAATCAACAAACGACAAGTGCTGGAGAGGATGTGGAGAAAAAGGAACACTTGTGCACTGCTGGTGGGAATGCAGACTGGTGCAGCCACTATGGAAGACAGTATGGAGTTTCCTTAAAAAACTGAAAATGGAACTCCCATTTGACCCTGTGATCCCACTTCTAGGAACATATCCCAAGAAACCAGAAACACCAATCAGAAAGGATATATGCACCCCTATGTTCATAGCAGCACAATTCACCATAGCTAAGATCTGGAAACAGCCTAAGTGCCCATCAGTAGATGAATGGATTAGAAAACTGTGGTACATCTACACGATGGAATACTATGCTGCTCTAAAAAGGAAGGAACTCTTACCATTTGCAACGTCGTGGATGGAACTGGAGAGCATTATGCTAAGTGAAATAAGCCAGTCAATGAAGGAAAAATACCACATGATCTCACTCTTCATGGATAATAGAGACTATTATAAACTTTTGAACAATAATAGATACAGAGGCAGAGCTGCCTCAAACAGATTGTCAAACTGCAGCGGGAAGGCCGGGGAGGGTTGGGGGGCAGGAGGTAGGGGGGTAAGAGATCAACTAAAGGACTTGTATGCATGCATATAAGCATAACCAATGGACATAAGACACTGGGGGATAGGGGAGGGTAGGGGACTGCCTAGGGCGGGGGGGGGGGTAAAATGGACACATATGTAATACCCTTTGTAATACTTTAAGCAATAAATTAAAATAAATAAATAAATAAATAAATAAATAAATAAATAAGGCTTTAAAAAATACTCTGATGGTCTCCATGTCTTGGCCATCATGAATAATGCTGCAGTGAACATAGGGGTGCATATGTCTCTGAAAAATAATTGTCCTCAAGTTTTTTTGGTAGGTATCCAGAAGAAGGATTGAAAAAAAAAGAAAATATGTTTTGAAAGTCCATGTTGCACACCAGCTTATTAAAGCTGCTGAAAAAGAAGGAATCTGTTTACCTTCATTTCATCCCAGTATTTTCCAAAAGTATTTTTAAAATATTTATTTTTTCTTATCTCAACATCTCTCTGAATCTTATGGAACATCTTTTCAGGAAATTCTTTGCAATGAAGGGTTTAAGCAAGGAACTGGTGAGATGAATTGTGCTGTAACTCTGGTTACAGTGTGGGGCATAGAGACAAAGCCTTTAATTGGAAATGGGATGAAATAAGCTGTTACGGCACTTTAATGGAGAGGGCAAAGTGGACATTGGGTGTTGGTGACAGAGGGGAGAGTGAGCAAGTTAGGAGAAGCTGAAGGTAGCCTGTGGTTCTCTCTTTCTTTGGGTTGCATGAGAATTGCCTGGAGGGCTTGTTGAAATACAGATGGCTGGGCCCCACTCTTGGAGTTTCTGATTCAATAGGTCTCGGTCTAGGGCCTGAGAATATGCATTTCTAACATGTGCCCAGGTGATGCCGAAGCTGTTGGTCTGGGTTTCACACTTTGAGTATCTTTCTTGTCATACCTCCCGCAGAGTCTTCTCTGTCACTAAACCCCAGGGTACCTTCTTAGGCCCAGACTGGCTAGATGTACACCTATGTCCTTCCCCATAGCCCCCGCACTCTCCTCTTCTCTACACTTCTCTGCTATCAGTGAAAGCATCCCAAATAAGTTGACAATGTGTCAACTGAGTGGCCCTTGCACTACAAGCGGGAGATGTGCTGACAAGAGTCAAGAACATAGTTTGGATTAATCATACTAGACATTGTTACCCAGCCTTGCCTTTGTGACCACGACCTTCACAGTGCATCCTTTCTCTCCTTTGCCATAATGTTTAGATAGTCCCATGCTACTGACTCCCCAGTCAGCCCGATGGGTGTTTATTCTATTCTGGGATGTCATGCTAGCCCTGATTAGGTATCTCATTTCTAGGACAACTGCTAACCCCACACAAATCCTCCCAATGATATTTGTGAAACATTTTATTTGAACTAAAAGATTGTCTCCAGGCCCATAGTTATTGTCATTAACATTTAGATAAATTGGCTATTCCCTGTTCTGTATTACTTTGTGTTACATTATCTCATAATGGAGGAGGATAGGGAGGACTGAGGAATCTCAACCCAAATATTCTTGGCTAGTAAAGCCAACTGCTTCATTTAGGATGATTTGTATATTCCATGCATCTAGCACCAGTTGGACTGCCCCCTTCCCATGCTGGGGTCCATGGTGGTCTTGAACCCTTTTTCCCTTCACCCATCCCCAATCAAAAGAAGATTCAGCCCTGCTTCTTCTTATGAGCAAGTATTGGCCGATTTAGGACTCTAAACCTACGTAGTTGTCTGGGGTGGCTCTCTGATACCTACTCCAGGTTCTACCTGTTGCAGTCAGGGTGTGTACTCAGGGACCCCAGCGTTGAGCTTGAGGCACTCATTTGGCTCTAGAAGCAAGACTAACCTAAATTCCCTCCCAGATTTTCCAAACACCAGCATCGTTGTACTCGGTCCATCACTTACCATTTTTTCCCAAGTGTTTACTCAGGCTTAGACATAATTCTGGCCAGTATATCCTTATCAGAAAATCTAATCTATTGGTGTGCAATGGGCTTTGGAGTCAGACACAATGAATTCCAGTATTATGTATGTTAAGGGCTGCAGGGGGAGGAAGTGGAGAACTGGATTCAAGCCTGCAACATGGAGCTTACTGCCCACAAGGCTTTAGAAAGGCTGGCTGGTGTCAAAGGGAACAGTCAAAACCTCAAAAGGAACTACCCTTTGCAGGTTGCTGTGGCTCAGTAGCCAGGAGGAGGTCATGGTTTTATTTCTGGCCAGAGCACATGCCTGAGTTGTAGGCTCAATCCCCAATGGAGGGCGTGCAAGAGACAACCAATCAGTGATTCTCTTCATCATTGATATTTCTATCTCTTGCTTCCTCTCAGAAATCAATAAAAATATATTTTTTAAAAAGGAGTAGCATTTCTAGTGTAGGTCAACGGAGATAAATTCATTATGTGTTTGGCATGCGTGTCCACCAGGCTGTGCATACAAAGGGCAGCTCATTAACTTCTACCAGTAGTTGTCCACATTGGGATGGTGAGCCCCACTGAGCCCCACTGACTTCTTTGCTAACCCCAAGCATTTTACCCACATTTCATTTTTAGTTGTTTATTCTTTTGCATTCTAAAAGTTTTCAAATGTACAAAAAAGTGTTGAAAACTTAGTACTTTTCTAAAACTCTAGTTTCACCCATTATTCCTATCTTGACATATTTGCTTTAAACATCTCTCTCACTCTCTCTCTCTCGCCACGCACCACATACACATATGCACACACCATGTGAAAACAGGCTCTTATTTTCACGGAACAACTTAAGAGAGGTTGTAGAGTTTGAATCAGGTTAATCCCTTTCTCACAAAGCTTTACTGACTACTGGCATTGACCTTGGACTACAAAGGTGAAATCATTTTCACAGCCTGATGTTCAAACTTCCCCTTGCTTCTGGGCTTGGCGGGAAGTGGCTGGGAACTGCTTCCTAGGGTTTGAGGCCTGTGTCTTTGGCCCATCTGACCACTCTATCACTCCTCCTAAAACTAGAAGGAAGTCACAAAAGTTATGTCTGCAGGGAGTGTAAGGTGATCAAATAATTTGTCACCCACACCAGGACACTTTTTAAAGTGAGCATTGAACAAGATTGTCCCTGGTTCGCAGAGAAATAAGATTATTCTTGGGCCATGGCACATTTTGTGACCACAGAACAGTCAGGTCATGAGCCAGGAGATGTGTGGGTTCAAATGTGAGCTTTTCCATTTATTATTTTGTGGCCCTGGCCTCGTTACCCACCCAGGTTTAATGTTCCTACATTATAGCAATATTGCAAGTAAAACAAAACAAGCAAAGCATACTTGTAAACATATTTTAATACCATAAAATGCTAAACAGACCTTGCCAGTTTGGCTCAGTGAATAGAGCATCAGCTTGTGGACTGAAGGGTCCTGGGTTCAAATCCAGCCAAGGACACATTCTTTGATAGCAGGATTGGTCCCTGGCCCTGGTCAGGACACATGCTAGAGGCAACCAATCTATGTGTCTCTCTCACATCCATGTTTCTCTCTCTTTAATCAATGGAAAAATATCCCTTCCACTCTCCCTTCCACTCTCTCTAAAAATCAATGGAAAAATATTCTTGGGTGAGGATTAACAAAAAAAAAAAAAAATGCTAAACAAACAATTAGGAGGCTTTCCCACAGAGATTCATGTATTGATCAGCAAGGCAGCCTGACTCTACCTACTTTAGTATAATATGTCCTACTGGTGGCCCAGTGCATGAAATTTGTGCATGGGGAGGGGGTCCCCCTCAGCCCAGACTGCACCCTCTCCAATCGGGAACCCCTTGAGGGATGTTTGACTGCCGGTTTAGGCCCCAGCGAACATCCCTCTCACAATCTGGGACCACTGGTTCCTAACTGCGAGCTGGAGGGAAGGAAAGAAAGGGAGAAAAGGCTGTGAGCTGGTGGGTGCTGTGTGTGTGTGCAGTTGTGAATGAATGTAAGTTCTGGCCCCGCCTCCCCTGTCCCCCTCTCCACTTCCACAAGTCCCCACCCACCAGAGCCTGCTGCACATGCAGCCTGGGCATTAGGTCGAGCCTCTGGTCATTGTGGATGTGACGGACCCAGGGTTTTTATATATTAAGATAATGCCACACACAGTGCCAGGCTTTTGCCATTTTCATGGAAACTCCCTGCCCTTCCACACCTCTTGACCTTTTTCTATACAATTCCTCTTCTATAATATCCTTACTCATACTTTTGCCTCCAAATCTACCTATTACAACAAACTTCTGAAATATTGCCCCTTCTAGGAAGACTTCCTGGTTTTTTACTCACAAAAAATAACTTCCTATTCCAGATTAACACCAGTTTTCCCTTGATCACTGCTGTTTTTCTGCACGAGGTATCTTTTATATGAAACTAAATCGTACTTGAGAGCAATCACTGCACCTTTTTGTCTTGCTTTATCTTTGGCCCTGCATCTGTACCATTTACTTACACATACTTAGATTGCAGATTTCTATCAATTACTTTGTTTAGCATTAAGTAACAGAAACCAAACTCAACATGGTTTTAAATCATAAGGAAATTTATTCTCTCACTAGAGGCCCGGTACATGGATTCGTGCTCTGTGGGATCCCTCAGCCTGGCCTACGGGGATCAGGACAAAACTGGCTTTCCAGCATCCCCTGAGGGGTCCCGGATTGTGGGAAGGCAGTTCTTGGGCAACACACCCCAGAATCAGGCTCCCTCCTCTCTGGTTCCGGTTATGTCACCTGGGAACCACAGCTTCCAAGTCACCACAGCTTGGCAACTCCTGCATTGAGCATCTGCCTTCTGGTGGTCATTGCACATCATAGCTACCAGTCGGAGGGTTGAACAGTAAGATGATTGCTTAGGCTTTTAGATGTTACCAATAGCAGCAGATAAGGAAGGCTATCAGTGAAGCCACTAGTGAAGGTCCATCAGGGACCCTGGTTGTCCTCCTTCCATTGAAGGCTGCAGAGATTGCCAACAGAAACTGGGGACATACATTTCTTGGTTTAATTTAGCATGCACAGAAACAGGGAGGAAGTCTTCCCCCTAATAGAGGATTATAGTCCTATCCTTCAACCAGGCTGGGCCAGTTTAGTTCAACTATATATGCATGGGCTGACAGCAGTTGCCAAGGGGAATGTCATGCTCTTAAAAATAGAATTCTGAAACAATGCAGGTTATTCTAGATCTGACTCTAGCTGACCTAGAATCTCAGCACTGTCCAATAGAACTTTCTGCAATGAGCCAACACTCTTATTTTTCACTGGCCAATGCAACAGCCATTGGCCTCATGAGGCTATTATGCACTCAGAGCTTGCAGGTGTAATTGAGAATATAAGAGGATTTATTTTAATTAATTTTAATATTTCGAGGCTATCATTGGCAGAATAGGCAAGTGATTAAGACATTGCCTGGAGCTGTAGATAGAATCAGGTGCTCCCGAGTTTCATGTCTGTAGCAGATATAGGAGAGATGCGAATAAAAGTTAGATCCTGCTTAGGAAGAAAGACAGGAAAACAGGTTCTGACTGGACAGGCAGGTCCTCTACACATTTTCTGCTCCAAGTGTGATCCACAGACCAGAAGTGTAGGTATCAACTGATAGCTGGTTAGAAAGGCAGAATTTTAGGGCCTTTATCTGAAATATTACATCAGAATCTGTATTTAACAGGATCACAGCTGCTTGGCATGGAACGGTGGTTTGACGTAAACAACTGCTGTCTAAAGGACCTGATTTCCAGCCTGGCTCTCCCATTAGCTAACTGTTAGTTAGGCAACTTAAGCTCTCTAAGTCCCTGTTTCCTCATCTATGAACATGGCAGGACAAAACTTGCCTCACAGGGTGATTGTGAATTTTAAAATGAAATACTGTGCACAAATGCTTGGCACAGCACAGAAAGTCTAATATATGCTCATTCAATTATGGTGTTGCTGGCCGCCTTTCTAAGAGAGAGTATATGTCTTATGCATGGAGAAATCCCCAGCTTTTGTCAAGACTACACCTAATAGCTTTTCAATAAATGTGGCAGCCCTCACAACTCTGGCTTGAGAAATTGCTGAAGTTTTCAGGCATTTGCATCATCGCCCTAGTAGACTCCCAGCTCTCCACAGCCTGATTAGCAGCTCTCCCAGCACCTCCTTTGCCCCCCCACCCCCTAGTGAGACAGATGACTTCCACTTTGTAGTTATGTACCCCGTGCATTCTAGGTAAGCCCAGTAAGCTGAGAACCACTGTGGAAGGCCCGTGGCCTGGTGGCTGGAATGAGGGCAGAATCTGCCCCTGATGATGGGAGTTGTCAATAGGCATGGCCAGTGGTTTGGGATATGATCTTTGATCTTGGATGATTTATAGTGTCTCTGATACTCTTATCCATATCTGCAAAAGGGACCAAGAAAATATTTTTTTAAAATGTCACAATGTGTAAAATTTGAAGCATTATAAAAATGCACGGCATTATCTGTTTATAATTTGTATTGTTTCTACCCAGCATTCATGCATTCCTACATTTGTTTATTCACAGACATTTAGAGTCCATCTACTATGTAGGTGATCTATACAGTGTGCCAGTGTTACAGAAATAACAAAGAACATAGTACCTGATCTCAATTAAAGGGCAGTCTAGGAGGAGACATAGAAGAGAAGATTCTGAGCACAAAGATGGGACCAATTGGAGCAACCTGAGGCAGTCAAGACTGCTTTCTGCAAGAGGAGAACTCTGAAGTGAATCGTGAGGGATGCATAGATATTATCCAGACAAATAAGGGTGAAAAGAGATTCCAAACAGGAGGAAGAACAGTGGTTCATAACAAATACTACTTTTATTTTTCTTTGCTTAAAGAGAAGTATAAAGCTTATATTACGCTCAGTGAAATAAGCCAGTCAGAGAAAGATAAGTATCACATGATCTCACTCATATGTGGAATATAATGAACAAAATAAACTGTTAAACAGAATAGGTTCAGAGACATAGAAGCATGGAATAGACTGTGGAAACTCAGGGAAGGTGGGGTGGGTGGGTGGGCGGATGGGTGAGAAGAGATCAACCAAACAACTTGTATGCATATATGCATAATCCATGGGCACAGACAATAGGGTGGCGGAGGCCTTTCAACAATAAATATTTTTAAAAAATAAAGTTTTTACCTACTTTAAATAAAAACCAGAAAGTATAGGCTTTTAATTCCAGAAAGTATTTTCTGTCTTATAACACAGTTCTGCCGGACAACTGAGAAGTGAAATTCAGAAACCCGCAGCAGTATCCTCAAGGTCACACAGGTTGTTAGTAGCTGAACTGACATCAAGAACACCCAGTTCAGCCCTCTCTCCCTCAGGTCCCGCTGCCTCCCTGACCCAAGGGTCCCCATGACAATTTAGGATTCCTAGTGGTTGACTCTTCTGTCAACACCAAACACAAATGAACAACCAATACTTTTCAGCTGGATCCAGGTCAGTTGTTCACAGAATCTGTGTAATGGATGTCTGCTATGCAGAAGAATTTTAAAAATTAGATCTGGGAGTTCTTGGCATATTCCCACCTGGCACCCACACTCTCTTTGCTTCCCAGAACTCTTAGGCTTAAGGAAAGCTTAATTAAAATCAAGTCAACGGAGAACTCTCTGAGAAACTAACAAGACAACAGAGAAATAAATTAGGCTTTTTATCTTTCTCTTCCACTCTGCTCTTCTGTCACTCTCAACCCAATTTTTGATTCAAAATGGTATAAAAAACAAACAAACAGGCTTTCATTATTTACTAAGTATGTATAGGTCAACCAAGATGCTTGATAGTTTGAAAAATTTTAAATTTTGTATCATTAGCATTCTAGAGGATAGGATGAGACAATTATTAGACATAAAATTGAAAACTTAGGTCTGTAGCTCTGGGATAACAAACTGTGTGTGGGGATGAGGTGTGAGTGCCCAGTGTGGTGTTACGCTCAAACTAGTGGATCTATACCTATTAATTTTCTGCATTCATTGCCAAGGCCTCCCTCTTAGCCTTGCCTTCCCTGTCAGCAAAATGGAGATAATTCCTGTGGCTTTCACTTACCAACTGATTCATAATGGAGTATATGTTTTGAAATACGGTTGCAAACTCAGTAGCTGATGGCACTAACTGTCATTTGGGTTGGGATAGGGTGTGCAGAGTGTCCTGAACTATTTCAGATTGAGTGGACAAGAAAGCTTCTCTGTGAGTTGATGTTTGAGCAGAATTCTGAATAGAAGCATCCAGACAAGTAAAGGACTGGGGATAAATATTCTAGAAAAGGATACAAAGGCCTGCATGACACTCATAAGCAAGGCCTGAATGGCAAAGCAAGTGGCACTGACGGGTGTGATCCAAGCACAGGGAGAAAAGAGGGGAGCAGCTAGAGGTAAGTCATACAGGTCTGTGGGGTTGGGAGGGAGGTAGAAACTTACTCTAGAGGGTTGGGAACCCTGGAGGATGGACTCACATTTTTTACTTAGAATGTGACCTCAAACAAGCTACTTCAAGTTTGCTGCTTCTTCTCTAAAATGGACATAATAATACCCATCATGAAAACTTACATTGAAAATTCCATTGACTATTCTATGTAACATATTTAGGACTTGACCCTGAGAGGTACAGGGCCTGTTGCTGACTGCTGTTGCTGCTGTGGTTGACACTGTCATCACTATCATTATTATTGTCTGATCTGAGTTTACCCTGGAGTAGCTACTGGAAAGAAGGAGGCATAACCAAAGAAATAGGCACAAAAAGAGCTCTAGTCCCACAAAGCAATATTTTATTTCCATAAATCAAATAAGCCTTAGCTTTCCTTGTATACATATTTCATTTTCCTCCTGGTCACAGTCCTAGCCTACCCTCTGACTTCAGAAACTCCTGTTTCAGTCCATGGCAGGTGGCACTCAGCTCCTGTATTACTTAATGCTGAGTCTCTAGGCCTGTGAACCCAAGGATCTGGTGCTAGCCTCTCTATAGGTATATGTCAAGCACTCAGATTGAAATCTGGGAGGTCAGGTAATCCTTCCAGAAGCTGCCAGGGCTGACAACTGTTCTCGAATATGGATAGCAGGTATTTTATCTAATCTCTCTTGAAAATGATCTACTTATATAAAAACCCTGGGTGGTGTTCATCACGACCAGAACCTCCGCGACCAAGCGGAAGGAAGTCAGTCCTGCAGGGGTTATCTTGGCAATGGCTGCACCCTCCCCTGAGCTGTTTCCCAGAGTTGTTTCCTGTAAGGGCGAGGTTTGAGGCAGGAACCTGCCCTGGGAGCATGGAGGCATTATCTTTATAAAGTGTGCTGTGCCAGCACAGCCAAGGGTGAACCTGAGTGGGGATGGCTGTAAGTTTTAGAAAAGACAGACAAGAGAATGAAGGTCGGGTCGCAGCGGGATGCTGCTTCTCTGAGAGACAGAAACCACGCCCACAGCCATGCCTTTATTTTATAGCAGATGCTACAAGGCAAAGTAAGGGCATGACCAAGATGTTTACAACATTCTCCTGGGTTTCAATCCTACTCAACTACATGCACCTGAACTCTATCAAGCCTACATCACTCAGGCACTTGGGGCCACGTGTTCGAACCATAGGCTCAAGCTTACAACTATAGCTGTTGGCATTAATTGTGCTGGAAGGGCCCTCCAAGCTGGGACTTGCATGTGGCAATGAGAGGACTGTGCCCTCTCATCAGTCCAAGGCTTAACCTGTCCAAAACACTGTAGCGGCTCCCCACAATAAAGTTTTAATTCTGTTTCTTTGTTACTAATGTTGTGGCCCCACCCCATAACAAAGAAACAATTTCTGGAGAATGAGACCCAGGAATCAGGATTTTAAAAAGATTCCCAGGTGATTCTAATGTGCAGCCAAGGTTGAGAACCACTGCTATAGATAATATTAAAAGTATATCTAAACATGCAATTCTTTGTCCAAAAAATGAGCATGTTCAAAAATTAAATGAAGAAAATTTGGATATACTTGATGGAGATTTTCACACATATTTGAGTGATGATTCCATTGATTCTACAGATGATGCTGAAAAGGAAAATTTTCCAATTGAATTTCTTAATAGTATTACTCCTTCAGGAATGCCATGTCATAAATTAAAATTGAAAGTGGGTGCAATCATCATGTTATTGAGAAATCTCAATAGTAAATGGGGTCTTTGTAATGGTATCAGATTTATTATCAAAAGATTACGACCTAACATTATGGAAGCTGAAGTATTAACAGGGTGTTCAGAGGGAGAGGCTGTTCTGATTCCAAGAATTGATTTGTCCCCATCTGACACTGGCCTCCCATTTAAATTGATTCTACGATGGTTTCCCGTGATGCATTTGTGATGACTATTGATAAATCACAAGGACAAACTCTAGACAAAGTAGGCATATTCCTACCTGAACCCGTTTTTGCACATGGTCAGTTATATGTTGCTTTCTCATGAGTTTGAAGAGCATGTGATGTTACAGTGAAAGTTCTAAGTACTTCATCACAAGGGAAATTAAGCACTCTGAAAGTGTTTTCACTCTTAATGTAGTGTACAGGAATATATTAGAATAAGTTTAATCACTTTATCAGTCATTTTTTGCATCACTGTTGTTTTTATACCATGTTTTTGTTGTTTTCATATCATGTTTTTGTTGTTTTCATGTCATGTTTTTGTCATTTTTATTTCATGACTCTGTTGTTGTTATATTCTTTTGTTACTGTTTATTTATTAATACATTTATATATTATTTTCATATACATTTTACTAATTTACTTTCATCACTCACACATCTATTATAGAGAAAGGGCAAATAGCAATATTAAAATATCTTCATTAATTAATTCCCTTTTTTAAAAAAATATATTTTATTGATTTTTTACAGAGAGGAAAGGAGAGGGATAGAGAGTTAGAAACATCAATGAGAGAGAAACATCGATCAGCTGCCTCCTGCACACTCCCCACTGGGGATGTGCCTGCAACCAGGGTACATGCCCTTGACCGGAACCGAACCTGGAACCCTTGATTTCACAGGCCGGTGCTCTATCCACTGAGCCAAACCAGTTAGGGCAATTAATTCCCTTTTAATGTGCATGAATTTCATGCACCGGGCTACTAGCAGTAATAGAACAAGACACAGTTACTTCAGCTTCATGTTCACTATGTTTTATGCAAAGGATGCACAGAAAGTCTTGGCTTAAGTGGAAAAAAAAAAACAAAAAAAACAGAGAGGGGAACCAAGAGTGTTCTGGGTCTTATAACTTCAACATGCTTTGTAGAGCCCATGTTTGTGTTTATCTTACTCTCAAAACAAATGCTTAGTGATCACATGATGTGACTATAGCAATCTTGACTATTAATCTTCCATTTCTGCCTCTTTCTCATTCTCTCATCCCCTTTCCCCCATTACTTTCTCTATATTTTTCTTTATCTCTTTTTTATTTTCCTTTTCTTTTTGGCCTTTTTTTTTTTTTCACCATGGGCATTGGGATATTTATTAGGTTCCAACTAAGAGCCAGAGACTTCTCTAGGCACAAGAGGTAAAAACAAACATCACTGGATGATTGCAGATACACAAGAAAGAAAGCACCTTATGGGAATGGCTTGATCTTAACTGTGGCATCAGAAAAGCTTTATTCTCGGATTTGTTTTGGAAGATAAGTAGACTGACAAAAACAGACAAAGAAGAATAAGGCATTTTAAGCAAAGGGAACAGCAAAAGCAAAGGCATAGCAGTGAAACACCAGGGTGCACAGAAATAAGGCTGCAGGCAGGCAAGTCAGGCAGCTGTTCAAGCTATGTTGAGGAAGATGGACTTCATAAAGATGGAAATGGAGAGCCACTGAAGAATTTTAAGTGAGAGCATGAGATGATCAAATCTAAGTGTTATAAATGCCACTCTATGGTATGTGGAGTATGACATGTATTGTGCCAATTAGGATTCCATTGTATTGTTGAAACAAGAGTTGATAAATATCTGAACCAAACCAGTGACATAGTAGATAGAGAAAAGAGGACAAAAATGAAAACAAACAAACAACAACAAAAAAATGTTAACATGGCAGAAGCTTTAAAACTTGTCATCTGCCTAGGTGGAAAAATGTGTAAAAGGGAATATGATTGCAAACTTTCTGACCATAGACTTTGGTTGTCTATTGGTGACATTCCTAAAATTGGGATGAGGAACGAGGAGCTCTTATATAGCAAAGGGAAGATATTTTGGGTTTGAAGTACCTGTGGGACATTAGTACTGTGAGCAGAAAGCTATGTTGATCTGAGACTTTGGTTGTCTTAATTTCCAGATTTGTAATAGACAGATTGCATTTAGTTGTTGTATTAGTTTAGAGAAGACATGTAAATCTCCTAGCAATCTCTAGCACATAACTCTTCTAAAAATCAATTATCCTTTCTTATTTTACAAGCCTGAATTACTTTTTTTTTAGGATCCTTAGGGGTTGTATTATCCCCTAAGAACTTTGATGAAAAGGAAGCGGATTGCCTCCTGAGAATGAAACCCAAAAATCAAACACACATAGCAGGTCAGAGCAGAGATAAGCAACAGGCACTATCTTGGCTCTCTCCATGTTTATTTTCTTTATTAGTAACCAGGCTTTGTTCTATGAATCCCTTCTGCCATTAATTCCAGGATAAAGGTGAGGGCCAAACCACCATGGAAAAGAGATGGAGGTTCGTGGAAAGGAGGAGTAGGGGCCTTTGGTTCTAGGTGTAGTTCCAAAAGGAGAAAGATTTGGAGGTTCTTCAGCCCAGTTCAGTATGCTGCCTGACTCCCTCAAAGAGCTCTAGCCAGAGGAGAGGGGGGTGGGGACTGAGATAGACAGCAAACAGCCCCATAGAGGCAGCAGGAGAATGGAAGATGCAGTCTGCTCCTCTTCCCTCTTCCATCTGGGTGGCCTTCAAGTGGAGAGAGAGGGTCTCTGAGAGATGTCTCTGCTTAGAATGCAGAAGACCCTATGGTTCCAAAAGGATCTGGGGCAGGAACACCAGAGGTGTTGAGAAGATAGCAGACCCTCTGAGATCTGTGGCCAGAATGAGAAATCTCCTCCACATAGGGTACCTCAAGACAAGAGGCGATTACTGAGTACTACAGATTTCAGCAATATACGCCAAGGCCATGCTTAAAAGACAAGCATACATATACACATGCATTTATTTATTTTTATTTTTACTTTAAAAATGAAACAGGTGTACAGAGACCATCAAACCAATTGTACTTATGAGAAACTAGTGAGGACACGAGCCCATCTAGAACCCCTCTTGCTGCTATTGTGAGGTTACCTTCCCCTGCACCAAGATGGCGTGTCAAGAAAAAGGAGGGGGAGACTCTTGAGGAAAGAAACAACCACATCAGAGTGTTTGAACATTGAATTTGAACCCATAGTCTGCCCCAAGATAATAAGTTTGATGAAAATAGCCCTAGTTGGTTTGGCTCAATAGATAGAGCGTCGGCCTGCGGACTGAAGGGTCTCAGGTTCGATTCCAGTCAAGGGCACATGCTCAGGTTGCGGGCTTGGTCCCCCATTGGGGGCATGCAGGAGGCAGCCAATCAATGATTCTCTCTCATCATTGATGTTTCTATCTCTCTATCCCTCATCCTTCCTCTCTGAAATCAATAAAAATATATTTTAAAAAAAGAAAATAACCCACCATGTCTTAAAGTAGAAAGTGCTGTTTATTGGTCTCACCCTTTGACTCCCTCCACCTCTAGGAATAATATAGCTTGTGAGAATATTTTGATCAGTTACAGGAAAAATAATGGCTACATTCTTTTGCACACCCATGTAATAATGGGTAAATTTTAGGCCCCACTACACAATAAGAATAATCCAATCACAACAAAAATGGGAGATTGTTAGTGCTGAAAGTGCAGCAAAAGAAACAGTTTAAGGAGCAAACATTCCGGGCCAGCCTGAGCAGAGATCTCAAAGGCAAAATTATTCTTGGAATGGCAGTGTATCCACAGGATTGTGGCCCTGGACCTTCAAATATTTCTGACCCCCATGGCAAGATCATCCTTACTGTGAGAATGCTGAATGGAGCTGTGTTGCCCGGTGCTAGTCTGCATTCAGTTCATCTGACTCCCTCATTCAATTTCCATGCCCACAGAGCCACCTTCTTGATTATCTCTTGGCTCATCTAGTTTGCCTGAAGGAAATAATCCTCTGGACACAAGAGGTTTGAATCTTATCATAGTCATCCTTCATAGTACACTTAGAAGTGGTCTCTGATTACGATTTCATTTCCCATGTATCTTTACTCCAGGGGTAGAATTTATTGATTATCTCAGTGCAAACTTCGTAATCTCAAGCAAGTTCTATTTCTCAAACCTCTGTGTATCTTTGCTGTTATCACCCTAGTCCAAGCCACCTGTCAGCCCTCTCCTAGACAGCTGGACAGCCTCCCAACTGACATTCCTGGGTAGACAAAGTTAAGTCTTTAAAACTTCACTCAGATCCTGTTACTCTCCTGCTCAAAAGGCCCCAATGGCTCACACTTGAAATAAATATGAACTCCTCACAGGCAGCTACAAGGGCCATCACGTTCCATCCCTGCTCACCTCTGTGTCCTTCCTCCTGTATCTCTTTCCTTCACACATCCCATCTACTACATCATCCTTGTTGTGTGGCCCACATGCCTGGCTCCTCACATCCTGGGAGACTTTGGCTTTCCTGACTTCTCTTTTTCTGTAATTCTAGTTGTAGGTGCCCTCTCTTCACTCAGGTGTCTCCTCTCCTCTTTGTTTCCTAGCAAATGTCCCTTCCCTGTTACTTTTGAACATAATATCCTACCTTATTTTTCTTCAAAGCATTTATTACTGCCTTATATGTAGCATACTTATTTTTACTCTCTCACTATAAGTTCATTCTAGCAAGGCCTAATGTTACCACCGTGCCCCTAGCTCCTGGAACAGTATTTGGCACATGGAAACTGTTCAATGCACATTGATTGAATTAGTGAATAAGTGAATGAATGCATAATGAATGAAATCAGCTTTCTGATTCCAACTGTGGTCTTCTATGCACATTAGTTAGATCTCCCTCAACCCAAGGTACTGTGAGGAGCCTGTCTCTAGGCTCAATAAACCTGGAGTGAAAGTCTGGGCTATATAGCTTTCATCTCTATCTGTAGAGTCAGGATGGTATAGGATACCAGGACAAGATGCTTAACCTTTCTGTGCCTCAGTTTCCTCATCAGTAAAAAGGGGTTAATAGTATCTTTATCACAGGGTAGGGTCCAGCAATTATTAAATTCTAAACACATGCACACACACACACACACACACACACATTTGTGTATATTAATGGGCATAATGTTCCTTTTTAGTTTAAAAGGTGTTATTTTAAAAAGCCCACTGTGATATTCTTATCTCTTTGCATGCTACAAACTCTTCCCTTCACCTTTCCCCTCTAAACCTCCTCATTCCCTGATCTTTTCTCTAATTTCACCTCTTAATACCTCATTGGAAAAATATGTCTTTCTCCTTATATTCAGTATTTGTTTGTGTCATTGTGAGCTGTAACTAGAGGCTCCAGGCTGAGTGAGTGAGTCTTTATCAAATAAAGCTGGTTTACATTGTACTCTTGGGTACAAAAGCTGAACATTGGTGTTTTTTCATCAAATCGTTTTTATTAAGATCCTCTGTTCCCAGCAGCATGCTATTCTTCAAAATATTTCAAATATAAAAATCCCAGAGCCCCATATTGAGAGAATCTTAAAAGAAATGCAAGGGGAAAAATATTGAAACAACTGCTGTGTTATAACAACCACCATGCAGATGACTTTGTTTCATTTCAAAATGTCCTCCATGTATTTGACACTTTATCTGATTAATAAATTGGAGAAAATTAAATTATGCATTTCTATATCTCCTCCCTAGCTCTGATTCTGCTAAAATAATAAACAAGGCAAGTACTTTAATGCCTAATCATTTCAAGTTTTCTCTACATTTAAATTATTATCAAGTAATTTATTTACCAGTTTTTTTCTGGAAAAGGTCACCAGGGTGAATAATTGCTAAGGGAGAAATGTAGTTGCAAAATAAACATTGCCCATCATGTTAAATATATGATAAATGATTTAAAAACTCGATCCCTGTGCTGATGAAGCCCTTTTTAAGCCTCGACACTCATAAAAAATAGTTTTCTCTAACTTATCTCTTAGTTAGGAATATAGTTACCTGTGTGCTCAGAAATTATTTGTCCCTCTGTCTCTTTGTCTTGTGTGTCTTGAGTGTCATGGACTCTGCATTTGAATACTGGGTAACCACTCACACATTACTTGATTGTTCCAAGCCTTACTTTCTCCATTTGCAAAATGGACAAATACTTTCTTACTGCCTAGGGTTGCTGTGAAGATTTAAAGTAACCATGTATATAAAGCACCTGGTTAATAGAAGATAATACATGATTTTTTAAATCATCGCATATGGTAATTATACATTAAAAATGTAAGCAGGTGCTATTTCCCAGAAGACTTCACTTGTAGAAAAGCACAGTTATATAGTACTGTTAATATGAAAGAAATTGAACATAATGTCTATGAAGGGAAAAGAAAACATTCTAACAAGAAGAACTAAGTGTTAAATCCAACTCTCTGCTTCCAGGCAGCCAATGCATCAAGCACAGTTCTCATGAAGTAACAGAGGAAAAAGGCTGTAACTGGGAGAAAACTATGTCCTAGTAACATAGACTAGATCACATGGAGCATGTGGATCCTCACATGGAAAGCCCAAAACAAATCTTAGAAATTAATATCTGAATTATCTACAATAATAAAAGCATAATATGCTAATTAGACTGGGCATACTTTCAGACATCCTTCCGGATCACCTTCGGGATGAATCCAGGGCTGCCAGGGAAATGCGGATCCTGAATTTCATGCATTGGGCCTCCAGTATTTACATAATAAACTAGAGGCATTCTTAGAGTATTTGATTTTGTCCATTTCATAGATTAAAAAACGAGTCCCAAACCCTAGGCAGTAAGAAAGTATTTTTTTTAATATATTTTATTGATTTTAGAGAGGAAGGGAGAGGGAGAGAGAGATAAAAACATCAATGAAGAGAGAATCATTGATTAGCTGCCTCTTGCACGCCCCCTACTGGGGATTGAGCCCGAAACCCAAGCATGTGCCCTTGGCTGGAATCAAACCTGGGACCCTTCAGCCCGAAGGCCGACACTCTATCCATTGAGCCAAACCAGCTCGGGCAAGAGTTTAAGTGTATGTCAAGATTACACTCCAATAACTGGCAGGAATGAGACTTTGACCCAGGATTTTGTTTATTGCTTTTTTTGTGCATTTTGTTTAATCTTTGAGGCTATGCACAGCAATATATATATTTTGGACATTTTTCTCAGGGAACTAAGTTTTAGAGAAATAAGTTCAGTATAGATTTACCTTTTCTTAAGGTCCTCAATGTAATAAAACATATTATCCTACACCAGCAGTAGAATTCCTTTTTAAAGATCTAAATGCTAACTTTCAATTTGGGACTGATTCCACTGTTTGAAAAATTTGATATAGTACATGAGCCTTTCCTGTGTGCTCAGTGCACTTCTTGAAAAAGATATGATTTAGATAAGTGGCAATGTACAAAATGTAGTTCTGCAGAAATAGTTCACTGTACTGGAACATGGCCATGAATATCGGGCATTAAAGTGGGTATGGGCTTTATTTCTTCATTTAAAACATTTGTTGAGTGCCTAAGTTCCATTTTCTGCTATGAACCTTAAGGAGACACAGTAATGAATAAGACACAGTGAACTCTTTTGAAAATATCTCAGTCTGGCCAGAAAAACTGATGGGTAAACAGATAGGTACAGAACATTGTGATCAATGCCAACTAATCATAGTTTAAACCATGTGTTTATTGCTAGCTTAAAAAAATACAGGTGATCTATGGTTAGTTCAGGAGCCCAAAATAGTCATCAGGGTCTGTTGCCGGTGGGGTTCCCCAATAAACAGACTCTGAGATTGATTTTAGCTTGCAAGAGATTATTAGAGAGTGCTTTTGGAATCAATATTGTGGGAGGAAAGGCAAAGAGGCAGCACTGGGCAGAGGGACAGAGCAAGCCATCATGAAGGGCAAAGGGCAACCTCAGCTGACCCCCAGGAGGGATTTAGCTGATTGGATGACCCTTCACAGCTGACCTGTATTGTTATGAGAAGGCTGGGGTTTTGCAGCCTCTGAGCCCTTCAATCAGGGGATATTTGCCACCCCAGGAAAAGGATGTGGTCTTAGGCAAGGTGATCCTGTGCAGCTGAGACAATCCCCAAAGAACCTGAAGTCTGAGGGCTGCCTGTCAGAGGCCCTCCCAGAAGCAGGCGGGTGCGGGGTGGTGGGGGGGGGCGTTATCCTTGGTTTCTACAGTGAGATTTGGCCATCACATCCCAGCAGCCACCACAAAGACCTGGACTCTGCATCATTCCCTCCCACCATTCTCAGCATATTGTTCTTTGTCCTCAAAAGATCTCTTAATGTTTATAAGATATCTACCTAGCTCTAAATATGACATTTCTACACAAGAGCATACAAAGCAGAGAGGAAGCAAAGGGACCATCATCTCATACTATTCTTTCTCTTATCAGAATAAAAAATCTTTCACAAAGGGTCACCAGAAAAATTCTCTCCATACATGGTGCCAAGACACCATCAAGATGTGTTATTCATAAAGACAAGAGAATGACTGTTGGGTAGTGTTATGGACTTAATGTTTGTGTCGCCCCAAATTTATATGTTGAAACCTAATCCCCAGTATGATGGTATCTGAAGGTGGTGCCATGGGAAGGTGACTAGGTTATAAGGATGGAGCCCTTGTGAGTGGAATTAGTGATCTTATAAAAGAGTCCACAGAGAGCTCCCTCAGCTCTTCTGCCATGTGAGGACTCAGGGCGCATATGGTTGTTTGTGAACCAAGAAGCAGGCTCTCATCAGATACTAAACATGCCAACACCTTGATCTAGGGCTTCCCAGCCTCCAGAGCTGTGAGGAAAAAAAACAATTGGAGATACCCAAGTTGCATTGGGGATTCACAATTTACCCTGACAATACAGTATACCACAGGGAGAAGAGAATGTTCATAGGCTATCTGTTTAAAGCTCCCAAGTTTGTTGTTTTTGTTCAGAGTTGTGATGCTGAGACAAGACTGTGAAGGCTAACATTGCTCAGTGGATAAGGCATTGACCTGCAGACCAAAGGGTCCCAGGTTCAATTCCGGTCAAGATCACTTACCTCGGTTGCAGGCTCCTCCCAGGCCTGGGCCCTAGCTGGGGCTTGTGCAGGAGGCAACCAATTGATGTGTTTCTCTCACATAAATATTTCTCTTTGTCTTTCCCTCTCTCTTCCACTTTCTCTAAAAAATCAATGGAAAAATATCCTTTGGAGAGTATTTTAAAAAGTTATGGGAGATAATGTCATTTAAAGTAGGCTTGCCGAAACCGGTTTGGCTCAGTGGATAGAGCATCGGCCTGCGGACTGAGAGGTCCCAGGTTCGATTCCAGTCAAGGGCATGTACCTGGGTTTCGGGCATATCCCCAGTAGGAGATTTGCAGGAGGCAGCTGATCGATGTTTCTCTCTCATCGATGTTTCTAACTCTCTATCTCTCTCCCTTCCTCTCTGTAAAAATTCAATAAAATATATTAAAAAAAAATAAAGTAGGCTTTAGGGGAATAGTAGGTATTAATAGTAATTAATGTTAATAATACCACCTACTGGAATTCATTAGTGTAAATCCACAAAAACAAGGAGCTTAAATCACACATTTCAATAAAGCATACCATTAACTTAAAGACATGGTAAAAACACTCTTAGTACTTTTTGTTCAATAATCTTTGCCAAGCAAATTTGATCTTGTTTTCATTCTGGTGAAGTGTTTTCAAAGAATCCCCAAACCTTCTTGTTAAATGTCAATTTCCTTACATTAGCAGGCAGAGGTTTCCTGGCCATGCCCCTGTTTTCCTCTCTAGTCCATAGACCAGCAGTTCTCAACCTGTGGGTCACGACCCCTTTGGCGGTCGAACAATCCTTTCACAGGGGTTGCCTAAGACCATCCTGCATATCAGATATTTACATTATGATTCATAACAGTAGCAACATTACAATTATGAAGTAGCAACGAAAATAATTTTATGGTTGGGTCACAACATGAGGAACTGTATTTAAAGGGCCAGAAGGTTGAGAACCACTGCCATAGACCCTCATTTAATCTTCTCCAGCCACAAAGTTCCATATCTTTCCACATGCTTCAGATATTTTCACACGTGTTATTTTTGTGCCTCAAATGCCTGCTCTTCACCTACTTACCTATGTTAAAGTAAAAACATTCAAACCTGTAAAGAATTTTTGTGAGTTTATTTGAGCCAAACTGTCAACAATTACCGGGAAGCAGAATCTCAACAGGTTTCAATAATGTTCCAGAGAATGGCAGTTTTTCACCTATTTTTATACATTACAATCAAAACAGGAGACATAGGTGAGTTACAAGAAATCCATTGGTGGTAGATTAGTGAGGTGGCAGAAAGCAAAGGATGGGGGGTGGGGGAGGACCTCTGGGATTGGATAAAAAGTGAAATGATAGACACATACTGCTTTTACTTAGGTGGGTACAGGGTACAGTCAACAATTAACATCATAACAATAACAATGAAAAAATCTGTGGTATCTGTCCTGGGACCCAGGGCATTTGTTTGGGGTCTGGAAAAAAAGGGAAATCATAAATTACCCTGACATTTCAAGGATATGATATCATATATGCAAAAACAAAATAGGCTCAGTTAAGGTAAAGATTGACCTTGTCAGGGAAGATACTGGCCTAGTGTCGAGTAAGACTCCCTCCACGTTCTGCGTGGAGTAGGGTTCGGTATCTGAAAGAGGAGCCGCACAGCAAATGAGAGAAAAAGTCACGAGATGATTTTGCAATATTGGGGGACCAGGCGGCAAGTCCCGAAGGACTTCTCCCTGTGCTCAGGCCTCACCAAGCTTTTATTCATCTGGGATGCACCCATAGCATAGCCCTAGGCAGGTGACCCCCTGCAACAGGCAGACTAGCCCATCACCAAGGATTTACATAATAATAAATGGGGGAGTAGTTTCAGCTACCACTGTCTGGACAAACAGAGGTGGTGCCTAGCTCCGACCTTTGGGAGGGCTTCAAAGATACCCAGCCTTTGGGGGGGGGGGGTTCTCTGTCTATGCTTATCAGATAGTGAAGGCAATAAACAGTTTCCCACACCTAGGACTTGACTACCCACCATAACTGCTTTAAGTTAAAGTTTTAATTTCAGACCATCCTTGGGGTTACTTTGGGTCTTAGAGTTTGCAAGACTGCTGTGCAGGCCTTCTCTGAGCTTGTCAGGTTATCATGTGGCCCCTTTCATCCACACCCGCTAACTCTTCATCCTTGACACTGCTGAAGCATCTGTCTTTCACAAGTCTCTTTGACCCTTCCTGGGATTGAGATGCTGATCCTTGAACTTGCCCCATGAATATCACCAATATAGCACACTCTACGTTTTGTCATCGTCATTTTTGTACCTTCACTATGGAATGCTGATCTCCTTAATGGCAGGAGCTATATGATGGCAGCAGTCTGGTTTGTTTCTGCCCACTGAGTTTTTAGCATGTTCTCAGAAAATGGGTGTGTATTGAATAAAGATACTGCAGGCCACATCTCAATATAGTATGTAGACATCTACTGTTATTGATAGGATCCATTGGTGGGCAAACTGCAGCTCGGCAAACCGTGGCTCACGAGCCACATGTGGCTCTTTGGCCCCTTGAGTGTGGTTGTTCCACAAAATACCAGCTCTTCCACAAAATACCGACTTCTGCGCATGGGCCACGAAGTTTCAATCGCACTGGACATGCACGCCCGCATGTGGTATTTTGTGGACCAGCCACACTCAAGAGGCCAAAGAGCTGCATGTGGCTCGCGAGCCGCAGTTTGCCGACCATGGGCATAGACCAGTGATGGCGAACCTTTTGAGCTAGGCATGTCAGCATTTTGAGAAACCCTAAATTAACTCTGGTGCCGTGTCACATATAGAATTTTTTTTTATATTTTCAACCATAGTAAAACAAAGACTTATATTTTTTATATTTATTTTATATATATAAATGCCATTTAACAAAGAAAAATAAACCAAAAAAATGAGTTCACGTGTCACCTCTGACACGTGTGTCATAGGTTCTTAATCACTGGCATAGACCATTGGAATCAAATGACCTGAGTTTGATCATGGCTTTACTATTTTCAATGTATATGACCTTTGGCAAATGGTTCACCTTTTGGTACAATTGAAGCTAAATAAGAAAAATCATAAAAGATATCCAAAAGTGCCAGCCAAAAACACTCAATAAATTTAGTCATCCTAATGATGAAGATGAGGATGGGAGGAATAAGTCCTATAGATAAATATAAAATCTCTCATATGCTCTGATATCTATTGAATTTCAAATATTATTTCAAACTATTCTTTGGCTCCAAGAATATGTACAGGATCCCTTATGTTAGACATGTAAAATCAATAATTATTGATTAATAATAAGTAGCTAACATATGTAGGACTTTCTATATGCTAAACATGATTTTAAAGGGTTTAATATGCATTAACTGATTAATCCTCATCAATCCTTTGAGGTAGCTACCATTGTTATTCTCATTTTCATAGATAAGGAACTGAGGCACATAGGAGTACGTTGACTTAGCCTGCTGGTAAGTGGCAGAGATCAGATTCAAACCTAAGCAGTCAAACTCCAGAATCTGTCCCCATTATTGTTATAATACTACCATGAATGAGAAAGTAAATGAATAAATCTCATTAGTTGTACATATTCAGAAAAGGGATCTATATGTCCTGTTCTCAAATCCAGCATAATTTAAATTTATTGATCTATTGCCTCTTTTTTTGAGTAACATTTTATGTTGCTTCTACTTTTAATTTCCCCACAGATATACAGGAAGTAGAAATAAATCACACAGAATGCAGTGCTAGAACTGAAAAGGTCAAAGTTTCTGTATCTCTGCTTAACAATTAAGAATATACAGATTGGTGCCCAGTGTGGCTCGATTGGTTGGGCATCGTCCCATACACCAAAAGGTCGCCAGTTAGATTCCTGATTAGGACACATGCCTGGGTTGCAGGCTCGATCCCTGGTAGGAGGCATGGAGGAGGCAGCCAATTGATGCTTTGTTCTCACATCAATGTTTTAGGTGTTTTTTGTTTTGTTTTGTTTTGTTCTCTCTCTCTCTCTCTCTCTCTCTCTCTCTCTCTCTCTCTCTCTCTCTCTTTCTCTCTCTTCTCTCCCCCCCTTCCTCTCTCTTTAAAAATCTTTTTTTTTTTTTTTAACAAAAAAGAACATACAGATTAGCATATTAGATCAGACTGCTCTTATTAGCTGGGGTCCACTCTGCTAGAATAGCCAAACAAAACTCTCAGGGCCGCACTCCTGAAGTTCTGTATGGCCTTGGGCAAGGCTGAGCAGGTGAACTGCTTATTTACATCAGCCAACAGCAGCAAAGTCAAAGAGCAAATTTGAAACATCATGGGGATCAAAAGCCAAAGAATAAGTTGGTGAAGTAATAAAAAGAAGGATAAAGTGCAACCATAGAGGGGAAATGAGACAGGTGTTGGAAAGCCATAATGATCCACAAAAAAATGATGAAGTGAACAGGAGCAGGTCAGAGTAAATGGTACTACTGACCTGTGGTGATTCCTCTGTGATGTCTAATGAAACATTAGAGAAATTTCCAAGTATCTTACTGTCCCTTAATAACTCATTATATATTTGTCTTCAATGAATTTATCTAAACCACATCTTAAAATATTAACAAATTTAACCAGAAACTGAATGTCAAAAGGGAAGAGAACTTTGAAATTATCCATTTATCCCTTTCATTTTAAAACAAGTCCACTCAGCCTGAAAAAGTCAAGAACTTGGTCCATGATCCCTCAATTAAAGTAATATACTTTACAAAATTATAGCTACTGTAGGACATGAGATTTGCTCTTTCTCATCCTAAGCTTAGTGTTTTTAATTTTCAAAGATATTCCTCCCCCATCCCAACAAACTTTGGGAATATTATAATTAAATTCTCAAAACTTCCATAATGATATAATCTCCAGGCTTCCATGTAAAAATCCTTAATTTATCAAAAAGGATTTTTCACCATTTCATAGAGGCGCCGTCCATTCATGTGTGAATGATTAAATGTACCTAATGGATTTCAGTTGAATGAATGCAGAGTGGAATCATCATCAAAGTTGTTTTTTTTATTGCAACTGCAAAACTTCAAAATGTGGGCTGAAAGTAGAGACAGTTCTGGTAATGGGGTCTGGATTATTTCTCCCAGTGTAATCATAATATAAGTATAGCTGAAAAATAGTAGGAGCCCTCTTGTGCCCCATAGTGTCATAAAATGCTTCATCTACATTATCTTAGTTTAATTCTTAATATATATATATATATATATATATATATATATATATATATATATATATATATATATATATATATATATATATATATATATATATATATATAATTATATTCTAGTGGCCTAGTGTACAAATTTGTGCACATTAAAAAGGAATTAATTAGTGAATTTTTTTTTAAATATATTTTATTGATTTTTTACAGAGAGGAAGGGAGAGGGATAGAGAGTCAGAAACATCGATGAGAGAGAAACATCGACTAGCCGCCTCCTGCACATCCCCCACCGGGGATGTGCCCACAACCCAGGGACATGCCCTTGACCGGAATCGAACCTGGGACCTTTCAGTCTGCAGGCCGACGCTCTATCCACTGAGCCAAACCAGTTTCGGCTAGTGGAAATATTTTAATATCACTATTTGCTCTTTCTCTATAATAGAAGTGTCAACTAAATTCACAATCAACAATGACATATTAAAACACACACATGCAATTGGTACCAGTGAGAGCTTTATATATATAGATAAACTTGCTTAATTAGACTTGCTTTCTGATTTAGCTAAACTTTTTCCAGCTCAGTGAAGCACCCCAACTTCCCTTTCAGGTAATTGTCAGCAACACAGCAGTAAATATCAACACAAAGCAGATTATTATTATAGCTCAGGCAGGGAGAACAAAGGGTAAAATATTTAACTGCAGCAGTGTTTGACTATGTTCTGCACAGTGAGAAAACCTGAAGTCATTTTCAATGTCCACCGTTTCTTACTTCTCTTTAGTTGGGTCAAGTTTCTAAGTTTTCTAAATCTTCATTTTCCAGCTAATGGAAAGTATATGGGGTTCCACCAAGTCTCCTATCTACCTACTCCAGGACATCTGTGAGGATCAAATGAGATGAGGCATGTGAAAATGCTTCACAGACATTTGGTTAAAGTGTACAATGTTTCCACCTGGCTATAAAGCAAGTTGCGTTCCTGGGTTGAAGAAACTGCAAGGAGGCTAGTTGCTAGCAAGAGGAAGCCGGGTGTTGCTACATGACGTCATTACTCAGTGCCCACAGCAACCATTTCTGTGCTGGGCTGGGCTGGGCTGTGGGCTGTGTTCCTCCGGGGTGGTGGCAGGGCCTGTGTCCCACTTGGGGGAAGCCAAGTGTTGCTTTGTGGGTGCTAGGTCCACAGTGCTGTTTATTGTTACATGGCCTGTTGCTAGGGAGAAGAAGCCTGATATTGCTATGTGACATCATTACCCAGAGCCCACAGCCACCCACTTCTGGGCTGGGCTAGGCTGTGGCCCACATTTTGCGCCATGGGGTCTCAGCAGCATCAGCTGCGATTTGGTGGGCTGTTGCTCCAGGGTGGTGGTGGGGCCTGTGTCCCACTTGGGGGAAGCCAAGTGTTGCTTTGTTGGTGCCAGGTTTGTGGTGCCATTTCTAAATGAGCAGTGCGCCTCACTGAAGCTCCTACATTGAGCATCTGCCCCCTGGTGGTCAGTGCCCATCATAGCCACCGGTCAGATGGTTGGACACTTAAAATATTAGCCTTTTATATATATATATAGACTAGAGGCCTAGTGCACAAAAATTTGTGCATTCGGGGGGATGGGGGTGTCTATCAGCCTGGCCTGTGCCCTCTCACAGTCTGGGGCCCCTCGGGGGATGACCACCTGCTGGCTTAGGCCTTCTCCCTGGAGGATTGGGCCTAAGCTGGCAATCAGACATCCCACTGGCAGCCTGGGAGCCCTCAGGGAATGTCCACTTGCCAGTGGCGAGCAGGCCTAAGCTGCAGTCGGACATCCTTAGTGCTGCTAAGGAGGCGGCAGAGGTTCCCACCACCACCACTGTACTGGAAGCTGTCAGTCTGGCTTGTGGCTGAGCAGAGCTCCCCCTGTGGGAGCGCACTGACCACCAGGGGGCAGCCCCTGCATTGAGTGTCTGTCCCCTGGTGGTCAGTGTGTGTCATAGTGATCAGTCATTCCCAGTCTTTCTGCTGTTAGGGTCAGTTTGCATATTACCCTTTTATTATATAGGATAGAGACCTGGTGCACGGGTGGGGGCCAGCTGGTTTGCCCTGAAGGGTGTCCTGGATCAGGGTGGGGGTCCCGCTGGGGTGCCTGGCCAGCCTGGGTGAGGGGCTGATGGGTCTTTGCAGGCTGGTCACACCCCCTTCAGGGTGGGGGTCCCCTGAGGTGCCTGGCCAGCCTGAGTGAGGGGCTGATGGCTGTTTGCAGGCTGGTCAAGACCCCCCTGAGTGGGGACCCTCACCCCATGGATGTTTGGCCAGCCTGGGAGAGGGGCTGATGGCTGTTTGTAGGCTGGTCACACCCCCTTCAGGGTTGGGGTCCCCACTGGGGTGCCTGGCCAGCCTGAGTGAGGGGCTGATGGCTGTTTGCAGGCTGGTCAAGCTCCCCCTCAGTGGGGACACTCACCCCATGTAGGTTTGGCCAGCCTGGGAGAGGGGCTGATGGCTGTTTGCGGGCTGGCCACACCCCCTTTAGGATGGGGGATTCCCACTGGGGTGCCTCACCAGTCTGGGTGAGGAGCTGAGGGCCATTTTCAGGCCAACCAAGGCCCCCGGCAACGTAAGCTCCCAGCCTCTCCTTTTTTTCTTTTTTTCTTTTTTTCTGGGATATATTTACCTATTATAATTGAAACTTTGTTGCCTTCAGTGGAGGTCAGAGCCAGCCAGGGCAGACAGGAGGGAAGCTTGGCTTCCACCATCACTGGAGCAACCAAGCCTCCTGCTCGCTCCAGCTCCGTGGTTTCCGGCCACCATCTTGGTTGGGTTAATTTTCATATAGTCGCTCTGATTGCCTAGTGGGCATGGCTTAAGGCATAGTGAAGGTATGGTCAATTTGCATGTTTGTCTTTTATTAGATTAGATAATTAAATATTATAATATATAATTATAATATATATTTAATTCTGGTAAATGTCCTGTAGGTTATATTATTACAGTTTTATTGACGAGGAAACCAAGGCTCAGAAAACTAAGATGCTTAATTTTAAATCCCTCATAGGTGAAGGAGCTAAGACTGAATCACAGTCTTCCTGACTCTGCATTAAGAGCCCTTACCCAGTATCTTGGCTCTGAATCTTTACACATTTTGGTCAGTTTAAGACTGTTTTGAACCTGTCATAATGTATACAATTATTATGTCTATTACAGCAACTCTATTCAAGCATATTCTCACAATAGATAGTAAATACAGATGATAGATGATATAGGGGAAAGTGGCTTGAGCATAGCAAAGGGATGGCTAATTTGCATGTTTCTCTTTTATTATATAGGATATATATTGCAGACAAACACAGAGCAACTGGGACATAATCAATATATTATAATCAATATATTATAATCAATATATAATATCCTGGAGTGGTGATAGGTTGCCCTTTATATTATTTACTCTTTGAGGCTCAGTATCCTCAATGTCATAATGAAAATTATAATATATGTCAGAGATAGATGGCTATAAGTATTAAATCTACAAAGGCAATTGAAAGTGTCTAGCAAAATTTCAAGGATCATTATGATCTGAACAAATGTTAGCATAATTAGAATCCAAATCCATCAACACTTTATCAGTGTTTTCTCAGATACCAATCAGTTCTCCTATTATCTAGCAGAAATCAGGTGTCCAACAATCCAATTCATTCCTGAGATTACCTAGCGGAGTTAGCATCAGACCCCACAAATTAAAGGGCTCAGCTGCACAAGCCTACCCCTATTTCTAATTAGAAATTGATGTCAGACATAAATCCTGGGCCACCTGTGCTTTTCCACTAACTGGTTATAAATCAAGGATTCCCAGACCCCCTTCCTCAGGTCTGATACTTTGCTAGAACAATTCATAGAACTCAGGAAAACACTTTACTTTAACTGGTTTATGATAAAGGTTACAATTCAGGAAGAGTCAAATGGAAAAGACGCACAAAGCAAGGCATTGGGGTGGCATGAGAGCTCCCATGCCCTCTCCAGGCACATCACCTTTCCAGCACCTCAATGAGTTCACCAACCTGGATGCTCTTTAAACATTCTTTTTCAAATGTATAATCCAAGTTCTGTGCCTTCACTCTCCACCTCCTTGGAGGATGGAGCTGAGAGTTCCTACTCTCTATGCACAAATTTGTTCTTTCTATTGACCAGCCCCTAATCTAAGGCTGTTTAAGGGTTCCACCCTGTTACCTCAATAGCATAAACTCCAGTGTGCTCCAAAAGGGGTCCATATAAATAACAAAATACACTCCTATCTTTCAGGTAATTTCAAATTTTAGTTGTCCTGTGCTTTGAACTAAGGGCAAAGATCAAATATATAACTTATCATACCACAGTATTTATCATATTTATTGGTCCCTTAGATATATACAGGATTTGTCTCTCTGGAACAAGTCATTTGGCAAATAAATTATGAAGGTGGTAAAGGACATGGAAAGGCAGCTGTGGGCCAAGGAAAAAATCTTAGCCTCTTATAGTATATATTAAAAAATTAAGTATATTTTTGGATATCTGGATGCCTTGTATGTTTAGTGGGAATAGATGGTGCTACTATTAAAGTGTAAGGGTAACTGAGGTTTTTATATTTAGCAAATTTCACTTTGAAGACTACTACACAGAGTTTTGGAGTGAATATTTTTCAAATAAACCCACATTATCAGTCCTCAATGGTATGGAGTTCCAGGATTCTAGGATGTAGTATCCTGAGCACTTTGAATGCTTTGAACAAGCTTCTGTGTCTTCCCTTACCGTCTTCTCAGTTCCCAGTAGAGATTCTCTCACTGGCCCAGTTAGGGTCAGGCATTCACTCCCAAAATAAATCAACTATGGCTTAAAAAGTGGTGACAAATTTGTTATTCTTATATATTAAGGGCCCAGTGATCATGGAGAAGGGGAAATATGTAATTCAGGCAAATACTACATGTGATAGTGAAGATAACTTCTAAAAAAATAAACAATTGAAGAAATTAATTTTATTAGAAATTATTGTTTGGAAATGAATGACAGGATGTGAGTTTAAATTACCTGTGCTTTATAAATACGTGTGTGTGTGTATGTGTGTGTGTTTGCACTCTCATGCATGCATGTGCTCACAGGTATATATAAGTATGTTTCTGTTATTGGCGGGGAGCTCTTATCATGGCCACCAGTTGCCGGTAGATGTGGGCTTCTTGTGATATCATGAGAAAGAATTTTCTGAGACTCACAGGTGGGAGGATCAGATACCGTAGAAAACTATATTTCTATGGAATTACACCCCTGAGTTTCCAAGTTCCCATTTCCCTTCGTCCTGCCAAGGAGGAAGTCCTATTTTGTTTGCTTCAGCAGGACCAAGATTAAAGCCAGTGTCCAGAGTTTTATTTCCATATTGGGGCACAATCCAATCCAGCATCCAGCTAGCTTAATTTGTATTCCCAATTACAATCCATCAATACATTGCATGTGGGGTCTGCATGGCCACATGGCTGTGGAGGGAATACAGACAAAGAAAGGAAGAACCAGAGAGCCAAGAGCCTAGAGAGTGAACTCCTTTGTTTGAGGGGATTTGTATCCCCAAATTTTCATGGGCTTGTAGTGGACCTGCCCCCTCTAGCCAATGATCTCTGTTCCCAGGTTTGATTGGCAGGCACCTACCCTATATCACTCTGACTTTTCTGTGCATTCACCCATTTCCCCTTTGTCCAGTCCTTTCCCCCAGTAACCACAGGAATGGACCTGTGGTTCCCTTGGTAGTGTGAAGTCACAGCTTCCTGGTGAAGCTACCCAAATGGCATGCCTATAATGCCGGACCTTCCTTTTTCTCCTCTCCTATTATTCATAACTAGCTAACTATAATGGTAGCATTTCCATAAGTATAAAATATATCAACCTAAAAATAAAAGACTTCTAAATGAGAGACAAAAAGATTTATGTGAGATCCAAATGGAAGCAAACAGAAATCACTGATTTATGCAGAAACCAAAATAATGTTCCTATTAGGAGATAAAAGCAAGAGATATTTATGAAAAAGGAAAGGGGAATAATTACATGAGTAGAAGGAAGGAATTTCTATGGGCATTAATGAGCAAAGAAAGGAATTTATATAGATGCAGACAAGCTAAGGTGGCGATGCTAATTATAAAGAATGCCGAATTTTCAGTTAGGTCATCATTATGTCTGCTTTCCTATTGGCTTTGCAAACAGTTGTTCAGAACACAATGCTGGTTAAGGCTCAGTCCAAAGCTGAAGTGTCCAGTTTTAACACTTGAAAGGCTTAAAGAGTAAGACCTGCAAGACAGTTCCTCTGGGATGGGAGTTCTGGCTTCATTTTGAAGTGGTTTGGTGTATATATGAAATATATATGTAATATACTAGAAATATAGGTATAAGTAAATCTGAGCATGACTATCTTGATTGATGCCTGTGTTATTTCCTTGCAGAGAGTTTCACTTTGTCTGGAATTAATGGGAACAGAATGTACTTTGGTGGATGATGAGTTTCCAAGGATAGCTTTTATGCCATTTGGTCAATTGGACACCCTACCTGGGCCCAGTTGGGCTTATTACTGCTCATTCATACATCTGAAAATCTCTTGACAATTCTCCTTCATACTAAATGGAGTCAGCACTTTCAAATGGATCTCATTAGACTTCTTATAAAACCACTACACTAGAAAGAGTTTTCATCCCAGAAGGGTTTCAGAATTTGAACTTATCAAGCCTCTCTACTGTTCTATTTCTGATTAGCAATTTGTCCTCCTAAGAGCTTTAAAGATATACTTTTATATCTCTGTAATTTTATCCTTTTCCCATTTTTCCTTTATGGGAACATTCAAAAGTATTTTGCTTTTATCTTGGATCTGTCATTCAGCATATGTCAACTTCAAGGTTTCTGGACTTATAGCAGTGACTATCAGTAATGTTTCAGGGGGGAAAATAGAAAAAATAGAGTGCATGCATCAGATCTTAGAGATGCTGCCTTGATATATAGCATTTTAGTTATGTTATTCTAAGTTATTTTCTTCAAAAAAATCAAATGCCAATCTGTAGTCTTGTCTGGGAGAAGTAAAGACATTTCCTTGTATTATATGTTATCAAATACCATGTCTAATCTATCCCTATCATCTTTTCCTTTTAATGCTTCAAAAGCTTTTATTTAAGGCTCTTTTCTTTCTGATAGCTTCCTCGCTAGGCTTCACATCCTCAGCCCCACATCACTTCTCTGAAGGCTTTCTGACAACCTCTGCTTTCTGTCTAATATAGCTACTCTTACTCTCTGGGAAAACCTCGATCAATGTCCTTTCCACATTTCTTTGAATGTTATGATCATAAATTAAATCCCAACTTGCCTACAAGCCCTCTATAGGCAGAGTTTACAACTTATCACCCGCGCCAGAGTCTACCTCATATATAAATAGCTCAGATTAGTGGTCCACAGATGTTTACCTGCTAAATCAATAGTTGATGGGTAGAAAGATGGATGGATGGATACATGAATAACTGTGAACTGTGTTGCTTTCTGTAAGCATATGGGATGATGCTTACACCTAGTAGGTACTTAGTAAAAGTTTGAGTTAAATTGATATTCCAAACATGAGGCAAAGTGAATTATATGGAGAAGTATATAAGCTTGTACAAATGTCATTAAGTGATTTAAAAAGTAGAATTTGGGAGCTAGAAATATTTTAGAAATTAAGTAAAAATTGGAGAATTTTGGATTACCTATTTACATTCTTTCATCAGAGAAGGAATTGAACTTTGACTCGCATAAAGCAATATTAGTTTTCCTAAAACTGCAGACAATGTGACAGAAAATGGCATTTTCTTTATTCAGTGGTCGCTTTTAAAGAAAACCTAAAAATTGCCATGTTATCTTAGAGTTAAAAAAGCAAAAGTTAGAAGCAATACGTGTTTATTTAAAATAAAAGAATTTCAATCCTGGGACTTAGAAACCCAAATTATATCCTTATTATGGGATGAAGGTATGGGTTTTTTTTATGAGAAAACAAAGGGAAATAATTCCATGAATGAAAGGAATTTCTATTGGTGCTAATAAGCAAAGTTATTACTTAGCTGCCCATAGTTATTTATGGATTCTAAAGACTGTCTTTACTTGTCAGACCTCATAGTCAGAATGTGTGTGTTCTTTTTAGCTTGATAAAGAGTTGTTTATAAAACATTGTTGGTTTGGATCAGTCCAAACCTTATTTTGTTCAGTTAAAACATTCCAAAGGCTCAAGGAGTTCCTCTAGAATGGCTGTTCTAACTCCATTTTAAAATGGCTCCACTTAATCCATTTTTTTTTCTAATTACCTCTTCTGGTTGTAATCTCTCTTGCAAACATTATTGTGATCAGTTATTACAAGTCTCATTGTTCTTCCATTACCAGGAAAGCTAATCCCTGGCATGCCATGCCTCTGTGAGTCCTTTGTTGCCAGGAAGGCTCATTCCCAGTATGTCATGAGCCACATAGGATGGAAAGTGGTTTCCTTAGGTCACACTTGAGTAACAAGAGCACCAGAAGATGAAGGTTTCACCATCATGTTCCTTTAGGGACAAATGTCTTCTGTAATTACTTGAGGTTTCTCAGATGAAGTCTCATAGGCCTTAGTGATCGATCATCTCAAAGCTCGGAGTGACCATTTTCTGATTGGTGTCTTTTATGACATAGAGCTGTGAGAAACAGACGAAGTTTCACAGAAACAAAATTTCTACAATAACAAACCAAAGGCTAACTCCAATTTGCAGACTGGCCCTGAGCCAGGAGATAATGTGTGATGGTAGCCAGCTAAAGAGATCACGGACCAGGAGATGTCAGTGGGCATTGCAGTTAACCATTTGGCATGTGCCTGCATTCTATCTAGCTCTGTCTCTATTTTGCCAGAGGTAGACCTATGGTGCAAGCAATCCGGTATTTAATGAGGCATTTCCATGGAGACAAAGGAAAAACAAAGTTTAATGTTTGGAAACCAATTTCTTAACCTAGGTGCAGCCAGTCAAGGAGATGCCAGAGTAGAAGCAACTTTTGCAGTTTAGAATGTCTCTGATGATGTCATCAGTTGTTTAGGTAAGCTTTTATTGAGTGCCTTACAAAGCATCAGGCACAAAGATTTTGTAAGCATGAGTTATTATAGTTATTTCTCTGAAGTTTGTACCAAGTCATTTATAGTCAGTTTGCAAAGCTTTGGGGAATAAAGCATTTTTTTTAGTTCTCAATTATTTCAAGTCAAAGGTAAAAGGCAAATTGTGTAGTTTAGTTTAGAGAGTGGTAGCCAAATAACTGAGGAAACTAGAAGAATTTAGGATTTAGTCTAGTTTACAGGTAGAAAACAAAACCTAAAGACAACAAAACTAATAATATCCATAAGTATTATAGTTTCCATTGAAACATATTATCTCTCTTTATATTATTCCTACTTATACCACAAATATTTTGTAAACAAATTAGTTTTACTGTCATTAGGTATAGTTTCCATAAACTTGGCCTGATAACATATATAAATGCAGTAAGTATGGCAATTGATCATACAGGCCCTTTTAAATCTGCTTTACTGGAACTTTTCATTAGGAATCTCCAGATTAAATTTTTTATAGGCTAAAAGTTCAAGCCAAGTACTTGCCATATGACTTTGCCTATAGCAGCGGTTCTCAACCTGTGGGTCATGATCCCTTTGGTGGTCGAATGACCCTTTCACAGGGGTCGCCTAAGACCATCCTGCATATCAGATATTTACATTATGATTCACAACTGTAGCAACATTACAGTTATGAAGTAGCAATGAAAATAATTTTATGGTTAGGTCACAATATGAGGAACTGTATTTAAAGGGCCAGAAGGTTGAGAACCACTGGCTAGTATCTTTAGATTTGGGTTAATTCCTCTCTTTTCAAAGACTACAAGATATCCTGCTCTTTCTGTGCCTATTAGGAAATAATCTTTCTTATTCACCTGCTAAGGCTGCTGGGAACCCTATAAGCAAGGTGCTAGGCAGATTTTTTTCCAAGAGGCTCTATTCACTTTTATAAATAAATCTTAGCTTTTAACACTTGTCTTAAGATGTCTGAGTCTAAGTATTTCTCTCTTATAGATGACATTCCAGTCAAAGCATTGGTAATATAGTCACTGTTTCCACTTTGTCTTGTTAGAAGGAGAACAGATTCTTATTGAATTTATATAAATAAGTACAAAACCATGAAAATAGGAATGCTCAATTATAAGTTTCCAAAATTTGGAGGTTTCAGATAGGGGAAATAACATAAAAGTTTCACTTCTGCTCTCAAATGTATATTTACTGAAGTGCTGTAATTCATAGGTAACTTAAAACAAAAAAAGAAAAAGTTGTCCTAAATCTGAAGAAACAAGCCATAACAATTCAGAAATTTTTAAAGAAAAAGTCATAACAATTGTGATATGTTTAGAGTATCCAGGAAAACTTTATGAGACATTAGACAAAGTCAGCTATTATTCTGAGCTGTTTTGTTTTGTTTTGTTTTGTTTTGTTTTTTTTCTGATAAATTTGGTAACAGAGATAACATACACTGATTTCAGTAAACCCAAATAAAAAATATATTAAAGTTGATAATACTTGAGTCTAAAGGCTTGCTTTTCTTTTAATCCTCACCCAATGATATGTTTTTATTGATTTTAGAAAAAGAGGAAGGCAAAGAGAGAGAGAGAAATCTACGTGAGAGAGAAACATCAATCGTTGCCTCCTGTACTGACAAGATGAAACTTACAACCTAGGTATGTGCCCAGACCAGGAATCTAATCTGCAATTTTCGTCTATAGGACAATGCTCCAATCAACTGAGAAACCCGGCCAGAGCAAGGCTTGCTTTTTCAATTAAAACAACTTTAATTAGCTTTAATACCAAATAATTTTCTAGGACCTAAAAAAAAAATAAATATTTGGGTTAGTTTTTATTATTCTTTAAATTTATATAAGTACTTAATTCCTTTAAGAAAATTAAGCAGAGGTCTTTACAAACCAATTTTAGTAATAGCTTCTGAAGGTAGACATACATACATATATATAGACAGACAGATCCAAATAGTTTTATTTTAAAAATTCAGCCAAACACAGGTATAATGATGCAAAACTCACTAGTTTCTAAATCATGGTTACACTTATTTGTTCAGATGGCTAAGGCTTATGTGAACTTATGGAAATGCCTTAGCATTTATATTTGCTCTTGACAAACAATGTTAAGGATGCTAGTAGTGGGAAGAGGGACTAGATTTAGGCAAAAGAGCTTATTCAGCCTGTTTTCCTTTTTTAAAAAATCTCTCAGTTCCCCCTTTGATTTCAGTTTCCTGTGATTAAATTAACGTGGGCTCCATCTGAGAGTTATTTTGTGTTTACATTCCTGGTTTTGAAGAGATTTACCAGGCAAAGTTTTCACTGATCTAGTTTCTGATTATTTATAGGAGAGACTGGGAATAGCTGAACAGGCCTACAAAATCCTATCAGACTTTAAATATCACCTTTCAATTCTGCCCAATTTGTGATCATAGAGTTATTATTTTTTTTTAAATATCTTGTCATGTTTTAAGTGGGGCAAACCGTAAAACATTCTGAAGCCTTACCGACAGTATTACTTTTAAATGGATACGTTAAAGTTAGCTACTATTCAAATGGACAAATTTTTTGTTTGTTTGTTTGTCTTTTAGTATCTTTGTAGAGATGGTTTTGACTTTCAGAATCTTCTGCATACCAATTTAAGAACAAATTCTGTTGTTTTCAAGGGGTTTGGAATACTTTTTTTAAAGGGAGCCCCTTAAGATGGACTTACCTAAAACAAAGGTTTCCCAGAATGGCCATTAGAGTTTTGAATTATTTAAGCTAAGTTGTTCAATAAATATAATTATATAAAAAGGAGTGAATTTGTTTTGGTGCTTGTATTCTAAAGAATATTGATTCTCATAGGCAGGGTGTATACTTTCCTGTTAGCTTTACAAATGGTTGTTTGTAAGACAATGTTGTTGTTGTTTTAATATATTTTTTACTGATTTTAAAAAGGAAGGGAGAGAGAGAAGGAGAGGGAGAGAAACATCAATGATGAGAGAGAATCACTGATCGGCTGCTTCCTACATGCCCCACGCTAGGGATCAAGCCCGAACGCTGGTCAAATGCCCTGACCTGGAATTGAACTGCAACCTCCTGGTTCACAGGTTGGTGCTCAACCACTGAACCATGCCAGCGGGGCTGTAAAACAAGGTTGATATGACTTAGTCCAAATGTTATTTTGCCCCCTTCAAACATTCTGAATTTACAAAGGATAAGACATACAATGTAGTTGTTCTGGAATGGCTTCCTTGACTCCATTTTAAAATGGATTCACTTATGCCAACTTTTTACATCTGGATCACATCATATTTGATCTATTAACTAATAGTTTTTCTCCAACTTTCTTGTAGTGGATTTGGAGTCAGAACAACTTACAAATTAGTTTCTGACTCTACTATCATTAACTGTATGATTAAAACTGTATTGAATGCAAACATTGAATAAGCAAATGCTTACTGAGTGCCTGCTATGTGGCAGACAATATTTCAACTCCCTGATTCTCAAAATCACCTGATGAAATACACATTTTCTGCACGTTACCCATTTAACTGGCTACACTGGAGTGTAGAGTGGTTAGGAAACTTCCCCCAGATCACAAAGCTACCATATTAGTTTACTATTTCTGCTGTACAAATTGCCACAGACTTAGTGGCTCAAAACTACACAAATTTACAGTTGACGTACAATATGACATTAGTCCTAGCTGTATACCCCAGTGATTAGACATTATGTAACTTACTAAATGATCATCCCAATAAAGCTCATCCCCACCTGAAACCATCCCGGATTGGGTCCTGGGTGGCAGGCAGGCGGCTCCTGGGGCTTGCGGGGCCGGCATGCCTGTGGCTTCTGGGCTCGCCCATGAGGGCCTGGATGGTGGCTTGTGCTGGCAGCTCACGCTGTCCCACCCTGCCTGCAGTATGCAAATTAGCCGCCATCTTTGTTAGTTAATTTGCATATCTCACTGATGAGCCCATGGGAGGCATAGCGAAGGTATGGTCAATTACCATGTTTGGCTATTATTAGATAGGAGGATTATTGACTCTATTCCTGGTTCTGTACTTTACATCCCCATGGCTATTCAGTGACAACTAGTTTGTACTTCTTTATTCCTCCACCTTTAATTGAAAAAAAAAATGATTTAAATAAACATTTTCTAAAAACCTACATAAATGTATTATCTCACAGTTCTAGAGGCAAGAGGCTGCTTTTTTTTTTTTTTTTTTTTTTTTTTTTTTCCTGTAGGCATAAGACAAGGTGCCAGCAGGGCTAGTGCTACCTTGAGACTAAAGAGGAGAACCTGTTTCCTTGACTTTTCAATCTTCTGGAAGTTGACTGCATGCCTTAGCACAAGACCCCTTTCTTGTATCACTCCAGCCTCTTTTTTTAAAAAATATATTTTATTGATTTTTTACAGAGAGGAAGGGAGAGGGAGAGGGATAGAGAGTTAGAAACATCAGTAAGAGAGAAACATCGGTTCAGCTGCCTCCTGCACACACCCTACTGGGAATGTGACCACAACCAAGGTACATGCCCTTGACCAGAATCGAACCTGGGACGCTTCAGTCCTTAGGCCAATGCTCTATCCACTGAGCCAAACCAGTTAGGGCTCACTCCAGCCTCTTGATTTCAACACTACATCTCCTACCTCCTCTTTTGTATTTAATCTCTGTTTCCTTCTGAGAAGGACACGTACGAATATATTTAGGTCCTTTCTAGATAATCCAGAAAAATGTCCCTATCTCAAGATCCTTTAACCTAATTGCATCTGTAAACTCACTTTTACCATGTAAGGTAAAAGATTCCAAAGATTTAGATGTGGGTATATTTGGGAACAACTATTTAGCCTACTAAAGCTCCTACTAAGTGCTGGATCTAGGATTCAATTCCAGGAATTTTGGTGATATGGATATTTTCTCATATCACTAGTGGGCCAGGCTGCTTCTCAGATAACAGAACAGATTCTCAGAAAGCAAGAACTTTAAGAAAGAAGAACCTACTCAATGTAGCCTAACAAAGTGGAGTAAAGTGCCTCATGAATCCCAAGAAAAGGATGAAACAGAACCTCAGTAAAAGCCCAAACACAGTTATGAGAAACTCCTAGGACATACATTTCTGGGTCTCTGTGTGTGTCTTTTTTCAAAAATATATTTTATTGATTTTTTACAGAGAGGAAGGGAGAGGGATAGACAGAAACATCGATGAAAGAGAAGCATTGATCAGCTGCCTCCTGTACACCCCCTACTGGGCTGTGCCTGCAACCAAGGTACATGCCCTTGACAAGAATCGAACCTAGGACTCTTCAGTCCCCAGGCCGATGGTCTATCCAGTGAGCCAAACTGGCTAGGGCCCTGTGTGTGTCTTATCCATTCTTTTCTCTCCGTGTAGCTCACCTTTCTCTGCTTTCTGTGGTCCACAAGGAAGGAAACTATCACAGCTCAGCTTTACAAGTTTAAGTTCTATTCACAATACAAAACACAAATGTGTCCTTTTTTCTCTCTTGTAAGTGACCACTGGTTTTAATTAATTATACCCCCTATATTAGTAGAGGCAAAGCAGACAAAATAACTATTATCACTGTCATTCCCTTAACCAGAATAGCAGAATGGCACTTATTCAAGTTCAAAGATATCCCCATACATTCTGAGTATTAAACAAATCAAGATGTTTTTTAGAATTCATAATATGGATACTCCATAGCAATGAGGCTTAATGTACAAGTTACTTATAACTATATTGAGCAAAAAGAGAGCATCAGATCCTATAGAAAATGCATAAATCCTGGAATCAGTAGGACTCCGAATCCTGCCTCCATCAATTTTTACCTGTATATTTTGCTTTTTGATCCTCCATTTTAAAGTAATATCTGCTTTGTAGGGATATTCAAAGCACTTTTTAAATATATGTAGAGTCTGACACATAGTAAGAACTCAACCATAATCCTCTTATTATTCCTTTTTTGTCTGCCTTAATCACTTTTTACTTGGACTCTATACTCATACTACTCTGAATAGCAGACCATATTAACAAGGAACCACCGATCCAACTACTCTTGGCTGACCCACAGTTACCCTTCACATGTGTTGCTCAAAAAACAAGTTGAACAAACATCAAATGATTAATGCAAATCCTTTCATTGTCCATATGTTCTAAAAGCCTTTGGCCCAATTCCTCAAACTATCTGCATGAAGTGTGACTATTTGGCAAATCAAAATTTTAGACAGAGTTTCTTCATCCCCCAAAACAACCAGGACATCACAAACAGCACAGGCCATGACCATAAGGGAATTAAAATTTCTATCCCATGAGGTGCCTGGGAGTGAACCTATAATCAGAGACAGAGGGTGGTGAGAAGGAATCTGACTTTAATGAGGACATATGTTAGAAACATGGGAATTGGAAACCACAGGAGACTCAGTGGGGATATGAGGAAGCCAGGGGTAGAAGACATGGCCATGGGCATGGATGAAACAAGGGAAATACCTAAATGATGTTTTCCAACACCCTGGTGGGATTGAAAAAATGAAGACATGAATCCAGGTTTAATTGTATTGTAGAAAGCATAAAGTATATTCTATAGTTAATAAAGCCAATTTAAAATTTTAAAATAATACCTAGCATAATATCTGAAACCAATATATACTAAATTATATTTTGGGGGTAAATATACTTATGTAATAGTAATAAATGTCATTTATTTATTATGTACTCTCAATACCTAATACTTCATTAAAATAAACTCATACATTGGAAAAAGGAATTAATAAATATAGGCAGAAAATGATATATTATAAAACAGAAAAGCAATAAACTGGACAAGTAAATTTAAGAATTGGCCAAAGCCGGTTTGGCTCAGTGGACGGAGCGTCGGCCTGTGGACTGAAGGGTCCCAGGTTCGATTCCGGTCAAGGGCATGTACCTGGGTTGCGGGCATATCCCCAATAGGAGATGTGCAGGAGGCAGCTGATTGATGTTTCTCTTTCATCAGTGTTTCTAACTCTCTATCTCTCTCCCTTCCTCTCTGTAAAAAATCAGTAAAATATATTTTTAAAAAGTTAAAAAAAAGAATTTCTCTGAAAAGCAAACAATTAAAAAATTATAGAAACTCCAGTGAACCTGATAAATACAAAGAAAAAAAATACAAATATGCAACATTTAACAGGAAAATTATGGCAGAAAGAGTAGAAGTATCAAGGAAATAAAAAGAAATCCAGTGTGCAAGACTAAATAAATTATTTTTTTTACAAATGGATGATTTTCTAAGAAAATATTTTACCAAATTTGACTTCATAAAGGACAGACCACCCGAGCAGTTGAAAAAATTGGGAAAGTTATCAAATATCCACAACCAGTAATGTGCTACGACTGGCTATTGCCAGCCTGTGGAAGATGGCTGTTCATATCTCTTCCCACTTCCACATTCAATGGCATCGTGCTAATAAACTTGAAGACAGCTGCAGTGGGAGTACTGACATTATGGAAGTCATCAAATCCCACAAATCAGATACTTATTTTCCCCCTGAATAATTACTTATTAAGCATTTAATAATATCATGTCACTAATTATAGTGCTGAGTTATGAAATATCAGGTCCAGACGAATTAATTAACTCAAATTTTTAAGGAGCAGCCATGTTAGTAATTTGAAAAATGTTCCAGAGCAAAAAAAAAAAAAAAAAAAAAAAAAAAATGCTTTCTAATCTTTGTTTAACAAGTCCTACACTGATACCAAAACAAATGCATATAGCTGAAAGCTGTAGACTTATCTTTTTCTTGTATTTTAATGCAAAACAGAAACACAAGTAAAATAAAAGCAAAAAGAACCTCACAGTTCATTATAAACAGATGCAACCCAGCCACCTGGGGTTCATTCCTAGATGGCCAGGGTTGTTCTGTAATAGAAACTCTAATAATTCAATACATATTAATAATGTATCAATTGAGAAAATTTGAGCTCTGTCCTCATGTGACTGAAGTGGACAGATACAGAAGCAATACAAAATAATGTATAACTAAAAAGAAAAAAAAAAGATGTTATTAGGGAAGAAATTCTAAACTCTTTCCATCAAAAGGACTTACATTACTACTTTCTACTGATTCAGCTACACACATATATGCAAATATAAACATGAACAAGTATAGTAATCTCCCTTTGCTTCAGCTTGGAACCAAATATGATACACATCTTAGAATATCTCTATTAGCTTAAACTTTAGACAGCTATTATAATGAAAGAAAAACAGAAAGTAAAGATTGTGGAAATGGTGATGAAAATAGCATAAAGAGGAGAGGAAGGAAAGAGAGAGAGTGGATTAAAAGAAAGTAAGGCAGTAGAGAAGAAATGAAGGAAGGAAAGAGGAAAAGAGGAAGGAAACACTGAAAATAAAATAAGGAAGAAAAAATAATGCATTAGACATTTTTCCCCTCCTTTCTGGTTTAAAAGCTTCCTAAGGAGCTTGATCATGTTTGATTCCTTGGAAAACAGCATCGCCTTCCCATTCAGACAGGTCCATTAAAGCACAAAAGTTCTGACTGGGCCAGGCTCCACCAGCCAGGAGGAGGCAGATGATGAGGGGGAATGGACAGACACAGCTCTGAGGATTGCAGCGGGGTGGTCAAGTTCTTGCCAAGTCAATCAAGGCCAGCAGGGTCACAAGGGCTTGAGCTTGGCAGCCGATGGAAGATGCCTCTGTGCTTCTAATTGCAGCTGTTAATTTTCCTGGAGAGTTTGGATATGGGAAAGGGGCAGGGCTCTTGAAAATATCTTAGCATCTCTTAGCTGACCAAATCTTCGCACAGGCCTAAAGACAAAGTAAATAGCCTTTTCTTAAACCAAAGAAGTACAACCAAAGGAGAGATGAGAAAAGGGAGGGCTATCAGTTGTCTCCTAATTTTTGTTTCATTCATTCATTTGACAGGGAAGGTATTGGTGTTTTTGACTATAGTATCCAGGCAGGATCTGCATTTATTTATCTGCAATCTGTTTTGCTCTGATAATATTCCTAAGAGATGTCCTTATCATAAAAGGAAGGGGAGGAGGAGGAAAGGAGTGAGAGACATAGTATTAGTTACAGAAATAGTTACAGAAGTGGTTGTACAAGAATAGTAGTGGCGTTGGTATTAGGACAAACTATGGTTGAAGTTATTAGAGCTCAATCATTCAGAACTCTTTTGACTAAAAACCCAAGGTGCTAGATAACAAATATGAATGTGATAAAAGCTATGTATTAAAGACAAAGAGGAAAAACTGAAAAGCTTTTTTTAGCAGCTCTTAAATCTTCTCAAATGCTTTTGAGAGGAACTCTTGGGAAACTAGAGAGAATAAAAAGAGTAAGAAAAACAATAAGAAAGAATAATATGTGAGCTTGTAAATTGTGAACATTCTTTATAGGTGCTTATTATGGACTGAATTGTGCCCCGCTCAAACTCATGTTGAGGCAGTAACCCCCAGTAGGTCAGAAGGTATAGAGATGAGATTAAATTACAATGATGCCAGGTTAGGCTCCAATCTAATCAAATTGGTGTCTTTATAAGAATAAGAGATTAGGACATACAAAAAAGACACCAGAGTTGCATGCTCACACAAAAAAAGGTGGTAGTGGGGAGTAGATGGCATGAAAGTGACTGTCTATATGCCAAGGACTCAAAAGAAACCAAATGTGCTGACATTTTTTAAAAATATATATATTTTATTGATTTTTTATAGATGTTTTATAGAAACATCAATGAGAGAGAAACATCGTTCAGCTGCCTCTTTGACACCCCCTCCTGGGGATGTGCCCACAACCAAAGTACATGCCCATGACCGGAATCCAACCCGGGACACTTCAGTCTGCAGGCCAACGCTCTATCCACTGAGCCAAACTGGTTAGGGCTGTGCTGACATTTTGATCTTGAAAAATGTGAAAAATACATCTGTAATGCTTAAGTCGCCTAGTCCGTAGTGGAAGGAAGGGAGGAAAGAAAAAGGAAGGAAGGAAGGAAGGAAGGAAGGAAGGAAGGAAGGAAGGAAGGAAGGAAGGAAGGAAGGAAGGAAGGAAGGAAGGAAAGGGGGAGTGAGCATTACTTTATCAAAGTGGTAAATGCCACAATATACTTCCAACTAACATATATCATTTTATAAGCCAATATTTCAGAACATGGCCAGAGCCAAGTGTTATAATTGGAGGGGGGAGGGAAATACATCCTAGAATGTGCTTAGTTTAGAGGTTTAAATTGAAGCAATTTTGCATTCTCATATTTCTATCTTCTTATATAAAGGATTATTTAGTATTGCCATATTTGCAAGAAGTCAGGGCTTAACTTGTTGATGCACATGTATTCACTTCTCCCTGCATTTATCCAAATCTTTACACACAGTCTCACGCACAGAGGACATTACTAGGCATATGAGTAATCTTCAGGATTAGTATACTGAGTGCTTAATAAAGCCTGGATGATTTAACAATTTGACCATTAACCTTCCCATCCCTCCCTGCTCTTTTTTGTCCCCCTGAAGGGAAAACAAAAAAACAAACAAAAAACTAAAATAGTAATACTAGTAGTTCATTGGTTAAAAGGTTCTGTAAGAAATAAGGCAAGCCCCCAAATTCAGGGGTCCTGGTAGAACACGAAGCATACTCGGGAGCCAGGCAGCAATGCAAATATCTATTCCTGCAGGATGGTGTATGCACATGGTCTGAAAGCACATGCACACTGAGCAGGTGGTCTGCTAGGCTTTTTAATCCTGATGCACATGACTTGTCTCTCACTCTTGATTGGTGCCCAGGTGCACAGTATTTCACTATTGGCTAATTCAAAAGGAGGGGTTGGCCTTTGCTGTTTCAAGATGGTGGCCCCAGGAGAGCTGCAAGTCATGCAGCCAACATGACGGCTGCCAAGTCAGACAGTCCAAAATGGTGGCTGTCTAACCTGTTCTTTGACAGAAAAAGATGATTTGTTTATTCTCACAGTTCCATTAGGCAAATTAAAAGAGAGATTTAAAAATCATGAAAGCATTAACACACTGGTTACTCCTTTGCTGAACGTTTGGGAATAATAAAGAAACAAAGATGTCACAATGATTAAGGTTGAACAATAGTTTGCTAAGTATAAAGAGTCATCCAAACCATGCCTTTGAGAAGGCTAATAGGCTAATTCCAATGTAACCCAGGTATTTGGGTGTGTGTGTGGGGGGGGGGGGTTGGGGGGCTAGCAATCTGAATCTGTGCCAGCAAGTCCACTGTACATTCTTGATAACCTATAATTAAATCATTGCCCCTTTCTTCACAAACTGGTCTTGCAAGACCTGTTACCTAAATGCTCACATTTTTACAGAGGCCCATAAACCATGACACAGCCCCCGGAGGGGTTTATCAGCATTGGCACCAGGCCAAGCCCTTAAGTATGGTCTCAAGACCCCCAGCATCTAGGGCTTTCTGCAAAGGTTGTGAAAGGTCCGGAAGTATAATCCATATTTGGGGAACAAAGACACCAAAAAGGGATAAAAGAGGGGCTTCCACCATATTAATTTGCTCAGAATTTAAGAGGCACCCTCCTCTGAGTCTGCCCAGCATAATAAAGCCCTGTAACTCCATTTCTCTAAGCATTGCTTGGTTTTTCTCCGGTCTTCTATAACACCTTTAGGGGCTCATTTACTCACCAGCCCTTTGCTCTAAAGAACTCTGCAATGGGAATGGTAAGTGACTTCCTGAGAGGACAGAAGTCCAGGTATAGAACCAAGAAAAATAAATGAGCACCACATCAAAATGGCATAGCAAAGGGGCATCTCGGACTCCCAGGACCCAACCCATTCATCAAGGTCTCACTCAAGTGAAAAGACCTGGCTCTACCACTCACCAGACTTTTGACATTTCTGAGCCCTATTTTCTAATCTATAACATGGGATCATTGCTTTTATATCACAGGATTTTTAATTAGATTCGATAGGGGAAGAAACACATTTTACCTTTACCCTTTTAGGTTCTTGGCTGAGATCCTCCTGTAATAAAATAGGTGAACAGGATAAAATAAAAATAATTTTAATTACAGATGCATGTACTGGAGCCCCAAGAAATTATGAGACTCAAAGGCAGCCAGACAACTGAGGCTTAAGCACCATCCTGAGCTAAGGAAATTAATAGGGGCCAGGTTTTCAAAGGGGGAAGGCAATTAAAGGGAACGTGAAAAGAGAAAATATTTGGTATGCAAAAGTAGCCCTGCCAGAGGGATGAGTCTCTCAGGTGAAAAAGTGATTTCTGGTAATAGCTCTTTTCCTGGTAAGGACCCCCTTTCTAATGTAAATTTGCCTTTCAAAAGGGTAAATTCTCTATTTTCAAAGATTCTCCAATGTCTGCAGTTTCTCAAAATAATCAACTGAAAATAATCCTCTGCTATTCTTCAATACAAATGAGATAGCAATTGGAAAAGCACTTTTTATTTAAATGTAAAATGCTGTGCACCTGTAAGGTGATGGTGATGGTGATGACAAGGAAGAAAACTTGATGGGAATTGTCATATTATCTTCAAAAATCTGAGTCACTACTGCTCTGAGAATCAGTTTCAAATCTTGCCCCAAAACACCCCACAGCTCCATAACTTTCAAAAGGGAAGCTTCCTCAGTTTTTCCCAACCTTTCTACCTGTGGCCCTTCAACCACATGTACAAAGGGTGAGTTTCTCTTTTGATATTGCCAATGGGAGTTCAGACGTTCTTGGTTCCAGACCATTATTTATTTATTTATGTATTTCTCCTTTCCTACTTTCAGAAATACTTCCTCCTTGAGGTATTCTTTGGATCCTTAGCTTCCACACCATAGCAGTGACTGGTTTGGGGAGCATTATATATAGTTGCAAAGCAGGGAAGTAAAACCCTGGCCATTAGCAATAAGGCAAATCTATTCCTTGAGCCATTGTATCCTGGTGATTCACTGCCACTGGGCCTTGATATTTCCAACATTCAAAGGAAAATATAAACAGGAAACCTGTTTCTACAGACTGAATGTTCATGTCCTCTCAAAATTCATATTGTTAAAATGCAATCCCCAGTGTGAAGGTATTTGGAGGTGAGGACTGTTGGATATGATTTTCTCATAAAGATTGAGCCCTCATAAATGGGATTATTGACTTATGAAAGAGACCCCAGAAAATTTCCATGTCCCTTATGCCATCTGAACATGGTAAAAAGATAGCTGTCTATGAACAGGAAGCAGGCTATTACCAGATACCAAATCTGACAGCACCTTGAACTATCTGCCTCCTGAAGTGTGAGAAAGAAATGTCTGCTGTTTATAAGCCACCTGTTTGTTGTAGTTCTTATTTTATTATAGCAGCCTGAATGGACTAAGACACCTATGAATGCAGTCCTTTGTCACACATGATTTCAGGGTCCTAACTACATGCTTGGCTCTGTACTGGATGCTGGGGGAAGGAGCTAGATGCAGGTCACCAGATCAGGACCTGCCCTTGGAAATGCAAGATTTCATAGAGAAATGGGACTTACATGATATAGCTTCAATTTGGGGCTCAAAATATGGGAGAGAAAGACAGGGGTAAAGTGTTTCTGATGCACCAAGGAGAGATAAATACTTTCCTACTAAAATTAGAGAAGTCTTCATGGAAATCGTGAATTATTGGAACTGATTCTTAAGTTTGGAGAATGTTTAGACCTGGTGAAGGTAGGTGAGGAAGTATATTTCTGTTGGGATGAGAAACTTGGACAGAAACTCAAGGTCATGGTTGTGCTAGAAATTAGGGAACCAGAGGCCTTACTAATAAACATATACCTGCTAATGCCAGTCACTGTACTTAATGTATATTTTCTGTAGCACTCATAACAGCTTAATAAAATAGACATCATTATTATATTAATTTAAGATATGAATAAATCAGGATCACACGGCTATTTGTCAAAGGAGACTATTTCTGCCCTTTGGACTTATATATATACATGTATCAAGATGCAGTTAAATTAATTGGTGAACAAGATTCTAAGGGAACACAGGAAGCCATTCCTATTCTACATGGAAGAGGAGTTACAAAGGAGGCACATATTCACCAAAAAGAAAATGAGGCAGCAGAGAGTGGAATCAGTGAATTTTAGGCAGAAGGAGTCAGCATGTGGAAAGGTTGGTTTGAACACAGGATTTAAAGTGAATAGTAGGAACTTCAGAATAGCAAATGTGAGGGTAAGTGGCCCATGGAGAAATGTGAAATAGGACTATAGATACATGCAAGGTCCCACCACAAAGAGCTTCATATACTAGGTTAAAGAGTTTCACCTTAATTATCAAGGCAATAGAGTTTTTAAAAGGGTTCAAAATTAAGGAGGGCCCTGATTGTCTTCCTTCCCTTAAGATCACGCTGGCTACAGTGTAAAAACTGGATCGGAGGTGAGACAGGCAGCAGGTGACAATAGGAGGCTCTTACAAAAGTCCTTGGTAGAGGTTCATGAGGTCAGTGGGATGTAGATGAGGGAATATGAAGTTAAATGGTCAGGATTCAGAAAATGTTTAGATGGGGGAATGGAAGAAGGAGTTAAGTTGAGGATGTCTCATGATTTAAAGACTAGAACCAGCATCCAGGCTAGGAAATCCCAATGACAATGGTAGTAATAATAGCCTCTTAGTGAGTCGCATTGCGTCCTGCCATTTTCTGCTTTAGTTCATTTTTCATAATAGTGATTTATTTATTTATTTTTTCATGATACTACAATTGTCATAACAATTGAAGTCCGTTTTTTTGTTGTTGTTGTGTGTGTGTTTTTTTTTTTTAATTTAGCCTTGAAGAAAGAAAGAGATGTGCATACAGAGACATAGGTAAAGAGACAGAGGAAGCAAGAGGGGAGGAAGAGGGAAGAAAGGAAGAAAGAAGGAAGAGAAAGTAAAACAAAAATTGAAGGTTCAAAAATTTTAAGAGATTGAGAATTCTTATTGTATTCTGTTTTGATGCTTCTTGAAAGTAATGCTAAACAGTAACATCCTATCTAATAAAGAGGGAATATGCTAATTGGTCATCACACCATCGCAAAGATGGCGACACCCACAGCCAATAAGGAGGGACTATGTTAATTGATTGCCTGCCCTCAAAGATGGTGGCACCCACAGCCAATAAGGAGGGAATATGATAATTGCCTGCCCCACCCTCAAATATGGTAGTGTCCATAGCCACAAGATGGCAGCACCCAGTCCCCTTAGCCCTGACAGGGCAGCAGGTGCACGGCAAGGCAGGGCCCACCCCAGGCGGGCCCAGCTGCTCCATGTGCCTGCCTCTAGAATTCCCCAGTCTGGTCAGCCCCCCAGCTACCCAGGGCCAGCCCATGGTGCAGGCAAACCTCAGATTGAAGCTTCTCAGCTGCCCAGGGCTGCCCGCGGCTCAGGTGACCAGGGCCAGCAGAGGCTTGCACTGCTGGCAGTGGCAGCAGTAGAGGTGTGATGGGGCATCACCTTTCCCTGATCGCCGGGTCGCCTCCTGCCCCTGGGCAGGCCAGGCTGAGGGACCAACCCCCCCTCCAGTGCATGAAATTTCATGCACCAGGCCTCTAGTAAATTTATAGTTAGTTATTGAGTCCTTAATAATAGCCAAGAACATTATTAGATACTTTTCACAAATTGATTCTTTTTCTCCTCATAACAATCCTTTTTAACAGTTTATTATGCAATTATCACCATTTTCAGATGAGGAATCTAAGGCTGAGAGGTTAAGTAATTTCATTAAGGCCACATACCTAGCAAATGTTAATTCTAAAATTTGAACAAGGCGCTTTGACTCCACGACTGTCCTTCTTCCATTTGTGTCATGACAAATCCATTTTAGACACTCAAGGAAGGAAAGTTTATGTATGTCTAAGTGCAGAGCTGATTTAAAGTAGAACTACAGAAAAAAGGTGCCCTGGTATTTTCTTTATATCTCATGGCCAAACCCTGACAAGGTATGAGGACTGATAGATTTTGACATATGAACTGCATGTTCACCAGCTATATAAATACAATTTCTGGAACTCTAAGAGTGGCCCAAGATAGGTTCTATTTTTCATTTTGTAAAACAAGCACTTGGCGAGTGCTGAATAGTAAATGTTGACAGCTGGGCAGCAGTCTCAGGGTGGCATCACAAGAAAGCACTGGTAGTCTCAAAATAGCCCTGGACTAGAAAGACCCACAAAGACTGAGTAAGCCCTACCTGGACAGTGGGGTCATTTTGAGGATGACTTCCTGAATGTCTACTCTCATTACTTTGCTTCTTCTCTATTGTCACCAATGCAAAACCATGTTTTTAGCTGGTCTTGACACCTGTCTCTTCTCTACTTGGCTTATAGTAGCTTCTAATGACAGGCCTGAGCACACCTTCCCGTGGATCAATGACGATTTCCAGTACCTAGTTACTGCTTTCCTGGTCCTGACATCTGATGTGTGTTTATCATTCAGTCCTGTGCTACCCAGTGTGATGGCTATGACGGTTTTGGTGTGGGTATATACTGGGAGAAAATGCTATGGAAACATAGATGCATTGGCCAACAAATCTTTACTGAAGTTTAAGATAAAGCTACAAATATGTGTGTGTGTGTGTGTGTGTGTATATATACACACACACACATATATATACACACATATATGGTATATTAATATATATATATATATAGATTTGTATAAAAATTCAGTTATATATATTGCAGAAGATTATTTGGGTGGTGGTCACACAGTGCAATATATAGATCTTACAACATAGAAATTCACACCTGAAACCTATATACATATATGATCCTATTAACCAACTATTAACAAATGTCATCCCAACAAATTTAATAAAAAGTGTTAGCAGTATAAGTAAATATCTATATTATAAAAAACCCGTGGCCATAATGCTGTAATGCTGTAAAGACCAACAAACAGTCATCAGGAAGTGCATGGAGCACCCAGCCGTGGGCAAACTAAGGCCCGCGAGCCAGATCCGGCCCGTTTGAAATGAATAAAACTAAAAAAAAAAGAAGACCGTACCCTTTTATGTAATGATGTTTACTTTGAATTTATATTAGTTCACACAAACACTCCATCCATGCTTTTGTTCTGGCCCTCCGGTCCAGTTTAAGAACCCATTGTGGCCCTCGAATCAAAAAGTTTGCTCACCCCTGTCTCAGACCCTCCCCACCCACCTGGCCCGCAAGCTGCTCATGGGGAGGCAGGGCTCATGGCTCATGGGGTGCGGCCCACAGGCTCTGATCACAGCAAGACTGGCAGCTGGCAGGCAGATGGGGCAGAGGGCAGGTGGCCACAGGGAGGCAGGTGCTGCGAAGAGCGCACAGGTGGGTGGGGCTGTGAACATGACGAGGCACGTGTGGGAGGGTGGGGCTGCCAGCACATGTGGGCAGGCTGCACGATTTCACAAGCTGGGCTTCATATATATATATATATATATATATATATATATATATATATATAGAGAGAGAGAGAGAGAGAGAGAGAGAGAGAGAGAGAGAGAGAGAGAGAGAGAGAGAGTATCTCATTATGGATAGAAAAATAGATGTCAATAAGAAGAGATTCACATGAAATTATTTGGAAGGCATTAAAAATTCACAGACTGAGCCATAAGAATCTTCCTTTTCAGGCCCTCCTTATCTTTCTCTTTCAATGTCTAACATAGATATTGCTTTCTCCACAAAGTATATGCATGACTGTCCTAATGCAATATGAATGTGTGCCCATTAGAAACTCCACTTTTTAAAAATTTTTATTGATTTCAGAGAGGAAAGGAGAGGGAGCGAGAGATAGAAACATCAATGATAAGAGAGAAGCATTGATTGGCTGGCTCTCACATGCCCGCTTCTGGGGATCAAGTCTGCAACTCAGGCATGTGCCCTGTCTGGCGATTGAACCATGACCTCTCATAGGTTGATGTTCAACCCTGAGCTACACTCGCTGGGTGAAACTCCACTTATTAATTTATTAAACTACTTGTAGAGCCCTGGGCCATTATAAAGAATGAAACAGGTACATTTCCTTACCCCCAAGAACTCTACTTTAGTAACAGTGATGGAGAAATATAAGTAACCGAGGGTGTAGGTAGATATGAACAGAGGATTTTTAGGGCAGTGAAATCACTCTATATGATGCTATAATGATGGATACTTGCCATTGTACATTTGTCCAAACACCTAGAATATGTAGCAGCGGTTCTCAACTTGTGGGTCACGACCGCTTTGGCGGTCGAACGACCCTTTCACAGGGGTCACCTAAGACCATACTGCATATCAGATATTTACATTACAATTCATAACAGTAGCATCATTATAGTTATGAAGTAGCAACAAAAATAATTTTATGGTTGGGTCACAACATGAGGAACTGTATTTAAAGGTCCAGAAGATTGAGAACCACTGATATATAGTATCAAGAATGAATGAACCTTAATGTAAATTATGGATTTGGGGTGATTTTGATATGCCAGTGTAGGTTCAACAATTGCAAGGAATGTGCCACTCTGGTAGGGGATGTTTTAATAGGGAAGGATATGCATGTGGGGCTCTAAAAAGGTAGTCCAACAAAATTAACCAAAATAACTAAATATCCAAGACTCCATGGCTGGTGTTATGACATAGGTAGAATTGTATGCCCTGATCACTCAGACAAAGGCTAACTGCTTCATAGCACCTTGCCACTCCTCTTCCAGACACTGGGCATATTGTTCTCTGTAAAGGCATCTGGAGACCTTAATATGAGTCCCTTCCTTCCTTCCTTCCTTCCTTCCTTCCTTCCTTCTTTCCTTCCTTCCTGCTTTTCTTAATTCCCTCCCACAAATATACCATAAATGTTATACAATTTATACATTACACAGCCATGCTTTGGATACATGGAGGGCAAAAATGGATGAGCCACAAGGAAAGTCCAGTTTTTTATACAAAATAAGAGAGAAGAATATATATATTATAAACCAGCTAAATTTCTTTAAAATGCCAGAGAGGGCAGTGCTCACCTCTACCTAGAAAGATGAAAGACTGTTTCCAAGTGGAGATAGTAAATAAAAATAACAACAACTACTGCTACTATTACTGCTACTAAATCAGTGACAATTCCTACTGCTTTTAAGATTGCAGTGTACTAGGCACATTCCATACATTATCTCATTTAATCCTCCAACTTCTCTCTGATTATCTGCCTCAAGCCTCTTACGCAGCAAGAAATACTGTCTGCTACAACCCCTCTGGACTTCCACAACATGAAGCACAATATGCACATTTGGGAATGAAAGAGGCGTTTGAATATAGTGAACAATGGGAATGAGGCCCTAAAGAAACAAAGCTTGTGGTACAGCTTTGGTAAATGCATAGTAAAGTAGTTTATTAAGCTAATTTGAAAAATAAATTAGGTAGGTGCATGTATATAAGCACACATAAACTCTATGTTGGGGTCTGTGATTTCTTCAGGCTTAATTAATCTGGTTCATGTAGTATCGGCTCTTGGAATTAGATAGACCTCATTTTTATTCTCAGCTCTACCACTCTCCAGTTGAGGGACTTCCCACAGTTATTAAACCTCTCCAAATCTTAATTTCCTCATCTGCACAAAGTGCACAATTATGTCTTTTCCCAGGATTGCTGTGAAGATTGAGATGACATATGAGACATGCCTGTCAGAGGGGTTGGCAAGTAGTAGAAACTCAACAAATGTAAAATGTCAAAAATGCTACCTACTTTAAAGTTTGTTGTGAAGCTTATCTATCACCTATGCATGTGGGTGACAGATGTTGGGACCAGTAAATACAGAGTCCCTTTCTCCATTGGGGAGAAAGTGTCAAGAAGACAGGTAAGGGCTCTTGGAGCAGCTGTGGCACATATGAGGCTCCCTGAGGAATCGGATGCCTCTCAAATTGTCCAGGTGTTGCCCTGCATGCAGACTGCAGAGAGGAGGGGCCCCTGGAGCTCCCGCTCAGTCCTCCTGTCTGCACGCCCTTTCCCCAGCACAGCCTAGGCTGGGAAGGAGGACTGGCTCTGGCTTTGCAAAGTTTTGCACAAACCTCTTTCTTCTGAGTACAAATATTATGTGCCTGCCGTAGGTGCATACTTGGTGAGGTTCTTTTTATTCTTCCTTTATTTTAATTAGTTCAATGCATTCAAGCTTGGGACTAAGCAAAGCTGGGAATGTCCTTTGTACTACACCATGCCTGGAAATGAGAACAAAAGAAAAATGAATTTCTGTACTTTCTGTTTATGTGCTTCATTCATTCTATACAGCTTTAGCTGGTGTCTGCTGAGTTCAAGGAACTTTGCTTATTATAGCTCATAGGAGAATAAGGAAAAGAGAAAAGAACTTGAATTTTTGGAGCACCCACGTGAACTGGGCTTCATGCTAGGCTTTCTCATAGTTTGTTTAATTCTCACAGCAACTGGGGAAAGATAGGGTGGGTTTAAGTAGCTTCTCCAAAGTTACTTACCCAGTAAGAGACAGAGCCAGAGATAAAAACAAAAATACAAAACAGGCCTTTCTAGTTCAAATGATCATGTTATAGCCTTTATGAGACTCTGTCTCTAAACTGCCTAATTTTTAGGTAAGAAAACTGAGTCCCAGGAAAACAATGTACCCAAGGGCTATACTCTGTAGCTAGTGACAACGCTGGCATTCAAATAACAAATCCCTGACTCCTAGCCCAAAAAGATTTATTTTTATATCTGCTTAATTTCTTTCTATTTTAAAAAATATTTTATAAATACTACTTTGTCTCTATTATAATGCAAGGACTGCTTAAGGTACAGTGAAAGATTTAACAGCAAAATGTATAGAAATCCTGGCCTTAGTACATTGACCGCATAAATGAAGAGCATAAGAGGTATAAGGCACTAGTACCCTAAGAAAAGTACAAAGAAGTCCGAAGAGAGAGATTTATAAAAATATACTAAGGAATGTGACTGGGCTACTTTACATTAGATGATCAGGGAAGGCTTTTTGAGGAGTGACATTTACGTTAAAACCTGAAGGCCAGAGGGAAAGCTGATGCAGTAGTTCCACAGCAGAAGGGAAAGAAGGTGAATATGCCTGGAGCCCAGGGAGCAAGGGAGAGTGAGGAAACAAAGTCAGAGAGCGGTCAAGGCAGAGATATTTCATTTTACTACAAGCAAAAGGGAAACCTGGCAGCCGTATAAGTAGGATTCTCACAAGTTCACTCTGCACACTGTGTAGAGAATGGATTGTAAAGGGGCAGGTGTGGCTGTGAGGGGAAGAGTACTCGTATGGAGGCCAGCATAGCTGTCCCAGGGAAGCAGATGGTAGCTCAGAGTTGTAGTGAAGTGGGAGAGCAGTAAACACAGTCACATTTATTTTCAAGGTGGAGTCAAAAGACAAGTACGTAAGCTCCCTGCGGGTAGGGAGTTTTTATTGTTCTATTAGTATCTCTATCCTTAGTGCCTAGGGCAGGGGTGGGCAACCCCTGGCATGCATGCCAAACATGGCATGCCAGTAACTTTTTCTGGAATGTGAAACCCTCTCTTATAATCTCCCATTTACAATTTTTTCCTTAATATTAAGTTTTTTTTATTTTTCAGATACATTCAGTGTAGGTGCATCTCAGATAAATAAATAATTCTACATAACATGTATACATTAAAAAACAAATGTATTTTTCATCATCATATACTGTGTTTTTGTCGCTCGAATGAATTTTATTATTTCTTCAAGGTTCTTCACATACGTACACCTTGAGAGATATCAAGTAGGCGTAACATGTTCTCAAAAAATTAGGGTTGGCACGCAGAAGAATTTTGAGTCAGAGATTTTGCTGCTTTTGGCACACACTCACAAAAAGGTTGCCCACCCCTGGCCTAGAAGAATGACTGGCACATAGTAGATGCTCAGTAAATATTGGTTGAAGAAGTGAGTTAAGTGGAAGTGCGGTGTCTTAGTTGGCTCAAGCTGCTGTACCAAAACAACATAGTTGAAGTAGATTAAACAAGAAACATTTTTTCCAAACATTAGTCCCAGAGGCTGAGAAACCCAAGATCAAGGTGCTAGTAAGTTCTGTGTCTGGTAAGAGCTCTCTTTCTGATTTGTAGATAGCTGCTTTCTTGGTGAATCTTCACATGGAAGAGAGCATGCCTCCTCCTTTATTTATTTATTTATTTATTTATTTATTTATTTATTTAGGCATTAATTCCATCATGGAGGTTACACCTTTATGACCTCATCTAACCTTACATACCTCCCAAAGGTCACACTTCCACATTGGGAATTAGGACTTCAGCGTGAATTTTAGGAGACCCAAATACTCAGTTTATAACAGAGGGAAAAGGGAAAGTGTGGCATAAGAACAGTGTATGGTTAGTTTAATCAACTAGGTAAATGATTTACTGAGGATTTGGAAGGAAATGGAAGCATATATAAGTGTTGTCAGTGATACCATCAATTCTGAGATTTATCTTAGAATTCAAGTGGAGCTGTCCAGCAAGCATCCAGTGTATGAGTCTGGTCCTCAGGAGAGACCCCATTTAGAAACTGTCATTATAGAGAAATTATTTAAATTCATATGCTTATGTGAAATCACCAAATAAAGGAGTGTGGATAGAGAATAATATTATTTCCAGTCCTGAGCCTAGAGCTCTCATTTGCTGGTCAAACAGAGGAGAAGTTGGGAAAAGTTAGAAAATCCAAGGAGGGCATTCTCCACTGGCCGAGACAGTGTTTAATGGACAAATAAGGCCAGGATTCTAATATTACTATTACCATAATATTAATGGTATTAATTATCATCATGACTGTCAGAGCTAACAGTAATTGAGCACTTACTCTGTATCTGACACATAGTTCAAATGCTGTACATATTTACACATTTAATTCTTACAACAAATGTTATGTGCCGTTGTTGTGCTCACTTTTCAGATGAGAAAATAAAGACACTGAAAGATTATATAACTTTCTGAAGGTCACACAGCTGTTAAGTTAGCAATACTGGGACTATGGTAAGATGCCTCTGCTGGTTATACTCATTTCTTAGGAAGCTGGAAGCTTTAGCCATGTTGGGGCTCTGCCCTTTTCCAGCCAACACAAGGGTGTGCTGGCTCTGTGGAGGCTAGTGCAGGAACTAAGGTTGGGGTACAGGTGGTATATTCAATAGGACATCGAGTTGATCTGCTCTCTCCTGCAATGAGTGGTGGTTTGAAGGGAAGAAGCACGTTCATCTTTACCAGGCTATGACCTTAGATTGTACACTGGATATTTGGAAATTGTAATACTCTATTTTGTATGCATGACATAAATCCTGAATACAGACTGACAACGATCCTTCCAGTTAAATTGAATCCTACCATTTCTATAAGCGTATGACACTGTACACTATAGCAGAATCACAGTGCACTTGGAGCCAGATAACATTGGGTTTGAATGCATCCTCTGGTCTTTATGAGTTACGTAGCTGTAGCAGATGTTGTTGGTCCCTCCTTTCCTTTATGCCTCTTAGGTCCTAAGGTTTAAATGGGCAGCCATGATTCCAGATACCTATAGGTGCATTTCTTTTAATGAAGATTTCCTCCAAAGCAGAAAAGGGGCTACTCTGCCCACTCTTGGCAGATTATAGAGGGCAGGAACTAGGATCTCTGGGAACAGCCCTTAAGCAATGACCCACAGAAGTTTGTGAATGATGCCCCCAGATTCTTCACAACCCAGCAATTCTAAACTTTCCTTCTTGGTTTGAGCTCCAGTGGGTCCCAGTGGGACTTGGTGATATTTCTGCACTTCTACAGGTGAAGAGGATCTTCCAGCTTTTGGAGGACCCAAACCAAGACTGTAGTTTTTCAAGGTACCAAACTATCTGAGCCTCAGTTTTCTCCTCTGAAACCCAGGACTAGTGGTACTTTTTTATAAGGTCATTTCAGATGAAATGGAAAACTAGGAATAAAGCAGTGAGTTTATCCTCTCGCACAGCTTGGCACTAGGTTAGTATGAGGTGTCCTCCCCCTCTTCTCACCTTCCCAACTCTCAGGATGTCCCAAAGCAGAGGGAGGCACAAAGAGAGGCAGGGGCTACCTAAATCAGCCAGAACTGCAAAGATGACTTCACCCTTCTTGGAAAGACCCTGAGTCAGTCTGGATTATGGGGGATTTGGCAGGGGTTACACTTAAGGTACTTGGCAGGCTTGCAATGACTAAAAGTTGTTTTATAATTTACACTAATAAAAGAGAAAAATGGTAATTGGCGTACGGCACTACCCTTTTCATTGGCTAATCAGGGTTATATGCAAATTAACTGCCAACAAAGATGGCGGCTAATTTGCATATGTAGGCACAATGCAGGGAGGCGAAAGGGAAAGCAGGAAGAAGCCCCCTGCCACTGACAGTGATCGGAAACGCAGCTCCCCCCCAGCCATGATCGGAGTATCAGGTGCCTTTTCCGCCTTGGCCAGCGATAGCAGGAAGTAGGGGTGGAGCCAGCCATGGGAGCTGGGCACGGTCGAAGCTGGCAGTCCTGGGAGCTAGGGGTCCCTTGCCTGGGCTTAAAATAGAGCCCAAGATCTCGGGGCGCTGCAGCTGCGGGTCCCCGCTGCCCGAGCCAGACGCCTCAGCCAGAGGCGTCCTGCAGGGGCAGGGCGGAGCCCACGCAATCTTGGCGCCCCCTGCTGCCGCTGCGGGTCCCCGCTGCCCGGGCCGGAGCCTCGGCCAGAGGCGTTAGGCCTGGGCAGTGGCGGAGCCTGCAACCGGGGGGAGCTGGGGATCCAATGCCCAGGCCTGACATCTCTGCCGGAGGCCTCAGGCCTGGTCAAGGGGCCAATCCGGTGATTGGTGATTGGAGGGTGATGAGGGTCAACTCCTCTGGCCGAGGCATCAGGCCTGGGCGAGGGGCTGGGGGTCCCCTGCCCAGGCCTGAGGCCTGGGCCAGAGGCATCAGGCCTGGGTGGGGGGCGGAGCTGGGGATTGGAGGGATATGATGGTCCCCTTGCCCAGGCCTGAAGCCTGGGTCAGAGGCATCAGGCTTGGGCGAGGGGTGGAGCAAGTGATCATAGGGAGATGGGGGTCCCCTGCCCAGGCATGATTCCTGGGCCAGAGGCCTCAGGCCTGGGCGGGGGTCAGAGCCAGTGATCGGGGGGAGATGGGGGTCCCCTGCCCAGACCTCACACCTGGACCAGAGGCATCAGGCCTGGGCTGGGGGCAGAACCAGTGATGGGGGGAAATGAGGGTCCCCTGCCCAGGCCTGACGCCTCTGTAAGAGGCGTCAGGTCTGGGCAAGGGGCCGATCCTGTGATTGGAGGGTGATGGGGGTCAACGCCTGAGGGTTCCCAGTATGTGAGAGGGGGCAGGCTGGGCTGAGGGACACTCCCCCCACACATACCCAGTGCACGAATTTCGTGCACCGGGCCCCTAGTAATAAATAAATAAATGGTTATTTAATAATATTTAATTAGTATTAAACAGTTAAAGCTATTATCAATTAAATAACAACAACAATAAAATCACATGTGTGGTGTTCAACACTGCACCAGGCGCATAAGAAATAAAATAATATCTGTCTGTAGCAACCACTGGGATTTGTGAGAAGATTCTCTCATAAGGATAGTAGCTACTGGCTCTATTTTAAAAAATATATTTTATTGATTTTTACAGAGAGGAAGGGAGAGGGGTAGAGAGTTAGAAACATAAATGAGAGAGAAACATTGGTCAGCTGCCTCCTGCACAACCCCAACTGGGGATGTGCCCTCAACCAAGGTACATGTCCTTGACCGGAATTGAACCTGGGACCCTTTAGTCCACGGGCTGACACGCTCTATCCACTGAGCAAAACCAGTTAGGGCTCTTTTATTGAAAATACTAGAGGCTTGGTGCATGAAATTTGTGCACAGGTAGGGTCACTAGGCCTGGCCTGTGATAAAAGCCAATCAGGTTCCCTGCCTCCCTGCCTCCCTGCCTCCTCCTTCCCTCATTCCCTTAGTACCTTGCTGCAGCGCTGGTCACCCACCATGTTCTGTACCACCCCTGGTGGTCAGAACACATCAAAATGAGCTATCAAACTCCCGGTCAAACTCCTGAGGGGACACTTTGCATATTAGCCATATATATATATTGTCTTTGCTAAACTGAGAAGTTTGATTTACAAAAGGCAGACTTTAAAAATAAAATAAACACACACACACACACACACACACACACACACACACACACACACACACACACATTACCCTGGAAGTGTTGCTTAAGGCCCAACCTACCAAATCAAAATGTCAAAAATGAGCCATAAACACAGGCAAGGGAGTTGAGGTACTGATATGTTTATAGGGCCTAGAAATATAGTATAATGAGCCAGTTTTATTTAAATCTCTTCTAAATGCGGTGGTGGACATTTTCAAAGGCCAGTGTCACCTCTCAGGAATGCACAAATGAGTCTCTTCTCTCACATTTCTTTGTCATGGAAGTAATTTGCATGAAAATGGTATTCCTATTACATCTCAGCTTCTTGGGCTTGTTTCTTAGGAGCCAAAAGTTAGACTGTGGCAGGCCAGCTTCAGGCATTCATAATTAAAAATAAGCAGGAACTTAAAAGAACTCACTGCAATTAAAAGAGTAACCTCTGCATTCTGGGAACGGAGGAGTCAACCCAACCTGTAATTATGTTATATAAAGTGTGACCAGGTACTCAAAGGACAAGGAAGCAAGAGCAAGAGAGCATTGGAGGGAGAAAGGCAGGGCCGTTGAGATGGATCATTAAATTGTGGAATGAAGACACATGCAGCATGTGGAATAGGCAGGCTTTTGTCTGATACCTGGGCAGGGGAAGGCCTGAGATGCACCAGCAGACTTCTTGAAAGCAGATGCCCTTGAAACAGTGTCTCCTTTTTGAGTCCTATTATTGGTGTTGAGAGGCACTTGTGTTCTCTCTCTTCCCCCACCCTCCCCTCTGCCTGTGGGGTGTTGGTTCATCCTCTTTCACCCAACACTGTGGATATTAAGAGTAAGGACAGCCAGACCAAGGACTTCGGGCCCTTCCTCACTGGCCTGGTTAAGGTAATAGTTACTAAGCACCTACTATGAACACACAGATGAATAAACAGGATTGTCCATGAGGAGTTCATACTTCAGAATAAGAAAGAATGGTAGGGCAAAATTAATATCAAAAATTGGGATAAATGTAATAATAGGTACATTTGCTATCATACTCTGTAGCTGTCATTGAGCCCATGCTTTGTGTCTGACCTTTCTGAGTATTGTCTCTATTCCTTACATGTCCACATTAAATTGAGTGTATTTACATTTATTTACTGACTAATAGGTATCATATACATGGTCCTCTGCCCATGACAAGCATAGAAATCATATAAAAAGAAGGGAGTATTTTTTTTTTCTTATAGGAATAGGCTCATGTTGGGAAGGAATTGAGAGAAGAAAAGTCATATAAGTGAAGATCTCAAAATGGAGGTGATTACTGAACAGATTTTGAAGGGTTTTCAAGATAGTTTAGGGTTAGATAAAATAGTGTAATGGCTCTCTCACCTCTATAATTATATCTTATTCTATTATACTTTAACCTGCTTCTTATGACCCATTTTTTTGAAGATAAGAAAAATGACCCACATATTTTGGTTAATATACATATTCCTGTTTTTTAACCTACAATAGTCATGGTGAGGTTGGCATTATTATGAGGAAACTGAGTCCCAAAGAGATTCAATAAATCATACAACTAGGACATGGGAGGGCCAGGATTAGACCCAGATGCACCTGGTTAGAAGCCCAAAGTCTTATCCCCAAGGGAAGGCTTTGGGATGCTGAGCTAATAAAGGTGAACAGTTACAATAGCAAGAAGAGTTCAGGCTTGTCTGTCTTTGCTGAGCTGGCCCTTTTGTGCGAGAACATCATTCAGAGGTCTGGCTTTGTGAGGAAGGAAGACTGGTTTTTGTTATCTGAATGCATTTGACATGTCCATCTAAAATACCTGTTATGCTCTGAAAGTCGTAGAATAACTATTTGTAGTTGGTAGAATTGAACAGAAGTGGCATATATAAGGATCACAAAGGAGATAAGAGTACTCAAAGAATAAAAGCAGAAGTGATAGCCGAAACCGGTTTGGCTCGGTGGATAGGGCGTCGGCCTGCAGACTGAGGGGTCCCAGGTTCGATTCCGGTCAGGGGCATGTGCCTTGGTTGTGGGCATATCTCCAGTAGGAGATGTGCAGGAGGCAGCTAATTGATGTTTCTCTCTCATCGATGTTTCTAACTCTCTGTCTCTCTCCCTTCCTCTCTGTAAAAAATCAATAAAATATATTTAAAAAAAGCAGAAGTGATAGAAAAGATAATATGGGTAGGGGCCAGAGGAAATTGTATTTAAGTCTCAAGTGAGGAGATTTTTAATCCTAAGTATGGAATGCCCATCTAGGTAAAATGTGCTAATAGTAAATGTCTTAAAAATGTAAAAGTTTGCATCTTTTTTACAATTTTACCTTAAAGTTATATATATAATTTTTTCCCTCAACATAAGACTGCTGAGTAAACTGTAAGTACCTCTATGTTGGGCACAGGGCTCTCCAGTAGGAATACAGTACGGAATATGGCAGATGTACTCCCATCTAGTGGAGGATATAGGTTGGAAAAGGCTGACAGGAAAAGGACAGGGACTCTGGAGCAATGGCTAACTCTTTCCAAAGGAAAGGAAAGTGACATGAAAGATGACTAACAGCCACATGGAACCAAGAGGGTAACATAGCTCTGAGTGATGGGAGATCTTTTATAGCTGAACAGTGGAACTTGGACAGTGATGGGAACTGTTGCCAGATGAGTAGCTTTCATTTCACAAATGGAGAAAGAGAAGAACAGAATAAATTGCGTTGATGGTTGGGTCATTTATAGATAAGACATGAAAAGATCCTTGAATCAGCATAACACATTTCCTGTGATATGTTTAGGAAAGAACAACTTCCTTCTTTGTAGTTAAGAAGAAAGACCTTCAGATTGCAGAAGGTAAAACAAGCATTTCTGAGATGTAAGTGAAATAAATGCAAACAAGTGCATAGCTCACAGACAGTTTTGATAAAGATTCCCAAATGTCTGATCAGAGATTCTGGACTCAAGTCCTGGTCCCAATACTATTATGGGCAAATAATTAAAAGTTACTGAATTTTAGTTTTCTCATCTGTCAAACCTGTCAGTACCACACATACTCTCACATAATTAATGTGAATATTAGGGAAGAAGATGATATGGAAAGTTGATGTCACTAGAAGAGTAGTTAAAGTTCTAGTGTAAGTTTCTATGACCAAGAATATGAGTCACCTACTTCTATTCACCTCATACTCCTGTGAAAAATATTTTCTCAAGTTCCATACCTGAGACAGTAATCTTCCCCAGGCATCCACAACACCCTGCACAGACTTAACATGCATTATGCTATATTATAATGTTCTCTCTCAATGCCTTTGTTTTTCACTGCATCGATCTTGAAGGAAAACATTTGGTTAGTTCATCTCTATAATCTTATGGCCCTACCAAAGGGTACAGAAGAGCACTTAGTCCTTTGGTTATGAATTCTATTGAACTATAAGTTTATCAAGGAATTCTTCAGACTGGAAGTAAAGAAGGGATCAAATGCAAGCCTGTCCATTGCTTTCTCTCGGTAGACACTACTAAAATTGAAGCAACAGAGACTAATGAGGTCAGCACAGTATCTCTGATTGAGATGCTGAGTGGGTCCAGGACCTATGGACCCACCAGGCAATATTTCAGGTTATCAATCACATGGGCGTATTGGTTCTATTTGTCATCTATCTATTTTCAGTGTGTCAGAGATCACTTGGCATTATTCCAGATGGACTTCCATTGAAATGAATGTTTTATAGTGCTGATTTCTTTTTCACAATGTGGTTTGGGTGATTTATCATATTTTCTCAAAAAATAGTTGTATCTACCCTCCTAAATTCAGCTTGTTGAAGTACCTATAGCCGATGCCAGGCAGAGTCCTCTCTGCCAGCTGTGTCTGGCCTTCCAAAGACACTGAAATGCTAGAAGCCATCAGTCACATATGGTTGGACAATTTGTGTTGCTCTCTGTTTTCACTTTGTGTTTCCATTTTCACTTCTCCAATATACTTTTCCCATAATGGAGAAGCTGGTGATTGATGGGGTAAGGAGGCAGGAGTCTTATATACCATATACCAGGTGAATCAGAGCTGCCTGGTGTGAGACATGTTCCAAGTAAGCTACACTCAGCATACTTTGGGACTAGTTCTATCTATCTTTCTATCTAACTAGCCGTCTATCTTTTTTTTTTTTTTTTTTTTTTTTTTTTTTAATGTTGAGACAACTAAGGACTCAAATCTAGGTTCCATGAAGCCATCCATCCCATAGATCCAAAGAGATAATATCTTGGTCCCAGGAAGGAGATCAGCCACTAGCATTCAAATGGAATAAGAGTTATGACATGTAAACTGTTCATTGCTGGACAAACCTAAGCTGATTGTTTTTTTCTCCACATTTTTCTAAAAGGACTCCTAGTCTTTTATTTAATTTATTTTTTCCTCATTTGGAAACATGGGTATGGTCAGGATAAGTCAAAGAATAACCATCAGCTGGAAATGCTTGTGATGAAATAATAATAATACTCTCACTCTAGGGTTGCTGTGGTATAATAAAAATGTGTATTTTCTCTCTGTCTCTGGTTTCTAAATACAGAGATCCTTGAATTTTCCTGAGTATTAGGAGTGTCTTTTGTTGTTCATGAAGAGCCCCTTTGGCACACACTAGAGTCGATGCTAATGAGGTGACTCAGGATGAGGCCCCCAGATAGAGTGAGGATGTTGGCTGGTCACCAGAAAGACAAAAGACATGATTAAAGAGGGAGAATTCTCAGCTTCCTTCCCAACTCCACCTCTAGGGAGGTGAGAGGGCCTGTAGATTGGGTTATAAAAACTCTGAACAATGAAGTACAAAGAACTGCTAGGTTGTTGCCTACATCCAGGTTCTGAAACGGTGGTACTCTCAGAGAGGATATCACAATCTATGAAGCTCTACCCTAGTCCTTGCCCTATGTAACTCTTCCATTAGGCTGTTCCCCTGTTGTATCCTTTTTCATAAACCAGTAAACATAACTAAAGTGTTTTACTGAGGTTTTTTTTTTTATTTCTAGCAAATTATTTAACCTGATGGGGGTCATGAGAACCCCTGAATCTGTAGCCAAGTTGAACAGGTGTAGGGTAAACTGGGGACAGAGAACTTGTGACTGGCACCAGAAGTGAGGGCAGGCTTTTGGTCCTGAGCCCTTAAAACTGTGCAAATTGAAGCTATCTCCCGGTAGTGCTGGAATATGATGGAATTGTTGGACACCCTTATTGATGTCAGAGTCAGAGACCTGCAATGAAGCACAGGAGAAGGATACACTTCTTAGGAGTCAGAGGTCTTAGGTTCTATTTCTAGCTTTGCTACCAACTTTGATTGTGACACCACCAAGGGAGTTATACCCTAATATAAGCTAAACATAATGATAATGAGTATTAGGAGAGAATGAACTGACTGTAAAACTACTTTTTTTTTTCTGGGAAATATAGGCTTTATTCAATACTTAACCTTCAGTTACATAACTTTATTTCGCTCACTCTCTCATGAATGTATAACTTCCTCTACAATTACTGTAAAATATCTCAATTTGGCCTTCAAAACCCCCTTCTCTTATAGCACTTACCTGCTTTTTCAGCCTCATGAACAGCTCTATCAGATGTCAATGATTCTGAAATCACAGGATCTTCTTGTGTGATAGAAAGTGTGGTGACTTCATATTTTGGTTGTCTCATGCACAAAAAACAGTGACCTACATAAAGTGAATACTCATTGTGCTGAGTCTATATATATGCTGAGTCTCAGGTTTTATGTCTGTAAATGGGATACCACACCATTTTAAAGTGAAGGCAGATATTGGAGTGATGCTTCTACATGCTAAGGAATGCAAAGATTGGCAACCAGAAGCTAGGGGAGAGGCCTGGAACCAATTCTCCCTCATAGCCCTGAGGAGGATTCAACCTTGCCAACACCTTATCTTGTACTTCTAGCCTCCAGACTGTGAGAAAATACATTTCTGCAGTTAAAGCCCTCAGTTTGTTGTACTTTTTTTTTTATAGGTAAGTAATACAGATACTAATATTACTTTCATAGGCTTGATATTTTTAATAAGTTTTGAAAATGATAACTATAAAAATGAAGAACTTGGTATAGAGTATGAAACAAAGTAAGTACAAACATCCTGAACAAATAAATATGTGACTAAATGAATACAAGATGTTTCCACTGAATCTCCACAATTATTAGGGAAAACAGAGATGCTGCACCCTAAGGAGAAACAACAGTTAGTGTAAAGGTCAGAGTCTGTTGCTGGAGGCTAAGAGGGTTTGATGAATGCTTTTCTGTGTGCTTTTCTGAATTGTCCACACTCCAGGATCAATGCCTACGATGTTGCCTTTTGCTGCCTTTCGGTTTTGAGAATATCATGCAAGGAAAGGAAGCTTTGATTTGGAAAGAGAAGGAGGTTGAGTTGTATTATCTAACCTACTTGTATTTATTATTTTCATCCAATGTGTCTGTTCTACCTGAGGAATCCTAGACAAGACATTCATAGTTGGCAGGGAAAATAAAGAATTTATGAAAAGCACTGGATATCTGTAAATGTAGCCTTTTAAATGCATCTACTATAAGAGTGTACTGATCATCTTGAAAAAAGCATTCAAAGAAAGAAATGAACATTGACACCTAGGAACAATAAAATATTACATGTTTTTCACATAAAATTGGCAACAACTAAAGAAGAATACCTGTTGATGAGAGTACGGGGACATGGGCGATGGATGTTTAAACTGAGTCAGATTTTCAGTAGAGCAAATAGAGAATGTATATCAAAGCCCTAACAATGTTTATTTTCTGTAAGACTCAGCAATTCCATTTTTTCAAAACTGATGCTAAGGAAATAATATTGGATGTAAATTTAAAAATTTGCCGATATGTTTATTGGAATGTTCATAAAAAGAAAATATAAATTAATTATAAGGTTCATAGTATATGTTAGATTAATTAATTTACCTGGTTATTAGATTAGTTCTTAAAACCCATATAATGGGTGTTCATGCAGATATTGAAAATCCTATATAATAAAAGCCTAATATGCTAAGTGTCCAGTCGTTTGTTTACCCAATCAAAGCATAATATGCTAATGATATATTAAGGCCACTCAACCACTCACTATGATGTGCACTGACCACCAGGGGCCAGATGCTCCGACCAGTAGGTTATTTTGCTGCTGGGGTCTGGCCAATTAGGACTGAGCTAGACTGGCCAGACATGCCCTGGAGCCCTCCTGTAGTCCCTCTCTGGCTGGCCAACATCCTGCATCCCTTCCCAGCTCTGATCGTGCACCAGTGGGGTCCCTCAACCTGGTCCGCACCCTCTCGTAATCCAGAACCCCCTGGGAGATGTCAGAGAGCCAGTTTTGGCCCGATCCCACAGGCCAGGCCAAGGGACCTCACTGGTGCATGAAATCGTGCACCAGGCCTCTAGTGGTATCATAAAAGGATAAGTAATTAATTTAAATGTACACTATTATTTATTTTAGCTGTGTATATCTACCTTTAAAAGAATTCTATTTATTTCACAATGTTTAAGAGTAGGACATGTTACAGTGCTGTATTTCTCTAAAATTAATCCTGTTACAACATCTGCCTACATGACTGGTGCTAAATTTATTTTCAGGCATTAGTGGGTGGCACCATGGGATGCTACAGGAACTTTATGTGCTGCCATAATCTGGGGTAGGTATTGGCTCCTTATGCCACTTTAAAGAGGCTCTCAATCCTAGCCCATTGCTCCTTTTTAAAGCTAGTGGTTCCACACGCTAAACATGAGAATGCTGTGCTGCAGCACCTAAAACCATGACTCTTGCCCTGGCTCAGCTCAATGGTTGAGCATTGACCTATGAACCAGGAGGTCATGATTTGATTCGAGATCATGGTTTGATTCCCAGTCAGAGCATGCCTGGGTTGTGGGCTAGATCCCTAGTGGGGGCATGCAGGAGGCAGCCGATCAATGATTCTCTGTTAGCATTGATTTTTCTATCTCTCTCCCTCTTTCTTCCTCTCTGAAATAAATAAAAACATATTTAAAAAGAAAACAAGCAAACAAACAACAACAACAAAACATAAATCTGACTGAGAACTCCCTCCTTCATTCATATGCCATGTCTGATCAGTCCTGCCACAACTCCCAGCATCTGTTATGAGGAAGGATGTTAATCCTTTGTATTAATAGCTAAAGCCTCCTTCTCAGCCTCAGGGTATCTCATTCTCCAAGGTTGAGACTTTTCCACTCTTAACTCCAAGTTCTACCTTCCATGTCCTTCAGGTTTGAGACTGCCCTGTACAGTCTTCCTCTCTCAGTCTAAAACCATAAGGCTACCCAACAAAATCCCTGTTCATTGGGGTCATGGCATGGGAGAAAGTGGGAGAAGGTCCCAGGGATAAGCTCATGATTGAAGAGACACATTCTTCTTTTTCTTTCTTGGATAGAAAAACTAAATTCGAAAAATCAGTTGTTTTCCTAATAACCAACTCTTTAATTGGCTTGGTACCATACTACATCTCAACAGTCAGATGACTTTGGCATCCTGCCCAGCCCTTTCCTTTCAGCAAGACCGAGAACAACTTGCTCACATCTTCCTGCTTTGGTTTTATTATCTGTAGCGTGGGAATTTAACTGGACTAGGTTGGGCATTCCTAGGGGAAGCCAGGTGAGACAGAGGCTAGCATGGGAAGCTTTACTTAGGAGGCTTCTCAGGACCAGCACCTGTGAAGGAAAGACAGCAGCTGGTGTGATCAGAGGGGCCAGTCACCACCAAACCAATCCCATGAGGAGCCCTGGAACTCGGACTGGCCATCAGAGTAATCCCAAACTGAGGTGAGGAGGACAGCCCTTTAATACCCCATGCGGGTCGGTGTTGAATGCAGGTTGGCCCTGGGAGCCAATGAGCGTTTGGAAGGCAGTTCTTTACATCCCATCCAAGGCAATCCTGGAGGAGGACTGACAGCTGAGCACTGTCTGCAAGACAACCTTCCTGGCAGCTGGAAAACCTGCCCTTCAACTCTGAAGGGGAGCCCTGGCAGGTGCAACAGAGCATCTATGACAGTAGCTACACTGTCTAGCACTGGCAGAGGGAAATAATGCCTAGTGCCCAGCAATAGTGAGAGCTCCATTAACATTCCTGGAAGAAGAAGAATTTATTATTATTATTATTATTATTATTATTATTATTATTATTAATCTTATATATACAAAATTGTCAACAGTGTTTAACTTGGTGGTGGGACCATGGCTGCTTGCTGCTTTTCCTTTGTGTTTTTCTATGCTTTCAATTTTGCAGTTCTCTCTTGGCCACCTTCCAAAAACCTGGTATAGACAGGGGCAGATGTCAGACTCACTGGGTAACTGAGCTATGTCCTGTGAAGTAGAAGGAGAAACATACCGCCCTATTTAGATTTCTTTATACCACTTGGTTACACTTGTCTCATGTGTCCAGATGCCCCGCCCCCCCCAACACCTTACAGAGACAGAGTTTGGCTGTTTAGAAGCACCTCATAAATGTCTAATGGAATAAATGGTAGATTAAAATGAAAACATAGTATCATCTCATGTGCTTCTTGCACACATTCCTTCCTCCATTTATTTGGCAATTTGTGTGTTCATCCATTCACTTATTCTTGCATCTATTCAATAATCATATGAGATTCAAACCCTGGACCAAATATTATTCTAAGGGCAGAGCCATTGTAACAGTAATAGCTTCAACCTGATGTGATGACAGCTTCATATATCACTTGTATCAATCCAGCTTGAATTATCTAAAGTATAAAAATGAAAGTGTGCAGTAAATATGTAGAGGATCAAAGGTGTTATATAGGACAGGAAAAGGTGCAAGTCTTGAAAAGTCAAAATCTTCGCTTGGGTGATGTGTAGTTCCATATGATAATATCCAAGTGAATGAAGTTATATAAAAGCTATAGAAAGTATGTTCTGACCTACCCCCACCCCAAAGACAGGCTTATATATATAAGCCTGGAGTGGCTCTGTGCTGAGGTTGTCTGCTATCAGCCAGGTGCACTTTATTACATTTTAGTCTGTGCAATATACAGCATGACTAACAGAATACAGTGTAGCTCTCTATCCCCAGGCTGAAAACAGTTCTCATTTGTCATCCCCCAGCCTTCTCAGACTGACAACACTGGTTTAATTCCTTCCTAAACCTTGACCCATGGAACTAGATCAAGGGTCAGCTACCCAGGAATCTCAGGGGGCATAATATAAGGACCGAGGCCAGGTATAGGGCATATATTTCAGAGAGTAGCCAATAAAACTGGATGTCTAAAGTCTTTTTGATCTAGTAGAGAATACAGAACACAAGCAAAAAAAAAAAAAAAAAAAAAAGATAAGTGTTCAAAGTTACACTGAGGAGAGGTGAGACCTGGAGAAATAGAAAACCATCGGTCCAAGGTGATAAGCTCAAGAGGGATCAGTAAAAACCTAAAGGAGAAGGTGACACTTTGATTGGCTCTTCAGTGTGCAGATGGAAAGGAGAGAGTTTTCCAAACAAAGCTAATGACATGAGCCAACAAAGAAAAATACCCACTACCCAGCCTGGCCAGAGTGTTGCTCAGTGGTTGCACATTTACCCATGAACTAGGGGGTCACAGTTCAATTCCTGGTCAGGGCACATGTCCTGATTGAGGGTTCGATCCCCAGTAGGGAACGTACAGGAGGCAGCCGATCCATGATTCTTTCACATCATTGATGTTTCTATCTTTCTCTTCCTCTCTAGGAAAGGAAAGGAAAGGAAAGGAAAGGAAAGGAAAAGAAAGGAAAGGAAAGGAAAGGAAAGGAAAGGAAAGGAAAGGAAAGGAAAGGAAAGGGAAGGGAAGGGAAGGGAAGGGAAGGGAAGGGAAGGGAAGGGAAGGGAAGGGAAGGGAAGGGAAGGGAAATACCTACTACCTGTAAACATTTATAGGAGATCCGTGAGATAATACTTTGCAGATATTATTGCAATGTATGTCCACTGGTCTTATAACCTTTAAAATGTTCCAGAGACAGAGAAGCATTGATCAGACGGTCAATCCTCAGAGGGAAGGTAGGGGAGAGTGGGGGTAAGGGGGAGAGATCCACCAAGGGACTTATATGCAAGCATATAGGCCTAACCAATGGACACAGACAACAGGGAGGTGAGGGCATGAGTGGGGGAGATAGGGGGTAATGTGGGGATAAGGACACATATGTAATAACTTAATCAATAATTTTTTTTTTAAATGTGAGATACCACATTGGTTATTAGTTATTATTGTTATCCACAGACCCCATTTTACATGTGTGACAATATTTTGGTGTGTTTTCTTGGGAAACACACAGAAAAACATGTCTTGTTTTTCTCTGACATGCACATACCAGTCATCATCTTCCTGATACCTTGTCAAGGGTCCTTCCTAAACACACTTGACCTCTTCAGATTACATTGCTGGCTTTCTTCAGCATTAAATAACTGGAAGGAAACCACTGGTTGAGGTCAAATCATTTATCAGGATCAATAGCTTTGACTGACTCTGGGTAGATGTGATGCACTTTCTATATTGAAATGTCAGAATCTGTCAACTAGCAGGATATGCTCTAAGCTCAAATAATGCACATCAAGATAGCATAAAATCTTGATTGCACTACCCAAGGGCCATCTTGAAACATCCTCATTTCTTCTGTGTCTAAAATGACCACTAGATGGCACTGCTATTTCAAAATGGATTATTTTGGAAGAATGGAAGCACCATCACTACCTTCAGACCTACCTCCATCCCTATTTTTTAATATATTAATTATGCATGCAGACCTGTCCCAGGAATCTGTTCATCTCTTATCTGTCAGTTTTCAAATATAAAAAATGAAGTTAGTAATAAAATTCACTTGATACTCTAGTGAGGGTCACATTCAATAATAGTAACATTCTGTATAGATAGTAAGGTATTCTGGGGACTCTAAAGCACTGAATGGAAATAATTTCTCTAATTATAACCAATAAATGTTAGTCAAATGGACATAAATTATAAGCATGGAGAGTGTAGCAGATAACTTCAATAGCTAAGTTTTATAAGTCATAAGATGAAGAGACCAATGACAGAGAATGGTGATTTTGAAAAATGCCTTCAATTGTCTATTTCAAAAGCCTAATTGAAAAAATAAAGATACTTAAGGGAGCTTATCTAAGTATCATATTATGTATTTCTATCTCTAAGCAGTCTCAATTCTAGGTATAATTTTGGTCTTTAGCAAACATCAGAAGAAAAACGCATACACATTTGTTGTAAAATATATTGAAAACATTATTCATTGTCTTATGTACCATCTCAGAGATAAGTTTCCATTAGAATTTAATATAAGGAAAATGATAAAGAACTGGTCTACTGCATTTTATCAGGTAGTAAGGAATTATGCAACATATCAATCTATCTCCTTGGCTACCAAAAGTCTCAGAACCAATATTAATGTTCATCACAGTATTAACCCTCCTGGTTAGCATATCCTGATGCTTCCTCTTTTTAATGGTTTGAGGTCTATTTCTTTTCCAGAAATCTTAACATGTGTTTGACTTTTTTAAATAGCCTATCTCAAATTTTTTGGAATGAGTTAGAATATTGATAAATAAAATATGATAAAGTATCTAATCAAATAAAAACATGCAAATTGACTGCACCTCCACTATGCCCCAAGCCATGTCCACCAGCCAATCAGAGTGACTATATGCAAATTAACCCAACCAAGATGGTGGCCGGCAGCCACAGAGCTGGAGCAAGCAGGAGGCTTGGTTCCCCTGGCGATGGAGGAACCAAGCTTCCCGCCTGCCCTGGCCAGCTGTGGCCTCCGCTCAAGGCAACGAAGTTTCAATTATAGAAGATAAATAAATCCTAGATACCTGCTTCCAGCCAGCCTCCACTGGGAGCTTGGGTGGCTGGGGGCCATGGCCAGCCTGTGAACAGCCATCAGCCCCTCACCCAGGATGGCCATACCCTCATGGGGTGAGGGTCCCAGCTGGGGGGCTTTTCCAGACTGCAAACAGCCATCAGTCCCTCACCCAGACTGGCCAGGCACCCCAGCAGGACCCCCTCACCCTGAAGGGGATGTGGCCAGCCTGAAAACTGCCCTCAGCTCCTCACCCAGGCTGGCCAGGCACCCCAGTGGGACCCCCAATCTGATCCAGGACACCCTTCAGGGCAAACCAGCTGGCCCCCACCCATGTACCAGGCCTCTATCCTTTGTAATAAAAGGGTAATATGCAAATTGACCCTAACAGCAGAACGACTGGGAATGACTGGTCACAATGACATACACTGACCACCAAGGGCAGACGCTCAATGCAGGAGCTGCCCCCTGGTGGTCAGTGTGCTCCCACAGTGGGAGCTATGCTCAGCCACAATCCAGGCTGATGGCTGCCAGTACAGCGGTGGTGGTCGGAGCCTCTCCCGCTTCCTCAGCAGTGCTAAGGATGTCCGACTGCAGTTTAGGCCTGCTCCCCGCTGGCAAGTGGATATCCCCTGAGGGCTTCCAGGCTGCCAGAGGGATGTCTGACTACCCACTTAGGCCCAATCCCCAGGGAGTGGATCTAAGCCAGCAGGTGGTCACCACCTGAGGGGTCCCAGACTATGAAAGGGCACAGGCCGAGCTGAGGGACCCCCCCGAGTGCACAAATTTTTGTGCACCAGGCCTCTAGTCTATAATAATAAAAGCATAATATACAAATTGACCAAACAGCTGAACAGCAGAATGGACATCTGGACGACCATGCTATGGCACCCACTGGCGCCAGGCCAGCCAAGGCAGGCGCAGTGCTATTTGGTAGGGGGCCACGCCATCACCCCACGATCGCCCCACAGAGGGAGGCCCAGGCCACCAGCCAATGGGGCAATCAATCGGAGGGCTCAATGATCACCACAAAGAGAGAGGCCTAGCCTACCCTGCAGCAGGCTGCAGGAGGGTGGGCAGAGCCTCCCTCTGTGGGGGCCTTTCACCACTGAGCCTTGGCCAGGTTGGCAGGGCCTACCTCTTTGGGGAAATCCATTGTAGAGCACCGGTGGGGCTCCCAGACTGCGAGAGGGCACAGGCTGACTGAAGAAAACCGCCCCCACCCCCACTCCAGTGCATGATTTCGTGCACTGGGTCTCTAGTTTAAATATATTTAAAAATACTTTGATTTTTGAACCTTACAAAAGTCACTATAGATTGACTTAATAATTATTTTTTTTGCACAGTACCCTCTGAGTATTAAAAACAAAATAAAGAATTAGCTTTTAATTGGAAATCAATATTATTAGTGAGACAAAATATACCATATGCTTTTTAAATTGCTTTTCATGGCATTATCTCATGTGGTGCTAAAATAAGTTTGAGAATATTACAAAAGACTTAGAGAGATCACTGGGCCAAAGGAATCTGGATAGGCTTAATGGGGAAGTATGGCTTAAGTATGTTCTAAAGATTGGGAAGTATTCATAAGTGTAGGGCAAAGAAAAGGTGGGACGACAATTGAAAGCCTACTTGATATCTAGGGGATGGTCAAATTTATTTAAGGTTAGTAAAAGGTTTGCACAAGTCTGAACATTGAAAATAAGAACTGAAGAATAGGAGGCAAGGTTAAGGAATTACTGCTCCTTATATAAATGTAACTGTTGTGTAAAATGCAGGCCAAAATGGATAGCTCCTGATAAGGCATGGCCTTCTACATAGAGCATATACCTACTGAGCTAATTGCTGATTCTTAACTATCTCCAGGTTACTCCTTGGGATTTGCAAATAACTGAAAGACCAGCTAATCAAATATAGTCAGTGGATAGAAGACATCCAAAGCAAAACTCCTGGAAACTGTTTTAAATTTACCTTTTCATAAAGTCCAATTTAGTTGAATATTGGCCATTCAAAAATATTCCTGTTTTTATGGGATGTGGATTTGCATTGTGCCACATTCGTGTCCCTCCAAGTGAAGGTAAAATGCATGTTCCCGAATGTCTGGAAACTTTCTTCTCTGAATCCATAGATTGGTCCAGAAAAGTTGTTTATAGCATTTTTTTTTTCCTTTTTAATTAGTTCTTTTTTTTTAAAGGGGTGGGAAGATGTTAGGTATTGGTGAGCCTATCTCTCACATTGAGTTCTTCAGATATCTGTAATAATTATAAGTACCTCCATAGCCTATTTTCCCCAGAGTAAACAGTCTTCTTTTATCAAGTATGCCTTATGTAACATAGCTTTGAGCTGCCACCCTCACAGCCATCCCTAGACACCCATTTATTGCCTTTGAACACATTCCTATGAACACATTATTTTTAAATTAAGAAGGCCATTTCTAAAAAAATGAAGAAAGAAAAAAAAAGCAGGACCATCCCTTCTAATATTATAGTTATTATTTATTTACTCACATTCATTCATTCCATATATGTTAAGCACCTATTATGTGCCAGGCATTTCACCTAACAAATAACTATGTCTCCTCTCATGGGACTTACAACCTGAATAAAATAAAGATAGCATCCCTTGCTGGTTTCGCTCAGTGGGTAGAGTGTCATCCTGTGGAATACAGGGCCCCCGGTTCGATTCTGGTCAAGGGCACATGCCCAGGTTGCAGGCTGGATCCCCAGTTGTGTGGGGCAGGTGCAGGAGGAAGCCAATCAATTATTCTCTCTCATTTATGTTTCTATCTCCCTCTCTCTTCCTCTCTAAAATCAATAAAAATATATTTTAAAAAGAAAGATATCAAATAGAAATGTGTCTGCAGTGACGACTGTGTGAAGGCTACTTTGAGAGTATGAAAGAGTTGGGATGTGGTGGTCAGGGTTGTGTTCCTCAAGGAATGATCTTATAGCTGAGCCTGAAAGCATGAATAAACGTTAAAAAATATGAAGAGAAAGTGCAGCAAAAAAACAAACAAACAAAAAAAACAAAACAAAACAGAAATTTAATTGTCCAGGGTAGAGCAAGTTATTAAACTTTCTGTGCCTCAGTCTCTACATATCTACAATAATAAAACCTAGCACATAGAGCTGTGGGAAATAAATGAGGGAAAGTAATTAGAAGATGACCTGGCTTGATGACAGTGATGAGGAGGAGAAGGAAGAGAAAGAAGTGAAGGAGGAGAAAGAGGAGGTGGAAGAGATGGAAGAGGAGGATTCTAGGAAGAGGAAGCAACAGTCCAAAAGGCCCAAAGGGAGGCATATGGCAGGCTTGGTCAAGAAGCTACATGGACAATGTGTCCAGAGCACAAAGAGTGAGGGAGCATGTGGTGGAAGAGTAGGAACTGAGGCCATTTAGACAGAAGCCTTTTGGAAGCCACATCTGCCTCTTGACAGAATTGAGCATGCTCTTAAAGAGACAGTACTGCAAACACCCATTTCTCTCAGGTCGCCCTCGGGTCTTCTTTTTTTGTTTGTTTTTGTTTGTTTGTTTTAATATGACCTGGCTGTAATGTTTAATGCTGTTTAGCGATTTGGTGAGTTTGCTCCTTTTCCTGTTAATGTGTTCGTTCATTTGGGTAATGCCTAAATCATATGAAACGATTCTTGCCCTCCTGCCCCTCGGAATTACCATCAACATTCCTGTGCCTGGTTACTTGTTGGTGTTCCACTTCTCCTTCTGCCTTGCAAACTCAGCTATACACAGTTAACTCCTTTAATCTTGTCTCACCCAGTTAGTCCCATTTTCTTAATCATTTTTGTTCTTTCTCTCACTATTCCCTAGAAAATTGCTTTCTCATGGTCAATTTGTCACATAGCCATTTAATTTTTCCCACGCACATAAACTCCTTGGTGAAAATAGCACTGAGAAGCATATTTGCAGTCATTGAAGATCCCACTTTTCTGAGGAAATTGCTCAGTCTTGTAGATTATATGCGTAGCTCAAAAAAGTTGAGCACAATTAGCAGGATATCTGTGTGCTAACGACATTGCCATCTTGACTATTCAGTATGATGGGGAGGTTGACTGAGTAGAGAGTGCGTATAGTGCATAAAGAATCTGAACTGTACCATTAGATAGACGGACCTAAAATAGCTATGTGATTGACTAAATCTCTCTGAGCTTCAGAGTGTTCTATTCTAGGTGGTGGTTAAGCAAGTAGCTCTGGCATCAGACTGGCAGGGTATAAATCTCCATTCTCTCCTCTGCTAGTGCTGTGAGCTCAGTTAAGTATCTTAATTCCTCTCTAATTTAGTTTCCTCGTATATGAAATGAGGGTAATGTCCATACCCCTGTGATAGGGCTATTTTACAGATGAACACCAGAGGCCTTAAAAGAGGCTCTTGTAGGAGGTGAGGGATCAGTAATTATTGGCATTCTTTTCTGTAAAATGGGTACAATAAAACTTACCTTACATGGATATGTATATACATAAAACATAAGTCACCTAGCTATTGTAAAATTTTACAGAAGTTCAATAAATGTAATCTCTGTCTTCTACCTATATTCACTTTCATGAATGCACCATGTAGAGTTAATTTTTTTCAAAAAAAGATGAAAAATTGATCATGGGACTAGGGGTAAATACAATTGAGTATTGGGAAGTTTCTTGGAGGCATAATGGCTTTCTAAGTTTTGAAGCAAGAAAAGAAATCATAAAATAAAGTTTGACATATTCAATTACATATATATTGTTTTAATTTTCTCTTTTTTAAATGTTTGCACAATAAATAAGTCATAATTGAAATAAAAGGGAAAACAACAGATGGAGAAAAATATTTCCCCAGATACGTCAAAGGAAATTGTTGTGAAGACGAAATGAAATTAAATGAGATGATATCTGGGAAAATTCAGTTAATTCTAAAACATAAAGACGATTATGCTCTTAAAAATAATGCTACAGTTTAATGAGCAATTAATTCTTATGCACCAGGCACTTATTGTACCCATATAATCCTGATGCTAACTGGGGGCTCCCTGCACTTTAAGATCTCCCTAATTTCATGGCTTTGGGGTGACCAAAACTTAAAGGGAAAACCCCATTAATGTTGTGTCATCCCTCTCCTTATGCCCCTTAATAAAACTCTGGAGACCCAAGTTTCCTTAGTACTCTATTTATACTGTCTCATGTCAGACTCATTTCTTCCTCCTAAATGAATTCACTCCATAGATGTTTTAAGTATAGGAAATTTAGAGAGAATTGGGGGTGTTGTACGGTGCCGCGAGATGTCACCACAAAGCCTTCACCATCTTTTTGTCCTCCACTCTCATCACTCTTATCTTCTCTCTCCTTCTCAGGAACAAATTTCTTCCTTATCTCATGAAGAATGGATTCCTTTCTTTCTTAAAAAGCCTTGAGGCCCACCTCAAGAGGGCTTATTAAAGCAATTTCTGAACAAAGAAGGACCTGTACCTAAGGTAATTCTTACATTAGCCTTTAAGAGGATTACACTATTTTTTTTTCTATTTAATTATGTATATTATTTCAAATCCTCACAAAAGTCATGTAAGGTATGTACCTTCTCATATTTGGTGCATAAAGAAATGGAGAAAAGAGAGATGAAGTGTCGCCTTGAAATTATACATCAATAGGTAACTTTGTGGTCTTACTAACAATTAAAGCAGTAATCTGTAAATGTATAAATAGTACATATGTACATAATTAGGGAAATATTTACATCTCAAATGGAATGAGAATAGGAAATAGAAACACTACTCCTTTGCTTCTATATATATAATACCATTACTTGTCTTACAGATCTTAACAATAATAACATGTAAGGTAAATGGTTATTATGAACAGGCTACAGTCTAGGTGCTTTGTATGTAGTAACTCATTTAATCCTCACAACAATATAACCAGTGAAACACTTTTATTATCCCTAATCTATGGGTAAGAAGCAAGAATATAAACTTTGCAGCTTGATCAAGCACATACACATATAGAGGCCTGTAATTCAGTAAGCTCTCATAGCCTCCAAACTGACACCAAATAAAAGATTTACTCACACAATTGAAAGATTAAAAATCACTCTATTGCAAGGCTCAGACTTGCATTCTTTAAAATTAGGAAGTGTTTTGCTTAAAAATAATGTTAACTACTAGTGACATTGGGATAAAACTGCATATACATGCAATAAGTGGTCATGAAAATCTGACATTTTTGAGAGACAAAAAAAATGATCTCTGACTTAATAATCTATCTTTGGGGAATTTGTCATAAATAAATATGTTTTAAAATATAAAAATATATAAATTATATTATTCATTGCAGCTTAAATGTCTGATAATTTACGATACATCAACTCATTGGAATATAATGTAGTCATTAAATTTCAATTACAGACTATGTATTTACATGGAAAAATATATATCTACTAGAGGCCCGGTGCACAAATTCATGCATGGGTGGGATCTGGCCAGCTTGGTCCCAATCGGGGTGGATTGGGACCAGTACTGTTGAGAGGAGGAGACCATGAGAGGTTGGCCAGCTGGTCCACCCCCATTGGACTTGATCAGGGCCAGGCTGGCTGAAGGGAGGGGTCACGGGCCAATCGAGGTGGTGGGGGCCCATCGGGGGTGGGGCCAGCTGGGAGAAGGGGCCACAGGTGGTTGGCTGGCCAGCCCTGCTCCTGATGGGGTAGGGGGGTCAATCAGGGGCAGGGCTGACCGGGGGGAGGGACTGCAGGCCGATAGGGGTAGTGGGGGCCCATCAGGGCCAGGACCAGCTGGGGGGAGCGGCTGCGGAAGGTTGGCCAGCTGGCCCCAGCCCCAGATCGGGCTGGTTTGCTGGCTGCAGTGGGTGTCATAGTGACTGGTTGTTATGGTCATTATGGCATTCCGATTGCTGGCTTTTTATATACAGATACACCTCAGGTTACATCGGACTCGACTTACATTGTTACGTGGTTACATCACCATCTCCCATTTATTTATTAAAAAAAAATTTCTGTCATTTCCACATATGCACATATGTGCTTTATGTTTTTATTATTATTTATTTACCACAAGCAAAGGTCAGGAATTTCTTTCTTTAAAATGTTTGTTTTGTTTGTTTTTTTACTGTCTCACTTCATTACTGCTGTGCATGTGCTCCATGTGAGTGATGTAGGTGCTTATGTGGGTGGGTTCCGACTTATGGCGAAAATCGTGTTACATTGCTCCATAGGAAAGAAACTCTGACATAACCTGAGGACCTACTGTATACAGATAATGTTAGATAGTAAAAAAGTCAATGAACAGAATATACATATAACATTAGTATTTAAAAATATATGCTTATAAACAAAGAATAATCAGTACAGAGTATGAAGTTAAATTGAAAGAAGATGAGTGATTTTGAAAACATTTTAAAATTGCATTTATGTTATATTATTATTTGCATTCTACAATGAAATTGGTAGACAATTTGGGGAATCAAAGAGGATGTTATATGCATTATTCATGGCCTCTCATGGAGAGGGATCTAGTCTTGGAGAGTGACCTGATGCCAAGCTTTCACTCAGTGTAAGTCCTCTGAACTCCCACAAAGCAAGTAGCTCTTCTGGTCAACCTTGTGTATGCAGTGCTCCTCAAGCATTCTCTTCCAGAATGCCTTTCTGTGTCAGGAGTTATCAAGGAGAAACTGTCATGTGCAGTCCCCAATTTCCTCATAAATTGCTACCACCCTGTGCCACCATTATGATACAATATATCCTATCATTGAGGCTGGGGATTACTAAGGTCCCCTGTAGAAAGAATTAATTAAATCCCTTACCCAGAGAAGTATTTGCCCAAATCCCCGCCACTGCTCTAAATGAGTCATTTATTTTTTTTTTAATATATTTTATTGATTTCAGAAAGGAAGGGAGAGGAAGAGAGAGATAGAAACATCAATGATGAGAGAGAATCATTGATTGTCTGCTTCCTGCATGCTCCCTACTGGGGGCTGAGCCCACAATCCAGGCATGTGGCCTTAACCGGAATCAAACCCTGGATCCTTCAGTCTGCAGGCTGACTCTCTATCCACTGAGACAAACTAGCTAGGGCTCCATTTCTTGCTTTGAGACTTCAATTGTCTTGTGTGTGCATTTTCTTCTCCCATTGGTTGAGAGTTCTTGAGGGCAGATAGGATTAGGCAGTGGTTCTCAACCTTCTGACCCTTTAAATACAGTTCCTCATGTTGTGGCCCAACTATAAAATTATTTTTGTTGCTACTTCATAACTGTAATATTGCTATTGTTATGAATCATAATGTAAATATCTGATATGTAGGATGGTCTTAGGCAACCCCTGTGAAAGGGTCTTTCGACCGCCAAAGGGGTCGCGACCCACAGGTTGAGAACCGCTGGACTAGGGTCTATTCATGATGGTGTCACCATGTCACAGTGATTTGCTTCAATTGTTCCTTCAATTTTAGTGCTTTTCTTAGCCTTCCACGGAAATCTTACTCAAGCTTCTAGTTCTAGTTCAGAGGTTACCTCTGTGCAGAGCTTCCCAACCTGGTCAGGCAGCAAGAGGAGTAACTGCCTTTCACTTGCAACACCCTCTGCTGTATTTTTGACAGTGGCTGTTTCATCCTTGCATGGAAATATCATTGCAGTAATTGCCAGTTCTACAAACAGCGTATTCATTTGGTGAAATCCTGAATGGAACCACATAGAGGAGAATGGGAAAGCCTTTGATTTATATCAACCCTGAGAAGCACCAGGTGTATAAAGCGCACTTTATATATCCCAGTTTGGTCATTTATGTAAGCATTTATTGCACAGGTAGTCTTACCAAACATATTGTTCAGCAACACGATTTTTAAAAATGCAATCCACATAAAATATAGTGTGAATAATTATCCATGTCAGTTCATATAGATTTGGTTTAGTTTATTCTTCTAAACAATCTATGATACTCCATAGTTGGGGTGAAAAATAACGTACCTAATTTTATTTCAATGGATATTGAATTCAACTGTATTTGATTATTCACTACCCTTAAGTAATACTGTAGTGAGCATCCTTATATATAAACCTCTCTTCACTCATCTATATTTTTTCTAGGAAAAATGTCTAGAAATGAATTGTTGTGTTAAACTATACACAGATTTAGAATTTGGGTATGTAATCACATTGCTCACCATAAAGGCTGTGTCAGTTGAAACTCCCATGAGACTGTATTAAAGTCGTTGATTTCCAAGCCCTTGCCAGCACTGATTATCTTTACATTATATTTTAAGTTCTTGTTTACTTCTTAGCCTTTGTACTAGACTGGCATTATAAAGGACAAGGAAAAATCATTGTCATTTTTTATATCCAATGAGATCTTTTTAATTTATATCAACACTTGGCTAACGGAAAGCATTGCCTTTGTAAAATAAATGTGAACATTTGAAATTTGAAATGCTAAATCACGAATCAGGTTATATATACTCTACAATTTATTTGAGAGAAGGTATTTAGTGACAGTGGACCTAGAGAGGTGGCAGATTGAATTGCAGTTCTATCTCCTGTTTACTCTATCTAGGGCACAAAAAGTCTTTGCACCTCAATCTCTTCTTCAGTAAGATGAGCACAATAGTTCCTCTAAAATTCTTGTGGCGGCATTAATGTGAGTATTTAATAAGAGAATCCTATGAAATCTTGTTAATCTCATTAAGTTTTACAAAACAGCAGCATTCATATCAGCTGGAAGCTGACTACAATGTAGTATCTCAGACCTACTGAGTTAGAATCTGCATATTTTAAAATTTATCTTTATTGCTAAAAATATCTCCAGGTGATTCTTTTTTTTAATATATATTTTATTGATTTTTTACAGAGAGGAAGGGAGAGAGATAGAGAGTTAGAAACATCGATGAGAGAGAAACATCGATCAGCTGCCTCCTGCACATCTCCTACTGGGGATGTGCCCGAAACCCAGGTGCATGCCCTTGATCGGAATTGAACCTGGGACCCTTCAGTCCGCAGGTCGACACTCTATCCACTGAGCCAAACCGGTTTCGGCTCCAGGTGATTCTTATTCAGTTAAAAATTTGAGAAGAAAGGTAGAAAACATTAGGCACAGCACCAGACTATAACAGGTAATCAATACAGTGATGACCACAACGATGATGCTGATGTGAGGTATGTAGAATACCCAACATTTAGTAAAACCACAGTTACTGTAATTTTTATTAGCTGTTAGAATGTGGCTTTAAAACAACAACTTGGGCTTATGCAAAATGCTGCATCTCTTTAATGTATGTAAAAGTTCTATTTCGGGGTGCTAAGTGACATGCTATGCAGTGGAAAGAATGTGATTTACACTTCGCATTCATTTGGGAGGCAGTGGAGCATGGTGGGCCTTGGGAACCAGAAAGAGTTGGATTAGAGTCCCAGCTCTGCTTCTCATTAGCTGACAGTTTCCAAGCATATCACTTAATACCCTTGAGTTCTACTCACTCCAGCTGGTTGTACTGAGATTTTAATAGTTTACCTGTACATTACCATGAGCACTATTTGGCATATTTCAAGGTCAGGAATATGATCCATTGATAGGTCCTGGGTTATAAGTGCTCAAATGTGTTCTAAATGCCTTAAGTATTTATCTCATTTAATTCCTCGTGAAACCCAATGAGCTAATATTTATCATCATCTTTATTTTGTGGAAAAATAAATAAAATAGTCTCAGAGTTCAGTTAAGTCACTTACCTAAGGCCACACAACCCTCTGTAAATGGCACAGCTGAAGATATAAACCTAGGCAGTCTGATGCCACTGCCTAATCCACCTTTTTCTTTTTTATTTTCTTTCTTTCTCTTTTTTTAATCCCGCCCCCACTTTTTTCTTCAGAAAGTAATGCTGAACTGAATTTTAGAAGAAAACTAAGAGTCTGCCAAGTGCCAATTCTTATTTACCATCTTCCAAGTAACTTTTTCTTCTTTCTCACATTTTCCACCTTTTCCTCATCTCTACCTTTCCCTGGAATTCATTTCTTGATCAATTGGTGATACCCAGGAGCACAGTGTGGCTTCAGGGGTAATATTTTTTTCTCTTTAGTGTTTCATATTTGACTGGGCTTTGAATTGCTTTATATTTCTTTCACATGTGGACAATAATAACTCACATGTTTATGTGTTTAATAAGCATCTGGTAATTTACCTTTAACAACTCAGTGAGCCAGGTACTATAGTTATCCCCAACTTACAGATAAGAAAACTGAGGCCATAGAATTTATGTCAGTTGCTCAAGGATACACAGCTGGTATAGCTGAGTTTTAATTCCAGGCAGCTTTTCTATAGAATGTATAGAATCTATTCCTTTAATCATCATGCCTAATGCTTCTCTCTTGACTCACAAAACAGTATTGAGAGATCAGCAGGAAAATGCTAGAAACACTACTCTGTAGATGAATACAAAGCCTAAGAGTAATGTATGATGTGCCTAAGATCACACAGATTGCTTGTTGCAGAGCTAGAATTCAAATCCAGGTCTCCTTGCTCCATGTTATTGGAATCAGAAAAGGTCCTAACCATTTTGGCTCAGTGGATAGAGCATCAGTCTTCAGACTGAAGGGTCCCAGGTTTGATTCCGGTCAAGGGCATGTACCTTGGTTGTGGACACATCCCCAGTAGGGGGTGTGCAAGAGGCCGCTGATCAATGTTTCTCTCTCATCGATGTTTCTATCCCTCTCCCTTCCTCTCTGTAAAAAATCAATAAAATATTTTTTTAAAAAAAGAAAAGGCAACTGAAGAAAAACAGCCACAGTGAAATCCATGGAGTTGGAATGGAGACTGAGGTCTTGGGCATGACCAAAGGGAAGGATCCTCCAGGTTTCCTGTTGGATTTGATTTGTCAATCTTGACTGAAGCAAGAGTTTTCCTTCTTCCCAGTAAGTCCATTCTGCTGCCATCAGATTGATCCTTGTGTTTGGAATCATGTTTAACTCTGAATTTGCAATGGAAAATAATGCAATTTTTGTTTTCATTGGTGTTTTATCTATTCAGTGCCTCTACTGCCTTTCTTAATGGTCTTCCCTCTTCCATGTATACCTGTCCAATGAGGCTGTGTTTAAATGACAAAAAATAATAACTCTCCACTGAATCCACCAGCATTCCTGTTCTCCGTGGTGTGCTGTTAACATGTCATTTATGTTTTCTAATTTTTTAGTCAATTATTTCTTCCACTCCTTGTGAAACTAGACCTTCTCTTCCCATTTTCCAGATCATGTACCCTGTAAATGCTTTCCATTTTTTTATTTATTTGGGACTCTAATTTGTTCCCAAAGTGCTGTCAGCATTTTGAGACTGAATGTTTGATTTAGAATATTAAATTCTCCCTTAGTCTTCTAGGGGGAAAAAGGGGATATTTGTTTAGAATTAATGGAAATAAGTTTATTTTTTAAAATGTGCACAGCATTATTTCCATTTAATTTGACCTTATTTTTAATGTAAAGGGAGCAGGGAAGACTATCCAATTTTTTAATAAAAAAATAAGCTGTGGTTCAGGGAAATTAAATCAGAGAAATTAAATGAGTGGCAATAAGGAAGAGGCCACCATCTAGACCCTCTTATTTCCTGATATTGGGAGAGAAGATAGGCTAACACTTATAGTTGAATCTTCATTATCCTTTTTAGCTTCTGTGTAATCTTGGCCATACCACATACCTTTACCAAGGAGGAGTGCTTATCAATCAGAACAGAGGTAATAAAGAATATATTACCCAGCTTGAAAATACATCCAATATTAGAGTAAATCAAATATATAGAGTGCTCTGATTTGGTCAAATTGGTGAATAGTTTGTTCTATCTTTAACAGAGGGAAGGCGAGATTACTCAACTGGCATTTGATCTTGTGAATATAACGATTAGTGAACAGACTGGTCAAGAATTAAGGATTAGTGAACAGACTGGTCAAGAATTATTAGACTCCATAGCATTTCTGTTCTGAAAATGCTGTCCCTGCCTTCCATTGAGTGACCAAAGTTATCCATTAGTCCAAGGAGATATCATTGGGCTCTTCAGTGTGGTTTCTTTCAAGTTTTTCATTACAATCGCAGTATTCCAGCAAGGCTCAAAGATATACTTGTGATATAAAGGAAACAACATAAAGCAGTTATAATAGTACCTGGTATCTCCTATATGCTCAGAAATAAGTGACAATAAATAAGTGAATTGGCCAAGACCAGGCCCACTGATAAAGGTAGATACAGTGCTTGGGGAAAGAGTTGGAGTTTCAGAGAAAATGGGCTGGTGCGTTCAGAAGCAGAAGTCCGGAGATCCCAACTAAATCATTCCCCATCTCTTGATCCAAGTCCCTAGGATTCTGGCATTCTGGTCATAGTGCTAATGCACAATATACAGTAGGTGTATCCAACGTCTCTGTCTCTTTTCTCCTCTAATACAAAGGATGAACACAGCAATCCTATATAATAAAGAGCTAATATGCTAATTAGACTGAACAGCTGAACAACCTTCTGAACATCCTTCCTGATGACCTTCTGGACAAAGCCGGGGCTGGGGGCAGGGCAAGTCCCTTGCAAGAATTTTGTGCATTGGGCCTCTAGTAATTCTATAAAGATGGGGTTTTAATTTCAGGCCTCTGGAGGAAAAATGAAATATTAAAAGGCTTTACTATTGTAAAGAAACTGATGAAAAGACAGTTAGGACACTTAAAATTGACAGAGCACCAAGACCAGATGAATTGAATGGCTTCATTCTGACAGCAATGGCAAGGGAATGAAATACTGATTGGCAGAGCCTTCTGGAAGATCAAGAGACCCTATGCACAGACATCAAATGCTCTCTGGAGTCCAAAAACCAGAGCCAGGACCATATATGAAGGCATAGTGGTGCTAATGGGTGCCTTGGATCACACATCTAAAACTGGGTATTCTCTGAGCCTTTAAAACTCTCTCAAATCTTTTCAATATCCTGCAAGTGACTCTGTTTCTTATAGGCCTGAATTTGTCCCACATAGAATGTGACCTTCACTAGATCAAAGCATTATTTTGTCATGTCAGGCATTGTGTCTGGCACTGGGAAGATACTCAGTAAGTGTGTGTGGTATGACTGAATAAATAAATGAAAGGTTTGGGAATACAAATTTTGGCTTTAGTTCCATATAAGCTCCCTCAGAGTCTTATAGGCTTGGGTGAAGAATATTTGTAATGCCTTTCTTGAATTAAACATCTTGAAGAATCTTTGTTTCTGCAAAAACCTGGACAACCCCTAAGGGGTCCTAAGAATAGTATATGACCTTTGTGAAAGAGAAGCAAAAGCATGTGACCAAAAAAGGCTGGCTACTATGCTCTCAGGGCCATTCTTAAAGGCTTCATTTCCAAATGCATTTAAAATGTGAACACATTGACCATCCGCCGTGGCTCAGTGGTTAAGCATCAACCTATGAACCAGAGGGTCATGGTTCAATTCCCAGTCAGGGCACATGCCCAGATTGTGCGCTCGATCCCCACTAGGGATCATGCTGGAGGCAGCTGTTCAATTGCTCTCTCGCATCATTTACGTTTCTATCTCTCTTTCCTTTTCCCTTCTTCTCTGAAATCAATAAAAGTATAGTTAAAAATAAAAATAAAATGAGAACATATGAACAATACACACAGTGACTGGTTTTCCCAAATATCTTGAGTTACAGAAGAGGTAAAATTCAGAAAAGTTAAGTAGGTCACAATCACAGAACTCAGCAGACAGATGGGGACATTGTCCAAAGTATGCTTAAGTCCAAAACCCATTCTCATTAAACCCAAAGCCTCTCAGACACTGGCGCTTTTAAGTCTCAGACATACAAGGGAATATAATTCATGCCAGAGAAAGTTCATGATCCTTGTCCAACTTCATTTTCTGTGAATATGAAATGACAGTGTGTACAAGAGTGCTATCCCCTGGACATGGCTTGCTGGTACTGAATTAGGGGCTCTATTTTGGAAATCTGATCACTCTCTCTCAAGCCACTCCCTTCTTCAGGGGAGGTGCCTGGATAGAACTCTAACAGTATGAAGGGAGACGTATTACCTTTCCCATTGAATAATGGGAAAACCAAGATTTAGAAAATTTGTTGCCCTGGCTGGTGTTCTCAGTGGTTAGGGCATCAGCTTGTGCACGAAGAGTCAGGGATTTGATTTCTAGTCAAAGGCATGTACCTGGGTTGCAGGTTCAATCCCTGGTCCTGGTGGGGGTGTGTGCGGAGGCAACCAACCTCTTCTCTTCTCTTCTCTTCTCTTCTCTTCTCTTCTCTTCTCTTCTCTTCTCTTCTCTTCTCTTCTCTTCTCTTCTCTTCTCTTCTCTTCTCTTCTCTTCTCTTCTCTTCTCTTCTCTTCTCTTCTCTTCTCTTCTCTTCCCTTCCCTTCCCTTCCCTTCCCTTCCCTTCCCTTCCCTTCCTCTCTCTCTCTCTCTCTCTCTCTCTCTCTCTCTCTCTCTCTCTCTCTTTCTCCCTTCCTCCCTCTCTCCATCCCTCCCTCTTCCTCTCTCCCTTCTACTCTGTCCAGCGGTTCTCAATCTGTGGGTCGCGAACAATGAAAATACATCCTGCATATCAGATATTTACATTATGATTCATAAAGGTAGCAAAATTACAGTTATGAAGTATCAACGAAAATAATTTTATGGTTGGGGGTCACCACAACATGAGGAACTGTATTAAAGGGTCACGGCATTAGGAAGGTTGAGAACCACTCTAATCAATGAAAAAATTTCCTCAGATGAGGATTAATGAAAATGTGTTAACATGATAATATCCAAAAATCACACTGGCCTAAAAACAGAAAAGTCTGGAGTTGAAACTCAGGCTCTGGGCTCCTTGTCCCATAATTTCCAGTAGTCAGTCCTCAGCTCAAAGCAACCCTGAAACATTACAGATCTTAAGGAGGCTGAAGGAGTACCTACTATGAAGATAAATGCCTTGAATCTGAATCCTGATGCTGACACTTATCAGTTGTTTGACTTTAGAGAAGTTGCATATCTCTGAGGCTCAGTTTTCTTTTCCATGTAACCAGGGAACTAGTATCCACCTCACTGAATAACTCTGAGAAGTAAATAAATCTATGAATTAATTAACTTATTCTCCACCTTGTACTAGAAAGGATTCAAGGACACAATAATATGGCGAGGGAGCAAAAAAGAAAAAAGAAAAAGAAAAAAGAAAGAACAAGATAGGCAGATAGGGAAGTCAGTCAAATGCAATGGCTAATCATAGGTGCCCCATTTTACACAAAGCTGTCCAGTAGCAAACCCTAAATGGAAAGGCTTCACAGCTATATTGTTTGCTGTCTTCATAAGGTTACATCAGACCCAGGAGTTAAGGGGAGTATGGCTATGTTTAAGCTGTAATATACATTCATATTCCTATATTTAAGATATTAGGTCTAGTTACATATATTCCAAGTCCCAGGCATTGCAATAGGCAGTGAGGAATAGTGTTGGAAAAGGAAGATATGGCCCTTGCCCTCATGGAGTTAACAGTCTTTATGACTTCATGACATCAATATGATATATCACATCCATCATATCATTGTCAAAAATAGCAAAGAACAAATGTGTTACATACAGTTCCACATGTCAAACTCTGAGCACAGTGTTTGGTATACAGAAAGTGTTTAATATCATTTGTCCACTTATTTAACAAACATTTAGTTATCTGTGATATTTTTATCTGTGATTTTTGTAGGCACTAGGGTTATGCAGGAGACAAAACAGCCTTACCTACATCATAGTTTAGGAGAGAGATGATCAACAATCTCATTAAGTAAAAATCTGTGGTACAGAAGATATTGATAAGGAAAGGTTGGTGAAGAGTGCCAAGCCTGAGAATGGCTATGGGAGGTCATCACTAAGAAAGTGACATTAGAGTCCAAACCTGAAAAAAAAATAGGAAGAGATGTGTAAAGATTCTAAGAGCATATATTAAGCAAAGGGAAGAACAAGTTCAAGTGCCAAAGACTGGCACAGGACTATCAGGATCCATGTGTTATGAGATAGGACACTTTCAATTGAAAGTAGTAGAATCTAAGCCCCACGCAGGTTAAGTGAGAGATTTATAGGAAGGACACTTGGATTGTTCATAGAATCTGAAGATGAGATGCAGGAAAGCAGTCACCCCTAACGTGGGGAGATATAGGGAGAGCCTATATCTAGCTCCCTTGGCATACTTTCTTCTCTACTCTCTGGACTTTGGCTCTGTCCTCTCAGGGTTCATCCTCTATTCATACAAAGCATAACATGTTGGCTGGCAGCTGCAGTCACATTCTTATAGCTTTACAGCCAAGTATTATAATAAATATACATTTAAAAAAATTTTAAATATGTTTTATAGATTTTTTACAGAGAGGAAGGGAGAGGAATAGATAGTTAGAAACATCAATAAGAGAGAAACATCGACCAGCTGCCTCCTGTACACCCCCTACTGGGGATGTGCCCGCAACCAAGGTACATGCCCTTGACCAGAATCAAACCTGGGACCCTTCAGTCCGAAGGCCGACACTCTATCCACTGAGCCAAATCGGTTAGGGCAATAAATATATATTTATCTGCCTGCTCTTGCATAAAAATTGTCCAGGCCCAAAGGTTCACTGTGGTTGTGGGATGGACATTATATGATTGACTCAGCCTAGGCTGTGTGCTCACCTCTGTGTTCTAGTTAACAAAATCTGTCATTGAAAAGGGGTAGAAAAAATGGAGCTGGGCTCACTAACATCATAGCTACCAAAATGACTTGCCCTAAGAAAAACAGTGTATAAATGTCATGGTGGAGACTACATCTTATACCCCATCCGAAATCATTAGCATCCTAGTTATTTTGACATACAAATGAGACCTTGGACTAGGATATGTTCTTGCTGATTCCCAAGAGATGTTTTGTGATTCCTCTCATCTATACAGAGGACATTCTGTTCATTGTCATATGCATATAATGATCCCATAATCTAAAACGCTTCATGGTTACAACGCTGAGTGGTAGGCTATAATTACCTCTCCTTGGTTGTCATTAAGAAATGCTATGAGACTTCAAACAACTGAAAAGTAGGCCACAAGTACACACAAAACATCCAATAATGCACAAGTTAATTTCAAACAGGGTCATTTTTGGTGATAATAATAATTATGATAGAAAAGTAATTGAAAGAGCAAAAGAAAAATGTCTAATATGCACTCAGAGGATTTTTATTCTGGAGAAAATAGGCATAGACTTATCACAAGATGGTAAGAATTATGGGATATGTTTTCATACTCTGGTCAGTTTAGTCAACATATAACTATCTACCCCTAAGAATGAGTTGCATCAGTATACCCCCATGCCCTTGCAAGCACCTGATAATGCTATTAACTCTGCTCATTTTGAGCCAGGCGTGTCTACAGTCAGATGTGCCTTCTAATTTTTCTAATTATTATATACTACCAAAACTTTGTGCACTTGGGGTGGTCCCTCAGCCCGGCCTGTGTCCTCTCACAGTCTGGGACCCCTCAGAGGATCTCCACTTGCTGGCTTAGGCCCGCTCCTCGGGGGACCAGGCCTAAGCTGGTAGTCAGACATCCCTCTGGCAGCCCAGAAGCCCTCAGGGGATGTCCACTTGCCAGCAGGAAGCAAGCCTAAGCTACAGTCGGACATCTTTAGCGCTGCTGATGAGGTGGGAGAGGCTCTCGCCACCACCACTGTGCTGGCAGCCATCAGCCTAGCTTGTGGCTGAGCAGAGCTCCCCCTGTGGGAGCGCACTGACCAACAGGAGGCAGCTCCTGCATTGAGTGTCTCCCCCCCGGTGGTCAGTGTGTGTCATAGTGACCATTCATGCCCCATAGTTCTGCTATTAGGGTCAATTTGCATATTACCCTTTTATTTTATAGCATAGAGGCCTGGTGCACGGGTGGGCGCTGGCTGGTTTGCCCTGGAGGGTGTCCCAGATCAGGGTGGGGATCCTGGTGGGGTGCCTGGCCAGCCTGGGTGAGGGGCTGAGGGCTGTTTGCAGGCTGGCCACACCCCCCAGCAACCGAAGCTCCCAGCCTCTCCTTTTTTTATTTATTTATTTTTTATTTTCTGGGATTTATTTATATTCTATAATTGAAACTTTGTAGCCTTGAGCAGAGCCCAGGGCCAGCTAGGGCAGGGGGGAAACTTGGCTTCCTCCATTGCCGGGGCAACCCAAGCCTCCAGCTCACTCCAGCTTTGTGTCAGACACCATTTTAGTTGGGTTAATTTGCATACTCACTCCTGATTGGCTGGTGTGTGTGGCTTGTGGGCATGGCTTGAGCATAGCAGAGGGACAGTTAATTTTGCATGTTTCTCTTTTATTATATAGGATGCATTTTTGTTAATTCTCACTCCTCATTCTGAAATACCCTCTGAGCCTTTGTCTCTGTCTGAATTCCACATCTTCATGTTCCTCCTCCAGTGCCACCTCCTAAAGGATGTTTCCCATGACCCACAAATCAGTTGCAATTTTGTCTTTCTCTGGACTCCTGCAGCTCCTAATCCAACCTCTATCATAGTACTTATCTCTACTTTGTATGAGTTTTTGTTTGGCACACATCTTCCTTAGTTAGCTGCTGGATCTAGGCCTTCAGGATTCATTTACTTCACAACAAGATGCCAACAGAATGCCTTGCATATATAGGCATTCAGGAAAAAAGCTGTTGATTCCAAGAATGAACAGTTGCGAGATTTCACTGATATCACTTAGATAGCTAATCTCAGACAACTGTGCCCATGTTTTAATATCATACTAATTAATTCAACTAACATTTCTGGAGGACCTATTACATGCCAGAAATTGTGCTAGGTGTTAATTATTTCATGGCCATAAAAAACTACTGATAGAAAGTACATATACCTTGAGCTTACAAATTCATTAAGCTACCTCTCATTAATGTGAAATTTTAAAATCATCTGTGCAGAAATACATACTGTAAAGTCCTTAAAACCATCTTTAATAGACCCTCCACTCTGATTTCTGCAAGTGCTGCAGCTGATTCTTCCTTCTCAATATTATTGACATAGTCACCTCCACATAAATACAGCTTGCACCCATGGAGAGTTGTGAGGCTCAAACTTTGCTGGCTCTAAGGATATCACATAAGGGGATTTAAAATGTGAATTCTTGTCATGTTGGTCCTCACCTCCACCTCATACATGTTGGATTGATATTTTGATTGAGAATGGTGGCTAATTTGCATCTTATCATTCCCCCCCCACCACCTTCCCTTAATTCTGACTTTTAAAAAGTAGGCACCTGTCCAAAGACTGGTGTTCAGGAACCATTGTTTTAAAGTAAATTCCAGTTATATTGAATCCTTGTGAGAAAAATAAAAATATTTTTTGCAGAGTTAATAGGTGAGGAAATTGAGGTTCCAATATATTAAGTGAATTGGAAATATATATAAGCTAAAGAAATCATACAACTCAATAACATAAAAATACAAACAAACATAAACAATCCAATTAAAAAATGGGCAGAGAACTTGACAAGACACTCTCCCAAGAAAATATACAAATTATCAACAGATATATGAAAAGATGCTTAACTTCACTAGCTATTAGGGAAATGAAAATCAAAACCCCAATGAGATACCACCTCACGCTTGGTAGAATGGCGATTATCAGATAGACAAGAAATAACAAATGTTTGAAGGGTTATGGAGAAAAAAGGAACACTTTTAAAAATATATATTTTTTATTAATTCCAGAGAGGGAGAGAGAGAATCATTGATTGGCTGCCTCCTGCAAGCCCAGAACCCGGGCATAGGCCCTGACCTGGAATCTAATCGTGACCTCCTGGTTTATGGGTCATTGTCAACCACTGAGCCACACTGGCCAGGCACTACTAGTGGGAATGTAAATTGGTACAGACACTATGGAAAATCATATTCTTTAAAAATTAAGAATAGGGCTACCATGCAACTCATAAATTTCTTTTCTGGATATCTACACCCAAAAGTTAAAAACATAAAAATATATGCACCCCTATGTTCATTGCAGCATTAGTTACAGTGACCAAGATATAGAAATAACTGAAGTATTCTTCAATAGATGATTGAAGAAAGAAGATGTGGCACATATATACAATGGAATACTACTGAGCCATAAGATAAGATTAAATAGTGCTATTTGCAAAAACATAGATGAATCTTGAAAAATATCATGCTAAGCAAAATAAATCAGATAGAAAAATTTATTTTTATCTCATCTATGAGTTATAAAACAGAAAGCAATAAACAATCAAGACAAAAAAAAAAAAAACCCAAATCTAAAAACTCATAAACATAGACAATACTTTGTTGTTTACCAGAGGGAAAGGGGTTGGGGAGAAGGTATAAGAGGGTAAAGAGAGCCAGATACATGGTGACAAAAGGAGATTTAATTTCCACACAATGTAATATATAAATGATGTAATATAGAATTATACACTTGAAACCTATTTAGTCTTATTAACCAATGCCACCCCAATAAATTTAATACTTACTTAAAAAATAAATAGACATACTGTTGAAGTAGAAACACTAGGCTGAATTAACCTATTTAAAGCAAAATTACAATCTTAAACATCAGCAAAATGACAGAATAAGAAACCGCAGACTGTCTTTCATCCCACAGAGACAATAAATCAACAACAATACAGAGACAAGTTCCTCCTGTGAGAAACCCAGAAAACAGGCGAGGCACCTGGACCCAAGGTGAGCATGAAACTAGGCAGACCACAGTCTGTAAGAAAGTTCATGGCATTCACTTGCCATAGTCCCTCTCCTAAATTCATCATGGAACAAGTGGGGAAAAAAAAGCCAACTTCCAGCATCTCCTTGGGAAGGAAAAATGTTGAACCATTTCTCCAGTGTTCCAGATTTTGAGGGAACTGGACATGGGACTTGTTTCTGTCTCACCTGCCATGGAACACTAATGGGACCTGGCATATTCTTGATGCCTGGGGTCCCCTGAAAACCAAAGACAACTAGGAAGCTTTCTGATGTTCCAAAGGACCCACAGTACAGTCTACAGCAGCTGATGTGGCTTAGTAGCCTCTCCATTGGAGGGAAAGAGAGGAGTGGAATGTGCATCCAATGTTCTGGCTTTTCAGGGGCCTACCTGGTTTCTGTCCTATCTGATTCAGAGTGCCTATAGGACCCAGCGTACCCTAGAAGCATGGGACCTCTGATAACAAGAGCTGGGTGGCTTGGGGCAGTTCCAGAGAACCTGCAGCGTTGCAGACAGACATCAGAGAAAGGAGATTACAATTTCTTAAAAAAAAAAAAAAACTGGCAAGTCTCTCTAGCTGGGAATTTAACAGAAGTATAGAGAAGATGCACCCCACAAAAAGATTTGAGGCCCCAAGAATATTTAACTTTGCTTATTGGGAAAAGTTTTTTTCCCTGTAAGAAGCCAGTCCATAAATAATGGGAGAGGTAGCTGTGACGGCGGGAATAGTAACACAAAGTACAAGGCACATAAACAAACAAACAACACATGGGAATGTAGCTCAAGCAAATGAACAAAATAAATCTCCAGAAACTAAAACTAACCAAGAAGAGTTATATTAATTACCTGAAAAAATAATAACTGCATTTAAAATTCACTGAAAAGCTTCAACCACAGACTTGATTAAGCAAAAAATCAGCAAAGTAAAAGATAGGTCATTTGAAATTATCCAGTGAGAGAGGCAAAAAGAAAAACAAAATAAATGAAGGAAGCCTAAGAGATTTATAAGATATAAAATGGACTAATATATGCATTATGTGAGTCATGAAAGAGAAGAGAGAGAAGAAACAGCAAAGTTATTTGAACAAATAATGCCAAACTTCTGAAATCTGGAAAAGAAACTAGACATACAATTTCAAAAAGCACAAAGGACTTCAACTAAGGGGAAACTAGAGGTTTACACTGAGACACATTTTAATCAAATTGTCAAAAACAAAGAGAGAGTTCTAAAGTAATAAGAGAGAAGCAATAGATTTTACCCTAGCCTATTTGGTTCAGCAGATAGAGTGGTGGCCCATGGACTGAAGGTTTCAAGTCAAGGCCACATACCTTATTGCAGGCTGGATCCCCAACCCTGATCTGCGTGTGTGTGGGAGGCAACCAATCAATGCGCTCTCTCACATCAATGTTTCTCTCTCACTCTGTCCCTTCCCCACCCTTCCACTCTCTCTAAAAATCATGAAAAAATATTCTTGGATGAGGATTAACAAAAAAAAGAAAACAAGACTCAGCAGATTTCTTAGCAGACAACTTACAGATGAAAAGGGAGAGGGATGATATATTTAAAGTGCTGGAAGAAAAATAAAACTGCCAACTAAGAATACTTAACTAGGCAAAAAAACGTTCTTCAGAAATCTAGAGAAAGTAATTCCCAGAAAAACAAAAGCCAAAGAAGTTCATTAATACCAGATCCACCTTGCAAGAATGCTAATGGCAGTTCTTCAAGTTAAAATGAAAAGATATTATAAAATGAACTAATATATGCATTATATTGAATAAAGAATGAACAGTAGCACATAAATAATAGATTTCAATACCCAAATTTCAGTACAACACTGAGACAGAAGGTCAGTAAAATATCAGAGGCCTTGAGCAACACTGTAGACAAAATGGACCCTAATAGACATATACATGGCATTCTATCCAACAGCAGCATAATACACATTCATCTCAAGCACACCCTAAACATTCTCCAGTACAGATCCTGATAGGTCACAAAACAAGTCTTAACAAAGCCTTTTTGAAGATTGAAACCATATCCAGTAACCATAATGGCATGAAACTAGAAATAAGTAGCAGAAGGAAAACCTGAAAAACTCACAAACATGTACAAATTATACAACATACACTTGAACAATCAGGTCCTATTAAGATGGGATCTCTGGGGTTGAAGTCTCACAGTCTGTGTTTCAATAATCCATCAAGTGAACCTTTGTGCATGTTAAAATAAGAAACAAATAAGACAAAGGATCTGAAAGGAACATTTCAAGGACTCGAATGAAGATAATAGCATTGTTTCTTTTTCTTTTCTTTTTTTAATATATATTTTATTGATTTTTTACAGAGAGGAAAGGAGAGAGATAGAGAGTTAGAAACATCGATGAGAGAGAAACATCGATCAGCCGCCTCCTGCACATCTCCTACTGGGGATGTGCCCGCAACCAAGGTACATACCCTTGACCGGAATCGAACCTGGGACCTTTCAGTCCGCAGGCCGACGCTCTATCCACTGAGCCAAACCGGTTTCGGCAATAGCATTGTTTCTTAATTCTCTCTCCTATGGTTTGCCCTCTTCAGGTGGAAATAAAAATGTCAGAAAAATTGATAGGAGGTAGGACAAAGAGTAAAATCACAAAGTGCCCACCTACAAATACTACAAATAATTGGGACTACAAATCAATGGGTTGGCAATAATAGCAATTACTTTGTTTCTTTTTGTTTTTTTTCATGTAAGTAGTGATTGTGAAATTGAATTCCCGTAAGTGTGATCAAGACAGTACCAGTGAAAAACTGTTTTGTGTGAAAAAAATATATAATTTAAGCACTGATCTGTGGGGTCTGATTCCAAGGGACTGCTATATCCCTTAGGAAGTTCACTCCTAAGGACACTATTTAGTAAAAGTTGCTTTTTTCCTTAAACATCTCAATCCAGAGTTGTTTTTATTTTTATTTTTTTGTTTTGCACATAATCCTATATAGTAAAAGCCTAATATGTAATTCAAATGAACAGTGGAATGACCAGTTACTATGATGTACACTGACCACCATGGGGCAGACACTCAATGCAGGAGCTGCCCCCAGCCCTCAGGCCCCAGGCCAGCCAAGGCAGGTGCCAGTGGGGGCCCCTGATCACTCCGCCAGTCACCCCACTATTGGCCCTGATCACCAGCCAGGCCTAGGGACCCTACCCATGCATGAATTTCCTGCACCAGACCTCTAATTATATAATAAAAACTGTGGATCAAATGAATGAAGATCTCACTAAACACAATCCTGGAAGTAAGGAGGTTCTAATTATTTTAGTTCCTCAGAGTTTCTCCTTAAACACTACTTTCCCCCCTTATTTGAAAGCTAATTCTATTGTACTATCTTGGAGGTCTTCCAGGATCATCCACAGCCTTCCTGGTCACCTCCCCACATTCATCAAAGATTTCTGGTACTTGATTCATAATCTCAATTTATACCACAAGTCTTATCAGATAGGGTATTTTTTTAATTTAAATGAAGATGTGTATTTTTGTGGGTGACTAACATAACATCCTGTAATCTCACCTCCTAAACTTTTCAAATTTCAATTACTTTGGTCCAATTCATCTCAGCCTTATACTTACTACTTGGCTATTCTCTGGATCTAAACCTGGTCATCACTGGGACTTCTCTACTCTATTGTATCAAATCCAGACATAGTGTTCTCTGTGTCCCAACACTTTAGTTCTTGTCATAAATGATATCTTAACCTTACTGACTACCCTTGACATTTCAGTGGTTCTTAATTAATCAACAGCTTCTGACTTTACCTATTCCTTATGAAACTTATAGACTCATCTAATGTTGAGGAAATGACAAGATCTAATGGGATTTTAAGATGATGAATTTGGTTATAAGTGATGATATGCAAAGTGGACTGGAAGGTGAAGAGTCCAAGTTTAGGGAGTAGACCAGCTGGCTGTTCACAAGTTGAGGTATACAGGTTGAGGTATGGCATTTAAGGTCTTGCTGGCCTCAATTAGAAAATAGAACAGGGAAGCCAAAAAGATGAGAGGGAATCAACTATGAGCTCTATAAGAACAGCACTCTTATTTATTTTGTACCTCACTGCATATATAGATTCTATTTCATACTTAATTTGCTTATTCAAAGATATATGATAAAGATTAACTGAGGATTGCATAAAGCTTCATAAAAATGAGCATTTCAATGAATCCAGGCAAAGATGCAAGGCTTCTTACACTCTAGCCTTAGAGGTCACAGAACATAACTCTTTCTGGATCCTACTGGTCAAAGACAAGTCACAGGACCAGTCTAGATTTCAAGGGAGGGAACTATATGAGAATATGAATATTGGGAGGCATGGTTCACTGAAGAGAAGGGCATCCTTACAAACTAGCTCCAAATTTAGGTAAGAGCCTTAGTAGCATTTTTTTCTTAAAGTTCTGTATAAAACAAAATACTTGACTCAATGCTGAAGTGTCAACTTATATAAAGACATTCACCCTAAACAGAAATTACAATATAGTAGTTCCCCTCATTTATGGTTTCTGTTATACATGGTCAACTGCAGTCTTAAAATATCAAACAAAAATTCTAGAAATAAATAATTTAGAAGTTTTAAATTGTGCCCCATTCTGAATAGTGTGATGAAAATCTTTGTTTCACCCCATTTGCCCAGGGCATGAATCGTCTCTTTGTCTATTGTACCTACACCGTATATATAACCCACCTGTTAGTCACTTAGTAGCAATCTTGGTTAAGGGAGAGAGAGAGAGAGAGAGAGAGAGAGAGAGAACATTCACATAACTTTTATGACAGTATATTGCTATACTTATTCTATTTTACTAATATTTTTTCATCTCTTATCATGATTACTTTATAAATTAAACTTTATCATGGGTATGTATGTATTTGAAAAAAAAACCAACATCCTATATAATAAAAGGCCAATAAGCAAATCGACCAAATGGCAGAACAACCAGTCGCTATGACATGCACTGACCACCAGGGGGCAGACACGTAATGAAAGAGCTGCCCCTGGTGGTTCAGTGCACTCCTATACGGGGAGCACCACTCAGCCAGAAGCCCTGAGCCGGGCTCACAGCTGTCAAGTGCAGAGATGGTGGTGGGAGCTTCTCCCACCTTGCTGGCAGCGCAAAGGATGCCCGACTGCTGGTTTCGGCCCACTCTCCCTGGAAGCAGGCCTTAACCATCAGTGGGACATCCACTGAGGACTCCCAGACTGCAAGAGGGCACAGTTCGGGCTGAGGGACCCCTCTGAGTGCATGAATTTCTTGCACTGTACCTCTAGTAGTATATATAGGGTTTGGTACTACCCATGGTTTCCTGCATTCATTGGGGGCCATGGAACATATCCCCATGGATAATGGGAGATTGGCGTATTTTCTTAACTCTAAGACAGCGGTTCTCAACCTGTGGGTCGTGACCCCTTTGGGGGTCGAATGACCCTTTGACAGGGGTCAACTAAGACCATCGGAAAACACATATATAATTACATATTGTTTTTGTGATTAATCACTATGCTTTAATTATGTTCAATTTGTAACAATGAAAATACATCCTGCATATCAGATATTTACATTACGATTCATAACAGTAGCAAAATTACAGTTATGAAATAGCAACGAAAATAATTTTATGTTTGGGGGTCACCACAACATGAGGAACTGTATTAAAGGGTCACGGAATTAGGAAGGTTGAGAGCCACTGCTCTAAGACATTTAAAACATAGTCCATGGCAACTTTTTTTTTAATCCTCTGTTTCTGAACATTCTCAAGCAACCTGAGACTCATCAGAGACCCCCACCTCCTATTAGAAAAAAAAAAAAATCCTCTGTCTCATCAGTGCCATCCTGTCCTTTGTCTTGGTCCATCTGTTTCTTTCCTCTCATGCCACCCCACTACTGCTGCACCATGTTCTCCTGATACAGGAAGCACCTTAAAGTTGTTCTTCTTGAAAGAAATGTCTGCCCATCAACATAATCTGCATTCCAACAAAACTAAAATTACCTTATTATTATTATTGTTATTTGTTTTAAGGATGCTTTTTAGCACAAAATATATGTTGGGATAATGCATAAATTAAAATTATAATAATAACTATGTGGTGGAGTATGATTACATCAAATATCCCTGCCAAACATTCTTTTTGGCCACAATGAGACTCCTCTTCAGGTTTATCCCTTTCAGAGGAACACAATCTCTCTATCCAAGCACTGTGTGACTGCCCCACTCACCAAAATGTGAGCGTCATAGAAATGCCTGAGGAAGAATCATGGAAGTGAGGAGAGAATTGAGGTGAAGGTCAAGAAACCGGTGTCTGATGATTGACCAGCTGTGTGACCATGAGTATGCTTAGATTCCTAGGCAAAGGCTTCTCAGATGTTAATGTGCATATGAATCTTATGCTCTCTGGGGATCTTATTTATATTCTGTTCCTGATTCTGTAGCTCTGAGCTGGGCCTGGGCCTCTATATTGCTAAACAGCTCAGTGGCTACAGATGCTGATGCTCCTAGTTTATAAACCCTACTTGGAGGAATAGTTCTGAATCACTCATCTCTCATTTGGGAATGAGGAGAGCAGTATGCATTCATCTTATTCTCACTTAAAAAAAAAAAAACAAAAAAAACAAAAAAACACATACCTTTATGGTTGTCCATTTTATTAAAAAAAAAAAAAAAAAAAAGTCAAAGTTCCTTGCTAAGTCCCTTACATAGCTTATAGAACTGTTTGAATCAGATAACAACCTCTTCTCAAACTATTCTATATTCCCCCAAACCTGAGTTACTTATCATTCCTCTATATTTCATGTTCCCAAACATCTTGAAAGCAAATACTCTCCTTCTGGAACCTCCTACATAATTAAGTGCTAGGCTGGTAATTCAAATAGAGTCATATTAATATTTGTGTCTCAAAACATAGCACATTTCAGTATATACCAATTGCTCCATAAATCTTTATTAAATAAAATAGGTTTTGCTCCTACTCACACTGTGCAAAGCATGAAATAAATGCCACCTCATCCATTAAATCTTTCCTAGTATGACCAGATGAAGCTCTATCATCACCTTATCTATTTTCATATAACAACTTTAGTGAGTTTTTTTTAATGTATTTTATTGATTTTTTACAGAGAGGAAGGGAGAGAGACAGAGAGTTAGAAACATCGATGAGAGAGAAACATCGATCAGCTGCCTCCTGCACATCTCCCACTGGGGATATGCCCGCAACCAAGGTACATGCCCTTGACTGGAATCAAACCCGGGACCCTTCAGTCCGCAGGCCGACGCTCTATCCACTGAGCCAAACCGGTTTCGGCATAGTGAGTTTTAATATTTATTTGTATTTCTACTAGATTTTGAGATCCTTGAGAGCTGAGGCTGTGCCTTGTCCATCTCCGATTCACCTTTATCTAGCACAGGTCTAAGCCCATAGTATACCCTCAGTGAATGTTTGATGAACAAGTTATTGTATGTGATGACCTAAAGAAAGGAGGTGCACTGGAAGAGGCAGGCTTTGTTTTGTTTAAAAGAAATTCAGGACCGCACACTTTCTGCTTTCCATCCCATGGGTGAATATCTGCTTCCTTCTGTACCTTTTCATTTGAGGGCACAGATGCAGCATCCTACCCCTGAGCAGACCCTTAATCGAGCTGTCAGGGCAGCAATGTGGTGGGCAGGGTCCACAGTGCATCACTTTGTAGCACTTGACTTGCCTGGAGTTGGAACAATGGTTTTGTCTCACTCTGAGGAGGATTAGGCTGTCAAGTGGTTAATGATAATGTGGGAGTCCTATGAAAGCAGGATTGAGCTGCTGCCTGCAGACACTTGTCTAGAGAGAAAATCACATGGAGGTAATGGAACTCCTAAGTATTTCCTTTGGAGGATATACTATGGAACCTGACCAAAGGAGTTACTGGAAAAGGAAAGAGGAAACCTCATATGTACTGAACACCTACTATGCGCTGGATGCTTTTTCTATCCTATTTACTTCTCACAGTGACCCCAAGATGTGCAATACTACATTAAGAATTCTGAAAATCATTTCCACGAAGTAAAGCAGTTTTCTAAATTCTCTTACTTGTTGTTCAAAACAACACTGCGATACTATTACACCCGCCTTACACATTAAAAAAGTGAATATTTGAGCAGCTGAGAAACTTTTCCAGGTCAACAAGCCCTCACCTGACAGAGCACACATTTGATCAATCTGATATTTGCATTTCAATACCTATCACACTTATAACACTTTCTAAGGGTTGATTTCCTCACTAGGCTTGTAAGCTCCCTGAGACCCATATTTTCCTCATATTCAGACTCCCCAGAACCAGACATGATCAACCAATTTCAACTCAGTTGAACTGAATTTTCTACACCAAGTTGCCTCAATACCTATTTGAGGGCTGAACAATGTGCTATTTATTTCACTATTCTCAGGACACTGTGCTTTGTCTTTTGTATTACAGGTGAGTTATAAATGGTTATTGGATGGTTGGGTGAATGGATGGATGGATGGATAGATAGTTGTATAGATGAGAAGATTCACAAAAGAAATTAGAAAGAAACTGTGTTGTTGTTTTTTCATCTATTCCATCCAATATTACCACTTTTTTTTCAGTGTGAGGACAAGTTTAGCTCCAGTAATTCTGGCATAGTTACAAGCAGAAAAAACACTGTGTTTCCAAGAACTGGGGCATCCAGAAAGTAAAATAAATATAAATTAGCAAAGAAATTAGCAATTTGAAGGTTAAGGAAGGACTATGAGAAGAAGAAAAAAAAAAGAAAATGTTCTAATGGGAAAGGATCTTGAAAGTCAGCAACTAGGTGAGACATTTGAAGGTTGGCTTTGCCACAAGGTACAGTTTAGGTCAGAACATGGAGTCTGGGAAGCGATGTGTATGACTCTGAGGTGAGGTGCTATGGCGTAGCCCTTCATTTTCAGGATTACTTGTGGTCACTTTATTTCTGTGGCAGCACATGTGGCCTCTTCCATGCAGCCTGTATCTTATGGAACCAAATCAATTTGATCAGTAGCAGTGACGTAAGTGAGGGCATGGCTTGAGTTGTTCCCTCAAGTTGGTTGCACCAAAGCAGGAAAGAAGTATAGTATTTTCATAAACAGCTGTATCCCAAGATAAAAAGAGAATAAATGTACTGAGAACAGGCTATGAGTACTTGCAAAAGGAAGGAGTTGAGACAAGTATGCACTGGAGTTAGCTTTTGAGTTGGGGCTGCCTGAATGAGTGCATAGAATGAGGGCATATGGAGTCAGGGGAAAGAGTAGCTTCAACAAAGTGGAAGAACATCCCTCTAATACCAAAATGAATTTTGTCTTCAAGATAAAGATAATGAAACTGAAGTTCCAAAAGGAAGAGTTCATTGCTGAAGATTCTATGGTGGATGAGTGCTGTGGCTTAAATTTTCTGCTGCCCAAACATAAGGTGTTAAAGAATTTGCCAGTGGCCTCCCTAAATTAATGTGGTTTCAGGAAATGGAGAGGGGAAAATAGCTGGGAAAGTAGCAAATCCTTACAGAGCCACAGGCATTCTTTTTTAATCCTCACCTGAGGTTATATTTTATTGATTTAAGAAATAGAGGAAAGGGGAGAGATAGAGAGAGGTGAACATCGATGTGAGAAACTTCAATCAGTTGCCTCCCGTATCTGCCCTGACTAGGGATTGAACTGGCTATCTAGGTATGTGCCCTGACTGACAGGGGGTTGAACTTGCAACTTTTGGTACACAGGATGCCGTTCCACTTATCTGAGGCAAGCCACAGACTTTTAAAAAACTTTATATATATTAACTCATTTAGTCTTCACAACAACCTTGGTTTACAGGTATTACCTGTAAAAAAAAAAAAAATATATATATATATATATATATATATATATATATATATATATACACATACACACACACACACATTAGACAGTTCAAGTAATTTGTCCAAGGTCACTCTGCTGGTAATGATTTAAGCTCAAGAATTCTAGCCCCAACATGTGGTTTGAAATAAAAGCTAAAGAATAGGGGAAATTAGAGATGATGAAGGATTAATATCTTCTAGATGCACCAAAATCTTCCAGGAACGACTACCTCAGAATTGGTGCTGAAAGTACTAACCTCCTTTCTACTGAGGGTCTGTCTTGGGTCAGAAATATGATTATTCCTTCTTCATTTCTCTCACTCTTAAAACAGGGGGTGGAAAAAAACCTAACTAAGAAACAAACTGTAATTAGGATACTCATCACTTGAATTCAAAACAAAAACTTAAAAATAAGCTGAAAGAAGTCCTTTGAAATGAACTGGAAATTATTTTAGATTACAAAAATGTATCCTAATTAAATGTGATTGATATGTTATTTTGTTAGGGACTTATGTTACCTTGTTACAGTTTTATTCATTTCTAGTTGACTAATGAGCTCACTGAAATAAAGAGAGGAATTTAGGTTGAATTGTATTTTCATATGTGTTCATATGTGTTTACATTTCATTTTAGTTGTTAAGCAACCCCTAAATTTTACCATTTAATTTGAAACTATTATCCATTTAATTCAAAACTAACAAGACAGAGAGAAGACCTTGCAATCTGACTGAGACACAGGCACACTGACCATTTAAAATAGTGGAATTTCCTTCCCTTAATAATAAACATTCATTCTCGGCCAAGCATGATCACTGAAAGATGGCGGGGAAAAGTTCTTAACTACTTTCCTGGCCTTTTTTTTCTCTCTCTCTCTTTCAACATGAAAATAAAACTGGAGTTAACCCATTTGTCCAGGTTCTGCCTGCCTGGGTCCCTTTTTAGCCATCTTATCTTGGCCATGGGACTAGGCATTTCTGAGCCTGAACTAACTAACTTATTTGCTACCTGGAATCTGTTTTTCCTTTTTATAAAGGTGCTATGACCTCGAAAGGGCTGATAAAGAGTGTTCTACGATGTACGATGCCACAGAAATACATGGTGCTTTTCATTCATGGGAAAGTCACAAGCTGGTTAACGAAGGGTCCTGCCACTAGGTCCCCATCCCCATTCATGAGACAGGTAGTGTAGTGGAAAGCGCAGGGAGTATAAAACTGGCTCATTTGGCTCTTCTTAGACATACATTTTTCTTGATCAGTCTTACTAGAGATTTATCAATTTCATTAATGTTTGTAAGGAGCTGGATTTTTGTATTAATTTATTAGAATTATTTTTTAAAAATTATGTTGATTTCTGCCTTTTGTTTTTCTTGCTTCTACCTAGTTTGGGTGTCAGCTGGATGCCTGAGAAGCTCAGCAATATTCACATACTGGATGGGACAAAACTGGAACATCCCCTGCCCTATTGCAAGCCCACAGCAGCTACTCTCTGCTAGGCTTAGTATACCCTTGTTCTGATCATGCAGAGCCTAACACATCACAGCAGTCCCATAAGGAACTCCCACTCACAATTCTGTGGCTCACCCCTGCACAATTTATTCAGCCTCTCAAACACCTGCTCAAATACATCAGCAGCCCCAAACCTATCTCTTAGCCATATCCTCTTTCAGGCTCCACTTTGCTGCAGTCCAGAAAAAATTCACATAGGCAGAAAGTTGAAGAATATATTTGGTTCACCTCATTTCTTGAAAACCACAATCTTTCATAGCCCATTCTCTAGGGTTTGAACACAGTGTCCTCATATATTCTGTCCAGTTTTATAGATCTTATTTTTTAGTGGAAGGACACATTTAGTACCACTTAGTCTGTCATACCTAGAAACAGAAGAAACATCATGTGGTTGTGTTTTAAGAAGTTGGAGACTGGGGAGTGATTAATAGGAGTAATTATTTATATATAAAAAGGGGTCATTATATATATATATATATATATATATATATATATATATATATATATATATATATATATATATATGTGTGTGTGTTTATCCTATCTAATAAAAGAGAAACATGGTAATTAGCCATTCCTCCGCTACCCTTCCCATTGGATAATCAGGGCGATATGCCAATTAACTGCCAGCCAAGATGGCGGCCGGCAGCCAGGCAGCTTGATGTGAACATGAGGCTTGCTTGCTTCAGTGATGGAGGACTCCAACCTTCCCCACCTGCCACTGCCGGCCTCTGAGCTTGCAGTTTGAAACATTGTTACAAATATAGAAGCTAAACAAAACCCCAGAAACCTGCTTTCAGCCAGCCAGGATCTCAGAGCTGGAGTTGAAACAGTGTTTCGATTATAGAACCCAAACAAATCAGATACCTGCTTTCAGCAGCTGAGGCCTAAGAGCTGGAGCCAAGTCTCAGAGCTAAAGCTGACCCAGAATAAAACAAAAAGAAAAAAAGGAGCGGTTGGGAGCTTCAGTCACCTGCTAGCCTGAAAACAGCCCTCAGCCACTCACCCAGACTGGCCAGGCACCCCAGTGGGGATCCCCACCCTGAAGGGTGGGTGACCAGCTGCAAGCAGCCATCATCCCCTCACCCAGGTTGGCCAGGCACCCCAGTGGGGACTCCCACCCTGATCCAGGACACCCTTCAGGGCAAGCCAGCCAGCTCCCACCTGTGCACCAGGCCTCTATCCTATATAGTAAAAGGGTAATATGCCTCCCAGTACCGGGATCAGCGTGCCAGGGGGCAGCGCCCAAACCCCCTGATCGCCCTGCTCTGTGCCTGATAGGAGGGAGCTCCCCAACCTCCTGATTGGCCCTGCTCTGTGCATGACAGGGGGTGGCGCTGCAACCTCCCCATCGACCCTGCCTTGAGTGTGACAGGGGGCGGTGCCCCAACCCCCCAATCGGCCCTACCCTGAGTGTGACTGAGGGTGGCATTGTAACCTCCCGATCCGCCCTGCTCTGAACATGACAGGGGGTGGCGCCCCAACACCCCAATCAGCCCTGCTCTGAGCCCGACCAGGGGCTGCACCTAGGGATTGGGCCTGCCCTCTGCCACCCGGGAGCAGGCCTAAGCCAGCAGGTCATTATCTCCTGAGGGGTCCTAGACTGCAAGAGGGCACAGGCCGGGCTGAGGGACCCCCTCTCCCCCCGGAGTGCACAAATTTTTGTGCACTGGGCCTCTAGTATATATATAAATGCCTAAGCAACCGAACAACCAAACAACCAAATGACCAGTGGACCAGTCATTATGACACGCAGGTCTGTGTGCTCCCACATCCAACCTCCCACGGCCTCTCCCCCAGGCCAATCTCCTGCAGCCCCAATCAGCCATGATCACTGGCCAGGCCAAGGGACCCCACCCTTGCGATGATTCATGCACCAGGCATCTAGTGTGCATATATGCATAGCCCATGGACGCAGACAATAATGTGGTGAAGGCCTGTGTGGGCGGGTGTGGGTGGAGGGGTTCAATGGGAAACAATGAAGGAGATGTCTGTAATATTTTCAACAATAAAGATAACTTTTTAAAAAAAGAACTGGATGATTTAGGGTATAGTTAAGTATCTCCTCCAGTCTGTAGCCTATGCCTCAGTTTGTTTATTTGCCCAGTTTGTACTAACATCTTAATTTAATCTGCTAACAGGGTCTTAGTGAAGACCAATTTACATAATGGTGGTGGAGTGCTTTGCATTCTAAAAATACGTTGTATAAAATTATGTAATATTACACATGAATATTACTTATTAGGCACAGATGCTTGAAAGAACTGTTGAATGTGCATGATAAAATAAGTATTTTGTGGCACTTCCAAAAAAGGATATAGGAGCAGAGGAATAACATTTATAATTAATTGCTATGTATCATATGCTACTTGTGGCTTTATTTATCTGAACAAGCCTATATCATCATACATTTGTTCATTTCATTCCCATTTTACAGATCAGGAAAGAGTTTCTCAAAGGAGTTAAATCACTCTACAATCAGGACATGGTAGACTCCAAGCTTGATCTGTGGATTGCAAGGCCTGTTGTTTGGACTTGTTTTCCAAAGATTTCCTTCTCAGATTGAAGGGCCTCATATAAACATCTAGACCAGATTGCTGAACCTCTGAAACTTGCCAACTGCTAAATGAAATGCAGCCTCTTATGGTGTCTTGTTTTCTTCCCACTGTTGTATTATTGTTTTTGACTTGTTAGAACTTTCCTGTGTAAATAGTTCTGAGGAGTGCGAGGATCATTAATGATAGCTGCATCCCCAAATAACAGTCACTTGTCTGTGTGCATATGCATGTATGATAATGTGTGTCTGTGTTTCTAGAATTGCCTCTAAGTTAATCCTCTTCTTCTCTACACTAGAAGTCTGGCTTGAAATAAAACTATTAAATGTAGTGTAAACATTGCTAAATTGGGATGTTAACATTTAAAAATTGTTTCATGCCTTTTTAATGTGTTCTGCTGTTTTCCCTGCCTAATTATCATTCTTTTCAATATTTATATGTTACCGTGACCTTTTTCTGATTGAATAACTTCAACTGGGTCTCAAGTGCTCACATTATCTTGCTTTTAAAATTAAATCATGTTCTAACACGACAAGTGAATTATATCCCAACAAGCAATGGGGTGGGAGAAAGGTCATCACATCTGTCAGAACCTCCAAGCTGATGTTTTTACAAGTAAGAATCAGGAAACCTAAGAAAAAAGTCAGGGCACAGACCGTGTTTCAGTTGCTACCATGTAGGCACTGTGTTAGAAGTGATTTCATATACATCACCTCATTTAACATCCACAAAATTCAACAAGGAAGAAATTGTTATCACTCTGGACAGTAATGGACTCAGAGGGGAAATGAAACTGCACAGCTCAGCAGGGAGGTGAGGATGGGACATGCCTCCTGATCTCTCTGATACATAAGCCGAAGCTTTGTTGTTGGTGTTTGTTATTGTTGTTGCTTTTTTCCTATACAAATGGCCATTGAATCTCCTCATAAAAATAGAAATGTTTTGATTTTTTTAAAATATGTTTTTATTGATTTTAGAGAGAGAGGAAGGGAGATGGAGAGGGAGAGGGGGCTAGAAACATTGATTGACTGTCTCCTGCAGGCCCTCTACTAGGGATTGAGCCCACAAGCGGAGCATATACTCTGCCCAGGAATTGAAACTGCAACCTCTTGGTGCATGGGATGATGCTCAACTAACTGAGACACTCCGGCTGGGGCTGGGTGGGGAGGAGGCAATGGGAGGAAAAAGGGAAACATCTGTAATACCCTCAACAATAAAGATTTTTTAAAAGAAGAATAACCCTAACGTGTAAATACAGCTTCTTTGGGGACTGTGGAGCTTTCTCAGAGCCTTTCCGGTTTGGGTCTCTTTCCTAGACTATCCCATCTACTTCCTGTCCACCTCTAAGTAAGTTGCCTGAATTGCCAAACTGGCCTTTTCAAACATCCAAGCTTCCTTTCAAACACCAAACATTTACTCTAATGTAAGTAAATAGTGGTCTGTGTTTCAAACTCCAATTATGATCCACCACGGAGAATTTAGGAATATCTTTAACAGGGTGGCAACTTTAGGAAGAATGGCCAGTCTTTCATGGTGACTACTTTTCATTCATGTGGTATGTTTGCCAGACCATCCTCATGTTACTTCAAAGTTAATCATCCTATATAATAAAAGGCTAATATGCAAATTGTCCCCTCTGGAGTTTGACTGCTCACTATGACATGTGCTGACCATCAGGGGGTGGTGCTGAACGAAGGAAGGCCCTGGCCAGCAGTCAGCAGCTGGGGAAAGGAAGGCCCCAATTGGCCCTGATTGCCGGCCAGGCCTAGGGACCCTACCCGTGCATGAATTTTGTGCGCTGGGCCTCTATTATGTGGTATATAATACAAGATAGACAGTTCTCTATCATTTTGGCCTTAGATTCAACCAGTGTTTCCTGAATGCCAGTTATGTGCTAGACACAATGCCCCTTGCTTCCATGTTCATTATATTATGCAATTGTTTGAGGGGGTTAGTGTCACATAGTCAAAATAACTCAAGCTTTAGAGACAATCTGAGTTCTCCATCTAGGCTGTGCCACCTGCCAGCTATGGGGCATTGACGGTTCCTTGACTAAGTTTCTCAGCCTCAATTGTATCATAAAATATGGAAATAGTGAAAGGCATATCAGACATTTGTTATGGAGAGTTCAGTGACATCAGAACTAAAACATACTTAAAAAATCATGTTATAATAAATACCAAATAAGGAGGCATATTATCCATTTTCTTTATTTGATAAATGAGAAATAAACTGAGGTTCACAGTAGATATATGGTCATAGAGTTCTGAAACACCAGACTTGGGTATCAACCAAAATTCTTAAGTTCTCTGATGAGTGCCATAGGTCACAGGAGAATTTCAGGGGTACATGGCCTTTGACCTTTCTTATTAAAATACATTAGGGTGTGATCAGGTACATTATTCAGAGTGTCTTCCTTCACCCTTTCTCATTCCCTATGACTGCACTGCATTGCTTCAGTGATCTTAGCTTCTGTCTACTGTATAGAATTGTATTCCAAATGTGAGCTTCTCCTTAAAATAACTGCACGTTTATCTAATAATCACAAACAAATCCTTTATGTCTCTTCTTACTTCTTAACCCCTCCTTTTCCTTGAATTCTATTAACTCCGGTTCATATGAAGCTCATTTATAAACTTTCTGAAACTAAGATGGCTGTTACCTTGTCCACCAGCTCTTATCTTCAAAGGGAAAGGCTACCTTTGGACTCCTCATTTTAAAGCAGAAGAGGCATTTCCAGGAAAATCATTTGCATACACATTGTATTTGGAATGCTCATTTGCTAAACCTTTCTAGAGGCAAAGAAAGAGCTGGTTCATGGCCCTCTGTGATGTAAGACCTCTGATGGCAAGAATTAAGAACTAGACACCACCTGTCATGAGTTAGGCACACAACCACATTTATCTCATTCTCTTCTCACAGCAAAGCTGGGAAATGGGTGGTGTTACTCTCGTTTTACTATTGAATATGAAAAAGTCCTAACAGTGGCTTGTGTGAATTTTCTCTCTCAATGTGAAGTAAACCAAAGGGGAGAGTCCTGAGGAAACTGAAACACTTGGCATAGATTAGCCAAGAGCAAACATCAGACACTCCAAATCGAAGTAGTGTTACCAACCCTGTCAATAGTATATTTGGTGTGACTTAGCAGGTGTGTAGAATAACAGAGCCTTTGGAGCACTAAACAAAAGAGAGTTTCTGTGTTCTGTAACAGATCCTATGGTCCCATCAGAACTGCCTACAAAGCTAGTCGCAGAACTCATAATGATGTTGATTAACTCCAGTAAAATGATATTGTTTGTAATCAAACCTATGCAAGCTCTACGGAGCTGATGTTTAGATGGAAGCTTTATTTTTTTCCTCCTAGGATTCAAGAGAGAAAGAAAGAAAATGCTAATATTTATTGAATACCTACTGTGTGCCATGCACTCTTCTAATTTTCACAGCCATTATCTATTGATCTTTGCATGTGTTGCCTTCCCGTTTTTAAATTGGGAAAGCCATGTCTTTGAGAGGTTAAATAACTGGCTCCAAGTCTCCAAAGTTGCACAGGAGGCAGGTGATGTTAAGGTCAAGTGAGTGAACCTTTGAGGTGGGGAGGACTGGATTTGAAACTACTAGCATGCCTCTTTTCAAGTGCTTGATGGGAGCAAGTTCTGAAAACTCTTGAACCCACATTTTCAGCTGTAAATTAGGATTAATCACAGGGTGGTTGTGAAGATTAAATTAACTTTTCTGCAGATACACTTAATACTTTCCCGGGCACATCCTAAGTGTTCTCAAAACATGAGCTAGTTAGTTGGGGGGGGGGGGGGGAGGAGGTGCGTGGTGGTGGTATTAATGCCTGAACTGGCATTTGTTTCAACTTGATTCAAGTCAATGTATTTCAGTATACTACACAGCCTTCTGGGACAACCATTTCACCCACTAGGCATTACCTTCATAGAGGCAACTTAGTTGTCAGTATTCTGAAACTGGCTTAGGTAGTGGACATATAATCTCATGTTAAATCTATTCGATTTTTGGTCAGTAAGTTGTTTGCTTTATTAATTCGCCCCTCTCTTGGTCTTTCCCTATATCGAATTGCTTTAAGTCCCACTCTGAGTTAAAAAAACAACACAGTAATTGCCAATCAGAATAGAGATAAAGGTTATCTGAACACAGTGCCCAACATGATGGTAGAGCAAGGTGTACAAATAAAGCTTGTTCACTCCAATTAGCTGAGCCACTCCCCAACCTTTTGTGAGATTCAAGGATCAGTGGCACAAAAGGCACACAGTGAACTTCTACAAAGAACTGGTTTCCATGACGCACAAGGACATTGCTTTCTTCCCTCATTCTCTGTGTGTACTTTGTTCTCAAGAGAAGATCTGGGTTGTGAAGTTACAAGAGTATGAAGCCAAGGAACTGAGGACTGACTGCCTAAGAAAGGGCATGTTTGGGAGTTCTTCAATTACAGCAATTACTTGCAGCATAATTCCATGAAGATCATTTTCTCCTCCCAAATGCCAGTGTTCTATACAATGGAGAAAGATAATGACAATGTAAAAAATAACCCATGCTTTTATCTTTCAAAGATGTTGGAAACACCTCCTCAGACGACAGACATTAAACTGTTTTATTATGTTCACTCAACCAGTCAACAAATTTTTATTGAGCACCTACATGTCAGATATAGTTAAACTTTAATATAGCAGACAAAAATAATTGGTTTTGTTGTGGTTTGGTGTGAGCCATTAATTGTTTCCCATTCATCAGTTAAATATTCACCCTGGCAGTTAAGTCCTATTTCTGGTGTGTCTTCACACTTTAGGGAGACTATCAGGCCACACATTTGGCCACTTGCCCTCCCATGAACCTGCAAACTTTAGTCACACCTCTGCACTTTTGCCCAAGCTGCTGTTTCTCCCTGAATGCTTCCCCCTTTCTTCCTTCACTATCCAAATCAGGCTCATGGCTCAGAAATTTGCATTGAGATTTAAACCCAGGTGAACTTAGTCCCAAAGTCCATCTTTTTTTAATAAGATATGTCATTTCTTCTCAGGGCTCCTCAAAATTTAATGTGTGCAAAACACCTAAGGATTCTAGGAGCCTGCAATTCTAATAAACTCCCAGCTGATGCTTTTGCCACCAGTCCCTGGACCACCTTTGAACAGAAAGGTGCTACAATACTAATTCTGGGCCTAAACTATTCATTACTGATAGTGCATGACCACCTTTTTTTTTTTTTTTTTTTTTTCCCCCTGGTGAAGATTTTTATTTTTTTAATTTAATTTAATTGTATTGTTTAAGGAATTATAAATAGTAGTACATATGTCTCCTCTTTCCCCCCCCCACTCACCTCCCCCAGCAGCCTGCCCTACCCCCTGGCACTTGCCCTCATCCCTCTGCCCCCAGTGTCTTAAGTCTGTTGGTTGTGCTTATATGCATGAATACAAGTCCTTCAGTTGATCTCTTACCCCCCAACCCTCCTCTACCTTCCCGCTGTAGTTTGACAATCTGTTCCATGCTTCTTTGCCTCTGTATCTATTTTTGTTCATCAGTTTATAATGGTCTTTATTATCCATAAATGAGTGAGATTATGTGGTATTTATCTTTCACTGACTGGCTTATTTCACTTAGCATAGTGTTCTCCAGTTCCATCCATGCTATTGCAAATGGTAAGAATTCCTTCTTTATTACAGCAGCGTAGTATTCCATTGTGTAGATGTACCATAGTTTTCTAATTCATTCATCTGCTGATGGGCATTTAGGCTGTTTCCAAATCTTAGCTATTGTAAATTGTGCTGTTATGAACATAGTGGTGTATATATCCTTTCTGATCGGTGTTTTTGTTTTCTTGGGATATATTCCTAGAAGTGATAAAATTAGAATTTATTGGTAAATTACTTTCTACTAATACATATGAAAAAAGAATTAACTTGTGGTTTTAATTAAGAGACATGTGAGCTTAGACAGGTCACATAGCTTCCTCAAGTCCTTTTCTCACCCATAAAACAAGCACCAAGCCAATCCCTGCCCTTATTTCCTCACACTGTCCCCATGAGTGACTTCAATGTATCACATGTGTTATTGTGCTAGGCAGCCCTGTTTTAAAATATTTTTTTTTTCTTTCACTGCGTTTACCTTTCCTTTTTTTTCTTCTTCTTTTTTTTTCAAGTATCTTTGAAAGCACTTTCAATGGGGACTGCCATGGAACTAAAAGCAATGTCAAGAGGCAATTGGTGTTGGTTTTGGTTGTCAGAATCTCTTCTAAATTAACGGTTAAATATTCCAAAATCAAGGCGTTCCAAAGGAAATAGATACCCCTGAATGCCAGTGTTTATTATCATCTTTTCCTCAAGTCCCATGTTTATGGTGCAGTTCTTTCTGTCTCCATTCTATAAATTTGCATGTTCTCTCTACCTCATGGCATAGTAATAAGAGCACAGGCTTTGAAGTCAGACACTTGGATGAATGTACGAATTGTTGATTCCAAATGAGTTAAGAAGGAAAGAAGGAAGAAAGGAAAGGAGCTGAGTTTACTTTTCTAGATAGAAAGTGACTTATTTGTGCAGTGCCTCCTTAAACAAAGATTTTCTCATCTGATAATCTACAAAGTGGAATTAAAATAATAATGAGGAGGAGGAGGAAGAGAAGAAGAAGGGAAAACTTCAAAATTTTTTTGAAGGTCAAATTAGATCAGCAGTGTGCCTGACTAGTAGTTGGGGCTTAGTAAATGTTAATTGCTCCAACAGCCTATCCTTAACCATCCTTTTTCTCCATGTTTCTCATCCTCTCCCATTTCCAATCTTATTATTCTTCATTAGGTTTCTTTATTCACACAAGTATGAGTAAATGCATGAACTGGTAAAGAATTAACTAGCAATTGAGTTATGAGAATAATATTTTGCATGTTTTTTTTTTTTATTTTAGCATTCTACTTCTTCCTTTTCAAAACTCTGAAGCATTTTTTTTTTTTTTTTTTTGCCTTACAACATCCTTATATTATTTTTAACCTTTCCTATGGACATGTTTGCCTTTACCTATGGGTCTTGTGTTCTTATGGCTTATTAATGTGACTGAAAATTCCTGAGGGCAAGGTCAACTTTGAATTTATCTCTGCATCAGCTGTGTTAAGCACAATGCCTGGCACACAAGATTCCCACAATAATGTGGTTAAATAACTGGATGAGAGAAAGAAGAAAAGAAAGAAGAAAGGAAATGAGCTGAGTTAACTTTTCTATATAAAATGAGGCCTATTTGTATAGTGCTTGGCATATGCTACACATATTCATCAAATATATGTACTTACTAATGTAAGTCTTAGATGTATTCCCAAAAGCCAAACAGATGATAAGATGCATTTGATTTGGGAGTTTGCAGTGCCAAACTAAAATGCATAAGTGGTGTTGGGAAAATTGGACAGAAATATGCAAAACAATGAAACTGGACCATTTTCTTGCAGCATATGCAAGAACAAACTCAAAATGGATTAAAGACTTACATATAAGAGATCAACCGAAGGACTTGTATGCATGCATATATGCATAACCAATGGACATGGGACGCTGCGGGGTGGGGGAGGCCAGGGGATAGTCAAGGGCGGGGAAAAAAAAAGACACATATGTACTACCCTTTGTAATACTTTAATCAATTAAAAAAAAAAGACTTAGATACAAAACCCAAAACCCTAAAATTCTAAAAGAAATCATAGACAGTGAACTCTTTGAAATGGCTCTTGGCAATATATATTTTGTGATATGTCTCTTCAGGCAAGGGAAAGAAAAGAAAACAATCAAATGGGGCTATGACAAACTAAAAAGATTTTGCACAACAGAGGAAACCATCAACAAGATGGCAAAAGACAACCTACTGAACGGGAAAATATATCTGGCAATAATACATCTGATAAAGGATTAATATTCAAAACATATAAGAAACTCATCAACTTAACAGCAAAAACAAACAAGCAATCCAACTAAAAAAATGGGCAGGAAACCTGAATAGACACTTCTCCAAAGAGAACATACAGATCGACAATAGACACATGAAAAGGTGCTCAACATCATAGTCATCAGGGTAATGCAAATTGAAACCACAATGAGATACTGCCTCATACCTGACAGGATGGCTATCATCAATAAATCAACAATTAACAAATGTTGGTCAGGATGTGGAGGAAAGGGAACTCTTGTGCACTGTTGGTAGGATTGTAAATTGGTGTAGCCACTATAGAAAACAGCATGTAAATTTCTTTAAAAATTAAGAATAGAAATACCACATGACCCAACAATTCCTGTTCTGAATATTTATCCGAAGAAATTCAAAACACTAATTTGAAAAGATGTATCCACCCCTATGCTCATTGCAGAGTTATTTGCAAAAGCCAAAATATAGGAGCAACCTAAGTGTCCATATATAGATGGTTGGCTAAAGAAGATGTGAGATAGATAGATATATATATATATATATATATATATATATATATATATATATATATCACAATGGAATATATTCAATCATAAAAAGAAATAAAATCTTGCCATATGTGACAACATGGATAAACCTAGAAGGCATTTTGTTAAATGAAATAAGTCAGACAGAGAAAGACCTTATAATTTCATGTATATGTGGAATCTAAAAACAAAATCAATGAAACAGATATAAATTCAGAGATACAAACAAACTCAGATGGGAGAGGGGTTGGGAAGATGGGTACAAAAGGTAAAGTGATTAAGAAGTACAAATGGCCAGTTCTAAAAATAGTCAGAGATGTAAAAGTACAGCATAGGGGAATATAGTCAGTAATATAATAATTATGTAGGGTGTCATGTGGGTACTGGACTTATCAGGATGATCACTTCATAGGTTATATAATAATCTAATCACTATGTTGTACATCTGAAACTAATAAAATATTGTACATCAACTGTAATTTAAAATAATAATAGTTTTCTAAAAGTAACCAGGGAAAATGGAGAAAGAGAAGCCAACTTTTTCAGGCAAGATGTCAAGCTCTCTTGTCCGTGTCCACCGTGCCTCTGCAGGCCTATCATCTCCAGGACAACAGGGGTGCCAAGTCTGTGCATTCCTGCAGTTTTCCATTGATAACTGCTAATGTGAACAAGTGTTGGCTTGCACTTTACACCTGCCTGGCTTGCCAGGCTACCTTAATTGTATGTGCCAAGATTGCGAGGAAAAAGTAATCTCCCCTTTCAAGACAACTGACAGTGAGATGAAGTGTTGTTTGGGTCTTTATTGTTACAATTTTGCTGACAAAATTACTATGAACTGTCTTCTCTCAATGCATAGCCTTCCTTTGTTGGCAGAACCCCAGTGTTTATCCTCCAGGGGTGGTATATTAAGTCTGGGGAAACTTTGATGAAATGTTTGGAACTGTTTTCCGGTAATTCACTTGTTTTGTTTTGTTTTTCTCAGGTGTAATGAGGAGAGTTGTAGCATTTCAGTGGAGCCTGAGGTCATAAAGAATTAGGAAGAGGCGAAAGGGAACTGACATTGTGCAAGACATTGTGTTGGCCTTTCTAATTAATATACATGGGTTTAATCTTCCCAACATGCCTATGAGGCAGGTGTTAAAATATTTTTAATTTTTCAATTACAGTTGACATACAATATTTTATTTGTTATAGGTGTACAACTGAATGATTAGATGTTATTTAACTTACTATGTGATCACTCAGTACATCTAGTACGTATCTGACACCACATATAGTTATTACAATATTATTGACTATATTCCCTATGTTATACTTTACATTCCCATGACTATTCTGCACTACCAATTTGTACTCCTTAATCCCTTTATCTGTTTCACCCATCTCCCAAACTCCCTCCTGTATGATAACCCTCAATATGTTCTCTGAATCTATGAGTCTATTTCTGTTCTGCTATGCATTTATTTTGTTGTGTAGATTACACGTATAAATGAAATCAAGTGGCATTTGTCTTCCTCTGTCTGACTTATTTCACTCAGCACAGTATCTTACAAGCATCCATGTTTTTGAAGATGGAAAGACTTCATTCTTTTATCAATCCTCACCTGAAGAGATGCTTATTGATTTCAGAGAGAGGGGAAAGGAGAGAGAGAGAAACATTGATGTGAGAGAGACCATCATTTGGTTGCCCTCCATATGTGCCCCTACCGACCTGGGATCGAACCTGCAACCTTCCAATGTATGAGGCGATGCTCCAACCAACTCAGCCACACACATCAGGGCTGATTGTATTCTTCTTTGATGGCTGAGTCATAGTCCATTATAAATATGTACTTATTTTTTAACCATTCATCTAATGGTGAACACTTAGTTTGCTTCAATATCTTGGCTATTTTAACTAATGCTTCATTGAACATATAGAGGTATATGTCTTTTAGACTTAGTGTTTTGGGTTTCTTTAAATAAATACCCCAGAGTAGAATTGCTGGGTCCTCCTTTGTTTCTTTTTATATAGTCTATGTTTTTTTGTTTGTTTTTTTGTTTGTTTGTTTGTTTTTACAATATATTTTATTGATTTTTTACAGAGAGGGAGGGAGAGGGATAGAGAGTTAGAAACATGGATGGGAGAAAAACACCCATCAGTTGCCTCCTGCACATCCCCTACTGGGGATGTGTCCACAAGCAAGGTACGTATCCTTGACCAGAATCAAACCTGGGACCCTTCAGTCTGCAGGCTGGTGCTCTATCCACTGAGCCAAACCAGTTAGGGCTATAGTCTGTGTTTTAAAATTGATTTTGTCTAGTATAAGTATCGCTAGCTTAGCCTGTTTTTGTTTGTTTTCATTTTCATGAAATATCTTTTTCCATTTGTTTACTTTGTGTCTGTGTGTGTCTTTTGATCTGAAGTGAGTCTTGTAGACAACATATGGAAAGGTCTTGTTTTGTTATCCATTCAGCCTCCATGTGGCTTTTGATTAAAGTATTTAATCCATTTTCCTTTAAAGTAATTATTGATAGATATTTATTTATTGCCATTGTATCATTCATATTTTTTAAATCTTTTTTCTTCTTTTTAAATAATCTCCTTTAACATTTCCTGTAATACTGGTTTGGTGTTGATGAACTCCATTAGCTTTTCCTTGTCTGGGAAGCTCTTTATCTGACCTTCAACTCTAAATGATAGTTTTGCTGGGTAAAGTAAACTTGGTTTTAGGTCATTGTTTTACATAATTTTGAATATTTCTTGCCTATCCCTTCTGGCCTGCAAAGTTTCTGTTGAGAAATCAGATGACAGTCGTATGAAAGCTCCCTTGTAGTTAACTTAACTGCTTTTCTCTTGCTGCTTTTATGATTCTCTTTCTTTAATCTCTGTCATTTTAATTATGATTTCACGGTGTGTGTCCCTTTGGGTCCATCTTGTTTGGGACTTTCTGTGCTTCCTGGACTTGTAGATTGATTTCCTTTACCAGGTTATGGAATTTTTCCATCATTATTTTTTCCTGGTTTTTCCATTGCTTGTTCTCCTTCTTCTCCATCCTGCACCAACATGGTGTGAATGTTGGAACAGTAGTCTCAGAGGCTCCATAAACTATCCTCATTTTGTTTTTGTTTTTGGATTATTGTCTATTTCTGCTGTTCTGATTTGGTGTTTTTAGCTTCTTTATCTTCCAAATCTCCGATCCTATGTAGATCCTACGATTCATTTACTCCACTGTTGATTCCCTAAAATGTAGTATTCATTTTAGTTAATGTATTCTTCATTTATGACTGGATCTTTTCATGTTTTTTATCTCTGTTTTTATGTTTCCTATCTCTTTGTCAGAGTTCTCACTAAGTTCATCTACTCTTCCTCTAATGTATTGAGCATCCTTATAGACAGTGTTTTGAACTCTGTACCTAGTAGATTGCTTGTCTCCATTTTGTTTCTTTCTGGAGTTTTGTTGTGTTCTTTTATTTGGGACACAGTTCTTTGTCTCCTCATGTTGGCTGCTCCTTCTGTTTGTTTATATGTATTAGGTAGACCTGCTATGTCTCCTAGTCTTGGTAGAGTGACCTTATCTACTAGGTGTCCTATAAGGCACAGTGGTGCAGTCTCTCCAGTCACCTGAACTGTACAATCCACATGTGCCCCCCTCCCCCTCCGCAGGGTGGGATGTGTATACCCTCCTGTTATAGGTGAGCCTTGATTGCTGTTGACACTACAATGAGAGGGATTTACCCTTGGGGCAACTTGCTGGGAGAATCAGCAGTGCAGAGGCTGACCACATGTAGCAGGACTTACTTCAGTGGTAACCTGGTACTCTGCTGAGTCTGCCTCTTGAGTATGTCCTTTGTGGAATAGGTTGGGTAATACTTCTATGAGGTCTGAAGATCTCCACTGGGTGCACTGGCTCTGGGGCTTCCTGGGAGGTATAGGTAAAGATCAGCCACCACCTGTGCCCTACCCAGGGCCACCCTCATTAACTACAAATCGATCTGCAGATGGCTAATACAATTGCTGAGTTTGGAGATGGCCAAAAGAGGCCAATCTGTGAACCACGGCAAGCTGCTACTTGTGCCAGAGCTAGAGCCACTTAGCAAGAGGTATGGGGGATGCAAAGGCCAAATACTACTTGTTTGGGAATATAGGCCTTTCATATGGAAAAGCCACTTGAAAGGGCTGGGGTAGGCCTGCAGGTTGTGTGTGCGTGTGGCGGACAGGGGGGGAGAGATCTCAAATAATCACAAGGGTGTTACCAACAGTGATAGCCAGATTGATGGAGACTCAGATATGGCATAGTTTCCCTGCTGACTCTGTGGCAGAAGGGCCAAAAAAAGGAACAATGGTCTCTACCAGCACTTCTGTCTGGAAGAAAACTGCCCCTCCAGTTCTTGCCCAGATGCCAGAATACTCAGTTCCTCCCCATTTGTCCCTGGTTCCCCAGTGGTGGAACTCATAGCAAGTGACTCTAAGTAATCTGGCTTTTTAAGAGGAATGTATGGGATGCCAGCACCACTCCATCTCTCTCAACCTCATTCCCCAGTGGTTTTTACAGTTTGAAGTTATGGGAACTTCTCTTCTTGGCACTGGAACCCTGGGATGAGGGGGCTCGTATGTGGCTGGAACCCCTGGCTTCTTAGTGGATCTCTGCAGCTGTGATATCCCTCCTGATTTTCATTCAAAATGTGGGTATGGGACCAGCCCTGTCTGTGTCTTAACCTCTCCTACCAGTCTCTATGTGGCTTCTTCTTTATATCTGTAGTTGTAGAACTTCTGTTCAGCTAAGATTTCAGGTGGTTCTGAATGATGGTGGTTCTGTAGTTCAGTTGTAATTTTGACATGTTGTGGGAGAATTTGAGGATCATATCACCTAACACCACCACTTGACTGAAACCCCATGACTTCCTGTTTTAGTGTTTCAAATTGAAATTAAGACATGTTGTTGTCTGGCATCTGTGGATCAGTGGTTGAGTGTTGACCTATGAACCAGAAGGTCACAGTTTGATTCCAGGGCAGGGCACATGTCCAGGTTGCAGCTCATTCCCAAGTAGGAAGTGTGCTGGAGGCAGCCAATCAATGATTCTCTCATCATTGATGTTTCTATCTCTCTCTTCCTCTCCCCTCCTTTCTGAAATCAATCAATCTATCTATCTATCTATCTATCTATCTATCTATCTATCTATCTATCATCTATCTATTTATCTATCTATCTATATATCTATCGTCTATCTATCATCTATGTATTCAAAGTCAGGTCTCTTATGATGCTTGTTTTTTTTGTCGTTGTTGTTGTTTTTTTTTTGTTTTTTGTTTTTTTTTTTGTTTTTTCTTTATTTCTGGCTCCCAGTGGAAATTTGGATAACTCACTTTCACTCATTGTTCTCATTTTTGCTTCTTGAAGGCTTTCCAAATCAGTACAGATCTTCACACACCAATAGCTCTGCTAATATTCAATCACATTAACCTTGGTTTAGTAAACCTTTTAGAGAACCTATAAGGTTCTAGGCACAGTGTTATTTACTAAAAAAATAGAGGAATACTTTGTGCCAAAATTCTATAGGAATTTACAATCTAGACTCTAGCTTCTACGACAGTGGTTCTCAACCTTCCTAATGCCACGACCCTTTAAAACAGTTCTTCATGTTGTAGTGACCCCCAACCATAAAATTATTTTTGTTGCTACTTTGTAACTGTAATTTTGCTACTGTTATGAGTCATAATGTAAATATCTGATAGCAGGATGTATTTTCAATGTTACAAATTGAACATAATTAAAGCATAGTGATTAATCACAAAAATAATATGTAATTATATGTGTTTTCCGATGGTCTTAGGTGACCCCTGTGAAAGGGTTGTTCGACCCCTAAAGGGGTCGCAACCCACAGGTTGAGAACCACTGTTCTAGGAGGCAAAACCATTAAGGAACAGATGCATTCACTTAGATGGAGTTGATTAAAAAGAAGGAAGTCTGCATGTGTGCTCTTAAGCACAAAGGGGAACAGTGAAAACTTTTGGAGAAAGTGGAAGTTGAAAGAGTACATGAATTTTACTGGGGAAAGGATCCAGCAAAGATCCAGATGAGTGAAATAGTGGGACAAGCGTGAAGAACTGTAGACCAAGTAATATTTTGGGAACAATAGGTGACAGTGAAGATACTAGAGAAGGTGAGGATTGAGAAAGGGCCTTATGTGTATGATAAAGAGCACTGACCCACAGATGGGAGAGATTGGTCTTCTTTGCAGTTGTGAATCTCCGTTAACATCCTTTTATGGCCAAGATTGGCAAACTTTTACTGGGAAGGACCAGAGAGTAAACATTTTACGCTTTGCAGACCACATAGAGTCTATGCCACATATTCCTCCTCTTCTTTTTTTTTTTATAATTTTTTAATAATGTAAAAACTATTTTTCTCTAGCGAGTGTCCAAAAGCAGGCTACAGGCCATATTTTTTTCCACAGGCCATAGTTTGCTAAATTCTACTTGATGGCATGATTTCAAATTTATCACAATTCTTCTCACCAATCTAATTTGTCCATTTTTGTGTTAGAATTGAATGCTTAGTTAAGATCAATATGTATTACCTAATTTGATGTGCACAACAATCTATCTATTAGTTTAAAAGGCTTAATAATTTTTTTTTTAAATATTGCCCTAACCGGTTTGGCTCAGTGGATAGAGCCTCGGCCTGTGGACTGAAGGTTCCCAGGTTCGATTCCCCTCAAGGGCATGTACTTTGGCTGCGGGCACATCCCCAGTAGGGGGCGTGCAGGAGGCAGCTGATCGATGTTTTTCGCTCATCGATGTTTCTAACTCTCTATCCCTCTCCCTTCCTCTCCGTAAAAAAATCAATAAAACATTAATATATATATATATATATATATATATATATATATATATATATATATATTGATTAAACCATGAAGACAAGTAGAGAAGAAACACTTGTCTAATTCTTTCTAATTCTTCTAAACACTTTCTAATTCTTCATCCATTTCCCATTCTCCATTAGGGAGTAATTAAATTTTTAAAAGGTAAAACTTTCACTTTGGACATAATTTAGCACTGCTTAAATTCTATTGTCCATATGAGTTACCAAACTGGGTTGTATACCCCAAACCATGTATACTGTACCTTATGTGTAAAATAAGGATTTTTTAAAATTGATTTTGGCTACATGAAACTTTTCACCTATATGCTGACCTTAGAAGAAAATTTTCTTCTAATAAGGTGTGCATGGCATAGTGGGACACCAAGTTTCTTGACCTAGATCCCAAATCTCTAAAAATGCAATTCAGATTAGATTAGTCAAGGCTATGTTTTATTGTTGTATGTTTTAAACATTGCCATATATTGAGCGGGTTATTGACAACTACTCCTTCAGCACTTTTTCACTTGCACCATGGCCAAACCATACCTCCTCCATTATTGTAAACTAGTAGCCCTGCGCATGAATCCATGCACCAGTAGCTTGCCAGTAGCTCACTGCTGCCCTCCAGTAGCTCTCTGCCTACTGTCCCGCCCTCCTGTAGCTCTGCCCACTCCCTCATACCTTGCTGCCGTGCCCCCTCCTGTAGATCTCTGCAGCCTGCTTGTAGCTCACTTCCCCACACCCCTGCTGATCCATGATCTGGTCATTATGCAGTCAGTTGTTACTTTTCACAGCTTAATGGCCATTTGCATGTTACATCTTAATTATACAGGACAAGCAAGATTGTGTTGTTTTTGCTGTGGTTTATTTCTAATCTAAATTCAAATTTTGTCTTTCTCTATTACATCATCTTAATTTTAACTCCCAAGTCTGGGTTTTATCTGTCCTCCATAATTTCATAGAACTGTAGGATTAGAGGGTCCTTGATGGTCTTTTATCTATTGAGGGTTGAGGTGGCACCACAGGACTCTGTCACAGAGCCATCTGGCCTCTACTTGTGCACTTTCAGGGATGGGATTCTGTAACATTAACTGCATTACTGATCAGCTCTAATTGCTTAAAAACGGGATAACTGAGAGGCACAAACCCATGTATATAATCTTACCTTATTTCTCAAACAACCAAATAAGTTAAGAATTCTTATGTTAACTTTACAGATAAGAGAGTTGATGATCAGAGAATCTTATTATATTTGTTGTCCTAGCTGGGAAGAAATGGAGTTAAACTTCTAAGTCAGTGATATTCCCAAGATTCCACAGGTGCCTCATTATAGCTAAATAATATTTCTAATGTTGAACCAAAGTCACTTCCCTTTATGCTATGTTTATTCTGCCCTCTGGGACAAGACAAATACATTAACTCCTTCTTCCCCTGCCTTGGTGGTTGTTGGGGGCATTATTCAAGTCATAAGGTAGAAGCTGACAAACTTTCCTGAGGAAGAAGTGGACTTATGGAGTAGCGCATGGGGTTATCACAAGATCAATTTGGGTTCAAAACCTAGGTCTTTCTTGTTTACTTTGTAACTATGGTCAAATCATATCAACTCTAACCCTTATTTCCTCAATGTAAAATATATAATATATTTTTAAAATATATTTTTATTGATTTCAGAGAAGAAGGGAGAGGAAGAGAGAGATAGAAACATCAATGAGAGAGAATCATTGATTGGCTGTTTTCTGCACACCCCCTACGGGGATCCAGCCCATAACCCTGGCACGTGCCCTTGACCAGAATTGAACTGGGGACCCTTCAGTCCACAGGCCAACACTTTATGCACTATCCACTGAGCAAAACAGGCTAGGGCTACAACATAAATTTTAAAAAATGTTTAAAAGAGGCCCTATCTATTGTGAGGATGCAAGAGACGATGCTCATAAGAGCTGGCACACAATGCCTTGTAGAGAGGGTTGCTTAAGCAGTAGCTGCCATCTCATTCCCGAGTATTCTGTTTTCCACAATAAATAACATATGTATTTGTGTAACTCACAAGGCAGTACTCATTATTTAACATATGACTTTGTCCTTTACTTGTAACTGATGGAAGCATTGAATAATAACAGTTAGTACTTCATGCTCTCTAAGTGCCAAGGAGTTTAAGCTCATCACACATATTTAGTTCTCCTAATATATCCTTTTAAGGTAAATGCTATTATTATCACCTCCATTTTACAGATGGTTAAACTGAAACTCAAAAATGCTTTGCAATATGATCAAGGTCACATAGGTAGATAGCAGTAGATCTGGGATTCAAGCCAAGGCAGACCGGCTCCAACAGTCATGATTTTATTCTCTATGCTGAGCTGCCTCCTGGGGCAACCTGGGGCCATGGGGAGAGAGATTTCATTTCAGACTCTCATTCCAAATGCTGTGCAGTATTATTTCCTCTTATTTTTTAAATCTCTCCCCAAACCCCTAGTACTCTGTGTTTTCCGTGAATTGTCCCATCTCCCTCAAAGAATGCTAAATTAATTCTCACTAGTATGAACAGTTTGTCTCCTTTGAGCTTGTGTCCCATTTATAAAATGGGACTAGAAATGCATAGTCAACAATGCTTTATGAAGACTAATTGTAGTAACTCAAACAAAGGTGCAGATCAGTGTCTGCCATATCTAAAAAAAGTGTGTGTTTCTGTTCTCCTTGCTCACTGCCTTGCAACATCTGCATTAAAAGAGAATTATTGGGCAGGATAATTAATATATTAATTTACTCAACAACTAATTATAAATACCTATTAAGTGTAGGGTTTGGTTTCTTCATTTGATGAATCGGAAAAAATGCTATCACATTCTATAAACTGTATGAAGGAAATGGGTATTGCATAGTAGGAGCCCAGAAGCTCAGGTAGGGCTCCCCAGACTGAGGAGAATTGATATGGGTGTTGAAGAATGAATAGGAGTTGTTTAGACAGCAGACAGCATGGGGAGAAAGAAGGTCTTCCAGAGAGTCGACTGGTCATAGCAACAGAAAAAGTGTGAAGCATACAAATAGTGGATTGTGTACCCCAGACTGCAGGGCTGCCATTCCAGGGAAGTTATACCTCCCCCTTGCTTCCCCTTTTCTGCTAATTTTTGGGTAATATACAAGCAACATAAATTAAAACAAATGCATCTGTAAAACACTGATTTAATGCCTTGAGTGCTTTTATTTTTTTATTGTTTTCTAATGGCTATTAATGAGCTTCTATCAAATTTTATATTTTATTAACCATCCATTATTACTAAAAATGCAATGTTTCTATTTTTTATGTTTACTATTACCTTTCAATGACTCTTGCTTTTAAATATTATGGCACATTTTAAAACTTTAAAATATGGCAAGGCTAACTATCCTGAGAGACACATCCTAAAGTTGCCAACACGTAGACTTAGAATAAAATTATTGGGTTTAAATTCTGGTCCTGCAAGTACTATCTTTTTCAAGCGGGGTAATTTATTTAAACTCTCCCCTAGGCTGTTTGTTGCCGTTTTTTCCCTCTAAAATGGAGATTAATAGTAATTACTTCATGTTTATTGTCATGAAAATTAAATAGGTTGCATTAATCCCAGTTCCAAGTTATTAATTGTAGCTATGATTATTAATATATAATTCTCTTCTATCTTTACATAAATGTAATATATATGTAACTATATCTGAATGATTAGGTTTTTTATTCAGGAACAAAATACTCACTCTTTTTTTATTCTAGCTTTAGTATCTCTACTTTTCAATAAGAATATTATAGAATTACAGTACTATCAGATGTACCTTACCATTCATTCATTTGTTAAATTTCCTGAATGTCTGCTTTGTCCTGAACACTGTCCCAGGCTCCCATGAACTCATGGTCTGGAGGGGAAACAGATAAATAAGCATATGGTGACAATGTGATGTGATAACGAGTATTTATCAACAAAGGCTGCAGGAGGCCCAGCACTGTGGCCCATTGGACCCCTGTATGATATTGCCCCACCATTCCTCCAAGCTCTTCCACTAATACCTCCCCATCTCCACTACCCTCTCCCATCCTCTTTCTCTGTAACTAGACATGCTTTATTTTGGTTTCCATGTTCCTGTTTTGTCTCAGGATATGTGCACATGCCCCTCCTCTGCCAGGACCTCCTCCCTGACTCTTCACATGTCACCTCCTTCTTATGGTCATCTCAGCTTAAATGTCATTTCTTCAGAGATCCTCTGGCCATCCACTGACCTGCTGCCCTGGATTTTCTCCATTTTAGCATTTTTATCAGTTCCTTTGTGGCACATGTCAAGTGTATAATTATACCCTCCCCCCTTTAGACTGTGAGCTTCATGCAGAAACCATGCCTGAGTTCATCCATGTTCACACAACATCCAGTATAGTGGAATGTAGAAAGGCCTCTGTAAAATATGTGTTCAACAGATGAAACTTAGGGAAGGTGATAGCTATGTGGGTTGAATCTCAACAGTTCACCAGGAAGACATAAAGAAATCATCAGTGGCTAAGTGTCAGAATGTAAAGGCAAGCATACGATTTTAAGGTATATTCACATTTGGGCTCAAGTTCCAGTGTTACATGAATTTGGGCAACTCATCTTACTTCTATGGCCCATATCATCTTCATCCATGAAATGGAGATAATAACACCTAATTGTTCGACTGTTGCAAGGAGTAGGCCTATAGTATCCAAAGCATGTGGACACATAAAAGTAAATAACATTATTATGTGTGTCGTTAGATGTGATAAGTAGGATCATGAATCTCATGAACTGAAATTATTTTGTCACAATGGGTTCTCACATCTCAGCCTGAGGGTAGGAGACACTGGTCTTACCCAGAGCACTAGACTGCTGTGAGAAAAAATGGAATTGTTGCAGTCTTTGGAAGTACAAAGTGCCTACAACAAGCTTTTGAAGGTCAACAATTTGCAGTTTATTTTCCTCAGCATTCAGAGGTTATAAAAATGGTTAAACCTTATCTTAGACACTAGTCTAAATGCTGTACAATAGTAGTTCATTTAATCCTAACAAGTATATGAAATATTACTTCCCTGTCTCTATAGATAAGAAAACTGAGACACAGAGATGTTAAGAAATTTAATCAAGATCACAGATCTAGTGAGCAACAGAGCTGGGACTTCTGCCACTTCATGGTTACACAGTCCACACTTTAAAAATTTTTTTTTCAATTAAAGCAATATAAAAAATACAGTTTTTATTAGTTTCGGGTGTACAATCATATACTTTATGGTAGTGGTTAGACCATCATTTACTTTACAAGGTGATCCCCCAGATATTTCAAGTACCCACCTGGCGCCATACATAGCTATTACAGTATCATTGACTGTATTACCTATGCTGTGCTTTACATCTCAGTGACTATATTATAACTATCAATTAGTACTTCTTTATCTATTCACCTATTTTACCCAGTCTTCCAAACCCCCTCCCCACTGGCAACCATCAGTCTGTTTGCTTTATCTATGAGTCTGTTTCTATTTTGTTAACCAGTGCACGTCACTGCTTCTATGTGGCAGAAAGCCCTGTGGAATTTGAAGTTTCATACATGAGTCCAAACCCCTTACTAATCATATGGCCTTGCACAAGGTTATTAGTCTCCTTTAGCCTTTGTTTCCTAATTTGAAACATAGAAGGACAATGTTATCTACTCTGAAAGAGTCGTGACATTTAAATAAGTTATTTGTGTAGTTGTGAGATGCCAACTTTGGAGTTGGTGCTCAAAAGAAAGTGGCTAACACGACTATTCACAGTGGGACTAAAATCCTCTCGTGGGTCTTGACGTGGTTGAGATTTTACAAGCCTTGATGGCTTTTAATTGAGAAATATGCATCCATGACAGGTAATCAATACACTCATTTGGCAGCTAGGTTCCAGATGAAATAAAGCTAAACGATGATGCAATTAGAATATCCAAACAAATCTTCTACAGAAGCCAAATAGACCTGACTGCTTTCTCCGTCCTAATCAAGGTGCCATGTTCAGAATGCATCTGGAAGGCATTTTTCTCAGTAAATCAGGATCCTGCTAAATAAACAGGGCTTCTCTTCCTCACCACTGTTTGCTTTATCTGCGTTCTCCTTGGAGCTCAGCACGTAGGCCTGGATCCCTAAGTGTGAAGGACATACTGCACACCTCACTGGCAGACATTGTCCCCTGAAGTTCACTTTGTCATTCATTTTCTAGTTGTCAGACAGAATGACAATAGCTCGCAATTTTAATGGGGAAACAGTTCAGGAGGTAGGTTCTCTGCAATCTCTGGCAAATCTTTCTAAAAAAAAAACCACACACAACCTTCTCCTTTTTTGCAATGTGTGTCTCTTACTAGATGACACGGCTGTCTTTGTGGTCACCCTCACACTAACCTTTTCCAACTTTCTCTTCCAATAATCACAACTGCAGTTTATTAACTTGAAAATGCATCAAAACTGCCACATGCCAGTGAGCCTACTAAATCCTAACATCAGTCAATATTTTAGTTGCTCTTGGTTCAAATCCTAGATTCCCTACTTATAATTAGCTCTGTGTGTTGGGCAAGTAATGTTAGTCCTAGGGCTTCAATGTCCTCATTTTTTGAAAGAGGTTGATGATAGTGCCTGGCATTTGGTTTGATGGGAAGACTAAAGGAGGTGACAGTTCTGACATCACTGCTGGCACCTACGTTCACAATGTGTAGTAGCTATTATTATTGGCACCCCAAATTGTGAACCAAATGTTAGAAATGAGGCCAATAAGGTCAATTAATTCTTTGCACAGTACTTTCTAGTAGGCTTGGCTATCATGCAGCAAAGAACAGGGGTTAAAGCAGATAAAACTGTATTCCAATTATAGCTCTACTATTTTGGTGTCAGTTTGGATAAGGTGCCTATCTCTTTGAACATCAGTATCCTCATTTGCAAGCTCTTTAAAGAGTGAATATAAATATAAGATGGGGCAAAAATCCTATCTATTAATAGACAAACATGGTAATTGAGTGTACCTTTGCTACGCCTCCCATTGGCTAGTCAGCACAATATGCAAATTAACCACCAACAAATATGGTGGCTAATTTGCATAATTCAGGCAGGGTGGGTCAGCACCATCCTGCCTGCCCCACCACCATTCGGGCCTCCTATTTGCCGCTCCGGGCGGTGGGGTGGGATAGCACCATCCCGCCTGCCCTGCTGCCATCCGGGCCTGCTATCTGTGACCCAGGGTGGCGGGTATCCCATGTGCGACCCAACCCGGGATGGCCTGGTGGGGCAGCAGCAATCAGCCGGCCCACCCGGGCATCTCATGTGTGACCCAAACTGGCACGGCTGGGTGGAGCAGCAGTGATCGGCCGGCCCACCCGGGCTTCCCGTGTGTGACCCGACCTGGGGCGGTGGGGTGGGACAGCGTGGCTCCTTTGTCACCCCAGCTTCCTCATCACAGCTCCCTTGGGGGCCTAAGCCTTTAGTAGGACATCCCCTGAGGGCTCCCTGAATGCCAGAAGGATGTCTGACTGCAAGCTTAGGCCTTATCCTCCTGGGAATGGGCCTAAGTTGACAGGTGGACATCCCCCAAGGGGTCCTGGACTTCAAATGGGCAAAAGCTGGGCTGAGGGACCACCCCCCCACACACACACCGAGTGCACAAACTTTTGTGCACTGGGCCTCTAGTCCTATATAATAAGAGAGTAATATGCTAATTAGCCTTTGCGCCCTGAGGCCTAACAACCAAGCGCATCATGACCAGATCAGGGATCAGCAGCAGAGTGGGCCAGTAAGGTAAAAGTGGGCTGCGGAGAGCTGCAGGAGGGGGCAGCAAGCTATGAGGGGGGGAGTGGAGAGGGAGCTGGGGGGAGCTACAGGAGGGCAGCAGTGACCTACTCACTACACACTGGCAGCAGAGAGCTACAGGATGGGACACGACAGCAAGCAAGTAGGAGATGGAGAGCTACAGGAGAAGGCAGGGCAACAAGCTATTGATAGTTAATAAATAATAATACAATAATAAACTGTTTAGTGTACTTACAATTGAAAACCTACTTTTGCCTCACTCTATATAAATGTATCCTCCCAAAATTTTGAATTTTAGCTTAAGCAAAAGCAAGCAAACCTGTGGGTATGGTAGATTTTACAGCTGTGATATATCCCTGATAATCTTCTTTCACACCAGCATGGTTCAAACTGCCTCCTAAGTAGCCAATCATAGGACCAGGAACCTGTAAAGGGCCTCTCAGTATCATCTTGTCTAAAGCATTCATTTTACAGACAGAACAACCAAGATTCAAAAAAGCTAAGTGACTCATCGGAGATGTCACAGCCAGTAAAAATAGCTGAGCCCAAGATCAGAACCAGTTATCCCACAGTAATCAACATTCCATCCTAGTCTGTCACAAAAAACCAAAAGAAAAAATAGGAAAACATGAACTCCAATAAAAAAGAGGTTGAAGGAGAGGAAGAGAAGGAAAGGAGAGAGGGAAAGAACAGAAAGAAAGGAGAGAAGGAAGGGGAAAGGAAAAATCAAGTGTGTGACATCATTTGGAGCACCTGACAGTCCCTAGGTGCAGAGTATTTAAAATCAGTGGGAGGAATGGTGAAGAGGGCAGGGCTGAGTTGAGGCTGCATGAAGTCCAATCCTAACTCCACTACCTCAGAGCTGTGTAATCTGAAAAAAAGGAACTTAACGGCTCCACACCTCAGGTGTCTAATGTCATCTCTGCATGATTGCCGTGAGTGGTAAAGGGATGATTGATATAAAATTATTAGGCCAGGGCTGAACACATAGGAAACATTCAATACACTTAGCTGTTCTTATTATTAAATGTGAAGTTGACTGCTATCGATCTTTTCCTTTCTTCTCCACTTTTGAAGCCGCTATTTTGAAGTCATTGATGTATATTATGCTTTTGAAGTTCAATGCCATGGAGCCAACATTGTGATGAGGTGGGGGGAGGGGACACTAGAGGAAACAGGTGTTAATGTGTATGCAGTGCCAACTCTGAGTGAGGCCCTGTGGGGTGAATCTTGTGCATCTCTCCTTAATCCTTATCACAGGCTTATGGGGCAGGTAGGTAATATTGCTCTCATTTTACAGATGAGGAAAATGAAATTCTAAGTGATTAAATCATTTGGCCAAGACAGTTCTAATACAATAAAACTATTTTCTCTCTATTCTAAGATATAGTATCTGCCCACCAGAAATGCACTGACTGGAGGTCTATTTCCCAAAGAACCAGCCAATATTCCCAAAAACCTTTAGAAGAAAGATCCAAGAAAGCCACCTATTACTGGTTTTCTTAGCTTTTAGGCAAAGTATCTCTGTTAGCTGACTTGTACCATTTCCATGAAGAACTCTTGTTCATTTCCCTTTCTCTTATTCTCTTTTATAACTATGAATTACCATATTGAAAAGTAGGCAGTTTCTGAGTTTACATATCTTCTGTGTTTTCTCATTCCCAGGATACACAGTGTTGATGCTCATAAGAAAGCCTGAGTCGCAGCCTTCTTCTGGACATTATGGAGGTGTCTAATTAAGGTAAAAAAAAAATATATATAAAAAAAAAAAATATATATATATATATATATATATATTTTTTTTTTTTAAGCTTCTTGTACTTATTCTTTATTCAAGCATTTGTGTTTTGCAGTAACATGTTGATGAGCAAGAGGGTAGGGAGAATAATAACTGTGGTGTTATTTTTCTTTTTGCTTTTGTCTTGAGCAAAATCCTGTGGATTAGAGAGTAGCATTCTCAGTGGACCCCTGTCAGAAGAGTCCATCATGATTGGTAGAGGTGACTGATATTAAATGTACAGATCTTTTTGGCTTAAATGAATCCATTTTCTTCCTTGTGAAGCATTATTTTTAGTCTTTTGAAAAGTGCAAAGGAGAGGACTGCATCTTTGCTTGTAAACTGACAATAAAACAGACAGATTAAAAGCACAACATGTTTATTTACACATGCACTGAGCATACCCTTGGGAGTACTCAGTGATAAGTAATTCAAAGGAGAGGTTTAATTTAGGTGCTTCTATACCTAATTTAGGAGAGGAATGGGAGAGGGCAGAAAAGTCTCCTATGGGAAGAACAAATAAGTTTCTTTAGTAAAGACGTGTGTGTGTGTGTGTGTGTGTGTGTGTGTGTGTGTGTGTGTGTGTGTTTAAACAAAGGGGAGATAAGAAAGTTTGTGATAATGTTTGTCTGTACAGGTATTAGTGGCCTTTCCATCTTCTTTGGGGACATAAAAGTTCCCAGGAGAGTGGATTTATGGTAGATTTACTCTTGGTCTCTCTGGGAGCAGGTCCACCCTGATGAGGAATTTTGTGACACGATCATTTTTCAGATATTTCTGCTTTATTCTGTTTATTCTCTTTTTCTGTCAGATAAGGAAAGCTCTAAGAAGACTTATTTCTTTATTTTTTGAATTTCTAATGTCTTCAGATTAAAATAATCATTATACTAACTCAGGGTTTCTAAGCGGGTCCACATATTGACTACCTGAGATATTCCTGCATTTGTCGTGTGTGTGTGTGTGTGTGTGTGTGTGTGTGTGTGTGTGTCTTAATATTTTACAGTCTGCTATTTATTTTTAGCTGAAAGTGACCAATATTTAGCAGGAAACATGTGAAAATAAAATATTATATTTTAACAGGAGCTAATTAGGATTATTGTGTAGTCTCTGCTTTTTTACATTTCAGTCCTTGACATAGACCACAGCTCTAAGAGAAGGAATCCCCAAGGAGACTATGGTGTGTCCTTGTGATGGTATGGTTTCAGGTTCTAAAGAAGAAAGAGGTATTTAAGTTACATCAGCTGATGGGAAATTATTTTAAAAGCACCTAGAAACATGAGGAAATAGAAGAAACTACACAAGCAATATCATAGTAATATTTATGAAAAGCAGGAATAATATTCATCATATAATAACCACCCAAAGGTATAGCCCAGACCATTTCATCTTGCTATCCCTTTATAACTACTGAGAACCCCCTCTGACTGTAATCAGTCCCTCACTTTTGTAACTCAGAGAGAAATGAGCCTCACCCTCTACTCCCACTGTTACAGTTGTCTCTGCTCTGTCTCCTGCCTTCTGTGCCATGCCGACATGCACCACACATGCATATTCCCAATGTAGAAGAATCACATCAAGTTGGTTTGTCACTATCCATTATAGGACATTATAGTGGAAAGAGTCCCTTTGTGAAACAGTCTCTGGTTCCCTGGACTCCCTTATGTCTAGCTAGCACACAGCTATCAATAGCTGTTGTTCGAATACATGGTCCAATGAGTTGTGGCCAGGGTGACAAACAAGTCGACATGGCTTAAACATGACAGAGTAGAAGAAACAGTCATTGGCCTTTTCCCCAGGAAGGAGCTGTGTGAATGTCAGGCACTTGCAGAAGAACTTTCATTCTTTGGGATGTTGGGTTTCTGGTCTGATCAGACTATTGATTGGTGATTCCCCATATATTAAAATATTCTTTAGGAATAATAGAATGACAAACATTTTTTGATTCATATGTAAAGGTGTGACTGAAGCCTGTTTGGACCAGTCCAACTGAAAGTTTGCATTTGAATAGAAAAACACAAACTTGAACCATCTTACCAAATAAAGAGGGAATATACAAATTGACCATCACTACATCACAAAGATGGTGGCACCCACAGCGGAGGCAGGATTTCATAACACAAGATGGCTGTATCCACAGCAGAGGTCAAGTTCCCATAACAAGCCTTAATGAGCAATCAGCAGGGACTTGAGGGCTGGGGCAGAGGACCTCAGCCTGGTGGGGCTTGACAGGGGACCTCAGGCTGCTCCCCTTGCCCTGGGCCTGGGGAACTAAGGCTGTGCCCCCACCCAGCAGGGCTTGATGGAGGACTGAGGCTGAGCCCCCTGCCAGGTGGGGCTTGACAAGGGATCTCAGACCACGTCTCCCACCCAGTGGGGCTTGACGGGGGACCTCAAGGCATGCCCCCTGCCCCAGCCCAGGCTGGGAGACCTCAGGCCATGCCCCCGCCCTGGCGCCAGGCCAGGGGACCTGAGGGTATGCCGGGGGACCTGAGGCTGCACCCCTCCACCCAGTGGGGCTTGACGGGGACGTGAGGCTGCACCCCTTGCCCGATGCTGGGCCAGGGGACCAGAGGCTGCACCCCCCACCTGGCGGGGCTTGACAAGGGTGGGCCAGCCAGGTCTGGATCTCGCCCAGTGGGGGTGGGGGGCCAGCTGGGTCTGGGTCTTGTGCAATTTTGAGGCACTGCAGGTGGGCGGGGACTTGACTTTCTCCTGAGGTGCACTCCAAACTCTGACAGGAGGACAATTTTCATATACATTTTACTAATTTTCTTTCATCTCTGACACTTCTATTATAGAGAAAGGGCAAATAGCAATATTAAAATATTTCCTCTAATTAATCCCCTTTTAATGTGCATAAATTTCGTGCACCAGGCCACTAGTAGATAATAAAGGGAAAGCTACAACTCTATGTTATAAGGAACAACTGAAGGGACAACCGTGAAAGGGAGGAGCACTTACGAAGGGACCAAAATAAGATGCTTGAGAAGAAAAAGGTCCAGGGAGATGATCCCATGCTTTTCCATGGGGTTAGCTTCCAGAAGAGACTGGAATTATTTGGGGGACCATAGCAGGAACAATGAAATGCCCTTTCCTACAATTCCAAGGTCCAGAGTCTGAGAGTAGATAATAAAAGGCAACTTCAATAAGACCCTTGACTTATCCACCCCAAAGGATCAGAGAGCAGATCCAGACAGGAGAGATCTTAGCAGGAAACTCTAGAGAGAGAATGATTCAGGGACTTAATAAGTTCCTGGAAGAAAAAATGTCCTAATCTCCCTTGGCCCCCTCTACCCAACCATATAATGGCTTGGAGCAATCATCTAAGACAGCAAATACTGCTGTTTCCCCACTTGTTCTAAGTATTCTTCTGTAAAATAAGTAAACAAACAAACAAACAAACAAACAAATAAATAAATAAATAAATAAATAAATAAATCTAGTCTTTTTCTTTCACAGAAAAAAATAAGTTAATGGATACAATTTCCTCATTTTGAAACTTCCGTCCTCCTGTTTTCTCTTGAACCTTTGGGACCTACTCTTATTCAGACTTCCATGTGCACCTGCAAGATTAATAAAAAAAGCTACAAATAATATTAATGGGAAGACTCAGAAATAGTTGATCATGCATAGGTCATGATGTCTTTTTTATAGATTGAATTGCCTTGCTCTAGTTTTCTATGGCATTTATACACCGCAATCTAGTCGTGTTTTCTGCTCATGAAAGTCATACCTAGTTCAGATATTGGGATTAACTGTCTTTTTTTTTTTTTTTTTCTGGGCTGTGCCATGATCATGGTGTGCTCTGACTTCCAGGTGTTCTGTTACCTGGACAATGTACATACCCACTGTTTTAGGGTCATAGGTAGGTTTCATATGTAACTTCTACATGTAGAGAGAATATTTGTTATTGTTGATTGTACTAGTATTTTCCAGAACCTCTTTCTATAGCATTTCATTAAGAGTTCTCACATGTAAGAGGGTATGTTTGCCTAGCTTTAATAGGCAGAGAGTTGAAGCTTGCAATGTGATACCCTACCCTACAGATAGTCAAGCCCATTGAGACAAGGGGTACACTCAAGGACATGCCCAGAGGTTCAGGAAATAAGTCCCCCGTTGGGGACACTATCCCAGAATGACCCATTATTGTCCTTATGAAACAGAGGCTAAAATTTCTTCATGTCCAGTTGACTAAACCTAGAAAAGGAATCATAGAGTTGGTCAAAAATATTTATTGAGAACCTACTATGTGCCTTAAGAATAAGTTCAGCCGAAACCGGTTTGGCTCAATGGATAGAGCGTCGGCCTGCGGACTGAAAGGTCCCAGGTTCGATTCCGGTCAAGGGCATGTACCTGGGTTGCGGGCACATTTCCAGTGGGAGGTGTGCAGGAGGCAGCTGATCGATGTTTCTCTCTCATCGATGTTTCTAACTCTCTATCTCTCTCTCTTCCTCTCTGTAAAAAATCAATAAAATATATTAAAAAAAAAAAAAGAATAAGTTCAGCCTAGGATAACTATCTCTAGGCTGATCTTTTGAATCAAAAGAGCCAGTTTATGGGAGAAGAACCCAGGATATGAATTATATCAAGAAGCTTGCAAATTAATGTTCTTGGGTAAGAGTTCTTCACCAGAGATCTGGATAGTGAAATGTCTGGATTCAGGGAACCAGCTTACCTGGAGGGTTAATGCCAGAAAGCAGGCTTCCAAATACTGGCTAGAGAGAGAGAGAGAGACAAACTATGGAGCTCTTATCCAAAGTCCTGTAGAAATATCCAGGTATATAATCAATATAAACTAAATATAAACTCTAAGCCTGAAGGACAAGAATTTCCTTTAGAAGGCAGAAAGAAGAGAGAGAGCAAGAGTCAGAAATGAAATGTCTATCATTTATGGAACATTTACTACTTAAGTACCAGGCACTGTTTAATATTTAAACATATTAAATCATTTAAATTAGAATGGTACTAATATTGCCCCATCTTTCAGATGAGAAAACTGAGGCACAGAGAATTCAAATAACTTTCCTGAGGTCATACAACTAGGAAGCTGTGGGGCAGGGATTTGAACGCAGGTAATGTGGCTCCAGAACCCATTTTTTTTCCAATGGCCACAGTACATTGACTAAGCAAATTCAAAGGAACTTGTTTGGCTCTTGCCTTGAGCAAATGAGAAAAATCCAGGATGGTTCACCGAAACAAACTCAAGTCCTCAGTTTGCCTCTATATCCCTGGGTGTGTGGCCAGTTTGTGTCAGGCAGACTTGATGTTGGAGCAATGGGGCAGAAAGCTCTGGGAGAATCATCCCCTGGTTAGGAATTCTCTGGCAATGGCCTGTTGCAAATTTGAAGCTTATCACAGTTCTGAGTGTATGTTTACTATGAGCTGCTTCTCTGAAGATCCTTTCCCCGTTTGTATCTTCTGCCACTGGGCTATCTTTCAGGCGGTGTGTCCGTAAGTCAGTCCTAGCAGACACATTCACAGTTAGCATCTACTTGGTTCAGACAGGATCTGAGCCACATCTGTCTGCCAACATCAGGGTATTCATATGCACTGAGCTGGGGCCAGTCCCGTGGCTCTAATACTGACAAACAAGCCACACAATTCAATCATCTCCAAGTTGGTGCCAAGTGCCCTCAACTTTCAATTGCATTTCCTGACCTTGTCTGAACACGGGGTTGGCTGAAGTGACCCTCTCTCACCTTTAAGAAACAGAAGGCCTCAGAGGTCTTCCTCTCTGGACTTGCTTCCAGGAGAACATCCAGCTCCTGAGATGCTGTATGAGAATTTTTGTCACTCTTGTCCTATATGAAAAGACTTTGGCATTGTAGTGTGCATTCAAAACCCTAAATTAAGACTAGAAGAATAAGACTCACTTACCACTCCCTCTCCACCTAGGACCACTTTTGTAACTAAGGAACCAAGGAGCCCTTTTCTCCATGCTCCCCATGTGAGAAGCCCCCCTTCCCTTCTCAGCACTCCAGCAAGCGATCTCTTTACCCCAGAATTGTCAGGAAAGCACTGGCTGACAGGCTGTGTTATTGCCTCTGATCCCATTGATCACATCCTGAAACATCTTAAGTCCTAACCTAATCTGATGGATTCAGTTTGACAGGGTGTAGCAGGATGCTGGTCCAGCTTCCTCAAGCTGTGTCCAACCCCCACCTCCCTACAAGCTTCTGGAGACCGGAACAGCATCTGAAGAATTTCAGGGCATGCTTCTTGATCAAAATAGGTGCAAGTGTGGCAGCCTGTAGGGCTAAGTCCCTGAAAATGTGGTCTTTCTTGGCTTCTTATTTGAAGGTTCAAGACCTTGTCAACATAAGAAAAAGTAATGTTTAGGGGATTGCGGTTGTGGTGACTCTTGGGAGCATTTTAAATGACTTTTTCATATTCAATAAAATGGATTAAGACTTAATAATGAAAAAGTCAGTGGCATTTTACATATCTTCAGTTTAAAAAGGAGGATTGAACAATTCAGTTCTATGCACCATCTCTTCCTCAGAAGAAATTTTTAATTTGTGTCTGTTTCACTTTGTTGTAGACATATAAATGCTAAGAGGAATTTAGTTTTTTGTTCTGGTCCTCCATCTACATATTCAGGGCCTTTCTGATTTTATGGCCTAGAATTGATTGTGTTGACCTCCTGAGTCCCACCTGTGTGCCCAAGATGCAGGCTCAAAGCATGTGTTCTAAGCTCCTTTATACCCTTTGTACCCTCCTCCTGCCCCTTGAAGTTTCAAAAGGAGAAGTTTACATCTAATACCCTATTTCTCTCTCTCAACACTTACTTGAAAAAATGCATTGTTCTTGTTCTGCCCCCCCCCCAATTAACCCCTTTTATTAGTCCAACCCTTAATTATTTCCCAGTAGCTCTGGAGTCATAGAGATATAACTTTGAGTCCTGTTTCTGACATTTACTAGCTGTGAATTCTTGGACAAGTTACTTAACCACAGATAGATTCAGTTCCATCATCTGTAACATGGGGGAAATGCTACTTTAGTTCCATTGGGTGGTTTGGAGAATTAAGTAGCATGATGCATTCAACATGCTTAGCACAAGGTTGGACCCACAGGACACACTGAGAGCTAATCATTTTTAGGAGCCCTGGGTATAGTGATGACAAGCATGGGCTTTGAAATTAGACTCACTCATATTTACTTTCCAGTTCTGCCACCTACTGCACTATAGGCCTTGAGCAAGCTTACTTCTACGAATCTTGCTTCCCTCATCAGTAGCAGGGGAATAATAGTACAGTGGGCTCTGCCATAACTGGGTAAGTGGGGCATAAAAATTCAATTACAGAAAGCAAGGAATTGCATTGCTGAAATAACTGGGGTGAGCCTTTATGATCTGCAGCCCAGAAGCTTGAGGAATCCATCTGGGCAATCTAAATCCATCCATCTCCTGGCTGTGATTTGATGCCCTCTGGTGGCAGAATCCTACTGCAGCATCCATATTAATGAGGGCTATTCTGCAGCCTGGGACGCCCTGGAATGTCCTACACTTAGATGAGGACTTTTTTTGGTCTCAGCTGTTGTATCAGGAGAATATTGGAGACTCAGGAACCCATCTGAAGCCTCCCTGATTCCCAGATAGGAATGACGACATTTTAATGCCCCATCTTACCTCTATTTGCAGAAAATAAAAACGTCATCCAACCTATGTATCTGTCTGCAAATTGGGCAGAGGATGAGAGCTAATTATCAATCAGATTATATGAAACTGTGTTACCATTTGGTATTTTGTCATGGAGTTTTATTGTATCCTTACATTTTTGTGACATTAAATGAGATTATTCATTACATGCACTGTCTGTCTGTTTGGGCTCTATAACATAGTACCATAGACTGGATAGAATATATAAAAACAAAACAAAACAAAACAAAACAAAACAAAACAAAACAAACAGAAATTTATTTCTAATAGTCTTGGAAGTTGGGAAGTCCAAGATCAGGATGCCAGTATGCTTGGGTGAGGATCATCTTCCTGGTTCATAGCTACTGCTCTTTATTGTGTCCTCACCTAGTGGAAGTGGGCTAGGGATCTCTCTGAAACTTATTACATAAGTCACTAGTTCCTTCCAAATTCCTTCCCAAAAGCCCCACATACTAATACCATCACCTTTTGGGGTTATTATGTCAACATATAAATTTGGGGGACCACAAACATTCAGACAATAGCATGCACTTAGCTCAGTTGCTGGCACATTCTTATAAAATCATAATAAATGTTATTATTGATAAAAGTATAACACATAATTTGAAACAAATATTTTTGGAGTTACTAGAAAACTGACATAAACCAGAACTGCATAAGTAAGAACTCCGGGTTGGGAAGAGAATACTATAATTCTGTATATTAGAATTCATTACAACTACCTCCTAAAATAAATAGGTCTGCAGGTCATGAAGCAGATTTGAATCAAATACATGTGATCAGCCCATAGGTTATTTTTTGCTTCACCAGGTTGACAATGTGGACATCTCTCCGACCTTCACACACACTGTGATGGCAGAGCCTGTGTGAGTCCTTGTTAGGTACTTAAGGCATAATGTTCTTTGTAATAGAATTTCATCTTCAAAGAACTGTGCAATTTCCCCACATCCATATATCCTAGATGAGCCTGGGAGAATACCTTCCATCATGGTCTCTAAAATCTGTCTCATCAAAAGAAGATGCTGGCACTGGGCTGGATTTCCAAGAACACATTGTTTTGGTCCTCACTCTTTAAATTATTCTGTGCACAGTAGTTTTAATTCCATTCTTTAGCATTGTGCTATGTTTTATGCTAAATTCTGGAGTCAGAAAAGTAAAAGAAAGGATACATGGCTGGTCCCTAATTCCAAGGAGTTTACAAATTTGGTGACAAAAACAAACAAACAAACAAACAAACAAAAACAACAGGCAAATAAGTAAACAATAATAATGAAAAGCAGAGTGCAGACCAGATGGCATGGCTTGGTGGTTGAGCTTCGACCTATGAACCAGGAGGTCATGGTTTGATTCCTGGTCAGGGCGCATGTTCAGGTTGTGGGCTGAATCCCCAGTATGGGGCGTGCAGAAGACAGCCGATCAATGATTCTCTCTCATCATTGATATTTCTATATCTCTCTCCTTCTTCCTTCCTCTCTGAAAGCAATAAAAGTATTGTCAAAAAAAGCAGAGTACAGGTTTAAGAGAAAAGAAATTGCAGTCAGCAAGAGCAGCAGAAAGCTTGTGTAACATTCCAAGTGAGAGAAGATTGAGGAGGGTGCTGGGCAAGGGCAGTTGTGGCATAAATGGGACAGATAGAGGAGACATCTAAGCAAAGGGAAAGCAAAGGAGAGGAGAGAGCCAACAAACTCAGAATTTCAAGGCTGCAAGAAGAAAAAAGAAAAACAGCTTTAAATTATACAAATCTAAATGGTTGCATTTCTCCTACCTTCTGCTCAATTCCCAAGGAGTTTGAGCTCCTTGTAATTCATGTCAGTACCTTGCAAGACATCTGTGGTGATCAGTGGCATGATGCACTAGAAATGAAACTACTGACGGAATGTATATATTTTTTAAAGTTTTATTTATTTACTAGAAACCCATGCACTGGAGTGGGAGGTCCCTCAGCCGGGCCTGCACCCTCTCGCAGTCCAGGACCCCTTGCTCCTTACCACCCACCTGTTCGCTATTCCTTATCCCTTGGCTCCCTGCTCCTTAGCGCTGCTGTGGCGGCAGGAGAGGCTCCTACCACCGCCGCTCTGCTTGCCAGCCCTGAGCCCAACTTCTAGCTGAGCGGCGCTTCCTCTGTGGGAGTGCACTGACCACCAGGGGACAGTTCCAACATTTGGCATCTGCTTCCTGGTGGTCAGTGTGCATCATAGCGACTGGTCGTTCTGGTCATTCCGCCATAACGGTCACTTAGGCTTTTATTATATAGATTTATTTATTTATTTACTTAGTCCCGAAGTGCATTAGCAGTTAGAAGGAAGCTGCCTTGTGAGGCAGGTTGGAGGTGGGTACTCCCATTACCAGCTGATAGAAAATCAGGCAATAAGCCCTATTTGTTTTCCAGTGTCTCCGTGATGTGACATTAGGTGGCAATGGCTGCAGTTACGGGGAGACATTCGGTCCAATGATGTTCATAAATACACTTTGTTAGGCAGTTATGTCGAATCACCTGCTTTTCCCTGCCTGACTGAGGGCAGGCTGTTTTTCAGCTGTTTGATTTCTCTCTCTGAGACAGGACAGTGCTGACTGAGATTAGGAATCTAGGTGTGAGACATGAAATGTTCAATATTTGTGCAGGAGAAAAAGGCAAGAGAAAAGACGATAAAGGGAGACCCTGGGAGAATTCTAGCTCTGTAAGACAGAATTTGCATTTGAGTTGAACAGGAGTCTGGAGCAGTGGCCATTCAAGCCTGGGAGGGATGGAGAGTTGATCATTGAAGGATTGGCACATATCCTCTCCTTGTGCATTGGGGGCTTGTTTTGTCAATTGGGAGAGATAGTGGATTCATTCTTCTTGGGATTCATTGGGTGCTCTGGAAAAGAGGACCACAATGAGATTAAATGATCCTGGCTGTGTGGCTCTAGACTTTTTGAGCTTCACTTTCTCTGTGAGATGAGAACACTTCCACTTCCCGGCAAGATTGCTAAAGATGAAATAACATGAGCTGCTTCTGGCCCATTGGTTTTAGACATTGGCTAACCTAGGGTGTGGTCCTCCAGGATATAAGTTTCCCTTCTCATCTCTACCTTTCTCTCTGCTAATGCCAGGTGCCCAAGAGATGGCCGTTCAGTCCCAGTGCAGACAGACTCCATGATGAAGCCTACTCTTGTGCATTACGTACACCTTAATGTGTACCTGACTCCCTGGGGATCTTGTTAAAATTCATATTCTTACTAAGTGGGTCTTACTGAGGGCCTGAGCTTCTGCCTTTTTAACGAGCTCCCTGATGATATAGATGTAGGTGGTCTATGGACCACACTTTAGTAGTAAGAACCTACCAGAACTAGGTAACAGCAGTGGGCAGGCGGGAGGAAATGGAGAAGTGCAGAAAAGCTTCCCTGTCTTGCAAGGGAATCTGGGCAGTTAAAGAGACAGTGTCCGAATGCCATATCTATCTAAGCCAGGGATGGAGTGGGCAAATTCCTATAGCAAAGGAAATCCCATCCTCTTGGAGCACATGATTGTGGGTGGTGCCAGTCTTGCTGTTGAAGCAGGAAGACCTTATGTGCAAACCCCATTGCTCCTGATCACCCTTGCATTAGAGTGCCAGTTCCTCAGCACATACCCACTCTGAGACTGCCTCCAAGTTCTCCTCACACTTTCCTTGTGCATTCCTTTTAGTTTTCTGCACATGTTATACTTCTGCACATGCAGGTTCTTCTGCCTGAAATGCTCTTTGCTCTCTACTGCCTTGCCTGTCTGACACACACCTATTCACCTATCAGATTCCTCTGTGAACATTCATAGATTGTATTATTTAAATCACTGGTCTTTTTTCTGAGGATAGAACAAATCAGTACTGTTTCTTTCTCCCTGTAACCTGAGAAGCCCATGAGAACTGGGTCTTTGTTGTTGTTTTTATTTTTGCTATCTTCCTGGGACCTACCTAGCACAGTGCTGGGCTGTGGCAGTCACTCTGTAATTCTATTAAATGGAACTGGAGAGTGGTTAGAAGGAACAGGATGGGGCAATTATAGCTGCTCTAGAAAAAGACCTATGGCCATGGGGAACTTTAACCAGGAAGTCTTGGAAATAGATCAGGGAGGACCTTCCTCTAAAAAAATAAAAAATAAAAAATAAATGGCTATGCACTAAGCAGAATAAATCTGCATGTAAAACTGCAGTGTGGGTTACTGACAACTGAGGTGAGGAGGCATCCAAGTCTTGTGGGTTAACCTATCACTGGGTGGAAAAGAGATCGATGCTCTATGATTTTCTGAAGTTTTTGTTCTGAGGACCATGCTGAGACCACTTTAACCACACAGGTTCACTGGGTAAACACAGCCTTCTTTTTCTCCCCCAGGCCCTACCTTCATCTAGGGAAACATAGTAAGTAGTTAAGGCCAATATTGCATTCTTGAGATCCTCTTTAGTATTTGCAACTGGAAGAAGTAAACTTGAGTTACATTCAGTTATAAACACACACAGAACAATAATAATAATAATAATAATAATAAAACTTGCATTATAAAGAGAGAGGAGAAGGAAGAAAGGAGAAGAGAGGGGAGGGGAGGGGAGGAGAGGAGAGGAGAGGAGAGGAGAGGAGAAGAGAGGGGAGGGGAGAGGAGGAGAGGAGAGGAGAGGAGAGGAGAGGAGAGGAGAGGAGAGGAGAGGAGAGGAGAGGAGAGGAGAGGAGAGGAGAGGAGAGGAGAGGAGGAGAGTTGCTGACTCATATGTATAAATTCTACCCTCTAAATCCAGGGCTTCCTTTGTTTTTGGTTCCTTTGAGATCACTTCTCTTGGCTAGTTTTTCAAATGTGCAGCCTTGATCTCTTTGTTCCTGAGTTAGAAGTTGAAAAAGTATCAACAGCTTTCTATAAGTAAGGCTTTTATAAAGTGTTTCCCATCACCAGTTTGCCTAAGAAATTCATGTTAACAATTGATGGAAAATATGTCTCTACAGACCAAATAAGGGAATGGACTCAACATGAATTCTGGCCTTGCCATATACAAATCATGAGAATTGGGGTACTCAGACTCTGTACCCCAGATTTCTCATGTATAAGAGGTCATTTTAGGTTTTTAGTTTTTTGTTTTTTTTTTTTACTATACTAGTGCCAAATATTATTAAAAAGCAACTTGCTTCCTCAGTTCCTCACTTAGTTCCACTTCTGGCTAACTCAACTATATATTGAAATATAAAGTTGCTGTATTAACATGTCTTGGTATTGGGGGGAAAAAGTTATAAATATTAGTGCAGTAGAGGAGAGCACCCAAAAGAGACCTAAAAGCTATAACAGGATATAAGGGCCAGCAGCACAGCACATATAGCAGTACTATTATTGTTATTATTAATAGTTTACACATGAGTATATCGATACTGAGAAGAGACAACTAGTCAAAAAATCACTCAGAGAGTAGGTGGAAGATTCCAGCATAAACTAGTTGCTTGTCGTTTAAAGAATTTTTTTGTTATTTCTGCCTGTTTTGCTCTTTCAAATAAATATGTTTATCAACCTCTTTTGGGGGTTTTGAAATTAAAACAAAGAAAAACAAATTTTAAATTCCTGTTGGAGTTGTTGATTGGAATTGTGGAAAATATATACATTAAAATTGAAAATTGGAACAGTTAATACTAACAATTTCCTTCGTTTATGTAGTCATCTCTTTCTCTTTGAAATAAAATGTATGTTTACTGCTTTTATGCCAAGAAATATTATGGGTTCAAGTGATGGATAAATGAGCAAAATGTAACCCATATCCCTAAGCACTTTAGCAATGTAGGGAGCAGACAGATACATAAATAAACAACCCTAACAATAACAGCAACTTAAAGTAAGCATTTTTTATTAATTCTAACAAATAGTATCTGATTTATAAAATGCCCTTGGTGTATATTTATGACATCTGCACATATTAGAGATTCAAAACATTTTATCTAAATTTCTTAGGACCACATATGTCTTGCAATTTAGAATTTTGAATGGTACTTTGGTGCATATTCCATATATTACACGATACTCCCAGCAGGGTCTGGGGACGGGACCTGTAATCAAGCATATTAATATTTCTGCAGCAGTATGATCATTCACACTAACTGGCTTTACAATAGCTCAAATCAGTATTTGCATCAAATGAGTGATGTAAAATGCTTAATTTCCAGAATATTTTGGATTTCATAATTTCAAATAAAGCTTATGGATCTATGATATTTTTCTTTCTTTTTAAAATGTATTAATTTTCTTTGTTAAGCTTATTGCACCAGGTAGACCTATTTAAATAATGTTAAATGATAGTGGGCAGATTGGACAAACTCATTTTATTCCTAATTTAGAGATCTGTGTCTGGTACTTTCTAATAAAGAATCATTTGGTTGAGTGTTTAAAATAGGAATATTCACCATATTAAGAAAGAATTATTTTATTTCAACTTGAAAAATAAAAGTGTTATTAAATTTAATCAAATGCAATTAGGGAATGTTGAAACAATCATCTACTTTTGCTTTTTATTATTAGCCTACTGATAAACTTTCATTGCATTATTTAGTTATATACTGAATTTGGGTGCATTTCTATTAGATTATTAAATCAGCAATATTAGATTGTTAAACTCTATTTTGAAGTAGATAATTTATGATTTTGAATCTATGTTCATGGTTTAGATTGTTTTGTTTTCCTTTTTTGCATACTACTGTATAACCTTTGGGGATAAAGATCAAATATGCCTTGTGGAATGAATTAAATATTTTCTCCACCTTCCACTCACCAGAATATATTATAAAAATGGATTTATGTATTTCTTGAATGCTTGAATTAAATCAACATTAAATCTTTCAGGATCTAATATCTTTCTGGCAGACACTTTTTCTATCATTCTTCGTCAGTTATTGGTCTGTTCTGATTTTTTCTGTAAGCTTCTAAACTTGATTATATCTATGAGATAGGGAAGATTAGAAATTAGGGAGTGGTGTTTTTACCCCCTGAGATGTGAATATATATATATATATATATCTTTACCTTGTAGGATTTATGAGGGTTTTATTTGCCCTTTTAATTGTCTTTCTTTTAAAAAAACTTGGGACTATATTATAAAAGATATTTGATTGTTACCCAAATGTTTATCAATTTATCTTCCACTCTGCTATCTCTAAAATTATGCTTTAAAGAACAACTAGATACCCAGAATATCAGAGCCTGAAAGAACATGAGAGATCATCTGGTCTATTGATTTTAGAAATGGGAAAACTAGGGTCTCAGGCAATAAAATAATTTATACAAATTACAGCGTCAGGAAAAATATCAAGCTCAACCTAGCTAACGGAATGCCTTTTTAAAAGCATAACAATGGAATATCATATATATAATTTTCATCCTTGCTGACTTTAGAAGCTCTGTCTCCCAAGTATAAATCCCTCTCCCGTGTGTGAGATGGTACATAAGAGCATCATGGTGTCCAGCAGCCTAATGGATGTGGCTGTCAGCTTTTCAGCTCTGTCTCCAGGGATATGTCATCAAATAAATCAAGTTCTTAGACCTATAGACGAAAAGACAGGACCAATCCCAATCACTCTCCAGAGATCCTTAATTTTCCCTTCAGTTTATATCACAATTATTACAAAGTATTGCCTAAAAACCAGTTGAGCAGGCTACTTATTTCTTCTATTATTCATATGAAAATTTGCAAACCATGAAACAATAAAGATTTGACTTTAAGGAGAGGAAACCATATTGTGCATAGATTTTTTTAGATCTCATTGATTTTGAAGATGGCTGTTTATGTTAGAGTGGATGTTTGGGGCCTGTCATACTGTAGACTAACCATGAAATCATGTCATGACCAAAGCAAATGTTAGTTCTGACACTCCCCCTGGCCTATATCAACAAACATGACAAGGACCTGTCTTTATTGTATGAACATTCCAATATAGAAAATCAGGTAGTGAGTTCATCTGACTCTCTAAGAGTTTGTCTTAATGAAATTTTTATTATTTTTATAGTATCTACTTAAGACCTGATTTAAAAACATGTGTTTTTAAATTTTTCTGTGCAGTGCAAATCAGTGTGCCTGTCCCTTCATGCATTATTATACAAAATAATCATCATCATCATCATCATCATCATCATCATCATCATCTACACTAATAAAAGAGAAACATGCAAATCGGTGTCACTCCTCTATGTCCACCAGCCAATTGGATGAGTATGTAAATTAACCCAACAAAATGGCAGTTAATTTGCATATGTAGGCAACCAGCGGCCTGGGTCCTGGGAACATCATCGGCACCCAGGTCATTCCAAAGTAGGCAGCGTGTGGGCCCTGAGTAGCCTAGGAAGGGCCGCGGCCAGGGGGATCCTGGGCAGGACCGAGCCTGCGATTGGAGCCAAGTGGGCCCCTGCCCAGGCCTAAAGCTTCAGCCAAAGACTTTAGGCCTGGGCAGGGGCCAAGCCTGTGATTGGTGTGAACTACAGAGGAAACAACTTTTCTGACCACACATTGGCTAAGCTCCCTGTATGCCACTGGTAATATTCTTAGTAACTTGAGTAATAAAAATCCAAAAAGGTGATCTAGGGTTTTTCCACCTCACTCCTGGAGAAAAAAAAAAGGTCTGCTGCTGGAGGGCTAAGAAATGTCATATCCTTCCCTACCCTGTTTGGCTCAGTGGATAATGCTTCGGCTTGCCAAACACAGGGTCTGGGTTCAATTCTGACCAAGGGCATGTACCTAGGTTGCAAGCCCATCCCTGGCTGTGGCCCAGATCAGGGTTCATGCAGGAGGCAACCAATCAAAGTGTTCCTCTCACTTTGATGTTTCTCTCTGCCTTTCCCATTCTCTTCCACATTCTCTAAAAATCAATGAAAACATATCCTCAGGTCAGGAAAGGAAAGAAAGAAAGAAAGAAAGAAAGAAAGAAAGAAAGAAAGAAAGAAAGAAAGATCATATCCTATGAAAGACACATCTTGAAAATGCCTAAAGAAAGTTGTCATTTTTTTCATGGTGAAGGGACTGGAGTCCATGTTGATGAAAACTCCTTGGTGGCTGCGGTGACTGGCAGTGGCTGCAGCAGCAGGGTGATGGGGCTGGTGCTTTCCCCTGATCATCCCAGTCGTCTCCCACAAAGGGAGGTCAGACTGCGGCTTAGGCCTGCTCCTCAAGGGAGCAGGGAGTGGGTCTAAGCCATCAGTAGGACATCCCCTGAGGGCTCCCAGTATGTGAGAGGGGCAGGCTGGGTTGAAGGACCCATCCCCTGTGCACAAATTTCATGCACCAGGCCTCTAGTAATGTGTATAAAGTGCTTATCTCAAGGGTATGGTATATAGTGCTCAGTATATGTTGCTTATATTAGAAAACAGAATTTTAAATAGGTCTTTTATTTTGAAATTTAAATAACCTTTATATTCTCTTTCTTTCCACAACAAAATCCTGTCAGTTAAGACCTGCAAAGTATGTTCCAAATCTGACCAATTATTACTGATTCCAGGACTCCTTGCTCGAACCATCATCATCTTTCAGTTGCAGTAGCACCAAACCTGGTGTCTCTGTTTTCTGTTCAGTGTGTCCATCACCCAAAAAACCAGTCCCTTCTTTTCTCAGACATTCCCCATGGGTCCTCAGTGCACTTAAAAAGTTATACATACACTTGACCATGACTCTCAAGGCCTAATGTGATCTGTATTTGGGCCATCATTCCAAATCCATCTCCTATCACCTACCACTCACTATACTTGTCTTGCAGATCTTAGAGAAAGAAAAAGCTGATCCTACCCTAAGCCCTTTGCACTTGCTGTGTCCTCTGCCATAAATATATGTCTAACATATCATCCAATTTCTTCAAGTTTTTTTTTTATTTAAATAGAAGTTTATCAGAGAAGATTACTCTGATGGCCCCAGTACCTATAATTTTACCTTCTCTTCATTCTCTATATTTTAGCTGCTTCCTTTTTCCTTTGTAGTCCATATCTTTTCAACCTGAAATTATATTATTTGTTTATTTATTTCCTAGTCTGATATATGCCTTCTCTTAAGAATGTAAAAACTGTATGGACAGGAACTTAAGCTATCTTAGTTACTGCTGTGTGCTCCAGGGTCTGGAGCCTACTATAGTAGGTGTTCAGCATTATTGGATGAAAGAAAAATCTTTCTAAGGATGTGTGTTAGTATTTGGAATGACATGCCAAATACAATACAATAAAGTATAAAAACAAGTAGGTGTGAAAGTTAGAAGACAAAACTAAATGTTGCCAAATAAAAATTAAACTAGTGGGAAGAGTTTTATAAAGTTCATATCATAATCATGTTTTGTAGACTTGTTAGATGAATCATATACTTGATTTTGTCAATATTTATTGACAATCTACACTGTGCCAGAATCTTCCAAATACATTATTTCACTTTGCATATCTATAGCTATAGCTGTAGCTATATATCTACATATACATGCTATATGTTTAATATATTACTACTAGAGGCCCAGTGTATGAAAATTCATGCACTGGAGGGGGCGTCCCTCAGCCCAGCCTGCCCCCTCTCACAGTCTGGGAGCCCTCAGGGGCAGGAGGCAACCCAGTGATCAGGGGAAGGGGACACCCCATCATACCTCTGCTGCTGCCACCACCAGCAGCACAAGCCTCAGCTGACCCTGGTTACCTGAGCCTCGGGTGGCCCTTTGGGGCTGGGAAGCTACCATCCAAGGCTTGCCTGCACCTTGGGCCAGCCCTGGGTGGATGGGGGGCTGAGGGGACTGAGGGTCTCCAGAGGCAGGGACGCTAAGTGGCTGGGCCCACCTGGGAGTGGTCCCGGCCTTGCTGCATGCCTGCCACCCCAGCGGAGCTGAAGGGACTGGGCACTGCAATCTTCTGGCTGTGGGCATCGCCATCTTTGAGGGTGGGGCAATCAATTAGCATATTCCCTCTTAATTGGCTATGGTCACAGCCATCTTTGAGGGCGGGACAGTCAATTAGCATATGCCCTCCTTATTGGCTGTGGGTACTGCCATCTTTGTGACAGTATGAGGGTCAATTAGCACATTCCTCTTTATTAGATAGTATATGTTAATAATAAATGTGAAATTATATATTTTTATTGTTTCTATTTTTCTGCCCTTTATTCACCAACTAGGAAGACCAAGAGTCATAAAGGTGTGCTGACTTGCTTCGTGTCACTCAGGCAATGCAGCCATGCTATTTACATAAGGATATAATACCAAAGTGTAGGCTTTCCAATGTCCACAAACACATTTTGAAAGGTTTCATTCTGAGCTCCACTGCTTTCTATCTGTGCAACAAAATTCAGGAGTTGACTTCTTTGATATTGCTTCTTCAGAAAGCAGGTTTAGTGTGCTTGTCTGGAAAAAGTTGTTGCCCATTTAGAGGAAGTAATGAATGTGAAACACTGAGCAAGGAGCTTGGCTATTCACTACTGCAGAGAGAAAAGTCTCTGTGTAGTTGGGACACATTGAGCCAATGGTGAAAGGAAAACAGAGAAAATAGATAATGAGAAGGTTTTGATGCTGACTGAGTAGGTAATCATTCTTGAAGCCAGCCCATTCGTTTCTTCCACACCAGTTATAATTGGTAAATCTCCCAGTTTGACCTAAACTAGCATGGTACCTGTCACTCACAATATTAAAGCTGCATGGTTAATACAGACCTCCTAGGATCCCTGCTGATGGAGCTCCTGGCACATGGTGAGCCCTTTCTGCTTATTCAATCCGCACAACTTTACAGAGTCTACCCGGATACCATGGTCTGGGACTGTAATCTTGAAAAAGAGTTTCTTCCTCTCTTCCCCCAAGGAGCTCCAACACTGATCAGAAATCAGACATTTAAAAAGAAAAAAAAATGTATATTATATACGTGAAGAGTGTTAGAGTGAAATTACATTTGAAGAAATCACATTTGAAATGATCCCTGAAAGATAAGTAGGAGTCCATACCATCTCTGATTTGTTTATGCAGGCCTCCCTTTAAATAAAACCTAATATATTTCATAAATCCAGTCAAAGTTAAGATAATATCCCCCCCCAAAAAAAAAAATGGAATTTCAGATAAAATGGTGATTTTAGGCTCATCAATACATATTTAAAACATCAATACCTTCTAGTGCCATCTACCCATGAATATATACTCCACTGATGTGGAGACTTATAAACTTTTCAAAGAAACTAGTATCATCATTTTTACAGGAAAACATGCACAGGAAATTATGCATATAATGTCATAACTCCCGTGACATGTGATTTAAATTTCCTATCATGTAGAGTAAAGCAACAACCCCTTCAGTAGGCCTCTCCTTGGGCTCAGGACTCCCCTTAATTCTGATAGGCAGGTGCTAAGTGCTTATGCTAAGAGAATCATGGCAAAAATGGAGGGTGACTTGCTCAAGAGCTTTACAAATATGATTTACTATCTATAACTATCTTGATGTCCCAAAGTTATAATTCATGAGATGAAGCTTATGAGAAAAATAAGTCACATGTTTTTTCAAGAGTGAACTATTCTCCAGGAAGCCAGCATCTAGCTCAGGAGTCTCTCTCTCACATGCAAACATGAGTTATGCAGCCTCTATCTGCAGGGCATTGAGCATTTCCTCTCCACTGCTGCATAAGATGTTTCCTAGGCATAGTTATTGAATTAATCAATCACATTTTATTTTTATTGCACCATTCTGGAAAATCCACGCATACCCTTTCCAGTAATACTGAAAAGAAAAATAATCCATACCACCCAATTAAGAATAAAACATACGTCTTCCTGATGATGTCTGAGTGGTGGCAGTTCCAATGGCTGTTGGCTCTTGAAGTTACTCAACATAAAAGGCATGATAGACTACTAGGATAATACCTATGAGCAGATAAGTTTCATTGCAACCACTAAAAAGAAAGAGAAAACATTTAAGAAGAAAGGGGTCTCAGATGCCCTAGTGTCTACAGCCAGAAGCAATAATAATAACAACATGCATTTATTGAGCACTTTCCCTTCTACAAGTTCAAAGAGCTGCACCATGTAATATTTAATTCACCCATACCACAGCTGTCTGATTTATAACTTCTCCTGGGCCCAGGGCTTGAGAAAGGAAGATTGTTCAGGCTCTCATAGATGGTCTTGGCTGATAAAGTTGCTGAGGATGTACATTTCCTGCATTAGAAGAGATAGAGAGATATATAAACTCTAGAATGTCAGGGGGGAGGAATGGGTTGGGATGCTGACATAGCATGAGGGCGCAATGGCAAGATAAAGCTGTCTCCAGAAGAAGAGAGCCCAGAAGCCACCCATGAGTGGCATCACCCTGTGAAGAGGCTGAGCCTCAGGGTGGCTTTCTCAGCCCTTCAACTCCATAATCTCCATCTTATTAGTGGCCCAAAGTTGATGTAACTCGAGGGACTTGCCTGACTGTAACCCAACCCATAATATACAAATTCAAATTAAACTAGATTACCTGTAAGTGTGTTCACTGAATCAGCCAAGGTATTTCTTTCAGTGACTTAATGGCACTGTTTGCTCACCAGACATCTGCCTGCTTTCCCAATATCAAAACCAACCAACTAACCAATAAACAAACATAAACCTTGGGGACTGAAGTAGTGGTCCTTTGATGCATATGGCATTAGATTAGAGCAAACTTTCTTCTGTCCCTTTTTTAAAAAAAATATATATTTTATTGATTTTTTACAGAGAGGAAGGGAGAGGGATAGAGAGTTAGAAACATCGATGAGAGAGAAACATTGATCAGCTGCCTCCTGCACACCTCCTACTGGGGATATGCCTGCAACCAAGGTACATGCCCTTGACCAGAATCGAACCTGGGACCTTTCAGTCCGCAGGCCGACGCTCTATCCACTGACGGAGCCAAACCGGTTAGGGCTCTTCTGTTCCTTAAAGGCACTTATGAACAATCTTTGGCCTTGCCTTCTTTCTACCGCTCTCCATGTTTCTATCATACATATCTTTTCACATATGATTTTCTCCACCTACAATACTGTTTCTCCAAACCTACACACACACACACACACACACACACACACACACACACACACACACACACACACACCCCATTTTGGCCAACTCCTATCAATCCTTAAATGTCAACACTCTATTAAGTATTCTCTGAGGCCCCAATACCATGCTAAATTCTAGTATGTGCTCCTATAGCACAACACATTTCTCTCTTTATCATGTGGCTACATATATGCTTATGACATACCTCTTATCATGTGGCATAATAGTTAATTTACATTTTCCATGAGATTGTAAGTTCTGTGAGGACAGAGATGAGTAGCATCTTGTTCACCTTTTGCCTTTCTCTCCTCAGCATTGACAAGGTATCTAGCATATCCAGCATACACTGAACTCTGAATCACAATGCAGATTGTAGCTAACATGTCTACGGCATTCAAATGTGTCAGGCCCTGTGCTAATCATTTTTCATGTATTATCTTACATACTCTTCACAACTTGCCTTTATATAGCATTTTCAGTAAAGGAAAATGTAGCTCACACATATGGTCACTCTCTTAGTTTGAGTCCCCCAGAAACAATCCCTGAAAATAAGATCCAGGTGCAAGCAGGGAGATGATAGCAGGAAATACCCATGGGGGAATGAGGAAATAAGACAGAAAATGGCAAGCAGCCTATAAGGGGTACATCTTCCAGGCAGAAACCACTGTGTGTGACTGGAATTAATCCTGCTAGGAAAATGTAGGCAGTCAGTAGAAGATGTTTCTGAGTGCTATCTCATCAAAGGGGGACTTGGGATTTGGGCTATCTATACACCACCTTCTATGAGTCACTGGCTGAGGTCTGCTGAATGTGGGTTTGGAGGGGACATTATCTCCCAGCCTTTCTGGCTTGCTGAGTGCCACAGGGGCAGCAGGCTCCAGCCATCAGGCAGGTGGGGGGCAGGGGTAGTGAACTCCAAAGGGAATTCCTAAGGCAAATGTGGGATGAGTTCCACTCCAGGTCCCATTTTTGATCAGGAACAATAAGAAAAATATAATAAAGAAAAAGAAAAAGGAAAGTATTAACAATAGAGAAACGAATGTCGTCGCAAGGATGTTTTATTGGAGCTAAGGTCTATTGAAATTTCTCTGTTTAGCAACTGGAATGTTCATGCTTTCAGGGTTCAGTGTCTCTTCCCTTGGGGGTTGTGGCACTAGTCTGTCAATTTGCTTTCTCTTCAGACTTCCCATGGTAAGGAGTCCCCTTCACTTTGGTTTTCTATATTCTTTCTTATGCTATGATAATATACTGATTTGGATGCAGTCAAGTCTTGACCTATGCAGGGAGCTATCCTGTTTCTATGGTGATCACTCTTATATCAGCTCTCAGCTTCCATGCATTGATTTTTCTTGGTCAAAAGCTCATATTACTGAGGGCACAGCATACAGTTGCCAGAAAGCCCTGTATCCTGCCCATATATTTCTTGTTTATTCTCTTTCTCCCTTCCTACACATCATATTTTTCCATGAAGATTCCAAAATTAGTTCACAGCCCAAAATTTAGTCATTTTATTTTATTGGTGAGAAAATGGCTCACCTCTTGTAATGCAATAGCTTTGTTTTGAGAAGGGTCATTTGTTAATTCAGTTCTTGTCAATAAAATTCTTTTGTAAAAAAAAAAAATAAGCATTTCCTACAGATTAGAGATTCAGACAGGCCACTAGCCAGTGTTTGTACACTTTTTGTACTTTTATTTATTATTGAAATAAAACTTCACCTTTAGTTCAACAAATATTGATGGAGCACCTATTGTGTGCTAACTGCTGTGATGGTGATCAAAAGATGAATAAGACATGCTTCCTGTTCATAAAATTCAGGCATGAAAATTCAGTAGTGATATAATTAAGCATAAAGTGGAATAAAAAGCATGTTAAAAGATAAAACAAATAGCCTGAAGGAAGGGCAGGTAAATAAGAGAATTTACACCCAGGACATGATATGTGTGGCATTGGGTTGGAAAAACAACTATTGCAAAGGTTCTAAAGTGTCAGCATGCATATTTCATTCAGATAACTGCAAAAGGTTCCATTTGACCAAAGGAAAGGTTGGTAGGTAGGTGTGTTGTTCCATTTGATCTCCCCTCTCCCCACACCTCAAAGGTGTTACATCAGCTCTATGCCACTGGAGGCCTACCTGTCTCATTGCCTTGGTAATTTGCATTAGTTTCTCTCTGAGAGCCTGATGGTTAAATGTGGATTATTTCATCAGATAAGGAGTTTGAACTTTATTCTACAGGCCAGTGACATGTCAAATTGTGTTATGTAGGTTCCTTGGATTGGGGAGTAGGCAATGAAACAGAGAGGGAGGCAAACAAGAGCTTTCTGGGTTCTTCACCTCAATTGAAGCAGCTGTGCTCATTGCTGCTTTTCTTTTTTATTTTTTAAATATATTTTTGTTGATTTCAGAGAGGAAGGGAGAGGAAAAGATATAGAAACACCAATGATGAAATAAAATAATTGATCAGCTGCCTCCTGCACAACCTGGGCATATGTCCTGACCAGGAATCAAACCATGACCTCCTGGTTCATAGGTCCATGATCAACCACTGAGCCAACACCAGCTGGGCTTAAAAATTATTTTTCAATTATACTTTACATTTAATATTACTTTATATTAGCTTCAGATGTACAGCGAAGGGGTTAGAAAATCATGTACTTTACAGAGTGGTCCCTCTGCTTCAAGTACCCACCTGACCCCAAAAGTACTCATCACTATACTATTGTCTATGCTGTAATCTACATCTCTGTGGCTCTTCTGCTACTACCTATTTGTACTGTTTAATTCCTTCACTTTTTCACCCACCTCCCAAACAACCCGCCCCTCTGACAGCTATCCATCCATTCTCTGTGTCTATGAGTCTGTTTCTATTTTGTTTGTTAGTTTATTTTGTTCATTTGACTCCACATGTAAGTGAAATCATAGTATTTGTATTTCTTTGACTGGCTTATTTCATTTACCATAATACTGTCTTGGTACATGAGACTTATGAAACAGAATTTTCCCAACAGAGAACACTGAAAGGGAAAAAAAAAAAAAAAAGGAGGAAGGGAGGAAGAAAATCATGGTAATTTGGGGCAGAGAATTTAACAGGTTTTATATTATACAAGTGAGTGAACTGATCATGTTTATGACTTAGAAAGAGCCTTCTGTCATAAGGGCAGGAAATGAAATGGAGGGTGTGAAACTAAGGAAGACCAATGAGGAGGCTGTTGAAATACACCAGGTAGGAGGTGATGAGACCCAGTCTAGGACCGTATTTATGGTTATGGAAAGGAAGAGCTGGAGCCCAGATACAGTTAAGGCATAGTCAGCAGGACTACGTGAGACTGGGTTCTGGGAAAATGATAATATGTGCTCATGAGGTTGTTGTAAAGATCAAGTACTATGAAATGTGCTTTAAACTGCATAGAGAGTAAATATTAATTATGGATGTTATTTTTACTAGATCATAGCTGTCTTTATCCAGTGTTCCTTTCACAAGTTCCTCCCATGATTCATTGTAAATTGAGCTTTCAGCTAATTGGATTTGCTGAAAGCAATAGAGAATGCCATTTGGCTACTTCCTCTCTGGGGTATGTTGATATTCAAATCTCTAGGTCATTATTTAGAATCCCCAGTTCCAACATGGGAAGTTTAAAATTGGATCTCATGTTAATCTCTAAAGCAATCTCTCCTCTGCCTCCAGGATGAGCAAATATTTGAACTTGAGAAAGAGGATCGTTTCTGCAACCTGCAAGTCTTTGTCCTAATTATCCAACCTATCCAACCGTGGTAGATCCTGATATGCTGAAGGGGCCTATAAGACTTGTGGCTCCTACCCTGTGTTATTAATACTAAGGATGATTATAATGAAGATGATAAGCATTGTATCTATCACATTTTACCACCTATTCTGTGACCAGAAATATGTTAGGTACTTTCTATACAGTATTTTATTTAAGCCCTATAATAATGCTCCATTTTATGATAATTTTATAGTTTAGGAAACTAAAGCTCAAAAATGTGTGTGTTTTTTTTTTAATTGACTCTATTGAGGTGACATTGGTTAATTAAACCATACAGATTACAAGTGTACAACTCTATAACACATCATGCACTCACTATTCAAAGTCAAGTCTCTTTCCACCACCATTTATCCCCCATTTGCCCTCTTCCCCACCCTTCCCCTTTAGAAATCACCATACTGTTCTCTGTCTTTTTTTTCCCCTTGTGTGCTTACTCCCTTCAGCTTTTTTACCCAACCCCCAACCCCACTCCCCTCTGACAGCTGTCTCAGTTTGTTTTATGCATCTATTTCTATTAGTTTATTTTGTTCATTAGATTCCACATATTAGTGAGATCATATGGTATTTGTCTTTCTCTGACTGGCTTATTTCACTTAGTATAATCCTCTCCAGGTCCATCCATGCTGTCACAAAAGGTAAGATTTCTGTGTGTTTGATTTTTTACAGCTGAGTAGTATTCCATTCTATAAATGAACCACAGCTTTTTTATTCACTCATCTACTGATGGACACTTGGGCTGCTTCCATATTTGGGCTATTGTAAAATTTTTAACTATCATGTATAAATTAATCTAATTGGAAACATATGGAAAAGGGATTGGATCCCAGCCCAGTCTGCTTGGCTCCCAATTTCATACTCATTTTTTCTAGACAGAATGGTAAAGTACACATAGTTCTCTTACTCCTCATCACCTCCACTCTCACCAAGTGAGGCCCTGGCCTTATCTCCAGGCAGAAAATGTTGCCTGAATACTCTGGCCTTGTCCACACTATAGTGGATTTTCCTGATTGGGGCTGTCAATACATTGAGCAGGTCTTCCTAAGCAGAGAAAGTGACAGGGCCTTACACAAGACAAACAGAAAGGATTGTCTGTCATTCTCAGAAATGTGGGTTTACTCTGTCCGGCTAGGCTGACAGGACTTGTAGAAAACTGGGAAATTCCTCTAGCTTCATGCTAATGTGGACCTCAGAAATTAGGAAAGAAAATTTAAAGCAGGCACTCAAGCAATGTAACTGTAAGCTCAAACCTATACACTCCAGTTATATCCAGGGCCTGAAGGAGTTAAGGATAGAACAAACGAAGATTTCTCTCAAGGTTTTAATGCTCTGATGCTACATTCAAAGAGGAATATACCTCAGCAGTGAGCCCAGTTCCTGTTCTCATATACTTAAGTCTGAAAGCTCTGAAGTCATATGCCAACACATGTATCCCTGCTCAGCCACCTACCTACTATGTGGCCTTCAGTGGATTTTTTTTTTTTTTAACTTATCTGAACCTGTTTTATCATCTATACCAGTGATGGCGAACCTATGACATGCGTGTCAGAGGTGACACATGAACTCATTTCTTTGGTTGATTTTTCTTTATTAAATGGCATTTAAATGTATAAAATAAATATCAAAAATATAAGTCTTTGTTTTACTATGGTTGCAAATATCAAAAAAATTCTATATGTGACAAGGCACCAGAGTTAAGTTAGGGTTTTTCAAAATGCTGGCACGCCGAGCTCAAAAGATTCATCATCACTGATCTATACTATGGGGAGAATGACAGCACCGTTGACATGGGGTTTTCAAGTGGATAAAATTATATCATATATGGAAAGAGCTTAGCTTAAAATTCAACACATAATGAGAACTTGATACATAATGGATGTTATTCTCATCATATATATGTATGTATTACACATTTACTATATATATATATATATATATATATATATATATATATATATACACACACTAATAAAAGAGAAAAATGGTAATTGGCATACGGCGCTACACTTTTCATTGGCTAATCAGGGCTATATGCAAATTAACTGCCAACTAAAATGGCAGTAAACTGCCAACAAAGATGGCGGCTAATTTGCATATGTAGGCACAATGCAGGGAGGCGAAAGGGAAAGCAGGAAGAAGCGCCCTGCCACTGACAGTGATCAGAAACCCAGGGGGGAGCTAAGAGCTGGGGGGGCAGGGCAAAGGCGGCCCTGGGGCCACCTTTGCCCTGCCCCCCAGCCATGATCGGAGAATCAGGCGCCTTTGCCGCCCTGGCCAGTGATAGCAGGAAGTAGGGGTGGAGCCAGCGATGGGAGCTGGGCACGGTCGAAGCTGGCAGTCCCGGGAGCTAGGGGTCCCTTGCCTGGACCTAAAGCAGAGCTCACGATCGTGGGGCTGCTGCAGCTGCAGGTCCCGGCTGCCCGAGCCAGACGCCTCAGCCAGAGGCATCCTACAGGGGCAGGGGCGGAGCGGGAGATTGCGGGGAGCTGGGAGTCCCCTGCTCAGGCCTAATGCCTTGGCCAGAGGTGTTAGGCCTGGGCAGGGGCAGAGCCTGCAACCGTGGGGAGCTGGGGTCCCCTGCCCAGGCCTGACACCTCTGCCGGAGGCCTCAGGCCTGGTCAAGGGGCCGATCCGGTGATTGGTGATCGGAGGGTGATGAGGGTCAACTCCTCTGGCTGAGGCATCAGGCCTGGGTGGGGGGCAGAGCTGGGGATTGGGGGGATAAGATGGTCCCCTTGCCCAGGCCTGAAGCCTGGGTCAGATGCGTCAGGCTTGGGCAGGGGGTGGAAAAAGCGATCAGAGGGAGATGGGGGTCCCCTGCCCAGGCATGATTCCTGGGCCAGAGGCCTCAGGCCTGGGGGGGGTCAGAGCCAGTGATCGGGGGGAGGTGGGGGTCCCCTGTCCAAGCCTGACACCTCTGGCGGAGGCATCAGGCCTGGGCAAGGGGCAGAGCCAGCAATCGGAGGGGTCTGGGAGTCCCCTGCCCAGGCCTGACGCCTGGGCCAGAGGCATCAGGTCTGGGCTGGGGGCAGAACCAGTGATGGGGGGAAATGAGGGTCCCCTGCCCAGGCCTGACGCCTCTGTCAGAGGCGTAAGGCCTGGGCAAGGGGCCGATCCTGCGATTGGAGGGTGATGGGGGTCAATGCCTGAGGGCTCCCAGTATGTGAGAGGGGGCAGGCTGGGCTGAGGGACACCCCCCCACCACCCAGTGCATGAATTTCGTGCACCGGGCCCCTAGTGTGTGTGTGTGTGTGTGTGTGTGTGTGTGTGTGTGTGTGTGTGTGTATATATATATATATATATATATATATATATATATATTAAATTACTACACACATATATATTTTCAAATTATGAAAGGGGAGCATGGTATAACAGAGAATGCCTCAATTTGGAGTCCTGTTTTGCAATCCCTCCTACACATGTTCGTGGAATCTCCACTCTCTCATTTTTGAAATGAGAAAGGACGAATCCCAGCTCCTTCATTGTGACCTTATTATCATTCAGTAATATCATATGTATAAAGAGGTTAACACAGATCTGACATTTAATACGTAGAAGTTATTACTCTGGAGAAGGATATAGAGGACTGGGAAGCAAGGGAGAGATGAATCATAGATACGATTTTTCTGACTGTCATTTTCCCCTTTTCCTAAGAATATGTTTTAGATGTTCTACTTAGCTCCTCTGACCCTCAGCTTCCTCATGTGTAAAATAGAGACAATAATTACCTTCTAATGCATATGTATTTTCTGCTGTAGATATAGATAACAGATATAATGTATATATAGAGAGAGTATAGGTGTAGACCTATACATGAACATGACTAAGTGACTAAAACAGCAGCTTGTATATAGTGCCTACTACATATACCTTAATTTATTTTCATTATCATTATTTCTTAATGATCCAGGCTGACCTTAACCCCTCTTTCCACACTGCACATATTAGACTCTAAAATCCTTCTTTTTACAGCAGCATAGTATTCCATTGTGTAGATGTACCTTATAAATAGGACCAATGCCTGCTTCATGCATGTCTTCACAGTGCCTCTCAGTGCCTGAGATATAGAAGAGATTTTATAGATGTGAATTGAATGTGGGATGTCAGTTCAGTTTATACTTATCAACTCAAAAATAGCCTTCATTTCCTCAAAAATACTTGGTTTCAGCATAGTATTTAATACCTTTTCATAGTCAAGGCATAACTAATCTAATCTAATAATAGACAAACATGGTAATTGACCATACCTTCGCTATGCTTCCCATTGGCTAATCAGGGCAATATGCACATTAACTGCCAAGAAAGATGGCGGTTAACCGCCAAAAAAGATGGTGGTTAATTTGCATACATAGGCACAATGGTGAGAGGTGGAAGGGGAAGGACAGAAGAACGGTGACCGGAAACCCAGGTGGCAGGCAAGAGCCAGGTGGCTGGGCAAATGCTGCCCCCTGGCCCTGGATCAGAGAACCAGGACGCCTTTGCCCGCCCCCCAGCCAGTAATGGGAGAAGCTGGGCGGGGCAGGGAAGAGGCAGCCACCAGCATCCGCCTATTCCCTACCCCCCACTTTGGCTGGTGATCGGTGACCGGAGAAGCCGGAGGGGGGCAGGGAAGAGCCAGCTGCATCCAGTGTTCGGAGAAGTACCTGTATTTTTTTTTTCAAAGTACCTATATTTTTAATAATTTCTTGACATGGTAAAAGAATTTTACATTATGATCCAAGGGTGGTAGGGTGAGGAGAAGGAGCAGCAGAACAATCCAATAAACAAAAAGGGAAACAGAAATGCATGGTGGAAGGGATTTGAAGGGTGGGTAGAGGCATTGCCCAACTAAAATGCAATTGGTTTCTTACTGAGCACTATTCATGGGAAGACAGCATCCTGACTCCTTCTCTATACAGCATATTGGGAGTAAATATGACACATCCAGGTGGAAATATGATTAGGGGTGGGAAGACAGACAGGGAAAGAAGAAGTCAGAAATAGACACTGAGAGAGTCACTGGCTGGATGGCTGCAAATACTGACTCTCCAGTAGTGATAGAATAAAAAAGTGGGGGATATCTCTGGAAGATTTAAGAGATAGGGGGAAACTCTTCTATGGTTTTCACTTGCCCAGCAGATTTCCACATACCCACGTGTACACACCTATGTTTGCATGTACACACATATACACATAACTGACTGCCCTCCCTCGAAGCACAGAAGAAGAAAAAGCCCCCAGAAAAAGAAGCTGCCCACCTTTGGTCCAGGCTCCAGAGCCTGCGGCTGGCTGCAGCCCAGGAGATGAACAAGCTACCCGCCCGAAGTACCAGGCTGCAGCCACCCAGAGAAGCTGCCAGCCCTGTGATCCAGGGCACCAGCACCTGTGGCCAGGGAAATAGGTTCCCTCTTCTCCTACTGCAGTCATTACTTCAATATTCCCCTTCTGAATTTCTCTCCTGTGCTGCAACCCAACTCCACTTTTCATTGGAAAGATACAGAACAGAGAGAGCAGTGTTAAAAGCTTACATTTTTAAGCCGGTAAGGTTGGTACTTAGATATATAAATGGAAAACTAGAATCCTTAAGGTAACAAAGGCTAAAAAGGACAGGGACAGCACATGACCTATTACGTCCAGCAATCCATATGGGGACTGAAAACTTTGCAATGATGACAATTAGTGAAGATATGAATCAACTAAAATAGTTGACAGGGCCAATTCTTCCATCTTTGAAAATATCTACATCAAATCTGTTTAAATAGATTTTCATCTGCATAATATAACATATTCTGACAAGACCACCACCACCACCAATGTGGTCAGTGTTGTGCCGATAAATGTTTAATAATTGAGTGACGCCCCCCCCCCCCACTGCACAAATTTTTGTGTACCAGGCTACTAGTCATTATAATAATAATGAGTATACATAGTATTTGATATATGCCAGGACCTGGACTATGAACTCCCACCTTATTCAGTATTTATGTCACCAGTGATTTAGGTACTGTTATTATTTCCATCTTATAGATAAGCAAATGGTGGCTTAGTAAAGTGAAGGCACCTGCCCAAGTATAACACTTAAACAATAGGCCTTGGATTTGAACACAAGCACTTTGACTTCAGAAACCATGACATCACCCCTTTTTATATTCTTTTTTTAGCTTAGTTTTTTTTTTAATTTTTATTATTTTTTTTCTTTATTGATTAAGGTATTACATATGTGTACTTATTACCCCGTTGGCCCCCACCTCCCCACTCATGCCCTCACATCCCTGTTCTCTGTGTCCATGGTTAGGCTTATATGCATGCATACAAGTCATTTGGTTGATCTCTCCCACTTACCCCTGGTAAGTTCGTTGCTCATTTTTTGATTGGGTTGTTTATCTTCCTTTTGTTAAATTGTATGAGTTCCCTGTAAATGTTGGATATTAAACCCTTATCAATGATAACATTGGCAAATATGTTCTCCCGTGCAGTGTGCAGTGGGCTTTCTTGTTTTGTTGATGTTTTATGTTGTTGTTGTGCAAAAGCTTTTTATTTTGATGTAGTCTCATTTGTTTATTTTCTCATTAGTTATCATTGCCCCTAGGAGCTGTATTTGTGAAGAAAGTGCTTCAGCATATGTCTGATATTTTGCTGTCTGTGGATTCCTCTAGTATTTTTATGGTTTCCCACCTTATGTTTAAGTCCTTTATCCATTTTGAGTTTATTTTTGTGTATGGTGTAAGTTGGTGGTCTAGGTTTTTTTTTGTTTGTTTGTTTTTTTGTTTTTTTGTTTTTGTTGTTTTTTGTTTTTGTGTGTGTGTGTTTTGTTTTGTTTTGTTTGTTTGTTTTTTGCATGTATGTGTCCAATTTTCCCAAACACCATGTATTGAAGAGACTGTCTTGACTCCATTGTTTGTTCTTGCCTCCTTTGTCAAATATTAATTGAGCATAGTGGTTTGGGTCAATTTCTGGGTTCTCTATTCTATTCCATTAGTTTTTATGTCTGTTCTTGTGCCAGTACCAGGCAGTTTTGAGAACAGTGGCTTTGTAATACAGCTTGATATCTGGTATTGAGATCCCACCTACTTTGTTCTTTCTCAGGATTGCTGCAGCTGTTCAGGGTCTTTTTTATTCCAGATGAATTTTTGGAGAGTTCGTTCTAGGTCTGTGAAATATGCTGTTGGTATTTTAATGGGGAGTGCATTGAAAGTATAGATTGCTTTGGGTAGTATGATGTTAATGATGTTAATTCTACAAATCCATGGACACAGTATGTTCCTCCATCTGTTTATGTCTTCCTCTATCTCTTTTTTCAGTGTCCTGTAGTTTTCTGGGTACAGGTATTTTACCTTCTTAGTTAAGTTTATTCCTAGGTATCTTAAATTTTTTGGTGTGATGGTAAATGGGTCTGGTTTTTTTTGTTTTGTGATTTTTTGTTTGTTTGTTTGTTTGTTTTTTAGCCTCTCTTTCTGTAAGTTCACTATTGTTGTATAGAAATGCCATAAATTTCTTGTTATAAATTTCTTGTTAATTTTATATCCTGCTACATTGCTGAATTCATTTATTAAATCTAATAATTTTGATGGAGTCTTTAGAGTTTTCTATGCACAATATCATGTCATCTGCAAATAAGGATAGTTTTACTTCTTCTTTGCCAATTTGGATGCCTTTTATTTATTCTTGTCTGATCAAAATGGCTTTCAGTACTATGTCAAACAGGAGTGGTGAGAGTGGGCATCCCTGTCTTATTCCTGTTCTTAGGGGAAATGGCTTTAGTTTTTGCCCATTGAATATGATGTTGGCTGTGGGTTTGTCATATATGGATTTTATTATTTTGCAGTATGATCCTTCTATTCCCAGCTTGCTGAGAGTTTTTATCAAGAAAGGATGTTGATTTTTGTGAAATGTTTTTTCTGCATCAATTGGTATGACTATGTGATTTTTATCTATCAATTTGTTTATGTGATGTATCACATTTATTGATTTGTGGATATTGTACCATCTTGCATCCCAGGATAAATACTACTTGGTCATGATGTATGATCTTTCTGATGTAATGTTGGATCCAATATGCTAGAATTTTGTTGAGGATTTTGGCATCTATGTGCATGAGGGATATTGGCCCGTGATTTTCTTTCATTGTGTTTCCTTTATCTGTTTTTGGTATTCCTTCCTCTTGAATTTTTTGGAATAGTCTGAGGAGGATAGGTTCTTCCTTGAACATTTGGTAAAACTCCTCTGTGAAGCTGTCTGACCTCGGGCTTTTGTTTGCTGGAAGCTTTTTGATGTCTGCTTCAATTGCTTCCATAGTTATTGGCCTATTGAGATTTTTAGATTCTTCCTGATCGAGTTTTAGAAGGTTGTATTTTTCTAGAAATATGTACATTTCCTCCAGATTGTCTAATTTGTTGGAATAGAGTTGTTCATAATATTTTAATAATCCTTTGTATTTCTGTGGGGTCTGTTGTTATTTCGCCTCTTTCATTTCTGATTTTGTTTATTTGGGTCCTCTCTCTTTGCTTTTTGCTGAGCCTGGCTAGAGGTTAATCAATTTTGTTTATCCTTTCAAAGAACCAGCTCTTGGTTTCATTTATTTATTTATTTATTTATTTATTTATTTATTTATTGGTCTCTATGTCATTTATTCCTGCTCTGTCTGATCTTTATTATCTCCTTCCTTCTGCTCACTCTGGGCTTTTCTTGTTGCTCTCTTTCTAATTCTTTAAGTTGTAGAGTTAAATGATTTACTGCCATTTTTTCTTTCTTTTTTCTTTTTTCTTTTTTCTCTTTTTTTTTTTTTTTTTTTTTTTTTTTTAAGTAGGCCTGTAGAGCTATAAACTTACCTCTCAGGACTGCTTTCATTCTATCCCATAGATTTTGGATTGTTGTATTTTCATTGTCATTCATTTCCTGGATGTTTTTAATTTCTTCTTAAACCAATCATTGTTTAATAGCATGCTATTTAGCTTCCAAGTGTTTGAATTATTTTATTGTTTTGATTGTAGTTTATTTCTAATATTATTTCATTGTGGTCTGAGAAGATGCTTGATATGATTTCAATCTTCTTGAATTTGGCCTTTGCTTGTGACCCAATATGTGTTCTATCTATGAAAATGCCCCATGTGCACTTGAGAGGAACATCTATTCCATGGATTTGGAGTTTCGTTATATTCTTTGTGCTATGGGATTATCCTTTCACCCAAACATTCACCCTCCTGTTATTGAGAACTGCAGCAGGCTAAGGGTTGTACTGGGAAGAGGGAAGGCAGATATTAAGACAAACACCCTCTATCTTCTAGATACTTAGAGCCTTAGAGATACATAAGTGATGTTCTTTCATTCCTCCCAATCCTTCAACATTTATTGAATATCTGTTATTTTCTAGGCCCTGAGCTAGATGCCAGGAGTACAAAAATGAAAGAACAGAATTCTTACTTCAATGAGCACCCAATCCAGTGCAAGGAAGGCAATTATAGTGCATTCAGAAAGCCACTATGACCCAGTCCTCAACCCCACTCCATTCCCTGGGGAAACTATAGAACTTTTCCTTCCGGGGCCAGAAGCAGCTTTAGAAATCCCTCAACACAGAATTATAATTGATTGGATTCAGTACTTTATATAAAACGTACTTGCTACTTTTATCTGGTGCAAAGGCATACTCAGAGGCATGTATGGGCTAGAATGGAAACTCAAAGGGATCATAGAGTTCTAGTGTTGGTCCTTAAAGATCACCCAATTCAGCCTTCTAACTTTTCAAATGTGGAATGGAAGCCCAGACAGTGAATGAGTCAGAAGTGGGTCAAGATGTCCGGTCTCCCTAGCCCTTGCCATAGATCACAGTGTGTTCCCTCTGCCTGAGTTGCTCTCAACAGTAAAGTAGAAGCAGCTAGCTCTGGGTAGGTCTATGCAGCCAAGAAAAATGGGTCTTGCACTAATAGTGGGAAGTATCTGCAAAAATTTCTCAGTGATTAGAAAGGCCAGTTGACCTGGGTGAGGAGACACCTGGGGCTGCTTCCTACAACCTGGTACTGATCTTCTGGTTTTTATGTCATACTTTAACTTATCCTTTTAATTAGCATGCAAAAAATGACATCTCTCTAAGCTCACATCAAGTCTTCTGCACCTTCTGCTTCGCACACTGGGGCATGAATTTAAGGTATCTGTGAGCAAAAGTTCAAAATGCTAAAATAGGAAGCATTAATGGTGGAACCACTATGCATGCACTTACCAGGATCAATTTTCCACTTAGACAGCTTTTGCCCAGTTGTGCTAACTACTAACCAATCTATACTTCCTAATGGATTAAAGCGGAAAGGTCAGGAATCATAAAATTATCCATTTCCCACTCATTAATATTCGAGTGTGGGCTTCTGAACCTGCCCCAGGCTCCATAACAGCAAGGTCTTATTTATAACCAGGTTACAAGAAGATCGACAGCCCGGTTCATATAGAGACATGCATTTGTATGCAGTTTTCTGAATGAATGAATGAATGAATGAATGAATGAATGAGTAAATAAAACAGTACCTGCAGACATGATACTTGACAATTAACATGATAAAGTGTATAAAGGGTTGGAAATAGGGTGAATTGAGTATATTATTCACCAGATGCCAAATTTAAGGGTAGCTTAAAAATGAGGTAATCAAGATAAATGATATTTAATGCAATATTTTTAAATTTTAGATTAATACAAAAGTTTATGATAAAGTATCACATTTTAAATATAGATTTAGTTGGGGTATGTTTATGATGAAGAAAGAGATAATTAGGAATATCAGAATACTTTGAATATGACAAGAAAACCAGGATTAAACCCATGCCTCTGACAATCATTAGCTGTGTGGCTTGGAGGCTTTCATTAACCTCTGGCCTCAGTTTTTTCATTATTAAAATGGAGCTTATACCATCTTAGAGAATTATTGTTGAGGATTAAACACACGTAGGGCACAACTCCCAGGTTCATTTATTTCAATTACTTAGTCAAGTTCTAGGGACAGTTCCTATGTCTCAAGCATCATGTACAGGTTATAGAAATTAGAAAAATTAGAGGAAATAAGGGAGGAGCTAAAACAGATTGAATTCCAGATACTGTGTCAGACACTTTACCAAACTATTCATGTTTGGATGGAGACTGCATGACAAGAGAGATTTTGACAATGTACTAGATGTTCTCTGGACAGACTGAAAGCACAGGGATGTCACATAGAATGAGAAGTAACATCTACTGAACAACTGCCATAAGACAGGTGTTTTCACTCTCTAATCTACTTGAATCTTTAAAGTCATCGTGTGTGTGTGTGTGTGTGTGTGTGTGTGTGTGTGTGTGTGTGTGTGAAGGTGCTGTATGCCCATGTTGTAAGTGAGCAAATTAAAAGTCAGAAAGTCTAGGTTAATTTTCTGAGATCACACAGCTAATTTGCAGGAGATGAGCTGGCATTCAGTTACCCAACAGCCTGTTCTTTCTATCACACTTGTTTTGTTAAGATGTGAAAAGTGAAAGCCTTGAAGAGGAGACACTCTTACACAAAAAGTACAGTTTTATGGGAAAGCTAAATAGGGAAAGATTTGAAGTATAAATAAATAACACCAAGAGGTTTAATTTCTTTAACCCATCTGGTTAAAACTAAGCAATATGTTGCATGCATTAAGAATCCCACCATTAAGTTACAAACTGTATTGAGACATTAACAAAATCAGTGTTTAATTGGGGGAATTTAAAAAAAATAAATGAAAATTGAGAAAAACTTAAAGAGACACAGACTTGGAAGAAACTAAAATTAAAATAGGTGAATAATATTTAGCTCATCAACACAGTGGGGAGAGTCATATATAGCACATGAGTGGTGCAAGAGTTAAATGGAATAGTGTGTGCTTGAAGGCTTGAACTTAGCAAAGTAACACATACAGCTACTGTTGTTAATATTCTTGCTTGGAATCACACAAAAGTGCATTAGAATTCCACGTGTCATTTATGTGCCATATTAGGAAACTGAGCGCTGAAGCCAGTTAGTGTTTTTGTTGTTGTTGTTGTTGTTGTTTGTTTTGTTTTTTAATCTGCAAAATGGGAACCAAAAACCAACATTTTAATTTCTTATGAATAAATATCTAAAGATATCTATAGCCACTGGCTAAGTGTCTAACACATTCCAGACCCTCATGAATTGTTGGTGATAGTTGTTATTGTTGTAACAGAAAAAGAAAATTGCTGTTTCCAATAATACTGACAGAAGCTGTTTTTGCCTTCTAAGAGAACTGGCAGCATGCGTCATATCAGTGGGAAAATAAATGTCAAAGCGATTCCAGTCCTGTTCCAGAAAATGGTGGGGAAGAGGAAAGAAGCCTGAAATTTCAAACCTTCGGTCATGTCTAGTGAGAGGCTGAAGGGTGACTCAGGTGTAGATGAACATTCCTGTGAGCAGATATGTTGATGAGTTTTGGATGCACAAAGGGAGGCAGGTAGTAGAAAAATTTGGTTCTACGTAACCTCAAAACTTACAGTCACAACCATCACCCAGAAGCATGTCTAAATACACATCTGGATATTTCTAACCATCTGGATGGTTGAAAAAAAAAATATATATATATATATTCACACTTTTACCCAAACATTTGAGATAGATATCAGAAAATAGGGGGCAGAATAATGACTTCAGGGAAGCTGTCAGATTGAATGTCTGTAATTGAAGTTTGCAAAAGTAACACCCAGGGTCTGCTATGTGACAGAAAAGCTGAGAGAAGTAAATTGCCTGTGAGCCAATAAGGAAAGCAGGTGTGATTGTGATTATGAGTAATTTTAGTCTCCCTAATTGTTGTCAGGAAACCTGTGAGACATCGAAGCCAGGAGGAGGGAATGACTGACATCTAAATGATGAGTTCCTAGAGCCATGTGTCAAAGAGATCCCACCAGGGATAATTCATTTCTGGATCTAGTGATACCTTATGTCTGGAATGTAAGTGAATAAGTAACAGTTCAGCCATTTAACCTGTATTCCGGGATTGGATGTAAATAGTATTATCTAGAATTCAAAATCAGTTACTGATAAGACAGGCATCCTTGATAAATGAGGTGACAAAGTTATCTGAAATTACATGCAAAGCATTATAAGCATCTCATTAAAAAAATGAAAATTAACAGGGCTGGCAGCAGCCAAGCTGTGGACAGGCAGCATTAATGTAGGGAAGGACTTGAATTATTACTCCAAGCGGTTACAAACAAGCAGCCTGCAGGATGAGAGTTCATTCTCCAGAGGATGGGTTTTATTGGATATATTTAGTGTTAAAAAATAGTCCTATATAAAACCTTTGGGGGGCACCTCTTTAATTAGCCACAGTCCCCACCACTCCTTCCTGAATTATATCAGGTGCCTTTATGAACTTGTTTTAATATTAATAGACCACTCAAAGCACTTGAGTTTGCACACCTTGAGACTCACCCCTTTGTTTTGCAGTTAAAGGAGTCTGAAGTTCATGAAATGCAATGTTACCACCTAGTTAAGGTTAGCCATGTACCCATCATGGGGCTAGATGACTCAATAAAGTATTTATTCAAATCCTGATCTTGCACTAACCACATACTTGACCTGCTTCTAAGTCCAGATGAAAATGATATCTGCATTTCTGGAATTCTAATAGGGGCGAAACCAAGGTATATGCTCATTGAAAATTGGTTCCCTGAATCTTTGGACCTTCAAAAAATGAAAAATTACTATACAGTTTTTTGTTGTTATTTTGCCATTTTTGGTTTCATATCTTTGAGATGCTGACCTTTGCAGCATGAGCTAGAAAGGGATTTTACTGGAATGAAGTTCAGGGGGCAACAAACACCTACATCTCTACACAGGATTGTCAGCGATGACACATGTAGCTTCCGTAGGAGACCAAGAAATGTGGTTTTACAGGAGGATTTTATATTTTTACCCAAAGTTCACAGATGAATAGACTATAAATCATAAAACAACACTCTCTGGCTGCTTGTAAAGTGTGATGATACCACTCATAATAGCAGCCAGGCATTTTCTGTATATTTTGCATGTGACATTACCTTATCACAACAACCTCATGGTGTGGGCATCTTATTATTTTCAGTTGACATTTTACGAAACTGAGCCTATAGAGGTTAATTTTGTCAAGTGTATACAACTAGTAAGTGGCAGAGCCAGGATTTAGATCCACTTCTCCAGGTTCCTGTAACTTTCCCATTACACCACCTCCAAGTATTCTTCAGTTTTGCTGGCTAAAAGAATTGGTGCCTGCAAGAGCAGACAGTAATCACAAGGCTGCAGCTTTGTCTGTATGTTATAAATCTCAGGACTGCACTGCATTGGCCATGACAAAGGAGATGAGGGTCCGGTGAATGCTACTGCTGTGCTGTTTAATTTCATCAGAAAATGCTGGAGCCAAAAGAAATAAAGATTTGTGCTTCACTCAGCATAGTATTATTTTTTTTGCCCTGTTTTTTTTTTATAGTGATTGAAGTTTCTGATTATACATATATGTAAAAATTGGGTGTATAGGAAGGAAAAGTAGCTACGATACTCCAAAAAGCATACCTTTGAGATAGGCATATAGACTAGGCTTTAATTTGGCAAAAACCCTGGAGTTGTGTGCCAAGGGGAAGAGAATGTAGGCATGATAGAGAAACCTGGGATTCTTTTGTAGTTAATCCTCACCTGAGCATATTTTTCCATTGATTTTTGGAGAAAGTAGAAAGGATAGGAAGAGAGAGAGAGAGAGAGAGAGAGAGAGAGAGAGAGAGAGAGAGAGAGAGAGAGAGAGAGAGAAAAAAAAAAAAAACATTGACATAAGAGAGACACAGGGTTTGGTTGCCTCCCGCAAACAGCCCAACCAGGGCCAGGGATTGTGCCTGAAACCAAGGTATATGCCCTTGATCAGAATCTGCGGGCTTATACTGTGTCCACTGAGCCACACTGACTAGGGAGAAACACTGCATTCTTTAGAAAGACGAGGCTTCTTAATGTCATGAACCTAAGATGACAAACGCCATCTGTTTTGTTTCCCCCACCATGAACCACCACTGAGCTCCTAGATAGTAAACTCTTCTCCAGGGTGTTGGGCATTCCTGGATCTGGTGGTAGTATGGCATTTTATCTTTTCTTTTAGGCGGCGTGGCTATTTCATTGATGTGATCATAATTAATGGTGTTTGTCAGATGTTTTTGCTATCTTCCTCTTCAGGGTATATGATAGGCTTGAATTCTTCCTTGTATTTGAGTGAGAACAATTCTGCAAAGTTTGTTTGGGCTGCACTGTAGGATTATCTAGGGCCGTGGTTGGCAAACTGCGGCTCGCGAGCCACATGCGGCTCTTTGGCCCCTTGAGTGTGGCTCTTCCTAAGCCTTAGGCGTACCCTAATTAAGTTAATAACAATGTACCTACCTATATATTTTAAGTTTAAAAAATTTGGCTCTCAAAAGAAATTTCAATCGTTGGACTGTTGATATTTGGCTCTGTTGACTAATGAGTTTGCCGACCACTGCTCTAGGGTTTCCCCTTCCTTCTGTTCCACTGTCTGGCAACTTTCAAGAAGTCAGCCTCCCCATTAACCTGAATGTCCCAGGGACTAGAGTCAGCAACGCACATTCCACTGCACATTCCACTGCTGATCATCCACAGTGCACTTGTACATTGGATACCATGTTGCTTTCTTTAAAGTCACTGAGAGTTGGGGGTTCTTACTACAGTATAAGCCAATTTATTCTGAACAATAAAATTGAACAATCAGGGGAGTCTGTGTAACGTAATACCAGTTAGAAGCCATGTATACTAGATATTTTCTAATGTGATCTTAAAGACAACATGCCACTTAAAAAATACATACATAAAAGTTCTCTCTTTTGAAATAACTATTTTATTATGTTCAATTATTAAGTGTAACCAGCTCTTATTAGATATTTAACTCATAAGTGATTATAAAAGTGAAGCTCACATTTCATAGGAAAATCTATTAATGCATCTAATAAATATTTAGAAAAAAACTTCAGTTAAAGGCAAAATTTATGGTGGGCAAAAAACATGAACTTAGAATTATAACTATGATAATGTCACATATGGACTTAGAATTTTTTTTCTTAACTAATTATATCGAGTATAATTTTTAGATACGTTTTTATTGATTTTTTTAGAGAGAGGAAAAGAGAGATAGAAACATCAATGAGAAAGAAACATCTATTGGTAGCCTCCTGCATACCCCCCAATGGGGATGTACCCACAACCCAAGTATGTGCCCTGACCAAGAATCTAAGCAGCAACCTCTTGGTGCATGGATCAATGTTCAACTGCTGAGCCATACCTGCTGGGCTGTAGTTAAAACTTTCTAATGGTTTCCTTTAATATTCATGACAAAGCTAATGCCTTAACCTGAGCAAAAAAAAGTTTCTCCATGACAAAGTTCCACATTTATTGCTCCAGCCTCTCCTCTCACAATCAGACTGCCCACTTGCTTATTGTAAGATGAAGAACACATCATCTCCTAGTTTTACACATCCTATCGCTCCTCCCTGGAGCACATTTTTTCTTTGCCTTGTCACTCTGTACTCTTTCAGATTTCTTCGTGGATATAATCTTCTGGACACTTTCCCTCTCCCTTTACAGTAGGTCACAAAATATTCTGCACTTTCAGAATATGAACCACGTAGTATTAAAATTATCTATATATTGGTTTGCTATCATTACTAACCCATAAAGACCATTTTGTTCATTGTATATCCCTACCACCCAACACAGTGTCTGCCATACAATGTGAGCTCAATAAGTATTTTCTGAAGTAACAGACATAATTAGATATAGTAAATGCATTTGACAGCTTACAGGCTATAACCCAAATCACCAAATCATTCTTTGGCCAACAAATACATGAGTGCATATAAACTGTCAAAATAAGCTTTTAGTTCTATCATTCCTTGATTTAAATTGGGCATTTCCTCCTGACTGGGGAATTAAAGAATGTGTAATACCATTTTGTGCCAAATATGTTGTTCTATAAAAAGAGAAAGGAGAATGAGTGAGTTGTAAGATATGTGACTCTTGTAAACAACCTCATGATCATTTTGGTACAAGATCAAAAGGTAAAGAAAGTACCAGGGTATAAGGATTACTTGCTAAGAAAGAACTTTGGTGTATGCCTGCTCTGTGGACATTCTGAGGACATAGAAATGAAGCGAAGGCAAATCCCTGTATTGAGTGTTTCAGAATTCAATGAGAAAAAAAGTGGATACAAAAGGAATTGTAATCAAAGGGTAAATGCTAGATTAGAAGTACAAAACAGAGTGCTAATTGAAGCATAAAAAAAGAAGTAAATCTAAAAACAAGCATCAATAAAATAGTAATTATTAACCCTGGCCAGGTAACTCAGTTGGTTAGAGAATCTTCCTGATGCACCAAGGTTGTGGGTTTGATCCCCAGTCATGGCACATACAAGAATCAATCAATGAATGCAGAAATAAGTGGAACAACAAATCAATGTTTATCTCTCTCATTCCCTCGCTGTCTCTGTCTCACTCTTTCTCTCTCCCTCTTCCTCTCTCTTTCTAAAATCAATCAATAAAAAAAAAAATTAAAGAGTAATTGTTTTGCATACAAAATTTCATTCTGTTTTACAAAAATGTCTCATAGAGTCATTTTTCTAGGAGAATAATCAGAAGCTCAAATAGTGTTTATAAAAACCTATCCATGGTCACACTGCCAATAATAAAGTTGAAACTGACATTCTAATCAGCCAGACCTTACAGCCCGGTTGTGTTCAACACATAACCATGTTTTTCAAAGTGCACCCAACAAAGCAGGTTCTTCAGAATTTTGTGCTTGTAAAAATAAAAATAAAAATAAAAATTGTCATTTTTATACCTAAGACTTAATAAATCAAAATAGTCAGAATGAGAGCCTAAAAATCAGCATAAAAACTGCCCCCCACACACCTATGAGCTTAAGTATAGTCCAGAGGAACTCTTGCATTACCTTACATTTGTTCCTTGCTGAAGGGAATGGAAGAGAGAATAATTTAGCCCAGCAGTGTATGTCCCTTCTCTGGGGATAAGGAAGATCAAGGTTTTCTTCATCAAATCCACACACAACATATAACCATTATCTTTTAAATTAATGATATCCATAATAGCTATCACAATAATAATGAAGAAAAACAACTATTTTTGTGTCCCTGGGGAGGCAGGGCCATGTCTTGTTTTAGTACCAAATATTATTCATCTCTGATTCCCCAAATTAAAACAAGGTTAACCTTAAATAATAGGCACTCAATAAAAGTTGATCAAATAAATTAGTGAATTTATTATGTAAATCTGTTTCATCTGAACATGCAAGGTAAAAAGACAACTGACAATGTTTTCCTGCAAATGTGGTATTCCAAAGGAAAATGAAAGCTGAGCATGGCAAATGCTACCACTTCAATCAGCATCCCTACTAGACCTGGTGTTGGTTTCAGTTTGATCCTAAATGCACTTTACCTCTTTCCTGCTTCCAGCAATCCCTAACTTGGTGGTGATCTTAATTAGGGGATGTCATACATGGAGTTCTCAGCAGTTACTCCAGATGCTCTATGGGTCTTGCTGCAAAGAGGAAAAGCCATAGAGTCCAGCTGTGAAGCCGCAAAGTCCTTTAGCCTCTGGTTTGTACATGGTAAAAGACCCAAGCTGTGATCTTGATAAAAAATTGGAACATGAAAAAAATGTTAACTTTTTACTGTCTCATTAGTCACAGTATCCCAGTAATATTCAGCAAGGTCTAGCAATATAAGCCATTGCTACCTGGACATTCCCACTCAGATATCTCATAGTATCTCCAAAGCATTATGCCCAAAGCGAAACCCATGAAACTTGTTTCTCCTGCTGTTTTCAATCTCTTTACTATTTCTATCATCTAATAAGCCACCCCATCCAGAAATCAGGGAGCCGCATATTATTTTTCTTCACCATCCTCATATCTATTCACCAAACCCTCTCCATTTATATATCCTAATACCTTTTATGTCTAGCTTGTCCGCTTTACCCCATTGCCATTACTTTCATCCAGGCTACCATTATATCTCCACCTAGATTTCCAGTTTTTATTTGTGTGTGTGTGTGTGTGTGTGTGTGTGTGTGTGTGTGTGTTTTAATCTTGTCACCTTACAACCTATCACCCACGGTGCTGCTTGAATTTTTAACAGTTCAGATATGACCATATATGTCAATCTTCAGGTTCAACTCTACAGCTCTACAGCTAATAGTCACTCTTTGGGTGACATATACTGCCTTTCATTACACAACACACACACACACACACACACACACACACACACACACACACACACACACACACTAGAGGCCCGGTGTACAAAATTCATGCATGGGTAGGGTCCCTAGGACTGGTTGGTGATCAGGGCTGATCAGTGGGGTGACTAGCGGTTTCCCACTGGAAACCGCCTTGGCTGGCCTAGTGTTGCCCACTCGCTGGCCCCATCTCCCGCTGCCACCGGTCACGTCCCTCTGCAGGGCAACCAGGGGGGTGGGGGCAATCAGGGGACCCCGCTGGCACCTTCTTTGCCTGGCCTGGGCCCTGCAGGCTTGGGACAGCTTCTGCGTTGAATGTCTGCCCCCTGGTGGTCAGTGCACATCATAGTGACTGGTCTTTCTGCTGTTCGGTTGATTTGCATATTAGCCTTTTCTTATATAGGATATCTATATATACACTGAGTGGCCAGATTATTATGACCACCTGACTTTTATAGGCAAATTAGCTATAATTTTGCACTGAAGTTGCTAGAGGGCCAGACCATTATAAATAGGGAAGCAGGTTGTTTACCACAACAGTAGAGTGATTTTTTTTCTGAAGATATGGGTAAACAATGCGATTTAACTGCCTTTGAACATGGGATGATTGTTGGTGCTCAGAGCCATGGAGCAAGTATCAGCAAAACAGCCGAAGGTCTGTTTGAACCTTTGCTGTCCGCAGTTACCAAGATAAAACCTCTCCAATTCACACAGGAACACAAGGATTGGACAATCGAGCATTGGAAAACGTCATGTGGTCTGATGATTCATGTTTCCAGTTGCATCATGCAGATGCCAGAGTGATAATTTGGTGGAAACAACATGAAAGCATGCACCCCACATGCATGAGCACAACCCTTCAAGCTGGTGGGGGCAGTGTTATGGTTTGGGGCATGTTTTCCTGGCATGATTTGAGCCCTTTAATTCATGTGGAACAACATCTGAATGGCACAACATACCTAAGTTTGGTTGCTGATCAAGTTCATCCTATGGTGTTGATGGAGTGTCCCAATGGAGATGGATTCTTCCAACAAGACAATGTACCATGTTACAGTGTTCGTATTGTGCAGGAGAGGTTTCAAGAACATGAGGGAGACTTTACCTTGCTTAGGTGTCCCCCACAATCACCAGATCTCAACCCAATCGAGCATTTGTGGGACAAAGTTAAAAGAGCCATCAAGCAGTTGGTTCCACAACCATCAAATCTCACAGAACTGGACAGTGCTATTCATCAGGCATGGTGTCAGATTCCTCGCATCACCTTTCAACATCTCATGGAGTCAATGCCAAGAAGAATCGCCACAGTATTGAAGGCAAAAGGTGGCCCAACAAAGTACTGATGGGGTGGTCATAATAATCTGGCCACTCAGTGTATATATATATATGTGTGTGTGTGTGTGTGTGTGTGTGTGTGTGTGTGTGTGTGTATATATGTGTATATATATATATATTAGAGAAATATGCTAATTAACTGGGACACCATAACGGGTCGACCGGACAGGTGGTTGCACAGACAACATTGGGGGTGGGGCGGCAGGGGCCTCCACGCACCTGCCCTGTGGAAGGGCCTGATCAGCAGCAGCCGTGGCTGCTTCAAGGGTCGGAGAGGGAGGCAGGGCCAGAGCAGAGGGTGGGTGGCACCGCACGAATTCGAGTCACATGCTGGAGTCCTAATATATATATATATTGAATAATGAAAAGCTATCCTTTATAATAAAGAGCTAATATGCAAATAGTCATCATGCCTTCACGCCATCATGCTGTAATGGCTCAGACACTCAACACTGAGGAGAGAGCAATGAGGACCAGCCAGGCACAAATGAGCTCACAATAGAGGAATGGGGACCAGCCAGGCTGTGCCACTGGAGAGGGACATGCCACCTGCCCTGAGTCCCAGGCGCCAGTGCCTTTGGCTGCGGCCCGGGAGAGGGACAAGTCACCTGCCCCATGGTCCTGGGTGCCTGCAGCCACAGCCCAGGTGAAGCCACCCACCCATAGTCCCCTACAGCTGTGGCCGGCCCAGGCAAAGCTGGCCCAGGTCCTAGGTGCCTGCGGCCGGCCAAAAGGAGGGAAGCCTGGGTCTTGGGTATGGAGCGAGGCAGAGGCAGTTAGGGGCAATCAGGCCAGCAGGGGAGCAGTTAGGGGCGATCAGGCAGGCAGGCAGGTGAGTAGTTAGGAGCCAGCCTTTCCGGATTGTGAGAAGCAGTCAGACATCCCCCGAGGGGTCCCGGATTGGAGAGGGTGCAGGCTGGGTTGAGGGGCACCCCCATACACAAATTTAATTTCATGCACCAGGCCTCCAGCATATATATATGCCTTTGCACATATTGCACATATTGTTTTCTGTCTCTGAAATACCCTTCCTTCTGTCTGCCTAAAAGTTTCCATTCATACATTAAAATCCACTCCAAACATCACCATTGCATGAAACAGTGCTTGACCACTTCCTGTCACCACTCCCATCTGGCAGTCAATTCTGCTCTCTCATGTCCCTGTATTGGATGCTTCTATGATAGCATTTACTCTGTTGCTTTGCAACTTCTTGCTCATGAACTTTACTCCCAAATTCACTAGGCATTTTAAAAAAGGCAGTGATTTACTTTGCTTCCCTTCTCTTTCAATAGGGTGTCTGGTATGTAGCAGATATATATTTCCCAAATTTGTTGCATTATTTCAGTGATGCAATATATCACTTCGAAGAAAAAGTATATTTCACTTGGAAGAAAGCCTTCTCCCCAAATACCCAAGCAAGGGTCATCCATAACAGATCATTTCTTTGCGGTTGTGCATAGATATATATTTTTTTTTCCTGTTGAGGACTCTTCCATAACTATGCAAGTTGCATAATCAAGTCCAAATGCCCAAGACTAAAGCTTATGGCTACCCATAGCTTGATCCCAGGTGGAATGTTCAGTATCCCAAGAGCCATGTTCAGCGCACAGTGTGCCCTCAGTTAGGACGTGTTGTGTGAATTGTTTCCCAGGCACCTGAAGGATTTGCTGGCTATTAACTGAAGTGAATGCCCCCTTCCTGTGTCAGTGACCTTTAACCAGTGTGCCAAGAAGACAGCTATAATACTAGTGTGCTATTTCATTTCCACCAGTATATATTTGGCTATCCAGATACTTGCCACATAAACAACCCATATGCTGTAGGTAAGGCGTGGAGGAAGAGAGAAGCAACAGGACAAGGCATTTAGCTGGCATCACGGAAAGATTATGCATGTCCTAAAACATGTGAGAACTTGATTTCATATGTGAAATATAGAAGATTTCTCCACAAATTGCTACACAAGGGAAGGGAGGTGCTAGGGATAAGGAAGTGATTAGTGTAATAACTGCAAAGTCTTGTTTTACATTATTTCACTAATATTTGCTTTTCAAAAATTAGTTAAAAGTTGAAACACCTTAATGTCCATAAATGGTGGATATGATAAACAAATTAAATGGCCTCCATGATATGGAATACTATGCAATTGTTAGGATTGAGTGTGCAGAATAACACATGCCAACCTGGGGCATTGCTCATGAGTAATTTACTAAAACATACATAGTAAGAAATGACTTTCAATTTTGGAAATAGGTACATAATAAATACATGCATAAAATACCAGAAAGACAAACATAAAAATGATAAAAGCTGCTATATTTAGGTGAAAGGATGACAAGAAATTCTTATTTTCTTCTTTTTTCTTGCCTATATCTTCCATATTTTCTATATGAGCACCCATTACTCTTTTGTAATACTCCTAGATTTCTGTAACAGCTGCATTTCAATTTATTACCTCCATCTTTTTTCCTTAACTTTCTCCTCCTTCCTATGGCCATGCTTCTAAATGAGCCAAATTCTTTGAAAAACAATAAAATTTAGCCAAGAAATCAGTCATTTTGAAAATAACTGTGTTTGCAGAATGCCTGGCCATTTGGCAGAATCCATCTGTGCTTTGGCTATTTCAGTAGTTTTTCTTCAAATAGGTTTTGTGAGACCCTCCAGAAACTTCAATTTTCTATAGAAAGGAATTATCACTCCTAGTGTGGCATTCACAGTTCTTTACAATCTGGCCCCAATGTAACACTCAGTTTTCATACCCCAGACTCAGCAGTTCAGATCACTCACACCCCAGCACAACACCCATTCTTTTCTTAAATTTGCATAGGACATTCTCTCTTGCTTGGAGCATTCCCTGTTCTCCATCCTCCCTCCTTGCTCATCCCTAAGGCATAGCTCAATTTCCCTCTGCTCTGAATCCCATTCTCCCTCCATTCCAGGCCAGATTAATGAATGTTGTTGTTTTTATGCTTCCCCCACACTTCCAGTGGAATGTTTGAACCAGCTTATAAAAGTCATGAGAGCTGATTGTTTAATACTCAAGAATTTTTAAGCCAATGTTTAAATTGAAAGCTTTTGAACTGGTATTGTGAACATTGATTTTGGTGGAAGTGTTTATACCAAGGAAATTGGCAAATCAGGGCTTAATGCCCCCTATACACACAAATTCCCCAGCCCTTCATTGCTTTGCATCTACCTTTATTACAGCACATGTCCATTTCCACCTGTGTACCAGTTAAAAATCAGTCTTTCCTATGAAATCATGAGCTCAATGAGGGCAGGGTCAACGTCTTCATTCTACCTTTCAGAACCAAGGAAGATGGGCACATGGCAGGTGATGAATAAATAACCATTGAGAATAATTGAGTTGCTTTGACGCACATTCACTAAATTACATTTGAAATTAAGCTGATATTTTTTTTTCCTAGGCTGATATTCTTGTTTCTCATTTCCAGAGCTAATAGGATTTAGCTAAATAACATTCATTTTTATTAGTATTCTTAAATATTACAAAATAATTGACTTCTCCAGTGTGGCAGTGATGTTGATTAGAATAGAAAACTAATAAGTATGTCTTTCTTCATTATATGTAGATACGATTACCCTCATATCTTTACTTCCAATAGCTTTGCTTAATAAAAAATCTAAGGAGAGCCTCAGGAAGGCATAATATGATTTTAATATACTTAGCTTCTGAGAACCTCTGATGGTTAATTAAGAAACTTTCATCTTTGAAGTAAAATTAGAAAAAAAAATATTAACTAAAGGATGTGGGGTCAGTAATAAGACAGCTTTCCTTTTGAAAATTCCATCTAATCAATCCTGAAAGACTTAAGACAATTATATTTTATCAAAAACAGAGAAATAAGCACCGACAGGGGATGCCGAGTGGCTTTAGGCATCTCTTACAAAACAGTCTTAGGAAATGATCAATCCCTTTCTAATCAGAGTCATTTTATAAAATGACAAAAATACATTATTTACAAAGCCACAGGAGCAAAAATGACAGGTTGAGGACTAGGAGGCCCAGCTTCTGAATATGAAAAGCTCATATTTAGGCCCATTCTCTCAACTTAAAGTCGGTCCAAAAAATAGAGCATTCATCCATCCAGCCATTTGTCAGTGTGTCCACACATTCCTTTTCCTCAATGTGGGCTATGACAAAAAGTGAACAAGCACCGAATCGTAACTCACTTGGGTTATAATGTCAGCCTCACAATTACTTGCAGCGAAACCCTACCCAAGTTTACCTCTATAAATTTCAGTTTCCTCATCTGTAGAGAGGTATAATGCTGACCTCATAGAGTTGCTCTAACTATTAAATAAAATAACACATTTCCTGTGAATAAGAGACACTGAGCAAATATTATTTCTTTGGCTCCCCACCACCTTTTATTTATTTGTAGGTGTTTTATAGATATACCCTATACTCTTTTAAAATACATTTTTATTGATTTCAGAGAGAGAGAGAAGAAGAGAGGGATAGAGAGAGAGACATCAATCAACTGCCTCCTGCAGGTCCCCTTCTGGGGATCGAGCCCACAACCAGGGCATGTGCCTTGACTGGGAATTGAACCAGCAACCTCTTGGTGCATAAGAGGATACTCTACCAACTGAGCCACACTGGCCAGGGCAATATACCCTATACTCTTAATACATTGTCCCCCTTTTTACTCTGCTTTATAAAATCAGTCACAGAAATATGAAATTAATAGAAGACAGCATATTGTAATGGAGGGAAGACTGAATTGGGAGAAAGGAAAACTATATTCCAACTCCAGGTCTGCTGCTGATTTATGATGTGGATTTGATAAATCACTGACCCTATACTCACTGACCCTAGGCTATGCAGCAAATACTTATTAAGGTCCTATCTTTTGGCAGTCATATAGTTAGATGCTGACAATACAGGGATAACTAACCCATGGTCTCTGAGGTCAGAAGCTTCCATATAAGTGAGGATGATCAACACGTTACAAAATAAATAAAATCTGATAAGCTCTATAGTCAAGTTGCCTTCCAAATGATAAGGGGGTAAGGAGTATGGCCAGCAAGCCTACACTCACCTCTGAAAGGGGCATTAGGCTGCTAACACTTGTCCTGTTTCTATGCAGGGCTTTTGTAAATGTGAAAGGAAATTATGTGTACCAAAGCAATTTGTAAACTGAAAATTGAAATGAATACTCATTTTTAAATGAAAATATGAGATCATGTGGTGTTTGGCATTTCTGAATAGGGCAAATCAGTGCCTTTTAATTATTTCCCTTTGTGATTAGCATATAGTATGCGCTCAATAGGTATATGATGAGTTAATGTATACAAGCTTCCAGAATTCCGGGAATTCTGAAAAGTGGGAGTGACGGAGTATTAAAATAGTTTAGGAGGGCTTTGGGGGATTTGGTAAATCCAGAGTCAAGTTCAAAGCATTAGAAAGTCTTGGAGACTTGAGGGAGGAATCCCAGCAGCTGAAGAACAGTCTGAAGAGAAATTGGTATAATTATATTATAATAAAAAATATGCTTTGGGTATGCATTAAATGCCAGTCCATGTGGATTTTGCTTTAACTGCTTCTTATGTAATCCTCACAAAAATTTTACATCTATAAGTTATAGTACATGTTTTCCAGCTTAAATTCAAGAAAATCAGTTGACTCACCACAGTCCAATAAAAATTGAGCGTTTGAGTGAGAATTTGATCCGTGGTCATTTAGACTCAAGAGCAAAACAATGACCTAGAAATTGTATACAGTCCAAATTGGATGAGCTGCTGCTTCCAAATGTGATCATCATTCTTGGCAAAGCAGCCTTCTTGTTTCCCAGCCGTGGCTGAAGGGCTCCTTCCTGGTCTCCTTCACAGGGCTGTTTTACTTGGCAGTGTAAATCGTGGTCCTATCTCAGAGAATGGCTCCAATAATTGTCCAGCTTATATAAATCAGGAACCTCAGAATCATTCTTGACACCTCTCTGCTCCTCCCCCTGCTGTTCCACCTGCACACACAGAAACCACCCTGGAACTCAGTGGCTTAAAATGATAAACATTTATTTCACACAAATCTGAAGATGGGCGATCTAAGGCTCTATTTGGGTGGGTGGTCCATTTGGTCTCAGTTGGGCTCACTCACATATTTCAGGCTCATCTGGTTGTTGCCTAAAGCAGGATGGCCTTTGTTGAGATGACCAGGGTGATTTGGTCTTGCTCCCTATGGCTCACCTTCCTATGGTGGGGATGTTCTTAAAACTGGCCACAGGGTAAGAGTGAAAGTAAGCCCAGTCATACAGGTGCTTTTTAAGCCTGTGCATGTATATGGTTGGTGAACATTCCATTGACTAAAGCAAATGACATCTGCCTCTGACTGCCCAGCCTCACCTCACACCCTGGTTCCTTCACCTCCTTGTTGCAGCCTCCCCCTCCCTCTCCAAACTCCTACCCAAACAGGCTTTTTGCACATTGTCAACCTGTCTGAAATACTCTTCTCTCCTTATGGCTCTTGGGTCATTGCCACTGCATCTGCCAATCCCAGGTCATGTGTCACTTACTTGCTCATGAAAGTTGAAAAAACCAAATGACTCTCTACCAGGCTTGTGTGGCACCATACGCTCCCCTTCAAAGCTCTTGTAACAGCTGCAATGTGAATGATATGCTTATTTAAATAATTTCTGGTTTCTCAACTAGACTCACTATTATATGTACTAGGAAGTAGGAAACTCATCCATTTTTAGTCACCATTGTATCCTTGAAATTTCACTCAGTAGCTGACATATATTAGGCACTCTATAGCTATTTAATGAATGAATGAGCAAACAAATGCATGGATAGAAATAAGTGAAAATAATAATAAACTTAAATGCTACACAAATATAAATAATAAATATAAATAAGTAAGTGAAAATCACTTAGAATTTCTGTTAAAAGACTGAGGCTACTTCTTAGCTCATTCCTCAGTCTCTCCATCTGACCCTGTATTAGCAAGAACTTCCTAAAATATAAGTCTAATCTGGTCATGCCCTGAACAAGATTCATCAGTGACTCCTCATTGCCAGTTGTATAGTTAAGGCTCTTAGCAAGCTCCAGAGGGCTTCTCTGACCTAACTACTATCTGACTCTCCTGCCTCTGTCCACATCTACACCCCAAACAGCACTGACTCATAGATCTCTTAACCCACACATCTTTCCTCCTTTGCTTCTGTGAATGCTACTCCCACTGACCTCTTCTACTCATGAGCACCTCCAAGTCATCTTTTTAGCTCTAATCTGCTGTCACTGCCTCCAGACCGTGTGTGTGTGTGTGTGTGTGTGTGTGTGTGTGTGTGTGTGTGTGTGTGTGTATTGCTTTTTTGGGGTTTAAATAGCATTGTATAATCTCCCATTATGCAATCATCACTGTGGGCTGTGCCTCTGCCTGATCTTCCTACTTTATGGGGGTTGAGGGGGCTCTAAAAGAGAAGGAAGAACTCTTACCCCTTACTTAGGTTGAGTTCAGTCTCATAGATGTGAAATATGTGTCACATTATGGATGGATGAATTAATAAATTAATGGATAGGGAAGGACCAGCCATCTTCAGGTTTGGGGTTGAGGAGAAATACAGAGATTGATAATTCCATAAACAGAACAAGTTTCAAACTCAGGGAGCTCAGAATCCATTTCAGGACTGTTGTCTCTTTCGTCCAAGCATTTTCTTTATGATTAGGAAACAAAACTAAAATTACTAACTCTGTGGATTGGATAGGGACCTGAAGGTAACAGGCTACCTTTGTGCTCATCTGTCTGCAATGAACTGTGAGGGTAGAGAGGGAAGAGATGTCAGCCTGCTGATGAGTCAGTGACAGGAACCTGGACTTTGGAGGCAGATGGCCCTGGGCCCCTGGCTCTGGTCTGCCACTTATCAGTGGGGTGATCTTGGACAACCGCACTTTGCCTAATTTTCCTTCTCAATAAAGTGATTACAATGTGATATACCCAGCATGGCTTTTTAAAGGATCAAATGGCACAAAAATGGCATAACGTTGTATATCACTGAGTATATTGGTGGGCCATGGCCAATACTCAATGAATAGGAATGTGCTTCTGTCTTTCCCTCTCTGTCCTTTTCACAGGGGGAACTAAGACATCCTGGGTCCTTCCTTGGCACTGAAGATTACAAATTTCTTCTTTTTCCTAGAGATGAAGGACACTTTTTTATTCCTCTGGACCAAGTTCAATATTGGTGATTACCATCTCCCCACCTTCTATCTTGTCAAGAGTTTGTGGCAGGATTTCCTGGTTTGCATTTCCAATTCATTGTTCCTAAAGAGAACATTTTAAATAAGTGGGGAAAAAGAAAAGGAAAAAAAAAAGAGCACAGGCCCCAACATCCATTATGTCAGAAAGAGAAAGAAAGCCCTTTAAATTCATTTTCTGCCACAGAGCTGACTCAGCAGCTCACCACCTTCTCCACCCCAACTCCATTCCCCACCCCCTTTATTCCAGGCGGTTCTCATTATCCAAAGTGTATCTCAGTCAGCAGCTTTATCCTCCCTTTTCAAAAAGGAAACAACACTTTTAATCCTTCTTTCCACAGATGACTTTCAGCCAATATGCGTAAGATGGGCCTAATGGGCCTGGATGTCAAACCAGGACCACTGTAGTGCCTCTCAGTATCCCCGACATGGGTCAGGGTCGGTCCCTGCCTGCCCTGTACACTGACCATTCCTGGGCCAATGACAACCTGCCTGGCCCTTTGTGAAGTGCCCACCACTGAGCCGAAGGCAGAGTCCTGATTTAGTCTTGCTGCTTATGTGACTTGTGGTGTGCTATGAGCAAACTTGGTTTTTCCATCCTTGCCTGATGTGACAGAATGGTTGTGAGCTTTGTGACTCTTAACTGAGTCCCTGAGAGTCAGATAGAGGGACCACAGCTTGTACACTAGCCCATGTGAATCCAAATTTCTGCCTTTGCTACTCACTATTGTGTGGCTTTGGACAAGGTAATATGATCTTTCTGGGACTTTGTTTTTTTCTATGCAAAATGAGGATAACATAGCTTCATAATTTATGGCGATTAAATATTTGAAAAAAGGAGAAAGAGCAAGAATGCGAGAGTAAGACAGAGGAGAGAGAGAAGGAAGAGAGGGAGGGAGGGAGGGAGGGAGGAAGGAAGGAAGGAAGGAAGGAAGGAAGGAAGGAAGGAAGGAAGGAAGGAAGGAAGGAAGGAAAAGAGTGCCAAAGGAACTTCTTCCTGGGACCAAATAAAAGTTTAAAAGTTGATGGACTCTATTCTTCCACCCACATCCCTTCATAGAGAGGTTGTACTCTTCCCTCTGTTTCCTAACCTGCTGCTGTTCAGTTGGGGTCTTACTTCAACAGAATTTTTTCAAACACACATATTGTTATGACAATATGAACAGCATTCCTTGATCATTACCTTTGGCTTTATACAAATGCTCTGCCCACCAGCCACAAAGGAACAATTGGTTAGGTCCATCTGTCCCAGAGCTGGAGGAGTGTTATTGTATGCTCAGCTTACATACTACTCTCTCCAGGAAACTTTTGTCAATAGAAGAAGACCTACCTAGAGATGCCCTTGGGTCTATACCAGTGGTCGGCCAACTGTGGCTTGCGAGCCACATGCGGCTCTTTGGCCCCTTGAGTGTGGCTCTTCCACAAAATACCACGTGTAGGCGTGCATGTACAGTGCGATTGAAACTTCGTGGCCCATGCACAGAAGTCGGTATTTTGTGGAAGAGCCACACTCAAGGGGCCAAAGAGCCGCATGTGGCTCATGAGCCACAGTTTACACAGTGCCTTGTGCTTAACCTGTCAGCATTCTTCGTGGTTCTAATATAATCTCTTTCCTGGTCTAGATTCCATGATAGATTCCAAGCTCTTAGAAGGAGTTAGGATATTGAGTTTCTTACACAGTGTTTGGCAAGTTTGGCACACAATTATGAGGTGTATAATGATAAATAAAATGACATATAAGAAAAAGGGTAGAGCACAACCTAGAACAGTTTGGAAAATTGGCTGAGGTTCTTTAAGAGGAAAATTGGCTGAGGTTCTTCAAGCTATAGGAACACAATCTTCTCAGGGAAGAGAAATGACATTTATTCAACTCCTTTATGGTCCAGGAATACTGAGGGTATTATAATTAATTATTGAATTGGTTCACCTAATTCTCTCAACTTTGATGCAACATTCCCATGCCCATTTTATAGACTAATCACTGAGGCACTGAGAATTCAAATCACATACTAAGGATGCAACACTAATAATCAGAAGATCAGAAATTCAAACTACAGTCTCAAATTTCACACCACACCACGACCTACAATGCAGAATTATTGTTTTCAGAGGAACTATCAATCCCTCAGCTCTTGGAAACCAGGCTGAGAAGGAATGAATATTTTCCTGTGCTAAGTGACAACTTTTTAGAGAAAGCTTATACCTAATGTGAAGTGAAAACATTTTCTTTATGAGAAATACACAATCCATATGTGTGTTTATATTTCAAAACCCCCAATTCACTAGGATTTCTCTAAGCTACTTTGTCAGGGCTTGAAAAATAGCTCCCTGTGATTTTTTTTGATGTGAGTTAATATAGTGATAAGCAACATAAAGTCTCTGGGAATAACACATCATTAATTTACCTCAGAAAATAAGACTTCATTGACAAATAAACCTCATAAGGGCTCTGTGGTTAAAGTAGCTTGGCGAGCAATGGCTATTTGAATTGAATGAAATTAAAGGTAAAAAGAGTGCAGTGGATGTGACAAATAATTATTTTATGCTGCTGAACAACACATAGCCTGCTATATGAAGGGCCCTTGACTAAGTTGAAGGGAAAAATAAATTATTGGAAACACTCCATTTTAGTGGAAGGCAACATTATGTTCTGGGAAGAGCACTGTATTCATAAGAGACCTAATTTAAATCCTTGCCTGGACACTAATTAATTGTATGACCTTGAGAAAATAACTTTATTTCTCAAGACCCTGATATCCTTAACTGGTAAATGAGGGAATTGAATTCTAAGAACTCTCCAGCCCTACCTAAACATAATTTTCTAGAATTCCAAAGATTTTATGGCACATACAATGGGAATGCAGATATTTTCTCAGGGAAGAATGTGGTTCATTAGCATTAAAGTCAAGTGACTTTAATGCTTATGCATATACTGTATAGCAAAACTCATCTAGACTTGAGACCTCATCCCTCCACTTACTGGTTATGTGATTTTGGATAAATTTCTTCACATTTTTAAGATTTGATTTTCTATGTAATTGTGAATGATACTTTCTTCAATGGTTTGTCATGAGGATTAATTGAGATAAAATCCCATACACAGTACCTGTCATATGGTAGATATAGAATACAAGTTAGCCTCTACTATAATATTAATAGCTTGTCTCAATATCTTCCCATTGGGAATCACAAGCAATCTTATAGAGAAGTAGATGGCAAAGAGAAGTTAAACCAAATGCTGGGTGATAATCTGTGGGGTCTAGGGAGATTTTACCCATAGTTAAAAAACTTGCAAAACCCAAAACAAGTCAGAGTATATGGAGTGAGTCAGGGACCGATATCAGTGCTGGTATCTGGGTTAGGTATGTGACCCAGGGTTGGGATCATAAATTTGAGAACCAACAGTATATGGCTGGTGGGTAAAGCTGTAGTATGAATGGAATCACCCAGCTGATGATTCTCAACCTTGACTATTCATGGGAACTACCTGGAGAGCTTTTAAACAATGCTGATACTTCAGTCACCTTTATAAATTCCATGTAATTGGTCTCAGGTGTGGCCTGAGCATTCATATTATTAAAAGTTACCTGTGTGTTTCCAATATTCAGCCAATGTTCTTAATCACTGACTTAGGGAGAAAGTGTAAATAGAGTAGATTCAAGGACTGAGTCCTGGACCTCTCCCAATATTTAGAATCCATTATAGAAGGAGGAGCCAGCAAGAGACTGAGAAAGAGTTGTACTTCAACTCAACTTCACACTCCTCTGGATAGTAGGGCTTATTATTTTCTTTTTATAGGTTATTAAAACTGCATGGCTCTGAAGGGTAATAAGAAAAAAAAAAACATGAACTCCTCATGGACAGGGATTTTTGTATTTGTGTTAATGATGTTACTCTAAGGGCCTCTAACAATGCTAGTTACTGAATTTGAATTCATCTTCCATAATATTGTATTAGAGCCATAACATGATACTGCTGCCTTTGGTAGTTATGTCACCTAAGAACTTGGCATGAAATATGGCCCTCCCACCTCTAGAGGATTCCATTAGATTTTGCAAATGGGTTAAAACAAATGGGGGATAAAATGGGAGAAAGAAGGACCACCAAGGATGCATAGCATCCTTCAAGTCACTACTTAAGACACAATATGTATGTATTTATTTATTTATGTATTAAATTGAGTTGTAGTAACTGTAATAGTGATTGTGTGTGTGTGTGTGTGTGTGTGTGTGTGTGTGTGTGTGTGTGAGAGAGAGAGAGAGAGAGAGAGAGAGAGAGAGAGACATCAATGATGAGAGAGAACCACTGATCAGCTGCCTCCTACTGGGGGTTGTGCCTGAAGTCTGGGCATGTGCCCTGACAGGGAATTGAACTATGAACTCCTGGTTCATAGGTCAGCCAGCCAGGCTTGCCATCTAGGATTATTTCCCTCAGACTTAGAAGAACTTACTTTAGAATTTCTTATAGTACTTTTTTTGTATATCTGAAAATGTATTTACTTTACCTTCATGTTTGATGGATAGTTTGCTTAATATAGAAGTTTTAGTTAACAGGATTCTTTAGGGTTTTGTTTGCCCAACACATCTACCGACCCCCAATATTGTGAGGGTACACGTCTGGGTTGCAGGCTCAATCCCCAGCAGGAGCTGTGCAGGAGGGAGCCAATCAATGTTGGTGCTTCTCTTTCATTAATGTTTTTATTGCTTTCTCCCTCTCCCTTCCTATTTCTCTAAAATCAATAAAAACATATTTAAAATAATATGAGTATTTTTATTATTTTTAAATATATTTTATTGATTTTTTACAGAGAGGAAGGGAGAAGGATAGAGAGCCAGAAACATCGATGAGAGAGAAACATTGATCAGCTGCCTCCTGCACTCCCCCCACTGGGGATGTGCCCGCAACCAAGGTACTTGCCCTTGACTGGAATCAAACCTGGGACCCTTGAGTCCGCAGGCTGACGCTCTATCCACTGAGCCAAACCAGTTAGGGCTAAAAATATATGAGTGTTTTTAACCAAATTAGAAATCTAGTTTTAAATTTAGTTTCTAGCTATTATTTCTCCAAAGTAGGTTTTTTCTAACATTGTCTTTCTTTCCTGTCTTTTGAGTATTCTAATGAAGTATATGTCATACTAATTTATATTATTTCACAGGTATCTGAGTTTATTTATTTTTCTTCCAACTTTTCTTTTTCTGTTCTTTGGAGTGGATGATTTCTTATGTTACACTTTGAAGTTTAATGCTTCTTTCTCCTCCCATCTCTAAGCTACTGCTGAGGCCATTTAGAGAATAATTTAGCCCTGGCCAGCTTGGATCAGTGGATAGAGCATCATCCTGTGGACTGAAGGGTCTGGGTTTGATTCCGGCCAAGGGCACATGCCTGGGTTGTGGGCTCAATCCCCAGTGGGGGTGTGCAGGAGGCAGCTGATCAATGATTCTCTCTCATCATTTATGTTTCTATCTCTCTCTTCTCCTTTGCTCCCTGAAATCAATAAAGAAATATATTTTAGAGAATAATTTATTTTAGCTATTTCAGTTTTCTGTTTTAGATTTATTATTTTTAAATAGTTTACATTTTTGCTGTTGAGATTTTCTACCTGTTCATTTATTTTAGCATAATTTAAAAAATATATCTTCAAGATATTTTCTTTTAATTCCTTAAAGGTATGTGTATTGGAAACTTTTTTCTGCTAAAGTAATCATCTTATTCAACACAGATTCAGTTTCTAGTAAATAGCCCTTACTTTAAAAAATGGGGGGGGGTACTTTTTTGTTTCTTTGCCTGTTTAGTATTTTTTTTATTGAAAATTGGACATTGTAGCTAATACACTCTTGGCTCAGTATGTTATGTTCTTCTGAGGATTATTTGGGTCATATTAGGTGGCTAACTTGCTCTAATTCATTTCAACCTTATTTTTTCCCCAGGCCATACAGCTGCTGATATTAGTTTTTGTGGCCTCCCACTTCTTATCATTTATTCTTCCCCCCTCCACCCCTCCCTTGGACATTTTTCTTGTGCTTGAGAAATTTGGAGATCAGGAAGGGACTTGGGCAAAGCTGGTGTTCACCTTCTATGAGTTCCTTGATTCTAGGGGCTCCCCATGATTTCCGGCTGCTCTGCCAGCTTTGGACTCAGTATTCCAATATTTCAAAATCCAAATTCAGTTGCTCCCTGAGATGCTCATGGTTTGAGAATATACTTAATAAAGAAAAACATCAAATTCTTATACCTGGTTTCACATACCTCTTAATTCAATGCATAGATTTCTCATGGGTCATTTCCTCCTTTACTGCAGGGACCCCTTCATTTACTTCCACCTGTGCATAGAGTAGCTGCCAACTATTAATTTGGGAAGTTTATGTATTGAAATGAGTCTCACCCCTTTTGAGGTTCTTTTCCTGCCAGATTTTTTTTTCTTTCAATTCCCTGCTGCTTTTCATTTCTGAACTGCAGTTTTCTCACTGTGGTTTTGTACATTTCTATAGATGCATTTGTAGGACAGTGCCTTTGAGCCAGAAAGCCCCAAATTCACAATGCTTATGCCTCCTAGTTATATCGTTTTTCTAAATTAAACTTTCCAGTCCTCTGTTTTTGCTTATTTTTCAATGATTTTTTTTTGGGGGGGGCACATTGCTTTATTTTATATTGTATCCAGTATTTTGTGGTTGTTATCTATAGTGTTTCACAGGGCCATTCTCTCTGCCATCATTACCAAAGTCTAGCCCTGATTTGGCAGGACACTCACATGATTAGGTTTGTCTGATGTGCCTTTAAGCCTCAAGCAACGTTGCCTTCTAACTGCAGGAGGGAGTATTTCTGATCAGATAGCAGCTAGTCCAACAACTCCTGCATATACTTGGGCTCAGAAAAAAATAAAGTATCTACAAGATTGTTTTTGACTTAATATGTTTGCCAGTGTGGGGAAAGGTGTAATAATTTCACTATTTTCTGCTTCATTTTTCCCACGACCACTGCTCTTACTCTATATGTCAAATATCAATGTGAGGATTCTTCCAACTTAAGGCCTTCCTTTTTAGTTATACACCTAGGGAACCTTTTCAATTATACACTTAGGGAACCAGAGGAGTGATCACAGGATGGATGGACACACTGTTAAATACACCTGCATCAGTACTGCATTTATTACTTAATTACTATGCCCCAGAACTAACAGGAGCCACAATAGCACTCTGAGTTCCCAGATGTCAGCATCAACTTGGACCTTATATCCAACATTCTTCAAAACAGCTGGGTATTCATCTTTCTCAGTTTAAAGTTACCTGGTAAATAGCTACATATCCCTTCAGGGAAGGACGGGGGAGTCATTGGTGTATATATTTGCGATGGTGCTTTAGGATCCTTTCATATTAAGTCCTTACCTCTCCTTTAGTTGACAGAATCTAAATCCAAGAACTAGAGCACATCTGTAAACTTGGCAAGACATAATGACTTTCCATTACTTCAAATGGCCTCTGTTTCCTGATCATCCATTCCTAATTATATATATTAAGCAATATTTTTTTTTTGTTTTTGTTGTTGATTTCTCATCTATCTTACCCGTAGTAGTATCATTCTCTATTAGTCACCTCCATAGGTGTAGGTGTGGTTCCCCTTGCAGCCATTCTGACCTCACTTCTCTTTAAAGTAAATACACATATCTTGCTTCTGGAAGTTAAATGCTAGCACTTGGCCTCTGTTATTCTGTGACTTTGTTATCCCAATTCTTATTGGGAAGTCCAGTTCTATAACTGCACTTATTACCATTAGCCAAAGACTTCAGTGAACAGCTATCACTGAGCTTCTCAACAATACTGGTGTCTCAATAACCAGAATATTCATTTTCACTTGGGTAAACAGTCTCCCCTGGGTCCTCATGAGTAACTTAAGTAGAGGGTAAATTTTCCAGTCTTATATATTAAACATATTCTAGCATGCCCTTCCTCTACAGTTTACTATGGCAGTTGTAGCATCTATATTTTATAGAAGTCAATGCTCAGCTTTGAAGAGAAAGTCACACAGTTAAGTAGTGATAGAGTCTACCATACCTTAACAAAAAGCACAACCCCTTTCATCATGCTAAAAACATTTCATAGGGTTTTATTGTGTTAAAAGTTGATTTTCATTTATAGTCTTATTTATTTGCTTGGTTGCCTGATAGGTCTAAATTGAGTGAAACATTCTGAGAAGTTTTGGATTTATAGCTAGAAATTTCTAGTCATCTAGCTTCTGTAGAGGAACAATGACAGTTTAGAAGTATTTGTAGAATCAAAGTGAAAGAAGTGTGTTACAGAAGGTGTTACATGTACCATGCTGTGATTGGAAAATAATAAGAATAAACTCCTATTTTTCATTCATGTAAGGTTTGAAACGTGTATTAAATCCCATACTCTAATTCATAAGAATTTTCATTTTTTTTCAAAAATCAATAATCACCCTGGCTGTATCTAAAGAGATTTGAATTCCATGAGTGTGTGTGACTGGTTCTGCAAAGAATAGCTCATGACTGAATGGCCTCCTCTGGGACTCCATGTATGACTGAATTCAAGAACAATCTTGGCTCAAAGCTTGTTTATAGCCCTAGAAGTTAAAAAGGAAGATATAGGTGTGTTACTCTAATACACATAGACTCAACTGTTTCCTATAGCATTCATTATTGGTCTGTATTTTCATATAAAATTATTCTATGTTACTAAATGTGTGCACTTAGCCATATCCCTGGATCTCTGTGTTTCATCTGGAAACTGAGAGTGATAATCCTAATTTGTAGGGTTATTGCAAGATTTTACAACTTCAACCTACAGGTAATTATTTGTTGTGGGGCTTCTCTGTGCATTGTAGAATGCAGAGTAGCACTCCTGGTCTCTACTCACTAAATACCCATAGTAACCCAACCCATCCAGTCATTGCAACTAAGAAGGACTTTAGATATTGCCATACATTCCATGGAGGACAAAATAACAGCACCCCTATACCCTCAACCCTCTCCACTGAGGACCATTGGGTTATTTTAAAGATAAAAGTAACAATAGAAAATAATTACATACTTTGCATGTTGTGTGTGTACAGTATGTCAGAAACTGTTCTCGGGGCTTTATACTTACCTTGCCATTTTGTTTTTACAACAGTCCTGTGATAAGATGAGTACTCTTGTCACCTTAGTTTTATAGAAATTAATACTGAAGTCCAAAGAAGTTAACTTTACTGATATCAGAGTTGGTCAGCCCATTTGATCCTACAGCCAGTGCTCTGCATCCAGGCTAAAAAATGTGAATCTCCTGAGCAGGAGCATCAGGATCACCTGGGAACTGTAGGAAAGAGAACACACAGGCCGCACCTCAGATGAACTGATCCAGAACCTCAATTTAGCAAGATCCCATTGATTTATATTACTTTAATTTCTAGAAGTGGTGATATGATATAAAGAACATAGATAGCACAGTTTATGAAATTAGTAGGTGTTTGTATTAGTCAGGGTTCATCAAAGAAACAGAGCCAGCAGGATATATATGAACGAGAGAGACAGAGAGAGAGAGAGAGAGAGAGAGAGAGAGAGAGAGAGAGAGATTAATTTTAAGAAATTATCTCACATGACTATGAAAGTACATGTTCAAAATTTGCAGTGTGGATAGACAGGCTGGAGACTCAGGGAAAACCTGCAGTTTGAGGCCAGGTAACCTGCAAATGACAGCCTAAATTATATCTTATTAAGTAACTAGAGCAGCCGTGGGCAAACTACAGCCCGCGGGCCGGATCCGGCCCGTTTGAAATGAATAAAACTAAAAAAAAAAAAAGACCGTACCCTTTTATGTAATGATGTTTACTTTGAATTTATATTAGTTCACACAAACACTCCATCCATGCTTTTGTTCTGGCCCTCCAGTCCAGTTTAAGAACCCATCGTAGCCCTCGAGTCAAAAAGTTTGCCCACTCCTGAACTAGAGGCTCAGTGCACAAAATTCATGCACTAGGGGGACGTCCCTCAGACCAGCCTGCACCATCTTCAATCTGGGACCCCTTGGGGGATGTATGACTGCCAGTTTAGGCCTGATCCCTGTGGTCAGACATCCCTCTCACAGTCTGAGACTACTGGCTCCCAACCACTCACCTGCTTGCCTACCTGATTGCCCATAACTACTTCTGCCTGCCAGCCTGATCACCCCCTAACCACTCCCCTGGCAGCCTGATCGACACCTAACTGCTCTCCTGATGGCTTGATCACCCCCACTTCCCTCCCCTGCAGGCCTGGTCCTCCTCCAGCTGTCCTTCCCTATAGGCCTGGTCCCGCACAACTGTCCTCCCTCCCCTGCAGGCCTGGTCCCCCCCAACTGCCCTCCCATGCAGGCCTGGTACCCCCAACTACTCTCCCCTGATGGCCTGGTTGTCCTTAACTGCCTTCCCCTGCTGGCCATCTTGTGGTGGCCATCTTTTGACCACATGGGGCAGTCATCTTGTGCAAGGGTGTGACAGCCAATTTGCATATTACCTCTTTATTATATAGGATTTTGAGTCCCTCATTCCAGAAGTACCTAAAACTTTGATGATAGGAATTACTGAGGTAGCCCTAAACTTAGTGGAGGAGCAAATAATAGACTTAGAAAAAGAGAATTAAAGGAAACTGTTTGTTTGTTTGTTGTCTGATCTTGCCTCCTTATTTCCCAAGCATGCAGTATTTTTGATCCAGTGGGGAAGCAAAACTGTTTTGTTCGTAAAACTTAGATACCCTAATATTCAAGCTCACCCAAAAACCCCACAGTAAGGCTCAAGTAATGCAATGGTATATGAGTGCTCCATTAATGAGGTAGAATTTAATTAATTATAATAATTCTCAGGTTGGAAGACACTCAAGTCTGAGCCCTGGAGGTTTCAACAGGGCTCAGAATGTGGCAGCATTGTTTGGCCATGAGACAAAGCAGAAAGATGAAGGCCAAAGTTGCAAAAGGTTATGCCTAGTCCCATTAGTCCTGTAGATACTGTAGTATGCTTCTCTGTCCTCCAAGAACAAGTTCAGTAGAACCAGTCCACATTGGTCACAATGGTCCAAGAGGTCAGACCATGGGAGGAGGAGTCCATCAGTGCTGTGTCCAGAGGACAGGCCATGTGGGAGGTGGACAGAAACCTGGGTAAAATCACCTCTGACACTGCACTGCTGTGACCAAGACACTTTACTTCTCTGAACCTGCTGCCTAACCTGTAAACATGTGAAGACAATCTATCCCATGGTGCTGATTTGAGATGAAAATGAGATGGTATTTAGAAAATATTTAGTAAATAACTGATGCCAAATAAATATTTGTTGAACCAATGAATGAAGGAATATGTGAATAGACATCAAAACTTTTCTTCCAACCTCCTAAGACTCAAGAAAAGAGAAAGATGCAAACGCGTTCAGCAAAGGAGTTTGACTTAACAAGGGCCAAAATTCAGGAGGTGAGTGAAGCCCTGGAAGGAAGTCCACACATGGCTACAAGTCTTCCTCCTGCTAGGAGGCCAAGCCCATGAGGTGTTGGCCCCTCTAAGTTCCCTTGCAGCTAAGGAATTCACTGATAACTAAGCCAGGGCCTTTCACATATTAGAATGACACTGGGAATCACAACTGGGCAATGTGCCCTTCTCATGTGAACTGGTTGTATTTCAGCAAAAACAATAAAACAAAATAAAATCAACAAAAAGGCCTCTAAAGAGATCACAAACAAAATTCCCCAAAAGACTGTCCATCCCACATCTCATGTTAGCTCCCTCTCATATTCTCCTGAACACATGTTTTAAATTCTTACTACTTTCCTGTTCCTGCTCCAGATTAGCCAATCATTATTTTGGCACTTTCTAGTCTGAGCAGATAGCTTCTTCTCTCTTCCAGAGAAGATAGAAGCTATCCAAGTTCTGGTCCCTCAGTTTATCTCATCTCTGTCTTCAAGTGACATCTCACTTGTTCCTCCTGTCTCCTTCAGTCTGAGAAGAAGCAACATGTTAAAGTGACATGAGGATGGAATTATGGAGACATGTAGACATTGAGTAAATTCCTATTTCAGCATGCAATGCCTGTGGAAAATGGAACCTTAGTATTTTCATCTATAAAGTGGAAAGAATTAAATAGCTAACCCCACTTTTCTCAAACAACATAATACATATGAGTCCATTAGATTCTAGTTATTAAAATAAACAGCAATTCAGTAACCATCCTTCCAGTAACTGGCCCTTCATCTATGTGTAATTTACTCCCATCCTCTAAAATTATATGGCGTGAGTCTTCAGCTAAGCAAGGTCATAGTTTTGTTTTATGCTTTTTTTTTCTGGGGGGAGGGAGAGGAAATTGAGGTATTTGATGCATAATGTATTAATAATGCTTAATTGATCATTATTTTACCATGTGCCTGGTATGGTGATAAGTTTTTTTACATGCTGTCTTATTTCAATCCTCATGCAACCCTGTAAGGTCAGTATTATTATTCTCTGCCCTTTACAGATGTGTAAAGAAGCTAAGTAGTTGAATGACTTAGCCAAGTTCACATAGCTAACAGTAAATTAGACCACAATTTGCACCAATGCATTTGGGATCTAGAGACTTAGCCTTTAAATCCTAACTCAGACCACAATTTGCACCAATGCATTTGGGATCTAGAGACTTAGCCTTTAAATCCTAACTCAGACCACAATTTGCACCAATGCATTTGGGATCTAGAGACTTAGCCTTTAAATCCTAACTCTACTAACCTAATTATCAAATATGCCTACTCTCCACCTTCTACTTCCCATTTAAATGGACTTTTCCTCCCCCTTCTATTTACTTTATCATCTCTGGTTCATGCACATTATGAAGATTGTCATATATGTCATCCATTGATTGACTGATTCCACACAAATTCATTGAGCCATGCTATATTCTAGGCAGGTTCCTCTAGGAAAAAAAAACAAAACAAAAAACACAAAATGAGGGAAGCAGAAAATCAAATGGACAAGCAAAAATAACAATGACAAGAGAAACAGAACATTGACTATTTCAAATCTGAGGTAGAGCTAAAATGCTATATAAATATGTTTTTGGTATAGGAGCCATGCCAATTGTCCAATATATCAGATGTGAAACTTATTGCTTTCTATATAATTTAATTAATAAGGGGATATGAATGCATTTTACTTCTGGTACCTATGACATTCAACAAAAACAAACAAACAAACAAAAAGATTAAATAATCTTCCTGAACAACCACTATGACCTGCCTGCTGGGCCGTCCTCTTCCTCCATGTTTTGGAGTATACAGGTAGTGGCCCTGGATCCCATCCCCACTGGGATTCAGACTCACTTCTCTGAATTAAGACAGAGAATATCAGTGGATATTTATGAGCACCCCCATGGAATGGAGCAGCCCCAGGGAAGTCAGATGCTGTGGAATTCAGGTTGTGGTGCAGCCATTCCAAAGCAGCCCTGGAAAGACAGGGGAGAGACCAGTCCTCATTCCAGCTTTAATTTACCAGTAACTTACAATTTTCCAGGTACACACACTCACTTGGGATTCACCTCAGATTTCCTGTCTTTCAAAGGAGGGGTTGGGTTAGGTTTGCTTGTGATATTATGATGCTCTGAAATACAGATTAGACCCAGAGCTTGATGGAGAAAGACTCAGAAGAAAGATTCAGGAGTTTATTTAAAATCCCATCCTTTGAAAAAGGACCAAAAATGTAAAAGAAAGAAATTTCATGATTCTTCAGTTAGATAACAAGGTCTTCAACCTACCCTCACTTCCAGGATATCTTTGAATTACAGCTCCTGCTGACAGTCTCTGCTGAGGAAGGACTAGAAAGGTGACATAGAGATATTGCCTTGATTCTGAGAAGGAGGCAAACTAGACGAGGATCAGACAGCATCTTTATCTTCACAAAAGTGATGCCTCACTTTGTCTATGAGTGTCTGGCCTACATCTCAGTTCCCTGAAACCCCAAATTCAGAATGACACCTTTAGTAGGACTCTTCTTTTTCTTGAAATAAGTCTTGTTTGAATTGGCTATGTAAAAGCTTTACTACCAAGATGACAAATTAGAAGACATTTTCATGACAATTAACATCCTCTTGATAACATGTATCTGAAAACTGGAAATTTTTATTTCATCTAAACAGGAGAAAATAGTATTTGCAATGTTATTTTGAACATGAGAGCTCTGTCTCACTAACTCCACCTGCCATCAAGCCTTTTGAGAAATGCAAGTAGGTAATTATCTTATTCACACTTATTTAGCAGGCATTTTGCAACAGCACTCAGAATTCAGTAAAGAGGAGATGCTCTTGGGGTGATGGGCTTTATCAAATGGTTAGGCTTTGTTTGAGAGACTATTGCAGGATACTTTACTGAAGAAAAGAAAAATCTCTGAATCTCCCAGAGATTTAAGGCAGGGAAGATGGTTGAAAAAGAAGATGGGTGTGAAAAAGAAATTCAATAGATTATTCTTTCCCTTTTCTCAAAGCTGAAGTGCCTTGGTGAATGGGAGGGGTATTTGTACGTGGAGAGGCTACTTGAAGGAAATTGAGAGGGCTGCCTCCAACTTACAAAGTGAGATATAGTAAAGTTAAGTGGGGCATGTAAAATAAATTCACTTAAGATTCTCTCCAATTTACTATCTTTCTGCAAGTGTGATGACTGTGATAGTTGCTACTTGCAAGAGTACTTTAGTGAGGATTAATCTCCTCTGATATACAAAATCACACATTTAAAGACCATGAGAGAAAGCCTGGTACATCAGAATTAAAGCATAGATTAGCGTGTGTTTTGCCTTTGACTAAACCTGTAAACTACACCTTGATTGGCACCTGCTCACCCTCCTACTCCTTGGCTTAAGTCTCACTTTACACATGGAGCTTCCAAGTAAAGGCTCATTGCAGGAAAAAAAGGCTCCTACTAAAAACATTTTCAAATCAAAGGAATGGGTCATGTTTAAGGATACTTGAGGTTTTTAACATCCAGGGTTCTAACTTAGAAATTGTTACCAATTTTATTAGTAAAGCCCCTTAAGGGATTTTATAAAGATTTTATAAAAAACTTAATGTACCCTCTGTCTGCTGGGCTACTGATCCTTGGGGAGGCCCCTTCTTGAGAGTAAAGTGAATTCTCAGAATGCAGTTATACACATCAGCATTCAACAAATGGTTTTCTGTGATATTCCCTTTAGATCCTGTCTCCGTTTATAAAACACTTCTGTACTGCAAAGTCTTAGTGACATTAAAACTGCTAATGAAGACATTAATATTCCAGGAGCACCAATACATCAGTTATTGCATTTTATCAAGTCAAGAACATGAGATGAGAGTCACCATTATTATCATCATGCCCATTTCCCTGACCAGGACACTGAGACTTGGGTGTAGAGTGACATGCACAGGGCACTTCGGAGAGTTAGCAGCAGTATTAGGCTTTGAGCCCAGGGCTTTCCAATCCAAATCCAGGATCTACTCCACCAGGCCACACTTGCATTTCATACCACTCTGAGAGCTCAGGCTGAGAGCCCACACCTTCAGAAAGATTAACTGAGGCCTATTCGCTGCATTGGAATCCACCCAGCTAGTCTGTCACCTGAGCCATTAGTGTTCTCTGAGTCCAAAAACCATTAGCATTCAGTGCCCAGAGGTGGGGGAAAAGTCAGGCAGTCTCCACAAAATCTTGGGTTTCTAAGATACATGAACACTATGCACATCTTTTCCCACAACCACGTCAAAATTATAACTAATTTACAGAAAAGTCATTATCAAGAACCACCTGAAGTCTAGCTGAATAGAAGTCTAAATATGTACAGAAGAGACTGGTGGGTGGGGCAGAGATGCAGCATTGAGAAGGATATGTCAGCTGTAGAGGTCCCACCATGAGGAGCAAGGAGTCCCAGCCCAGGATCCCAGTGCCAAAAAGAGAAGTCCCAATAATCCCTGGTTGTAAAACCCAGCAGGACTGTGGCTGAGTGGGAGGAGGGCTGCTGGAATCCCAGGCATTACTTTTTAAGTGACCCACTCACAGACTTACTCAATGATGGACCCACTTGCTCTGAGCTTCAACAATGGGACAGCAGTTCCAAAGGTTCCAGGACTTACAACAAGGAACTGACTTGTCTGGCTTCAGGGTAAGGGCTAGAGGGACAGCTTCTCCCAGACAGAAGTGCTGGCAGAAGTTGTTGTTTATTTGTTGAGCCCCATCACCACCACTACCACAGAGCCAGCAGGCGGGCACCATATTTGAGTTTCTATTAACCTGGCTAACACTGTTTGCCCTGTACTAGTGGCTCCCTGAGAGCACTCCCCACCAAGACACATCATAGTCAAAATCTCAAAAGTTAAGAATAAGAGATAATCTAAAAATCAGCAAGAGAAAAGCAGTTAGTTACCTACAAGGGAGGTCACTTAAGACTGTCAACTAATTTATCAACAGAAACTTTGTAGACCAAAATAAATTGGTATAAAATATGCAAAGTGATGAAAAACGAGGACCTACAACCAATATTACTCTACCCAGCAAAGCTATCACTTAGAATCCAAGGACAGATAGTTTCCCAGACAAGAAAAAATTCTAAAGTAGTTTATCACCACCAGACCAACATTACAAGAAATGTTAAGTATTCTTCTTTAAGAAGAAATAAAATTAAAAATATGGATAATAAAATTATAATAATACATACCTGTCAACATTTACTTTAAATGTAAATGGGTTAAGTACTCCAATCAAAATACATAGGATGGCAGAATGGATAAGAAAACATGACCCTTACATATGCTGTCTACAAGAGACTCACTTAAGATTGAATGACACACACAGACTAAAAGTAAGTGGATGGAAAAAGATATTTCATGAGGATGGGAACAAAAAAGCTGGGGTAGCAATACTTATACCATACAAAATATACTTTAATGGTTATAACAAGAGACAAAGAAGGATCCAACTATACCACTTCTGGGTATTTATTCGAGGAAATCCAGAATTTAATTTAAAATGACATATGCATCCACATGTTCATTGCAGCATTGTTTACAATAGCCAAGATATGAATTCAATCTTAGTTTGCATCAATAGATGAATGGATAGAGAGTAAGTGATGCATATTTACAATGAAATATGACTCAGCTGTAAAAAGGAATGAAATCTTGCCATCTGCAACAACATGGAAGGACCAAGAGTATATGCTAAGTGAAATAAGTCAGATAGAGAAAGACAAATACCATGTGATTTTACTTACATGTGGAATCTAAAAAAAAAAATAAACCAATAAACAGTTCAATCCAGTCAACTCATAGATACAGATAAACTCATAGATACAGAGAACATTTTGATGGTTGCTGAATGGGAGGAGGGTTGGGGATGGATGAAAAAGAGGAAGGGAATAAGAAGTACAAATTGGTAGTTATAAAATAGTCATGAGGTTGTAAAGTATAGTATAAGGATATAAAGTATAGTATAGTATAATTATAATAACTATGTATGATGTTAGATAGGTACTAGATTTTTGGGGGTGACTTAGTGTTTAATCACTAAGTTGTACACCTAAAACTAATATATTGTATGTCAACCTTAATTTAAAAATAAATTATTTTTATAAAGCTTCAGGTTCTAAGTATTACCAGAATTTTTATGCTAGTTCAGAAATGTTTTTCAATTGTATAAATAAGAACAATTAAACAGCATCATTTTGTTAATGTAGAAACCCAATAGCTCTCAGATTGAGCTCAAACTGCAGAACAGATTTCAATATAGAGCCTAAGTTGCTAATCAAAGTGACAATAGTCATCATAGAAACTATCCTTTGTTGATCACCTACTATGGTTTAGCTACTTTATCTTTGCCATTTAAGCTTCCTGGCAAAGGCTTTTGTGACTATGAACTGTGAGGAGGAGAGGGCGTTATAAAAGACCCATTTACAAATGAGGATATTGAAGAGCAGCAGGGCTTAGTAACCTGCCAACAGTTACATAGGGAGAATGTGGAGTCCCACTCTTTCTCCCTGTCAGAAACCCATTGTCGTTCCATCATTCTCATCTAAATTCCTTCTGATAAAATAGCGGGAGGATCCCAATCTGTGCTTTATACCTGAGTTATTATAGCTTAGGCTTTTAGTGTTCTTTCTCTTCTGGAATCAGATGTGATGGAATCTCATTATTATGATCATTGAACCGAAAGGACACTACCCACCAGCATTTGGTGCTTCAAGTTTGGAATGACGTGAAACAAAACAATTAGCCAAAAATTTATTAGCATCCACAGTGCTCAGGGGACATTTGTCAATGTCTGAGGACATTTTTTTTTTTATTTTCACAGTTGTGGAGAGGGACTACCATACTGGCATCTAGTGTTTTGAAGAACATTTTACAATGCATAGAATAGTCCCCTGCAACAGAGAATTATCTAGCCCAAAACATCAATGGAGTTTAGGTTGAGAAACCTTCCCCTAAGCTAATGCCAAGCACCTGGCAGGAAATAAGTAAGCAATGTTTTCCTGCCCATCATAGTTAAAATAGTATCATTACCGGGCTTACTACGATTATCTTATGTATGTGTTTGTTCATGTGGATATTGTCTGTTTCCTTGACTCGGGAGAAAGCTCCCTGTGGACCAAGACTAGGTCTGCCTACCCAGAGGTCTCTCTAGGACACAGCAGGCCAAGTAGAAACTGAATACTTGTTGACAGTGAGTGAATAAATGAACAAAAATAGTGTGGAGAGGTTAAAAAAAAAAAGAGTCACTTCTCTTATAACTAAATACAGAGACCACAGTTCTCCCTCTTTCTGATGAAGTGTGATTTGGACTTAGAGAGCCTGACCTGGCTACAGACCATTAAGTACCACACATTCAGTCTGGAATCTTTTATCCTCTAAAATTTTCTGGGCAATTTCACAGATCCAAATAGTTTAATTGAGCCTCAGTGCTACTCTGTGGTTTTCCTCACTAACCACTTAACTGCTTCCTATGATTTCTATCATTCATGACTCAGGGCTAAATTCTTATATCTTGAGGTGTGCCTTCCTCCTATGGTCTGAAAACAAGAACAAAACACCTTGAGGAACCAAAGTCCCTCTGTGCCTCAAGTGTAAATGTTAGACAACTGAGGTGCAACTCATCCCAGCCTCATATGAAAGAAGGACAGAAGAGTTGCCCAACCTTAGGCTTTTAGGGGGAAACTTCTTTTATTTTTTAAATTACAGTTTACATTAAAATTATTTTATATTAGTTTCAGGTATACAGCATAGTGGTTCAACAATCATATACTTTACAAAGTGTTCCCCCTGATATTTCCAGCACCCACCTGGCACCATACATAGTTATTATGATCTTGTTGATTGCATTCCCTGTACTGTACTTTATATCTAGAGGGAAACTGTTTGTGTAGCAGCCCTAGTGTCAGGACTTATGAGGGAGTGTGGGGGAAGGGGTCCTGGGGAAGTGTGGGTCTTAAGTAGGTGAGAGCTCCTGAGACTTGTCTTGAAAGAAAAGCCAGGAGCCCAAGGTAAGTCAGCAAAGATAACTTGTGAGCAGACTGGGACACTGAGAAGAAGGCACCAGGGAGAAACTGAGGTCAGGAGAAACATAGGACTAAAGATGGATTAAAAATACACACCTGAGTGCCCAAAGTTCATCAATCATGGAGGTGAACCAGGGCCTTGAGGGACAGGAAAGGAAAGGCCAGGTTTCAGACATAGGGCCAAATGGATAGAGGAGTGGGAATGGGAAAGGAAGATGGAAACTGAGTGTGATGTGTAGTATGTGAGGTCCCTTACATAATCGTACGCACTAGAGTTATGCTTATTTTATGTAAAGAAAGTTACCTCCTTAGAGGTCAACTGGATTGCTCCTGGTCTACTAGACTGTGAATTCCATGAGGACAGGGACCAGACTAGGTCAGTTTTGTTCACTGCTGCATCTACAGTATCTAGAACATGGTGGCTGTGCATAGTGGGGGCACGGAATATTCTTGCTGGCTGACATAGACAAGATCAACTCACTAGTAAGAGGTGAATGGCAAGAAGGTGGCATTAAAAATTCCATCAGCAGGATACAGCTCTTCTCTGCACCAGACTGCTTTCCTAGCTAACACCAAGTCATAAATCAGAGAGAGCTTACCAGGAACAAAGATGTTTAGGCACCAAACCTGTTCAAAATAGAGTTGTTACTTTATTTATCTCCCAGCCTGAAAGGCCCAACACTTGCCTTTTGCCATGTCCACAGAGATCACGTGATTTCACCATTTTGCTCAGCTTTAAATAAGAGAAGCATTATTACTATTATTTTTAATTTCTAAGGAATTAGTTGGAATTTGGCCAACTTAATAAAAAGGTGAACATTAATTTCAAACACTCAGACATTTCAAGTTGGCTTGTGTCATTTTAAAACTATGTAAAATTATTTTTGGAAGCAAATTATATGTATTCCATGACTGGTTTTTGTAAGAGTAAATAAGGACCCCATGGTATCAGCTGGTCAATTGTTATGAACGTTTCAAAGCTATAAACTTGAATTTTCTTTGGTGTTTTCAATATAATTTAATTCAAATGCATTTATTGAATAGCCCTTATGCCCTAGTGCCAAAAAAAGCAGAGAATCACTAAACAATCAAGAGGGTGCCCATAGAACCAGGAACCCTGGAGCATGCCCAGATTAAAATGTGGGTTTTAGTAACTATAGTAGTTTAACTGACCCTAGTATTTGTCCCAATCTGCTGGCACATATTATCCTATTTTCTACAAAGCACAAACATTTCTGACACTTTCCAGGCTGTACTCCCAGGTGCTGTTTAGCAATTATGGTCTATCTGGCCATTGCTAGTCTTTTATTGAGTACTAGAGGCCCAGTGCATGAAATTCATGCATGGGTAATGCCCTTAGGCCTGGCCAGAGATCAGGGTCGATCTGCAGGAAGATCAGGGGGCCCCGCTGGCACCCACCTGGTTTGGCCTGGGGCCTTCGGGCTGGGGGTAGCTCCTGTGCTGAGCGTCTTTCCCCTGGTGGTCAGTGTGCATCATAGCAACCGGTCGTTCCACCAGTGGTTCTGCTGTTCAGTCGATTTGCATATTAGGCTTTTATTATATAAGTAGGATTGCCACTGATGCCCAATACTGCACAGGTATCTGGCAGAAGGAGGGAGCTTGCCTTTTTCTCTTTTTTTGTGTCCCCTACCATAAGCAAGAGTCTGGCACAGAGATATTTATGTGGAATCTCAAACCACTTACAATTTTTTTTTATTGAAATAGCTCTTCTATTATTTTGCTTATTATAGTTTAGAATAGTAGTTAAGAGTATAGATATTAGAGTCAAACTTCCTAGGATCAAATCTTGGCTCCAAGATTTGTGTGACTTATAAAATTATTCACCCATCTGTACATTGGGGCTAATAGTAATACCACCTTGATAGTGTTGTAGTAAAGATTCAATGGATGCATAAAACACTCAGTGCCCAGCACATAATAAGCACTATATTGATATTATCTATAATTAATGTCATTATTAATTAATTAGTAATAATTAGTCATAAATAGTAATAGCTAAGTTAGCTGCAGTATTACCATCTGACAACTAGTATACTAGATTATTTTATATTTAACCTTCTCAGTAGCCCTTGAAACAAGAATTATTGTTATCCCACTTTTCTAGCTGAGGAAACTAGGCTAAGAGAGGCGATAACTGTTCAAATGCACACAGCTGGCACATAAATTCTAATCCTGGCTGGCAGATGACAGCAGAATCTGTGTGTATCTACAGGGCTGGTTGGGAATGTTATAAACTATCAGCCATTATGCTGAACCCACTGCTTCTATCCCTCTCCAAAGAAACAGTCTTGAACCTGAGTCAGGCTCATTGCATCTGGATCCTTCCCCCTGTTAGCTGAGTTCTCTCCCAGGAGGCAGTTCAGGTCCTCACATATTTGATACATTTGAGGAAGTTTAAGTAATTCATTGGATGTAGACATATGGTGGTAAAGGAAGATGTGGAAGATGAGGCTGAAGAAATAAGGAGACTTCTCAGAAGTTTGTACTTAATCCCACATGCCAGCATTCCTCACAATGAGCTCTGTAGATACCCCCTGATAGTATGACATATAGGTAAAACAAAGAAAGAAAAAAAAAGGAGTTCAATTATGAAAATGACTATCAAAATCAAGTTTACATTGAAATACTATGTTTCTTTACTGCAAGACTTCTCAGAGCTTTTAAGACTCTGATAAATGTTCCAAGAGAAGGGAATAAAATGGAGTGCTTCCCAGATCATTGCCAACCACGGGAATATTTTGTGCTCCCAACCCACCACCCCTCTCCTGTCCCAGCCCCAGTGTTTCCCAGGACACATTCCTTTAGGAACAGCTTAACAGAAGAGCCCCCGAAATGGAAGATTAGTAAAGAGTTCTAACATCAGAACCACATAATCAGATGTATGATAGTAATTCTCACAGACCTATAGAGAGGTCAAGCTTAGTGGCCAGAAGACCTTCAGATGGTAATCAAAAATCCCTATGAAGAGAAAACTAGTGTTTAAATCAAGGCAGCAGGTGCAAGAATACACAGAAAGGGCAAATGGTCCTGCACCCTGCCATTTCTCACCTCTTCTCTCCTCCAGCACCATTCCTCCTGCTCATCTAACTCCACCCTCCAAGATTCACTCAACTTCCAGACTGTTTGACCTCCTTCCATCACTTGGAATAATATCTTAATGACTCTCCAAAACACTTCTATTCATCAGCTCATGGGTCATCTCAAGAGACTTTTCTTCAAGGAAGCATTCTCGGATCTTCTCAGGCCTAGGTGATTCAGGCCTCCATATCACAGTTCTTCCCTTCACAGCACTCACCCCCGTGTTTCTGATAGTCCCAATATTTTTCTTGCTCCCTCTGGATTTTGAGATCCTTCCAGGCTAGAGCCAGGTCTCATTCATCCCTATGTTTCCTTCACTGAGTTCAGAGTCAGACATATGGAAGTGATGTAATAAAGTTCATTCTATGAATGAATGACTTATTGAATCTTCACAACCCTGAAAGGAAGATTTTATTTCTCCCACTTTATACATAATGAAACAGAGCCTTAGGTGGATGAAGAAACTAGACTAAGTTTATACAATTAATGACCACATTTAGTGGAGCAAAGACCATCCCCAAAGAACATTAAATTTATCTTTGGGCTAAGGAGAAAAATAGTAACTTTTAAGATGGTATTAAACATGTATCTGGAAAGTTTCCAGTGTGCAACCCTATCTCCCCTTTGTGAGTAAATTATCCCATCGGTTTCCTGAGATCTGAACACTGAGAAGTGGTAGGAGGTCAGAGAGGGCATAGAGAGTAACATGGGGATGTTATTGATAGAAGCAACAAGTAGATTCAGAAAAAGTTTGCAATAATTTAAAATGTAAGTCTGCTTTCAAATTCAACCATCACAAAGTATTCATTATACATCTGAATGTCTGTCTACCTACAGGGAATGGTCTAGCTTAAAAAGAAAGTCATAGAAAATTTGGTTTCAAAGAACTGAAAATGGGGTCAGGTTTGCCTCTCTGAAACAGATTGAGGCCAGAAGAGCCAGTACCTCAGTCTTAGAGAGCTCTGCAGGCCCCGTCCAGGGAAACAAAATGTCAAGAATCTATTCTAACTGGGAATGTATGCTAATCCATAAAATACAAGGTCCTGAGTGTTGCCAGGCAATGCTTAAAGAGTTTTTCCAACTCACCAGTCTTTATGGAAACTCTCATGCATTTTGTGGGAGTGCAATATATGAGACATTTTAGTCTACTAAAAGGCATATACTACAGAGCAGAGCACTGAGTTAAGAAATCACAAGTGTAATGTAAACTGTATTTGAAAAAGTAATAAAAATGAAATTCCAAGTGCTATTTTGTTGAATATTCACAACATCCCTATGATATGTGCATTAATGTATGCTCTTTACAAAAAAGAAGCTGAGTCTCAGAGAAGTCACCCAGCTTTTATACAATGAAGCAAGAATTTGGTCCCATCTATGTTCTGTCTATATTCTTAAAGTTCTAAAATAAATAGATAAACCACTATTACCTATAATATTACAGATACTGCATGTCTGGTCTCTTTCCTTCTCCCCCTCCTCACAAAGAACACAGTTTTTTAGTATGCCAAAAATAGCTTCTCACTTTCCAGAACTGGAAAATGAAAAGATTACATTTAAGTGAGTGAAGCTTGTTAAATGTTAGAGTATTAAATACAGGCTTTTTAAAATGAGGTATTGATGTTATGTTAATTTGTCGTTTCTCATAATGGCTTGATGATGGCACTAATTTGGATTGCCTTCCTGTTGAGTACTAAGTTTATCAATCATCCAAAGGGCTGTCATGTCTAAGGTTTGTCAACTTAGTTCAGCAGAATATAATGTTTAGAGTCAAGGTTATTTGAAAAGAGGGGCCTCCAGAGTGTTCTAGAAAGAAGGTTGGAGGGTCAGAAGAGCTGGGTCTGAGTCTAGTTCCTCTCTAGAAGAACTCCGATGTAAAACTGAAAACAAATAAGATAGAGGATGTAAAAAGTATGCTATAAACTAAAAAGCAAAGGGAGCTTTGAAGAGATTTATGTTACCGCTGCTATTTTCCCCCAAGTTGTGGACACTGATAAAATAAATCTTAATCTATAAATCAACTGACCTCCCCCATTGCTAAAAGATAGTCTCTTTGTAAGAACATTAAGTTGCTTGTTATGCCAGCTGATGCAGTTTTATTTATGTTTTTGAAGGTCAGACCACCTCCATCCAATCCCCAATATTCAGTAATTCCTTTTTTTTTCCTTCAGCAAACCTAAATCCACCTCACAGAATGCAGAGTTGTGTTATTATTACAAAGATAAGTATAGGGCCAGGGGAAGCCTGGTTCATAGAATGGAAGTTAATCATTAATCTTGTTACAAATTTGCATTATTGTAGGGCTTCCTTGCTCTCCATGGTTGATTCTGTACCAGGTAGGCCCCATCTGGTGGTTTGGGTGGGGAGAAGTAGAGCCCTTGAAAGAAGTGAAATGTGGGAGGATTAAAGTGCATCAGATGAAATTCTTGCTTATTAGGAGTTGCTCACACACTGGCAGAGACTATATACTTGCAAGAAATAAAGTAAGTGGCTCCCGCAGCCCCTGGTGCAGGCCATCAGCCACTCTTTCTGGAATTAGTTAGCAACCCCTGCATGGCCTCCTCACTTAGAGTCTTGTTTTTTCCAATGCATATCTTGTCTTAGCCACCAGATCTAATCATTTTATTGTATTAGTTACAGTCCAAATAGGAAACAAGCATCATGCTAAAATTAGATAAGCCAAAAAGGGTTCAATAAGGAGACGAGTTAACATGGTGTGGATAGGACTGCCCAGCAACCCAGGCCTAATGACAGTGAGATGCACAGTCCTTAAGCCAGGGTGAGGATGAGGGAAACATTACTGGAAGCAGGAAGGAAGGAGAACTGTAGAGCTGGCTTTCTTAGAGAGTCAGTGATGTTGGTAGAGAGATAACTCCTGTCTGAGGCGACCCTGCAGGCAGGGAGCCTGGAAATAAGTACCACAACCTCACTCTCTTCCCTTCATCCCTCTCATCTCCTTCTGGAGCATCCAATGGCCTAACCAACCAGAAACAGTGTAAGGGAGGCTGTTGAAATAGTGTACAAAGAACAGAGTGGAAAGGGATGGAGAGTGGACCTGTAAAGGCAAGAAAAAGATGTCCAGCACAGACCCTTTATTTAAAGTCTCTCTGTGTGCTAAAAACACAAGGGAGCAGAATTGTTTCCACCCTTGAAGAAGCTACAGTCAAGGGAGAGTTTGAAGAGGAAACTACAACGGAATTCCCAACCCTGAGAATGCTGTAAGGAATTTATTTCCATTGATCTGTTCTCTCATCAGACCTCCCCTGTAGGCTTCCTGCTTGACAAGGAGATGCAGGCTTTTAGGACCCTGGGTTGTAGGGCTGTATAATAAGATAAAATCCTACTGTCTATGAACTTATTATCTACTCAAAGAGAAAGACATGTAAATAATAAACTAAAACACACAAAGCTCTACAGTCTTCCTTTACATGGAACCTTCTTTCCAAGCATTCAAACACCCAGCTCAGAGGCACCATTGGTTCTGTCCATCTTTGCAAGTATTTGGATGGTAACTGGTTTGGACAGCAGCCTATGTTCATTAGGCTTCGAAAGTATCCATGCCACTTCATGGGATTAATATTAGAGAAAACTCAATTAGACTTGTCAACTTTTTGCATGTGACATTTAATATCTATTAAAATCATGTCACCTCTATCAGCCAGGGGCCTAATTTTCAGTTTCTCCAGACCATCAACTTGAGAATGCCAACACCCAAACAAGGGGGATGAAACTGTATTGCTATCATTCTCTCCAGACAGTCTTAAAGCCAATCTAATATATGATCTGAAAACAGTTTTAATGTTAATGTGTCACTTACTCCTCTTTTCCCAGAGAGCCACACTTGAAAGAAGAATAGGAAAGGCTGAAGGTTAATTGTTCAAGTAGGTACTATATGGAGAGGTAGGGAAAGAGTACCTTCTAAGACAGAAAGACTAATTAGTGAGTAGACTTGTTTGAGGGTGATTCATATACCTGGCTGTCACTTCCAAACAACTACACCATTTCTAGGTCAAAACAAGGCTGAAAACTGCACAAAGGATACTATGGCAATTCTTAATAAAAGAGGAGAATGTAAAACTCTACTTTGTAGTGTAATCTCTTAACAGTAGAAGCTTTAAAGCTCTAGATGAAATGACGACAAGATATGTAACAGATGGAAATGTAACTATAATTTCAAGGCAGAAAAAATGTGTAAGGATTTCAGTATTTAATGCCTGTGTTTATTTTTCTATTCTGCAATAACTTATGATTCTTGTGCTTGCTCCACAATTTATATTCTGTCTACTGGAAAACTCAAATAATTGCCTCTTAAAATGGAATATATATCAGATTAATTTGGAAGATTTCTTTCAAAATGCACACACTCCCAACCTGATGCCATCAGAGTGGGGCCTTGGAGGCTACGTTTTATAATGTATCCACAGGTCTTTTTGTTGTTGTCATTAGCCCATTAATTTTTTAGAGAGAGGGGCAGGGGGAGAGAGAGAGAGAGCATCAATGTGAGAGAAACCCATTGATTGGTTGCCTCCAGCACCTGCGCCAACCAGGGCCAGGGATTGAACCTGCAACCCAGGCACATGCCCTTGACCTGGAATTAAACCTGTGACCCTGTGTGGGTGAATGGGTCGATGCTCTAACCACTTAGCAACCTCAGCCCAGGCTGCACAGGTCATTTTAATGGGGATTCTTGGGTAATAAAGAATGCACAGGACTGTCCCTAGATAGTCCAGATATTTTATACTGCTGGGCATTTGTTGAGGCTCTTTCATGAATATTACCCTTGCTAATTTTCCTGGCAAATGTCTCACACGTTTCCAAAGTTTCACAAGTTCTCTGAAGCCTTTTCTATCACCCACAGATAATTGCCCATATACTGCATATTTTATATTCTTTTAATATTTCCACTATCTCACACATAGTACATGCTCAATAAATGCTTGCTGAATGGAATGAATTAAATGGATACTGACTCTATTTAGGTCATCTCTTACATCCTTGGCTTGTTACTCAAAGATAATTTATATAATGCTTAAAGATTTAGCAGTCTCATATGCTCTATGCTAATTGTGGCAGTACATTATTAAAAGGAAAAGGAAACAAGATGTCTACCAACCAAAAAGAATTCTAATTTTACTAGAATCAGTAAGAGACTTTAAGTGAGATTCAATTTAACTGGTGGCATAACTTGCACATTGTTTTTCTCATCCTCCTCCTTTCTCACTATCTCTTACCTTGCATCCACCTAAGCCTTTTGTCTCTTTATGTCCACTTTCCCAAAAACCTTACCCACATGGGTTTTTTGTGTGCTTGTTTGTTTGTTTTGTTTTGCTTTTCCTCTCCCTCCTTTCTTCTTGTTTCCATTGTTTCTCTCTCTCACCTCTCACTTTCCTCAAATTCAAGAATCCAAGTGTCATACCTGTCCCTACCAGGTCTTCCCAAAATTTAGCCCAATATCTCTCTGATTCCAATTCTGTAACTTTATGATTTTTAACTAAGAATTCTCCCCCCACTTGATTTCTCACTAATGGATAGTTCTCTAAGAATTTTCATTTTTGAGGCTCAAAATGGTCAAAATATGGTTATAAAATGTGTGATTTATTTTAAATATTGATATTTTATGAATGAACACATAAGTGTAAATGTGTTCCAAGAAAAATTACAGGGTTTATGAAAATCCTCATTCATGGTACACCAGAGGCTGTGTGTTTTGTTAGTGGAACACACCCTGAATGTCATTTTCCTTCCAAACATCCAGCGTATCCCGTCTGGATGTCTAACCTCATTTCCATAGAACATAAAGAAGGTCTCATTTGGAAAAGAACTGTTCATGCCAAGCCAAATTTCCTTCCGATCCTAAGTCTCACCACTGCTAATAAAGACCAGACAGGAAAATACACATAGAAATATTTTGCATCAAGTCTGGATTCAAATTGTGGCTCTTTGACTTCTTAGTTGTATGATCTTAAGTGTGCAGTAAGCTTTCACTTCCAAAGAGGGCTCTCTTCCCTTTGAAAAGATAGAGTTTTGCTTTCATTTCCTGTAGGATCACTGTTTCCCAAGGAAAAAGGTATGGACGGAATACTGGCAGGAGTGCCTAAGTAGAGCAAGAAAGTAAAAATAGCCCAGCTGACATGGCTCAGTGGTTGAACATTGACCTAGTAACTAGGAGGTCACAGGTTTGATTCCCATTCAGGGCACATGCCCGGGTCGCAGGCTCAACCTCCAGGAAGGGGGATGCAGGAGACAGCCAATCAATGCTTCTCTCTAATCATTGATATCTCTGTCTCTCCCTCTTCCTCTCCCTCTCCCTTCCTCTCTGAAACCAATAAAAAGATATATTAAAGTAAAGAAAGTAAAAATACCAGAAAGTCATGTGGGAGGCTCTGAAGTCAGATGACTTATTTCTAGTGACAGATAAGTTACTCACTGGCTGTTTGACTTCAGGCAAGTTACTTGGTGTCCCTGAGACTAATTTTTTCCCATCTATTAAGTAACCATTATAAAAAGAATGCATTTCATTGGGCTGTTATACTAAATGGAGTAGATGAGATAATGTATGAGCATATTTACTCAGTACCTATATAGATTGAATGTTAAACAAGTGTATGTATTTGTTTATTTAATGCCATCAGTGTGCCCCCACCCCCCTTGCTCAGAGACCCAAGATACTTTGTAGGGATGAAAGTGTGTTAACTTGGAAGGCTGGGGAAAGGGATTTGGCAGTGAAAACCAACTTGAGGATGAACCAGGCAGGACTATAGTATTAGTATATGACTTACACTGTAAAGGATTCAGGAAGAACAATAAGGACTTTACCTCTATCTGTAAAACTCTGATCATTATTGTAACCCAAAACTTGACATAGTGTCTAGCACATAGTAGGTACTCAATAAATATTTGCTGAATCCCCATACCAACTAACCTATCATCTTGCGTATAGGAGGTCTTCAATGAATGTTTGTGAAATAATAATAATTATTATAACTAATATTTATCTTTATTATGTGTCATACACTCTTCTAAGCATTTTATAAATATAATTCATTTAGTTTTCACTTTGACACTGAGATAGGCACTTTTACTACTTACCTTTTTCAAATAAAGGAAATAAGGTACAGATTAACTACTTATGTGTTCACATAGCTAAAGACTGGCAAGGCCAGGATTTGGCCCCAGCCACTGTGTCCTAGGCAATGTAAACCTTAGGAATGCAGTTGTCTTTGCTTCTAGTTTTTTGTTTGTTTGTTTTTTCTTTTTGTTTTTTATGAGGATATTTTTTCCATCAATTTTTAGAGAGAGTGAAAGAAGGGATGGAGCGGAAGAGAGAGAAAATAAACATCAATGTGAGAGAGAGATATCAGTTTTTGCCTCCTGCACTTACCCAAACCAGGGCCAGGGCCAGGACCAAGCCAGGCACATGCCTTTGACCAAGACTTGAGCCCACGACCCTTCCGTGTGTGTGTATGTGTGTGTGTGTGTGTGTGTGTGTGTGTGTGTGTGTGTGTTTTGGGGGAGAGGAGTTAGATACCCTAACTACTTAGTGACATGGACTAGGGCTGCTTCTAGTTTTAAGCTTAATGATATCCCTGAAAGAAATCAAATGGTTTTTAGAATTGAAATAAGGTTCAGTTTGCTAATCTGTAATTCAAGATCATACTACTTGGCCTCCCTATCAAAAAGAATTATTTGGAACATCAATTAAGCTAATGTGGACTATCATAAAATACATCACATTTTACATTCTCTATACAGTAATATAACTGAAAGAACATTGATTTTGGAGTTCACAGACCTACATTAAAATTTTGGCCCCTTTTTATTAAGTTTTATGGCCTTGGGCAAGTCATCTTTCCTTGCATTTTTCACCGGTAAAATAAGAAATGTTATACTAAAGTTTGGGGTTATGATAATCACCAATGAGATAAAGCATGTAATAAGCCAGAAAACATTGCCTAGCACATGTAGGTAGATGATGACTATATGCTATCTTGCGAATAGTCTAGTTTCTTTAAATGTAATAGGACTGTGATGAGCATTTTTTGAGTACCTACTGTATATGCTTCTCATACAGAGAAGCTCAGTAAATACAGCTCCTATTTCAGCCCTCCCCACTCCCTCAAGTCACTTCAGAAGACCCATTACCTCTTCCTCTTGGTTGTGCTCCCCCTCTGACCTCATCCAAGCAGTGCGCTGACTGCTTTCTGCCTCATCATCTGTAAAAGTAGCATGTCTTTTCAGGCTTGTGTTTTAATGAATATTTATGGTACAATCTACCCTGGTGTGAGGCACACAATGGCCCCTTTCTGTATTGTTAAAAGATCTGGAATTTTATGTACAGGGGGCAGTATTAGTGTCTGGTTTCCCCAATTGCCATTAAGAAGCCTTGTGCTGTAAAGGTTAGTGGAGTGGGACCCCGGGGCCTGCTTCACACAGCACAGAAGCCCCTGTGCAAGACGTGTTGTCTTTTGGTTTCACATTTTGTTCCAAGAAAGTGCTGATCCCATTTGACTGAGGTATTGACTTTAGGACATTTTAGTGAAGCATTAAATCTTTTGTTTCTTACTTCACTTACAGGTAGAGTTCATTATAGTCAAGCTGGAGTGAGTCCTGTAATAAACTCTCTCTCTCTCTCTCTCTCTCTCTCTCTCTCTCTCTCTCTCTCTCTCTCTCTCTCTTTCTCTCTCCCCACCCCCCACCCCCTTTTTCTCTGTCTCCTTGTAAGAAGCATGAGATGGGATTTGTTGTCTATGTTTAGACCAGTGGTTCTAAAGGCAGGACAGGGACAGTTAGCAATGTATGGAGACATGTTAGGCTATGAAAATTGAGGACCTGCTACCGGCAACCAAAGGGTAGAGGTCAAGTGAATGTGTTAAATACCTTATAATACACAGCAAAGCCACCACAACAAAGAACTATACAACCCCAACGTCAATAATACCAAAGTTGGAACCTCTTGTATAGAGAAAGTGTTTTATCAATGACTCAGGTTCAAAAGCTATGTATAGCCAACCCTTATGGAAATTAGTGTCAAGCTTTCTACCAATTTGTCTTCTGGCCTCAAGGAGCTTAACACCAATCATGAATGTTTTTGAATACATATAAGCTTAAGTTTGATTCTAGTGCCACCACGTTTTAGCTATGTGACCTTGGACAAGGTGCTTCACATTTCTGATCCTCAATTTTCTCATTAATATAGGGGATAGAGTCAATAATATTATAAAAACTATTATGGTGCCAGGTTGTTACTAGACTTGGGGTGGGGGTCAATTTGTAAGTTATATGACTGTCTAATCACTATGCTATACATCTGAACTAATGTAGTATTAAATGTCAACTATAATTGAAAAAACAACAACACTATAATACCTACCTTGAAGGTCTATTATGGAGATTACATGAAGTAATGTATTTATAGCCCTAAAAATATCCAATACAAAGCAGGCTCCTGACAAATACTATTAGTATATTTTTGTAATAATCATGTAACTAAAATGATCACTAGAGACCCTTAAAGCTGTCCTACCCACTCCATGTATTAAGTTCCCATGAAAATTCAGGGATGCTTTCCCTAATTACACACAACTCCCATCTACAAGAGGACAACAAAAAATGGAATCATGCATTGGGTGCCGTGTGAGTGCCCAAGGGCCCCACTACACTACCTAGGAGTAGGGGCCCACTACCCTACCCAGGAGTAGAAGACTTGCTCAAGGAGAAGATGACAGCTTAAGTTTAAATTGTTATGATTCTAAGTGAGTTACCTAATATCATCTCAAAAAATCTGTGAATTTATTCTACATTCTCACTGGCCTCCATCATTTATTCCTTCAGCAAACTGTTGATATTTCTATCATTAGCAATTACATTGATCGTTTAATGAAAATTTGAACACACTATCCAGTTTCAGCCCCCTACTGTCTTTTAGATCCACTCATATTCCAAAAACACAGGATATTCCCTTTTTTAAAACAAGTTGGCCATATCTGCTGTGATCAGAACAAGAAGCCCAGAAAGACTACTGATGGAGCTTGGTGGATGTCCATTGATCTGGGTTCATGGCACATTCATGACTTCCACACGTCTAAAAAGTACAGGCCCAGAAAGGTGTCCTTAATTACAACTCTTACAGGGAAACCTCTAGTTAAAGTATTTACTGTTAGTGGCGTAAGGTCAATCATCTCATTACTTATGAATCTATGTTCCTTTTAGCAACTCAGTAGATATTTAGATCAATGTGCTCTTAGCCTGCAGTTTCCTATTTCTGACAAAGATATTGAACTAACATGGGAGTGTTGAATTATGTTTAAATGGGAAACGATATGCCTTTTATGTGGTCACTAGGTAATAATATTCCTGATTTGTGGCTATTACAGAAAATTAAAAGAACAGATGAAATTGCAAACTACCACAGGACACAAAAGGATTTGGTTAGAGAAAAGTTGGAAATAACTCCAGGGTTTCTCCCTGAGTGGAGCTATTACTGCCATGACTCCCTTGAATTGTGTTCAGCTGATGGATTTTTGGAAAACATGTGTTCATTGTATGTATCTGTCTCTCATGCTCCGTGTGAACATCTCATGGGGCAGGGACAGAATCTGAGTCACCTTTGTACACCCAATGTGCAGCACTGTGCCTAGTATACAATAGGCATTCAAACTGTTGAGTAAATAACTTGTATGTAGTCTCTTATTAGAACCCAGGACCCTGTGGACCCTGTGGACCCTGTGTTTCATCATCCATTCATACAGTTGGCCAGGTCAAAAGTTAAAAAAAAAAATCATTATTGACCTCTCTCTTTTATCCACACCCACATCCAATCTATCAGTAAGTTATGTTAGTACTAACTTCAAAACACATTCCCAAAGCCTTTACTTCTCTTCACTTCCACTGCTTTCTCTCTCTTCTAGATACTACCATTTTTACCTGAAATATTCTAAGTAATTCTCATCTACCCTTACTCATTTACCACTTTACTCTCATCATGCCATCTCCCAGGGATCTGAGTGAGTCAGTTGCCCCTGTACTCACAGTCCGCCAGGGGTTTCCTGTCTCAATCACTTGAGAATCTGAAGTCCTCACAAAGTATAGTAAGGGCTTGGACATTGATACCTGTCTCTGTTATTCACTCTGTTACAGCCATAATGGCCTCCTTGTTTGTTATTCTTCAAAGTACAAGCACACTCCCATATCAGAGGGTTTGCGCTTTCTCTTCCCTTTGCCTTGAATAGTTATTCATATGAGTTCTTTGGGCTCAAAACCTTTCTTCATTCAGATTTCTGCTTCATACCAGTCTATCTAAACTATAGTAGCCTCATCACTTTTTATTCTCTTCTCCTGCTTTATTTCTAATCCATCAGAGTTATCCTACCTGGAATCATATGTTTATTTGTTTACTGTCTGTTCCCTTTACTAAAATTTAAATTCATATGGGTAGGGGCATTTTTGTTTATGGCTCAAGAAGAATAGCTGGAATGTAGAAGATGCTTAGTCATGTGCTAGATCAGCCGTGGGCAAAACTACGGCCCGTGGGACAGATTCGGCCCGTTTGAAATTAATAAAACTAAAAAAAAAAAAAAAGACCGTACCCTTTTATGTAATGATGTTTACTTTGAATTTATATTAGTTCACACAAACACTCCATCCATGCTTTTGTTCCGGCCCTCCGGTCCAGTTTAAGAACCCATTGTGGCCCTCGAGTCAAAAAGTTTGCCCACCCCTGTCTAGATGAATGAATGAACAGATAGGAGGCCAGTGCAGATGGGTCATAAGTGAGTAAATGGAAGAGTGGGCCATAGTAGGCAGCAGGTGGAGTGCATATTATGTTCACCTGTAAATCATGCTCAAAGTTTGTATTTTATTCTAAAAGTCAATAGAAAAGCCTTTTAAGTGTTGTATGTAGCAAAGTGATATGATATAAATTATGGTTTTAAAATATTTGGTCCTTTGTAATAAAATAAATCAATAGCTTTATACATACTAGATGGAATGAGAGCAAGAATTGAAATAAGGAAACAAGTTAGAAACCTGTTGAAGTAGCACCGGTGAGAGGTAGAGACAGAAAATAAAGTAGTGGCCTTAGAAAATAAAGAGAAGTAGATGGGCTTGGGATTATTCAGGGATGATAGGACCTGACCTCAGACTGAACATGGGGGTGGAGAGGGAGGGGAAGGGAGGGGAATAATTAAAGATTGCCCCTTCATTTTTGGTTTGAACAACCTATGACAGTATTGTGTGTAAGGAAAGATTGGGAAACAATCATTTTGCATGAGTGAGTTAAAGCTCTATTTTGAACACTTCTTTTTAACATTCTGAGTTTGAAGTTACTACTAGATATTAAAATGAACATGGCCTAGGGGCCTTGTTATATAAGCCTGGAAGTGAAAGAAACCTGGGCTACACTTTCATATTTGAGATCCAGCAAACTATAAATGACACTTAAAGTCGAGGAACCAAATGAAATTATTTAAGGAAAGAAGTAAATAGAGAAGCCCTAGCCTACATTCTCACCAAAATAGAAGGGAGTGAATGCCCTGGCAACCAGTCAGCCTATTCCGTAAGCAGGTGATATAAGCAGATGTGGAGGACAGTCTGGCAGGAAATCCAGACTCCAAAGAGAAGCTGATAATAAACAGCAGAGATTCACATCTCTACATTAACAAGTGAAGCAATCGGAGCTGTTTAGCAAGGGGAAGGGCATGAGGAGGGGTTTGGATAGAATAGAAAAATGATAGAACCAAAAGGATAGAGGTCAATAAGGTCCAGGAATTGTCAGAGTGGTGATATTTGAGAATATGGCCTAAAAATGTGGTAAGTTGTCAGAGAATGTGATGCCATGAACATCTATGTTACAAAGGTGCCTTTGTATTTGTTCTCAGTCTCTATTAATGCAATCACGCAGGTTGACAAAATTCCAAGTCTTAATCAATTAATGTGAATGAAGGTCTGTCCCCGCGATGATTCTCTAAGTACCTGATAGTAATCACTACAACTAGCAAAAGCCTCTTTGGTCTCTTTGTTTTCTTGGCATCATTCTCTCTCCTCTCCTCTCCTCTCCTCTCTCCTCTCCTCTCCTCCTCTCCTCTCCTCTCCTCTCCTCTCCTCTCCTCTCCTCTCCTCTCCTCTCCTCCCCTCTCCATCTTACTACTTGGTGCCCTGTTAGCATCTCTGACAAGTTTTTTTTCTGACTGAGTTTCTGTGTTCTCCCAAGGCAGTGAGTAAGGTACACTGTGGGAAGAGCAGCTTCTTGGTTGAGGTCCTAGCTGAAAAAGAACCCCATCATGCAGCACTATGTTAGGTCCTGTGTAATGCCATTTACTACTCTTTATGCATAAATATCTCCAGGATATTCCTATTTAATCACTTCAGTCTATACTAGTAACTGGTACAACAAACAAGTTAGTAGATGCTAAATAAATATTGTTGAATCATTAATAGGTTTATACTTTTAACACGTGCACCTCCCACCACCCATTGCACATTACCCAAAAGTGAGCCAAATCTGATGTTTGAGGTAATCTAAACAAAGCTCTATGAATTAACAATGTTCATCCTCTAACGATGGAGACTTTCTTGAGCAAATATATTATAGCTTTTGCTATTGTTTGCCATCTGTTTTGTATTATCTAAAAGTTATAATTATTACCCTGACCGGTTTGGCTCAGTGGATAGAGTGTCGGCCTGTGGACTGAGGGGTCCCAGGTTTGATTCTGGTCAAGGGCATGTACCTTGGTTGCGGGCACATCCTCAGTGGGAGGTGTGCGGGAGGCAGCTGACCAATGTTTCTCTCTCATTGATGTTTCTGACTCTCTATCCTTCTCCCTTCCTCTCTGTAAAAAATCAATAAAATATATTTTTAAAAAATAGAAAAAAATAAAATTTATAATTATTTATAGTGTACAACTTTTTAATATATTAACAGTATTTGTTCTAGCAAAACAAATGCAGGCTTTGAATATATGTTCCAACCCTACTACTGCTTGATTTTAAATGGACATTTCATAAAAATCTTTGTTCCTTTGAGGATTATCATTCTTTGGCCACTCCCTCCTGCAGGAATTCCAGGTTGTAAATAGGCAGCATAAAACCTAGGCTGGCTCAGATAACTGGACTTCCAGGGCACCAAGGCTATGGTTTACCCCTATTGCTGCACCTACAGGAGTGCCTTGACAAATAGCAATTGCTCAAGAAACATTCTGGGCCCTAACCGGTTTGGCTCAATGGATAGAGCATAGGCCTGTGGACTGAAAAGTCCCGGGTTTGATTCTGACCAAGGGCATGTACCTCGGTTGCGGGCACATGCCCAATAGGAGGTGTACAGGAGGCAGCTGATCGATGTTCCTCTCTCATCGATGTTTCTAACTCTCTATCCCTCTCCCTTCCTCTCTGTGAAAAATCAATAAAAAAAATAAAAAAGAAAGAAAGAAACATTCTGGTATAAATTAATAGAGACAGTCTCTTATAGGAGCTACAGCTCCCACCAGCAGCAAGAGAGAATGGAGAGCTGAGAATCCAGTAATACTTGCAGTGAGTGCGTGCATATCTGTGTATGGTGGGAGAGTGGCACCAAATGAAAGATCAGAGCAGATCAAACCAGAAGATTATATGAGAAACTGGGATATAGAATAAGAAGGCAGAACAGTAAGAGATTAGAAGACGAAATGCAAGGGAACGAGGCAGTTCTCTTTGAAGAGCTTTCAGAATCATTTCCCTTCATTAGCTCTTCATGGTCTCTGAGAATTAATCCTTGTTTTTTAATGCTTCAGAAGAAGAGAAATAACCATATTTAGCAATGGGACTGGTAAATATTAAGAACATACTTTGAAGTGGACATAAAAGGTTTTTGTATCTAGTCTAGATAAGTGAGGCCATGTAGAGTTTAATCAATGTGTTAAGCTATCTCAGGGTTAGATATCGGAGGGGCAGTCTTTTTATGATAAAAAGAGATGCTATGTAGCAGTTTCAATGCTTTTATAAGACCAGCAATGATATGCAGATCCTCCAATAAATTAAGTGTGTTCATTCAACAGCAACATTTTTTGATACCCACTATGGAGGTGCCACAATTCTTGGCACACGTGTTAAAGTATGAACAAAGCAAGCCCCCTCCTCTCATGTAGTCTCCATTGCAGAGAGTTGGTTGGTTTATTGGAAATACAAAGTATCCAGGCTACCTGATTACCTGAAGAAAAAAGAAGCATATCATTACAATTTGCAATGAGAAACATTGAAAAGTTAAAAATATTTTCTGTTTCATATTGACAATGACATCTGTTGACCTCTATCTGTGATTCTGTGTGATATGCAAGTGCCAGAAATTTAACTTCAGAGTTATCCAACTCTGAGGAGACCAGAGAGAAGGGCTAGATATTTTGTAAAGTGAAAATTCAAGTTCAGAGTCTCACATATAGTCAACATACAATCAATGTCAATTTTCTTTTCCTTTTTTCCCTTTGATTGTATCTTATTTCCTTACAAAGTTATGGAAACTGCCACCTTATTTAAAATGGAGAGAAAAAAAAAACACATGCACAAGGAGTATGAGAAATAAGTTTCAAATATGCATTAATATAATAATTTATTTCAGTGAAGTGGATAACCTAGTTCAACTCTACTATAGAGAAAGACAAATGAGAGGAAGAGATCCCCTACACATGATTAACTGTCAATCATTTTTCTGTGAGTGGTTGTAGGTCAAAGAGAAGTGGAACAGTTCTGATCCTGCTGATTAAATCAAGAGCACATAGGTTTGAAGGGCAAGGATGGGAGATTAAGTTAAATCATAGAAATTCAAGCAGACAAAATGGCAATTAAGTTCATTAGCCTGTGTCCTGCCAGGAAAGGGGAACATTTTTAGAATACTATTTTGTCACCAGTGCCGTGTTAATAATCCAATTTTGTAAGTCCCATTCAAGTCATTCTTTCAACAGATATGTATTGAGTGTCAACTATGTGGCAGAAACTATTCTGGGTCCTGGGGACAGAGTCATGAACAGTCAGACAAAGTCTATGTCTTCATAAAGCTTATAATATAGTCCTTGGAATAGACAATAAATAAATACATACATAAAGTGTCAGTAGTGATAAGTGTGCAGAAAAATAAGTTAGGCTCAGAAGTCCCAGCATATTATTTATATCTCATGCCCTAGGTCAAGTAAGTTAAGACTAGAAATCATTCAATTGAAGAAAAAATAATATTAGACCCCACCTTTTCAAAAGAGGAATAGCAATAATTTACAGTCGTCTTTAGTCTACCACAGAAATCTTTAGAGGTTTGTGAGCAAAGGAGTAATATGGTCCAACTAAAAATGTTTTTAAATATATTTTTATTGATTTCATAAAGGAAGGGAGAGGGAGAGATAAATAGATACATCAATGATGATAAGGATCATTGATCAGCTGCCTCCTGCATACTCCCTACTGGGGATACAGCCTGCAATCTGGCATGTGCCCTAACCCTGACCAGGAATTGAACTGTGACCTCCTGGTTCATAGGTCGATGCTCAACCTGTGAGCTACACTGAGCTACACTGACTCAGCTGGGCCCTACTAAAATTTTAAAGTTCAGTCTGACTACTATATACATAATCAACTGGGGAGGGAAGGGTGCAAACTTTAGTGAAAGCAGAAAGATCAATTGTCTGCATTTAATCCTAATTTGCTTCCAATTTGTGGACGTCTTGACTCTCAATGTAGTTATGGGAAAAATTAATAAGTGTGATAGTACATGTGTCAGGTTTGCATATTGGTTGTTTTTTTCATATGGTATACACTATGAGATATAATTTTATTTGATATTCAACCAATATTTTGTGAGCACCTATTATATGCCACGCATTGAGGACACTGTGATAAGCAGCCCTTACCCCTATCTTTAAGGAATGCCCCATATATGTTCCTTAAAAAAGGAAAGGAACATGAAAATTTCAACAGACTTTCCAAATGACATCTTGTTAGTTAGATTTTTGGTTTCTCATTGTTCATTATAAAATGTCAACCTGCTCATCCAACTCACCTTCAACATATAAAAATCCACATTTTCTACAGTATAGAATAGAGTGTAGTTTTCAGCCACTCATTATAGAGTGTAATCTTGAAATTGCTCCTATACTAAAATGTATGAAAGTTCAAATTAGCAAACTGATAATTTTTCTAACGTGTGTGGCCCACTTTTTGAGGAATTGAACTACTAGAAGGCTTTAGTTTGATCATATCATCCTAGGCCTTCTCCTGAACTTAATTGCACATTCATCTATAATAATAAAAGCATAATATGCTAATTAGACTAGATGGCCAAACAACGGAATGGCATTCTGGACGACCTTCCAGATGACCTTCTGAACAAAGCTGGGCGCTGCAGCTGCAAGGGCCAAGCCCCTTGCATTAATTTCGTGCATCAGGCCTCTAGTAGCTTAATAAAACTATGAATGTTTGAGATCCAGCTAAACATGACACCTCTAAGAAGCCTTTCTTAATTCTCTTCAATGGAACTGCCACAGAAGATTTTACCTCTGTTTAATGTATTTAGACATGTATTTAATTCTTCCCTTTTACATAATCAGTGGTGATCATTACCAAAGTAAAGATGTAGAACTATAAATTTTAAGCACTTGCAATATGTCTGGCATTAGGTACAATATAGTTTCTACATTTTTTTCCTTAATATTGACAGAAATTTTTTAGAGATGCTTAATATTACATACAGTTATAGATAAAGAAACTGAGGCTTATGGTGTTTTAATGATTTTATCAAGGGTTACACAGTTAACAGCTGATTATAGGATCCAGACTTCAACCTCAGTTCATTTTGGCCTTTGTTGGTCCTTGAATATTGTCTCCAGAGACTTCATGTCCACTTGGGATCATAGAATGGGACCTTATTTGGAAATAAAGTCTTTGCAGATGTAATTAAGATGGAGATTAAGATGAGGTTTAAGAGGGGCTCAAAATCCAATGAGAGTCTCCTTATAAGAGTCAGAAATAAAAGCACAGAAGATACAGAGGGAAGGACTTCTTGTAAATACTGAGGCAGAGATGGAAGCATGCTGTCATAAGCCAAAGAACACCAGAAGCCACAAAAGCTGGGGAGACAAGGGAGAAATTCTCCCTTGATCTTTTAGAGGTCTTGTGGCCCTACTGACAACTTAGTTTTGGACCTTTGGCTTCCAGAACAGAAAGAAAACAGCTTTCAATTGTTTTAAGCCACTCAGTTTGTGGTACTTAGTTGTGGCAGCCCTAGCCAACCAATACCCATCATCTCTTCCTTAAACCCTTTCCCATTTAGGGCTCTGCTTTGATTTGTCCTAGGACTTTAGGGTAGTCTTTTATCTTTCACTTTAAACTTTTAACAATGCCACTTCACCTCACCAACTGCTCCTGAAAAAGGGTAAAAATCATAGAAGGAACTATTTCAGGATGCTTTTGGGTACAAGCTGCAGACATTCAAACTAGAGTATTTAGAAGGGGAGTTTATTGGCTCCCATCACGTAATGGAAGAAGGGCAGGGATCTAGGGAAACCTCTAATATGACAAGAATGTTTGGAAACCCACCAGGTTTCTCTCTCCATCTCCCATTTCTTTGCATGTTTTCCTTACTTCTCAGCCACTGGAGAGACAGGCAGCTCCTGGGGCCTCACAACTAGCAAGTTAGACAACCATGAAGAAAGAGACTTTTTCTGAATTTCCAGCTTGAAAATTCCTGGAGAAGGTTTGTGGTTGGACCATTCTAGATGGCATGCTCACACTCTTACCAAGGAGCCCGAGTTCTGAGGTTCACTGTTGCCATGTGGACCATGCAGTTATAGCAAGCAAAAAGGAGCATTTCCCTAGTACCTGGGGTGCTGTTATCTGAGGAAAGGCATACAACTGAAGCAGATGGAGACATAGATATCAACGTAGATAATTTCTATTCAAACGGTGCTCATCTACTCTCCTGGATAAGACTTTCTTTTGCAAAAGGCACAAAAAGAGCCAAGCTAATACACAGACTTATCGACTCTACATTTCAAAACCACTTAACATGAATGTCAATAAAGATGTTAGAAAGTACTATAAGCCTTTTTTTCCAAAGAGGCCAGTGACTGGCAAGAACTCCTTTGAATATAAGTGGAAATGCAATCAGCAGAACTTTCATTACCCAGATTATATCACAAGGATTTACGTGGGAGGGAAGAGCGATACCAATAAATAACAGTGATCTGGTCTTTTTTCAAATATTGCAGATTGCAGTATCTTCAGAGCTAACATCCTCTCTGATTGCAAAGAAAACACTGAATGACAAAAGAGAGAAATGAGGGGGAGGAGCGTAAACTGCTTTACCGCAATGCCACGCGGGTATGGGCTCCTCCACAGGACCAGGCAGGCTGGGTGGGTGGGAGACAGTCACAAGGCCAAGTCATCTGCTTTCCCCAGAGGGCCATGTTGCCAAATGGAGGAAACGTTCCCCAACATTTACTCTTGGATGGATTTGGTCATCTTTGAGGAAGTGGCTTTGTGTCCAGAATCCAAGCAAGTTTGGGTGGGTCCTTCCTGTAACATATAAATATGTGTGCCCTCAGACTGAAGAGAAGCAATCACAGAGGACAAGCTCTAGAGCAGAAGTGATGTCAGGCCAGCTCACCTTAAAAGCCAGTTTAGATGTCACCTCCCCAGGGAGCCTTCCTTGTGATTATGTAGTACTTTGTAATATCCCTGTTATAACACATCTCACAACATAACTGTTTGCATATTTTTGTTTCTGCCCATTAGGATGAGTGTCTTCAGGTTAGGGGTCTCCCCTTCTTAATCTTTATGTCCTAAGACTAGCACCGCGATCTAAATATAGTAGTAGCTCAATGTGTTCATTTCAATAAGAAGCTGAAAGAGGCAAGGAACCGAGGGGAGATGAAAGGGAAAAGTTAAGATAATTTTTCTACTTCTCAGTAGAAAAGGTAGAAAATAAGCAGAGGGGCCGAGACCGGTTTGGCTCAGTGGATAGAGCGTCGGCTTGCGGACTGAGGGGTCCCGGGTTCGATTCCGGTCAAGGGCATGTACCTGGGTTGCGGGCACATCTCCAGTGGGAGGTGTGCAGGAGGCAGCTGATCGGTGTTTCTCTCTCATCGATGTTTCTGACTCTCTGTCTCTCTCCCTTCCTCTCTGTAAAAAAATCAATAAAATATATTAAAAAAAAAAAAAAGAAAATAAGCAGAGGGCAGATTCATAGGAAATGAGTATGTATCTCATTTCAGATATTTGAATAGGCAGTTTACATATTTTGCCTCATTTTATCATCCCCAAAGTGCCCTTATTTCCTGAATTATTTCTATAACAAGGCAGGGTATTAATATATAACCCACTGGGGAATGTACAATTATCTTTACTCTGGGGATGAGGAAACTTAGGCTCAGAGAAATTAAGAGAATAACCTAAGGTCACATAACATTATTTTTTTTTCTCTTTGTCAGTCCACTAGGTATTTGAAACAACTATAAGATTAAATAAAATAAACAGAAATATTGACCAGTGCTGGGACCACAGACTAGTTAGCAATGGGCCTGGATTCCATGTCCAGCTCTGGCCCTATTCTTTACCTGAACCACACGGAGAATGGTGTAAACAATTAGGTCCTACATTGGGTAAGGCATCATGACAGAATAGAATCATTAAAAAAGGCTTTCAGGGGACACAAAAATAACCACGTATTTTCTTTGTATTATTGACCCCTCCTTGGGCATTTGAATGATTTTCAATAATAATTTAGGGCTTAGAGTTGATTCCTTTGCGGATAGATTATCACAATGAGGAATATTAAAGCATCAGATTAATGGAAGAAACCCCACTCAGAGTGTCATGCAACTCTCTAATGTTGTAAAATGATCATCCATAAAAATTGCCTGATTATCCATGTAGTTAGATGAATGGGCCAGAGGCTGATGTCTCCTGGCTACTACTGGTTGTCCCTATCTTCCCACTGTTAGTCCTTCTGATGATGGCTGTTATTTGTAGGAATACTGGCTTTTGAGGGAATCAATTAAAAATTGTATTACGTATGTATATTTATGTAATATATGTGTATACACGGCTATGTGTATATATGCATATATTCATATACACATATATAAGATTTCCTACCAGCTCCAGGCTCTTCTTTAACCACCTGATCTGGGCCACACTATGAGTTTTGGAATCATTGAGGGCTCCTCCACATCAAAGGCTAAAACTCCCATAACTTACTCTTATTATAGCCTCCTCTCCCTCCAGCTCTGACCTAATACTCCCATTATATACATTCCTAACCTGGAAGTTATTGACTCTGTATCTAATTCTAAATTTATTCCCTAGCTTAATATCAAGGACTCTGAGAATTTTTGAAAATCTGGTTTCTGACCATTCTATATAACTTAAGTTTTGCTCTTGACATTTCATTGAGGTCAACAGTGGATGGTTGCCTCATTCACTTATTTTTATACATATTTCTACAACCCTTTCATTTCATGGAATTAAGTAATTATCTTGGTCATAAAAAGTAAAAATATAAAAGTTATTGAACTTCTCTGTTCTGTGCCAGGCACTGTATTAGGTGCTTTTAATATTGTGTGTCATTTAGTCCTCTAGAAAGCTTGTGAAGTAGTCATTATTATTTTCATTTTAATGACAAAACTCTGAGGTTCTGCAAGGTTGTGGTATTTGCTCATGCTGATTTGTCCTTAAAGGTAAAGCTGTAGGGTTTAAATTCATGAGATCTAATTCTAGGTGTCAACTTTGTTCAGCATCCCCACAATGGTCTCTTAGGTTCTATTCATTTCATGGGCACTTCCTACTCAGTTGAAAACTTAGAAAAATGTTCTTACTTTCTCCTATCACTCATAGGATCCTTGCCTTTAGAACAAAATGATGAGTTTCTCTAAGGTCAAGACCATGTCTTGAGCACTGAATACATATATGATGATAGGGGATATGATGCTGATCAAAAGTCAACAAAATGTCAGTGTCCCTGCCATCATAAGAGTTATTATTTTAGAGGGGGAATTACATTCATCAGTAAATGTAAAGAAATCCACTGGAAAAAGTAATAAGTACTGTAACACTGTGACAGGGATTCTGACTACGTGGGAAGATCAGGAAATGAATGGACTGGGAAAAATAAGTGTTCAGACATAGGAATGACCAGTGAAGTGAGAAGCTGGTGATTGTAGGAACCAACACAAGATCACTGTGGCTGTAGTTCCACAAAGAAGTTGAAGAGTGTCTCAAGATAAGAAAGGGGATGGGCAAGGACCAACTCACACAGGGCCTTAGCATTCCAAGAGCATTGAGGAAGTCATCAAGGGATTTTAAACAAGGGAGGGACATGATCTGATTTATATTTTTATGTGACCATTATGTGGAGGACAGATAGGGTGTGGGATTGGCAGGGAGACAAGTTCTAAGGGTGTTACCATTGCCAAGGTGAGATGATAGAGGTGCCAACTAATGTGATGGTAATAAGGGTGGACAGAAACAGTCCTGTTTATCTCTGTATTACGAGCGCATAGTATTGTTAGCATGCTCAGTAAATGTTGGTAAATGAATGAATAAGTTAATGATGCATTTTAAGGTCTCAGTAAGTCTGTCAGCTCTCATTTCACCACATATCTTTATAATTAGGTTGGGTGACCATATACATCAACTATCATTACTAATATTCACTTGTTTTCTTTATTTCCTATGAGGAAATTGCCATGTGTGCTAAGCATGATACATAGATTATTTGGTTTTATAATTCAACAAACCTATGTTTTAAGCTATATTATTCCCATTTTACAGATGCAGAAACTATAGCTGAGAACAGATTAAAAACAAAAATGTATTTAATTCCCTGACAGGTTTGGCTCAGTGGATAGAGCATCGGCCTGCGGACTCAAGGGTCCCAGGATCGATTCTGGTCTAGAGCATGTACCTTGGTTGTGGGCACATCCCAAGTCGGGGGTGTGCAGGAGGCAGCTAATCGATGTTTCTCTCTCATCGATGTTTCTACTCTCTATCCCTCTCCCTTCCTCTCTGTAAAAAATCAATAAAAATATATTAAAAAAATGTATTTAATTATCTTGATCAGTTAATAAATAAATGCATGTTTAAATTAATTAATTCATAGAGGGTTTATTTTTAAGGGAGCTGATTACAAAATTATAGACAAAATACAAGAAGACCACAAAGGACAGTGTAGAAACCCAGAGGTAACAGAAGGGAAGTTAATATCACCCTATTTCTGAAAGGTTTGGGGGAAAGAGAAGCTGTAAGGGTCTGAAAGAGAGACATGGAGCAGCCCATCTTGAAAAGTACAATGATCCCTGATCAAGTCACAAAGCCAGTACTAGAGGAGTTTTCAAGGGGAACAACAGGAAAATAAACATTCTGATTTCACTCTTCTCCCTCCCATTGATGTGCTCTTAGGGTTCCCATTGACGGAACACAATGGAAGCCAGAAGGCACAAGAGTCTGTTCATGTTGTCCATACAGGACAGCCTCCTAAGACAGGTAGCAGTGTGGAAAAGGGGGGTAGATATTGAGAACAAACAGAAGATATTTGGCATGTATGTCAATATTTATTGAGAGCCTGCTCTGATGATTAATTTTACTTGTCAATTTGGCTAGGCTTTGCTACCCAGATGTTTGCTGTCCACATGTTCCTGTGAAGGTTTTTTTTTAGATGTCATGAATATTTAAACTAGTAAAAATAAAGCTTATTATCATCATAACGGGGGTAGGCCTCATCTAATCAGTTGAGCGCCTTAAGAGAAAAATACTGAGGTCTCTGGAGAGAGAAGGAATTCTGCCCCCTGATTGCCTCATACTCAAAACTGTGACATCAAATCTTTTCCTGGGTATCTAGCTTGCCAACCTGCCCTTCAGATTTTGGACATTCTAGCATCAATCACATGAACCAACTCAATAGCGCTCTCTCTCTCTCTCTCTCTCTCTCTCTCTCTCTCTCTCTCTCTCTCTCTCTCTCTTCCATCCTTCTCTTCATTCGTTCCTCCATCCCTCCCTCTCTAACTTTGGAAAGCCCTGGCTAAAACATTACCATACATGAAGCCCTATGCTAGGCCAATGCAATTAAACACATCTTCCCAGCCCCTGTCCTTTAGAAACTCACTTTATGGTGCTGGGATGAATCCTATAACAAGGGGGACAGAGGATGCTTTGTGAGCAGATGCTTTGTGGTACAGGATGCTTTGTGCCCAGCCATGGCAGAGGCAGCGTGGACATCAAGTGGAACACAGGGAAGGCTTCCTGGTGTTAATTCTAGAAGACAGGTAATAATCAGTGGAGCTCTATTACTAACCTTGATGGCCGAATTCTAAAACCAGGGTTATTTTTATCATTGATTTTTGCCCTTCTCTTCTACTTTACCTTCAACCTGGACATTCTGAACTAGCAGTTGATGTCCACAAACCACATGTTTGCTGCATCTGTGGGAGTAACAACCTCCAAATGAAGGGGCAAATGTCAACATCTACTGTAATTGAAGATCACATCTACCTATTTTTATTAACAACAAGACTTCCTCTTACCCACTTGTGTAAACACAAATGTTCTTAGGGGCCATGCAGTGGGAAGGAAAAGCCACCAATTAGTTCAGGGACCTGGTTCAAGTTCTAGCTGGGCCACTTACCAGCTTTGTAATTATAGGCAAGTCAATTAACCTCCCTTATTCTTATCAAAGGCTGTTATAAAGAATGAGCAAACACTTGGTGAACTTTAAAGTTTTTTGCATGTAGAGATAAAAATTAGCATTGAAGATTTTTTTTTTCTCTTTTACTTGAAATTTCTAAAAGGCCCTCATTTTAATATCTCAATTTCTTTCATTTTTCATGAAACTAGTTGAGCCCTAAATATTGATCACTTGATTCTTTTAGGCCCAGAATTTGTTAGTGATCAAGAATTTTAAAGGGAAAATTCCACTGCCACTTCTTGAAATGCTATGTTCAAGGGCCCATTCTCTTGGAAAATATTTTTCAATTAACCTGCAATGATCTGCACACCTATAGACACTTTCCAGCAAAGAAAATATATATTTCTTACATCATGGTGGGTTGATTTGGCTTAAGAAGAAACACAAGGGCTAGAGAGAGCAAATCAGTGTGGGCATCCAGTCCCTGAGTTTAGTCTCAGTCCAAGAGCTGCCTTCTCTTAGCTGAGATTTAGCTGCCTTTGCAGAGAGGCACGTTTAGGAGATACCAGCATCACTGTATCTCAGAATTATTCCTCAACAACTTGCCTCCCAGTTTCACTTCTCCAGCCTCATCTACTTGCTATCACCTACCTTGTTTGACTCCAGACTAGCATAAGGTTTTGGCTCTCATGCTGGTTTTATCAACATCTTAGTGCATTTATTTTGTGCTTGACGCTATCTGACTTCTTGTCCCGGTTCACTCTCCAGGCCTTGGCCCTTTGGTTGGCTTTCACACTTTAATTTTAGCTCTGGCTACTTCTCTCACACTATGGGATAAGGAGATGACATTGGACGTAGACCTGATACATCCCTAAACCTCCCTGGGACTCAGTTTTGTCCACAAGATGGACGTAAGTTCCTTCCATTTCTGAGCTTGTGAGTCTGATATTTACAATAAACCTCCTTGTTGCCAGACACTGAATGCTTGTTCCCCTAATATATACAGAATGGCAACTGGCATTGATCATAGTCAATGAGAATGTTCTCCACCTTGTGCCTTGTACATGTTGTCACAGAGTAAAGCTTTATTTCTGACTCAACAACAGAGATATTCCACTTAAAACTGTGTTAGACTAATGAATATTAATTTATCTCATTCAAATGAGTCACTCGTTTATTTTTAAACCAGGAAGGCAAAATGCAGATGATAAAACAGCCCCAACTACTGCTGTTTTACAGTTTTTGCTGTATCTCTGCCTACAAAGTCAAAAGTGCATTAAAAAGTAATATTGTGCTGAGCTCAGACATATGCAAACGTCCCTAGATATTTTGTCTCAATAAAGTTCATAGAATACATTCCCAAAGGTCTGAAGACAAAACAGAATAGATCACAAGGCTCATAAAAATATAATGCATGCCTTTTATGTGATGAGAAGGGAGTGTCTGGGCTTAAGAGGCGGTCTTTTCTCATAACAGCCCCTCTTATCATTAGCTCCAGCACAGAATGAATTAGCTCTGAAAGATACACAAACACGGAGTCATAAGGAAAGAAGGAGGGTTAGAATACATTGCAAATGGTACATTCCATGCATTTTTTGCTTCATTCATTAAATTGCCTGGTCAGTTTCTTCCTCAGCCTTTCAACCAAGTTTTATTGACTACTTGCTATGCCAACTGAATACAAAAGAAAACCATACAGTTACTGTCCTCAAGGGATTCACTGTCTTATAATAACAAGCTTATGCAGAAAAACTAACCACAATTAAGTGCGATAATAGGAATAGCATTTATTCACCTTTTCAATACATTGATCAGATACTCATATTTGGCTTAATTCAAAAAGAATCACTCCCAATTTGGCAAGTCAAATTTTATTATTGCTTATAGAGATAGGAGGTGACTAACATGTTTCAGACATAATTTCCAATATTTATTGAACACTTGGCAATGCACCAAGGTCTGTTCAAAACATTTTATAATGTTAAGTTCACAGCAGTCCCACAGATTGGGTATTATTATCTTTTCCAAATTTACAGCCAAGGAAACTGGGGCTGAGAGAAGCTAAACACTTGCCTAAAATGACCATGGCTTCTAGGCAGAGCTAGGATTTGAACCTTGACAATTCAGCTCCAGAAACTGCACTGTTTGTCACTGTACTCCCCTGTTTCTCATATGTGTGCTATGCAACATCCTAAGTTTGTAGGAAATATTTCTCTGCCTTGCTCTGTCTCTGGGCTGGTAAAAGATAGAGCCAGGACTTGATAAAGAAACTTTAGTCAGAGGACATCAGCATCCTCTGTACTGAAACACTCTGAGATGAAGGGGAAGCCTTATACATTCATATCCCTGCATCCTCTTCCTTAGCAGGATGACTCCCTGGGAGAACTCACACTGAGACAGAAATGTCATATAGCTTTATTATGTTAGCAATTTCACATCGTGTTATATTAGGATCTCCCTGTATTAATGTTGCTTTTCACTGAAAGATCACATTACTGCTTGTTACCATCAAACAGAATTTCGAGTTCACTGTAAACACATCTCCTGGGCTGGCTGCCGTCTTGCCGAGGCATGGCAGCCTCCTTGCTGAAAGAATACATGTTCAGGAATCCCTGGACTCTAGTTCCCACAGGTTTGAACCACCTGTAGAATCATCAACATTGTAAAATTAGAAGAGCAATAAAAATAGAGCTAAGGGAGCACTGGGCAATGATTCTATCAAGTAAAGAGGAATTACAGTGCAATGAGCAACTATAAGGGACTATGTGTAAGTTCTTTACCTGCATGTACTATTTATTGCTGAGAATTAGTTCAAGGAGTCCATGAGATATACTCATCTGATAAATATATGCATAAATTAATATCAAAAAAGTTGAGAAATTTGCCTATTGCCACACAGCTCCTAGGTAAACATACTGCAAGGCCCACTGTCCTCTGTTTACAACACTCTTTAACTCAGATCTACTTCAACCTGAGCCTAGCTGAATTTCTTAACATGAACTCCATGCTACATGGCCTGAAACAATTTATGTAAGCATCAGTGCCCTTCCATGATGAGTGATGGGCAGGAGCTGTGGAGAGTGACGTTCCAATATTGCTCAATATAGAGAAGCAATGATGTGTTAGAGTGAACATAGGCTTTGCTCTTCCCTTCCAAGTATACCTCACTTGGACAAAATAATTAAATATAGAAGCCTAATCCTCTCAGTGTGCAATTCTGTCTGCATTGCCTATCCTTCTGTGGATTTCTAAGAGAGCTCTATGGGACTAGGGGGATGATGCATGCTGGGAATATCAAATCTAGCACTTCAAAGCAATCACCACATGGAGTCCTGGCCCCAAGACTTGCACCAAGGACTATCTCTGATAAACCAGTAAACAGACTCCTTTCAGTAGGGATTATTATAATTTTTGTCCTTAATAATAATTTTTGCATGTCAATCAGACTTAACTATGTAAAAGAGAGTTAAACAAAGGAAAATATAATAAAGTATTTTGACTCCTGAAAATAAATTGACAACCTCTTCCAGGTTCATATAGAAAGGGAAGGGAAAAGGAAAGTAATAGGATATATTATGTCTACTTTGGATTCCATCCCATCTCAGATTACAAGGCACATGTTTCTACAAGGTGCTGGAAGGTTTTACTGAAGCCCACAGAGGTACAACTGCCATTACCATCAGTAATGAAATCATTACAATGGACAGTGTGATTTTTCATAGGGATTTTAATTTGCATATCCTATGTAATTCCCAGGCTCCTGTAGGTATTTAAGGTTGAATTATAGGGTAGTTAGAAGGTCTCAACAGGCTGGTCAAGGCTGTCTTACAACCTCTGTGCCTGATAAGACACCTTGATATAATTTAGTTTTTAGAACTCACACCATTCACTGTTCTAAAAAGGCATATGCACATATGAGAAGTTACTGTACTTTTCTATGTTATTTTCCTCATTGACCTAATAGAGCATAGTGAATTTTGAAGGTCATTTTTAAAAGGCAAGGTACCTAGCATAGAATAAACACTCAATAAATGATAGTTGTTAGTAGTGGCAGAAGCAATTAAATTACATTCCTTGTCCTTTTCATCCAATCATTGTGAGGATGAAAAATAATAATAATAATAATAATAATAATAATAATAATAAAATCAGGATGGCTCCAAAAATGTTAAACATCTATAACAATGCCAACTATGCTGCCACTATATTTTGTAACATCTCCTCTACATAGCTGGATAAAGTCCTTCCTTTCATCAGCATGATGCCCACCAACTTATGGTTGGTACAACTCTCCACAGAACAGAAGCAGATCATTAGGAGATTTAAGGCAGCCTTTTTCAAAGTGTGCTCTAAAAGAAACTTGTCCAGTTATATGTTTCATTAATATTAAATTAAATAAAACATATAACGTGTAGGTGATCAAGTAAGTGTGGATTGTTAATATGTATATTAGTAGTTTAAAAACTACAAAATAATATATTTATTTTGCAAAAAAGAAACATTTACCTGACTTGTATTAGGTGTTCCTTCTATAAACAAACAAAACAAAGGGACACAAGGAAATGTTGGGAGATGTTGGATGTATCTATTACCTTGATTGTGGTGACGGTATCATAGGTGTATACATATGTTCAAATTTATTAAATTGTACAATTGTACATACAGGTTTGATATCCATCTATCTGTCTATCTATATACAGTGGGGCCTTGACTTAGGAGTTTAATTCGTTCTGAGACCGAGCTCGTTAAGGAGCTCGTTAACTAAAATTACTCTGTCAACTCAATGCAAAAAATCGGCTGAGAGACAGCTGGTATCTCAAAAAACTCGTTAATCGGGACACTCGTAAGTCAAGGCCCTACTGTATCTATATCTATATCTATATCTATATCTATATCTATATCTATATCTATATCTATATCTATATCTATATCTATATCTATATCTACATCTATATCTATCTATATTTATATCTATATCTATATCTATCTATCTATATCTATCTATATCTATCTATCTATATATCTATCTATCTATCTATCTATCTATCTATCTCCATAAAGCTGTTTTTTTAAAATAAATATTTACATGAGTTTATACAAGATCCCAGTTTTATTAAGCCATAGAACCACTTATTAATGGAATACCAATATGTATAAAAGGTACATAGTTTACTGCAATGGCTAGACCTGGACTTGTCCGCAACAACATCACACTGGTTTTATCTCTCATAATGCATATTGTATATATCTTGTTAAAGGTGTATTTTTTTTACTTACATTGATGTACATTATATTAGTTTCAGTTATAAACCCAGTGATTAGACATTTATATAACGTACAAAGTGATCACCCCAGTAAATGAAGTACCTCCCTTACATTATTACAATATTATTGACTATCTTCGCTTTGCTGTACTTTACATCCCTAGGACTATTATCTAACTACCAATTTGTACTTCTTAATCCCTTCACCTTTTTCACACAACCCTCAATAACCATCTTATAAGGCAATTATAAAAAATGTTTTCAATATCTGAGTCTGTTTCTGCCTACATGTTCATTTATTTTGTTTTTGAACAAAACATATTGTAGTGTCTTAAATATATTGTAGCATATTAAATCTCCATAAATAGATAAATAATTAAAAAAAAAGAATTGGTGCATATATACAATGATGTTTTTTTGTCTCCTTATATATACAAGGAGCCTTTTGAAGTTGCCTCAGAGGCTCCTTAAACTATCCTCATTTATTTTGGATTATTTTTTTTTCTTTTTGTTGTTCTGATTGGGTGTGTTTTTTTTTCCTTCCTTATCTTCCAAATCTTTAATTTGGTCCTCTATTTTATCTACTCTGCCTTTGATTCCCTGCAATGTATTCTTTATTTAAGTTATAGTATTCTTTATTTCTTTTTTTATATATTTTATTGATTTTTTACAGAGAGGAAGGGAGAGGGATAGAGTTAGAAACATCGATGAGAGAGAAACATTGATCAGCTGCCTCCTGCACACTCCCTACTGGGGATGTGCCCGCAACCAAGGCGCATGCCCTTGACTGGAATTGAACCTGGGACCCTTGAGTCTGCAGGCTGACGCTCTTTCCATTGAGCCAAACCGGTTAGGGCAGTATTCTTTATTTCTGACTGGTTCTCTTTTATGTTTTCTATCTCCATTTTTATGTTTCCTTTCTCTTCATTTAAGTTTTCACTAAGTTCATCTACTCTTTCCCTAAGTTTATTGAGCATTCTTACCACCACTTTTTTGAATTCTACATCTGGTAGATTGCTTGTTTCCATTTTGTTTAGTTCTCTTTATGGAGTTTTGTCCTATTATTTCATTTGGGACATGCTTTTTGTCTCCTCATTTTGGCTGCCTCCATGTATTTATTTCTATGTATGTAGAACTGTTACATCTTCTCATCTTGGTAGAGTGGCTTAGTGTAGCATGGATTCTGTATGCCTCATTAGCACAGCCTCCCCTCCAGTCACCTGAGCTGGGCACTCCAGGTGCACTCCTAATATAGCCTGGGTGCACCTTCCTATTCTTGAACCTTGACTGCAGTTGGTGTGTCAGTGGGAGGGATATACCCTTAGGCCAATAAGCTTCAAGGACTGGCCAACACTACTGTGGAGAATAAGCTATGCAGGCATTCACTTCACAGAGCAGGAATAGCTTTAACAGGGTTCTGGTATCCCCTGAGTTCACCCTTTGAATGTGTCATTTGTGGAGGTAGTTGGATGGTGATTTTGTGTGATCTGAAGCTGTCCACCAGATTGTGCTGGGGTCCAACCCCAGCAGGTCCAGGGGTCCCCAAAGGTGTGGATGGAGTCGGCGAAGAAGGAATGACACAGAGACAGCGTTCAGTTGATCAGCAGCCTAGCCAGGATCTCTAGCCAGGATCTCCAGCCAAGTTCTGGTCTGGATCTCCAGCGAAGTTCTGCTTAGGATCTCCAGCCAGGTTCTGAGTCCATGTTCTCTTGCAAGGTTCTCCAGCCAGGTTCTGTCCAGGTTCTCCAGCCAGGTTCAGTCACCAGGTTCTAGTCAGGTTCTCTTGCCAATTTCTGTAGTCAGGTTCAGTCCAGGATCTTTTGCCATGTTCTCTCGCTAGGTTCTGTCTCTAGGTTCTGAGGCCAGTTTCTGTCCAGGAACTTTTGCCATGTTCTCTCCAGTGAAGTTCTTCTGTCTCTAGAGAACGTTCTGTGTAGGTTCTGTGCCTAGGTTCCGTCTCTCCTGGTTCTCTCTTCTAAGTTCTGTGTTCTAAGTTCTGGCTCTTGCTGTCTTGTTGCATCTAGATTGGCTGGCTCTGGGGCCTCCAGCAGGTGCTGGCCAAATTCAACCACTGCCTGTCATGGCCACCCAGTATGAGCTACAAAGCAATCTGCAGGTGGCTGCTACTTATGCTGAGCTTAGAGGCGCCTAGGAGGGGTCAAGCTGCAAACCAAAGCTGGTTGCCCCTAGGGCCTAGCCTGGGGCCAGTTAGCAAGAGATACCAGGCATGCTGAGTCCTGAAGCTGATTGTTTGAGAGATTTTAGTAAAGTTTACAGCATGAGCTAAGACAGGCCACTTGTGTGGAAAAGCCACTGAAAATGGCTTGGGAGAATCTGCAAGTTGGGTGGGGCAGTGTCTCAGGGAATCACCAAGTTAGGGTGAACAGCGTTAGCCAGGTTGATGGAAACTCAGATGTGGTGACCACCTGACTGCTCTGTTGGGGAAGGGCTCATTAAAGGAACAGTGGTATCTGCCAGCACTTCTCTCTCTGGGAGAAAGCTTCCCCTCCAGCCCTCACCATGAAGCCACACAATTTAGTTTCTTCCTGTACATTCCTGGTACCTTTCAAGCTGTTGCCCCAGCAGTGGAGGTCAGAGCCAGTGAGTTTGAGGAAGTGTGCAGGCCTTCAAGAGGAATGCCTCAGACCCTGTCCTCTGTCTCACTCAGCCACTATCCTCATTGATTTTTACAGCCAGGAGTTATGGTACTTCTCTTCTTGGATCTGGAACCCTGGGCTGGGGTGCCTGATATTGGGCTCCACCCTTTGCTCAACAGGGGCGACCTGTGCAGCAGAGACATCCATGATGATTTTTATCTGCCACATGTGGGTGTGGGACTAGCCCATTTGTAGTCTCTGCCTTACCTACCAGCCTAGACATGACCTCTATATATCCTTAGCTATAGGACCTGTTTAGCTAGATTTCAGTGGTTCTCCATGAGGGTTGTTCTGTAGTTTAGTTGTAATGTTGATGTGATTGTGGGAAGAGGTGAGTACAGCATTTACCTACTCCAATATCTTCAATAAGTCTGTGAAAGGCTTTTGATAGTGTTTGTTGTAAGAGAATCAAAAGAGGACTTTATAGGAAAAATAAGAGAGTCTAATTCTAGAGTAAAGGCTTATAAACTAATTAGACAGTGATAAAGGATGTACCAATTATAGCAACAGCAACGTGTCCATAAATTAAGCTGCAGAGTTCAGAAAGGGGCCTCTAATTGATGACACTGGCTATGGACAAGAATTGCTGCTGAGTCTTTGACAGCCATACTTAGGCTCCTGCCCTCTCAGGGATGGGCTTGCAGTGAAATGCTGGGAAAGCACATGTATGCACATTAAATGACAGGATAGAACTGCATGGGGACAAAGCTCAGCAAGCAAGAGGCATGTCAAAAAACATGAGCATGAACTGGCGTGCATGGCTCAGCCCTGGTTTTCTTGGCAGTCCTGGATCTTATGGGAGCTGAAACTGATCTAACATTCCTTGCATTTCTCTCAATGTCTATATGACTTTAATGATTTGTGGGGCCATGGTTACCTACAGAAGATCCAATAAAATAATGGACCTAAATTCCCAAGCCATTTTTTTTCCCACACGGCATGCCTTTCAATAAATTACTAGTGAATGGGGCAAGGAATCCTACATTCTAGGGATGTAAATTATCCTAAGCTTATAAATATGAATGATATATTTAGTAATAGAGGAGGACCATGCTTTAAATATTTTTTTTCATTTTTAAAACAGTTTTAATTTTACAGAATCATTGTGAAGATGGCACAGAGAATTCTTCTTTACCCCACAAGAAATATCCAGTTTCCTCCATGATTAACATCTTACATCACTACGGTCACAATTTAGGAACCAATCTTGTTTAATTGTTTCTAACTGATATCTGTTTTTTATTAATATTACCTCAGTTCTTCCCTAATGTTCTGTTACTGTCACAGGATCCCATGCAGGACACCACCTTATGTTTAGAAGGCATGTCTCCTTAGGCTTCTCTTGCGTGTGACAGTTTCTCAGACTCCTTATTGTTGATAACCTTGACAGTTTTGAGGATTATTGGTCAGGGACTTTGTAGAAAGTCCCTCAAGTGGGATTTGTTTGATGTGTTATTTATTTTTCATTATTAGACTAAACATATGTGTTTTGGAGAGGAAGACCACAGAGGCAAAGTACCATTGGTATCATCTCTTATCAAGGGCATATGTTATCAATAAGACTTATCTCTGTTGATGTGAGTTCTGATAACCTGGCTTGAGATAGTATTTTCCAGGTAATACCTCTGTAAAGTTACTATTTTTCTCACATTTTCCATACTTTTTATACTTAAAATAAAGTCACTTTGTACTTAAGGAGTGAGGAATTATGTTCCACCTCTTTAAGAGAGGAGTATCTACATAAATTATTTGGGATTCTTCCACATGGAAGATTTTTCTATTCCTTTTTTTCCCCCGATCATTTATTTATATTAATATGGGCCAGTGAATATCTACTCTACACTTTGGGTTATAACCCTTATTTACCTTATTTATTTTGTTGCTCAAATTGTTCCAGCTTTGGCCATTGATAGTTCTGTCAGATGGCTTCTGTGTCCCTTTTGCATACACAGCATTGGGGTTTATATTGTTTTATGTGTGTTGGTTTTATATTGTTTTATGCATACCTACGTGTGCTTGTTGTTTATTTGTTTTGAGGAATTGTTCACTTTCTGGTTCTGTCCCAGATCCAATAATTAGCCACATCTACAAGGATCCCTGGTTGCTTTTTTGTTTGTTTGTTTTGTTTTGTTTTGTTTTTTAAAACTTTATTGTTCAGATTATTACAGTTGTTCCTTTTTTCCCCCCATAGCTCCCCTCCACCCAGTTCCCACTCCAACATCTGCCCTTACCCCCCACTGTCCTCATCCATAGATGTACGATTTTTGTCCAGTCTCTTCCCACAATCCCCACACCCCTTTCCCCCCGAGAATTGTCAGTCCACTCCCTTTCTATGCCCCTGATTCTATTATATTCACCAGTTTATCCTGTTCATCAGATTTTTTATTCACTTGATTTTTAGATTCACTTGTTGATAGATATGTATTTGTTGTTCATAATTTTTATCTTTACCTTTTTCTTCTTCTTCCTCTTCTTAAAGAATACCTTTCAGCATTTCATATAATACTGGTTTGGTGGTGATGAACTCCTTTAGCTTTTTCTTATCTGTGAAGCTCTTTATCTGACCTTCAATTCTGAATGATAGCTTTGCTGGGTAGAATAATCTTGGCTATAGGTTCTTGGAATTCATCGCTTTGAATATTTCTTGCCACTCCCTTCTGGCCTGCATAGTTTCTGTTGAGAAATCAGCTGACAATCGTATGGGTACTCCCTTGTAGGTAACTAACTGTTTTCTCTTGCTGCTTTTAAGATTCTCTCTTTGTCTTTTGCTCTTGGCATTTTAATTATGATGAGTCTTGGTGTGGTCCTCTTTGGATTCCTTTTGTTTGGGGTTCTCTGTGCTTCCTGGACTTGTAAGTCTATTTCTTTCACCAGGTAGGGGACGTTTTCTGTTACTATTTCTTCAAATAGGTATTCAATATCTTGCTTTCTCTCTTCTTCTGGCACCCCCATAATTCAGATGTTGGTACACTTGAAGTTGTCCCGGAGGCTCCTTACACTATCTTCGTACTTTTGGATTCTTTTTGCTTTTCTGGTTGGGTGTTTTTTACTTCTTCATAATTCAGATCTTTGACTTGATTCTTGTGATCCTCTAGTCTGCTGTTGGATCTTTGTATAATATTCTTTATTTCAGTCAGTGTATGCTTAATTTCTAGTTGGTCCTTTTTCATATCCTTGAGGGTCTCACTAGACTTATTGAGGGTCTTACTAAATTTATCGGTGGTTTCTAGAAAGTTCTTGAAAAACCTTACACTGTAGTTTTGAACTCTATATCAAATAGTTTGCTTTCCTCCATTCCTGTCATTTGTGACCCGTTTCTTTGTCTCCGCATTTTGGCTGCTTTCCTATGTTGATAGAGTGGCTTTCTGTGCTAGGTGTCCTATAGGGCCCAGTGGCTCAGCCTCCCGAATGACCTGAGGTGGACACTCTTGGTGCACCCCTTTGTGGGCTTTGTACACAGCCTTATTGTAGTTAAGCCTTGATTGTAGTTGGTATCACTGGGAGGAATTGGCCTCCAGGCCAACTGGCTGTGAGAATCAGCTGTGTTTATGGTGGGAGAACTTCTGTGCTGAAGACACCCTTCTGGGGTAAGACTTGATTCAGTGGGGCTTTGGTGCTCACTGAGTCTGCCCTGTGAGTGTGTCCCTTATGGATCTGAGGAGTTGTAATCTGGATGGTCCCACTCTGACCACTGGGTACACTGGCACTTGGATCTCTAAGGAGGTGCTAATTTAGCCTCTGCCTGAGGCTACCCAGCAGAAGCTACAGAGAGATCTGCAGATTCCTCTTCTTTGTTTGGGATTTGGAGGTGCCTAGATGAGGCCCAGCTGTGAAGCACTGCAAGCTGCTTTGGGGCCTTGGGCCTTCTTTTGGATGTTCTGGGTCTCTCTGACCCAGCTGTAGTTTGTTAGATAATTTTAGATTACAAAGAGCCAGGTCTATCATATGCAAAAGCCTCTGCACACAGCTTGGGTGGGGCGGGGTCTCAGGGAATCAACATGGCGGAGCAAACAGCTATGGCTGATCCTCAGTCCTGCCCTAAGAGGTCCTGGGTCTCAGTGTCCCACGGTAATCGCTGCAAGCACCTCTGAGAGAAAGCCGCCCTTGAGTTCAGCCCAATGCCAGATAGTCCAGTTTCCCCCTCCCCATATGAGTCTGGGTCCCCAGAGACTTGCCTAGAACTGGAGTCAGGGCCATCAGAAGCTTGTGTCTCCCTCCTGACTGAAAAAGACAACCATGTCCTCAGTTGCCAGCCCTTTCCGTATGCGCCTCCATACCTCTGCACTTTACTTCCACACCTCCTCTGAGTCTCAGTGTGCTTTTCTCTTTCCTTCTAGTTGTAGAATTTCCACTCAGCCAGCCTTCCTGTGGTTCTGGATGTTGTCCATTTTGTCTTTTAGTTGTATTTTTGAAGTGTTTGTGCGAGGCAGCAATTTCAGGTATTTACCTATGCCACCATCTTGGTTTTCTCTACCTGGTTGCTTTTATTGGCGAATGATATGAGAAATCAAGATGTAGATGGAAGTTTTGCTCATTGCTATTAGGATACTGTTGCCCCTGGGCCCTGTCAGCTGACAAAGCAAAGAATACATGTGTGTGTATATCACATTACCTAGTACATACTAAAAGAAGAGAATAAAGTATTGCTTTTATTATAAATTTAATTTTTTTTTCAATAATATGAATTTTTAATTAAATGGACATGATCTATGAGTAACTCACATCTTAATTGAGGAAAATAAAAATAACTTGAAATTTCTGGTTTGTAAGCCAGAAAACCATTGAATATTTGTACAGAGGACTGGACATTCATGTAAAAACACATACACACACAAATACACACACCTCTACACACAAAGTTGTTCCATTGGATGCAAATATACTGCAAAATAATAAAAGTTAAAATTATAATTACTTTGTAATAATTGCAGGTGACTCTGAAAGTTTTAGCATAAATAAATAATAAAATAAAATTTAATTTTTTAATGACCATTATAACTCAAGATGCATAAAATTATGATTTTATAATGTACATTTTATTTGAAACTTAAGTAGTGTATGTGTAGTGTCTTATTATATTCATCTCATACCTATACCAAGCTTTTGTACTAGAAAAAACATATTTTTAAACTATTATAACACTCTTTTTCCTTCCTGAGTATATGTCGTTTGCCCTAATAAAATAGATAGATCTAGTTTCTTCATCAGAATTTAAGATTCATAATGGAAGATTGTGGAAAAAAATGAGGAAAATTGAGAGAATGAACAAAATTTCAGCCTCAAATGTGTAAAACAGGATTTTGCTAAGCTTTGTGAAAAAGAGATTTTCCAAATTTTTTGTTTCTTTCACATAACAAAAGTTGACTATGGAGGGCCCAACCAAAGTTCACCACAGTGAACATTTTCCCCACCTGTGACCAGAGGAGGGTATATAATAAAGGAGGTAAAATAAAAGACTGCCTTTTTCTGACTGAGAGTGGCAGCAAGGAAAAGAGAAAGTTCCTCTCCCTCTTCCTCTCTCTGGGCTTTGGGTGAGAAAGTAGTTCCTATTCCAGCTTCATCAAGCATGGAGATGTTGCTCCCACTTTTCATTTGGGAATCTGGGGGGAAGCCATTTGACAAGTTTTCCCTTAACTAATAGTGTGGTCAGGCAGAGAGGGAGCCCCACTTTGCTTTCCCCCACCTCCCTAATCTATCACCAGTGAATTTCATGTAACTCCCTTATATCTTCCTCTTTGATTTTTATGTATAAAATAAGTGGTAAAACTGCCATTTTTCTGGAGCATTTTCTCAATCCTTTCAGATTTTGCTTTCCTGTAATTGTCATCAGTCTGGCTCAAATAAACTCATAAAAATTCTTACAAGTTTGGACATTTCTTGTGTTGACACTTATTTTAGGGCACAGCATATGTTTTAGCTCTAGAGTTGTCATATGTATTGCATATATATATGTTATAAACTCTGTAATTCAATGTTACCTTTTTTTTTTCTTTCAACAGTCATGTTTAAAAACTCTGTAGTTTAGAGGAAATATAGTCCTTTGTATATACCTATATATTTATCATTTTCAGTGTGCTTTATTACTGTCTGAGTTGTTTATATGTCTTCATTTCACTTCAGTCTTGAAGAAAAACTCCCTTCAGCATTTCCTATATAGACCTATTGGCAACAAATCCTTTCGAGTTTTTAAAATATTTTTTAATAGATTTCAGAGAGGAGGAAGAGAGAGAGAGATAGAAACATCAATGATGAGAGAGAATCATTGACTGGCTGTCTCCTGCATGCCTCCTACTGGGGATCAAACCCGCAACCCCAGCATGTGCTCTGACCAGGAATCAAACCATGAACTCCTGGTTCACAGGTCGATGCTAAACAACTGAGCACCAGCCCGGCAAATCCTGTCAGTTTTCATTGATATGTTTATTCTTTTTTTTTTTTTTTTTTTAGTTCATTTTGAAGAGGATATATTTGTTGTTTTCTGCATATAGTTTCTTGGCCTTTTCCCCCAAGTATATGTCTCCGACATTGCGATTTATATATTATAGAAACTCTGGATTCTGATGAAGTTCCTTTGAAGTGCATTTATTTCTTTAACAAACAATTAATCTGTCTGAACTCAAACTCCAGATTTTCACTTTTCTCTGATATGCAGAAAATCTGTTTGTTTCTTTTACCTGATTTGGGGGTTGGGATCTACCCTATGCTTCAGAGTTCCAAGAGCCATCAGAAATTTGGGCAGAGTTTATATGCAGAACATAGTATTTCCCTTCTTATCCTATTTGCGTCCTTGTTTTCTTACTTCATTTTTTTATTCTTAATCTCACAATAATCTCTCTCTGTTGGTTCTCCAACCCATTAAGTCTACATGTTTTCCAAATAAATGTAACCTACCTGGTGTGGTGCCAATTGGGACCTGCTCTTAGATAAAAAACAAACAAAAATCATTAAAAAATCACTCAGTAATAAATACCCACCCTTGTTTCAGAGTCCTTTGGTTGCTTTTATGTGCTTTCAGGATCTTTTTTCCCCCAAAGTTTATAGTTATTATCTAATAATATTTGCCTGATAAAAGCTACTCCTTGATTATCACCAGTTGGAATTACCTGCCAGTGTATTACTGTGTATGATCATATTAAGATACATTTAAGTATGGTTTCCATCTATGGCACATTTTAAAGGGGAATGACAATTTTAAAACACAAGTGGAAGGATAAGAGTAGTTTGAGTGGGGGGTCAGGGGATATCTTCAGTCCTAGAGAGGGACGAGATATGTGTGCATATGCTTGGCCATGGGTCACTATGGTGGGTTGGATAGAACTCTGGCCCAGGCAGCAAGGGAAATATGCTTTGAGCAGGCAGAGATCAATGCATGATGAGCAATTTGGAAGATGAAAATTCTTCACATAGGCAGGGCCTTAGATTGTGCGGAGAATTTAAAGTCATCCTGAGATGTTGTATTTTTGTTCACAAGCTTAGTGAGGCTACAGCTAAGGAGTAACATGATTCCATGAGCATTGTAGTAAGTTCCCTTTGACAGCTATGCAGAATTGTTGCCAGTGAACATGGGTTCCTTATGATGTTGAGTCTCAAGAAAAACATTTTTGGGGACTCCCAAGGGAGGATGAGGTCTGGTGATAAGATTTATTTGTAGCACCAGATGCAAAATCAAAGGAGTGCTGTCCCTGGGTTTCTAATGTCCCATCTCTGTGCCTCCATGGAAAAAAAGTCTAATTTTTGCCTTCATCAAGGCCAGAAATAGGGTCAGTGTCCAGACATTTAGTGCCATTGGTTCAGCTCATGTCTCTGTCCCAATCTGGATATCTTAGTCTGTTCCTGGATGGTGCTAAGCTCAGTCCCACACAGGCTGTCATGGGCCCCAGGGGGCTGCTAGGCCCACATGGCTACAATGGAGAGAACATGCAAATGAAAGGGGTGAGCACATGTTACAGAGCAAGAGAGAGTTATCTCTTGGTTAGCTGGGATTATGTTATCTCGGGTTTGAGAAGGACCAAGAGTTTGTTTCAAAATAACCAATCAACTTCCCAAACTTTCATGGACTTCTGATGGGTCCACCTCCTAACCAATCTATTTCCTAGATCTTTCATGGTTTCAATGTCCCTTATTAATTCAATCCTTTTTCAAGGGTAGACTGACAGGACTTCATGATCACCATCTTGGCTCTTACTGCCTATATGCTTACCTCTCCCTGTTCTGCCCTCTTATCTCCCCCACACTCTCCCCTCCAGGTACCGGGTGGTGGGCTGCTTCATACATGGGGAAAGGGAGGGGTGTTAATCCCCTTGGCAGAGCAATGCTGCCATCCCTTGGCATTTGTGAAACTGCCTCTTCCTGGTTCAGCAGGCTTATGCTCCCTAGTTGATTATGCTTAATAAGCTTAATAATGTTGATTCCCTTTGTTTCCTTCTTTTAGTAATAGTTAACTACCTATGATAACGTATTGAGAGGAAGACCAAAGGCGAAGAGACCAGTTAGGAGGTTTCTGCTATGCCCCCCAAAGAGCTAACTGATGAGTTCTTAGCATAGATATTTGTATTGTGCTACAGGAGCCCAAAGGATAGAGACATTATTCTAATTATAAGCATCAGGAAATAATCAAGTGTTGAGTGTGTTTCCTTCCACGACTTGCGTGGAGTAGGGTTCGGTATCTGAAAGAGGAGCCGCACAGCAAATGAGAGAAAAAGACACGAGATAATTTTGCAATATTGGGGGACCAGGCGGCAAGTCCTGAAGGACTTCTCCCTATGCTCAGGCCTCACCAAGCTTTTTATTGATCTGGGATGCCCCTATAGCATAGCCCTAGGCAGGTGACCCCCTGCAACAGGCAGACTAGCCCATCAGCAAGGATTTACATAATAATAAATGGGGGAGTAGTTTCAGCTACCACTGTCTGGACAAACAGAGGTGGCGCCTAGCTCCGGGCTTTGCTAGGGCTTCAAAGGCACCCAGCCTTGGGGGGGGGGGGGGTTCAGGGAGTGCTCTGTCTATGCTTAGATAGTGAAGGCAATAAACAGTTTCCCACAATCAAGGATGAAGACAACGTTTAAACTAGAATAGAATTAAGTGATGTTACAAAATGAATTGTTTCCCCCAAAATTCATATGTTGAATCTATAACCCCCAATGTCACTATATTTAGAGATAAGACCTTCAAGGAGGTAAATAAGATTATATGAGGTCATACAGTGGGGACCCTAATCCAACAGAACTGGTATGCTTACAAAAATGGGAAGAAACACAAGGGATGTGCACTCACAGAGAAAAAGGCCATGCGAGGACACAGTAAGAAGGCAGCCACCTAAAAAACAAGGAGAAAGCTCTGTGTCATTTTAAATTGCCTATTTTTCCCCCCAGAACTTTCAACATTCAGAACTGTGACAAAATAAAGTCCTACAAGTTACAGCATCCAATCTGTGGTATTGTATTATGGCAGGCCTAGCAGACTATTCATGTGGATAGTTTATAATTTTTAGCTGTCCATCCATGGATGAATTTTCCCATGCATTCTTGATTGAGGATTAGTTATTTGCCAGCAACTGTGTTACATGCTGGGGTGTGTAAATGAAGGGGACATAGTAGCTAACATAGAAATACCCTTGTCCTACTTTCTCCCTCATCCTCTTTCCACATCTCCTCTCTTCTTCTCATCTCTCTTTCTCCTCATATATCAGTGATAATAGTGCTGTCCCTGCAGTGATGATAATCATTAGCACTGGTCAAGAGCGCCATCCAAGTGAAGGGAACACAATTTAATCACCCCCAACCTGCAGTTCCCAGTAGATGCCTCAATCTGCCCATCTCTTATAGCTGCTTAGAAAATGATCAAAGTTATCTGTTAAAATAAACTCACAGGAAGGCAGCACAATGCCAAAGCAATATCATTGTACTTCCCTTTTCAGAGGAGGTTTATAAGCAGTTGTAATCACAAACCACTTCTGTCCTGATAACTGCAGGTAGTCTTAACCCAATGGTTGCAGGAAAGATAACAAACCAAATGATAACATTTCTTTGTCCCAAGCCCTAACCAGCTAGGGTATTTTTGGGGAGTGTGGATCACTTAAAATATAATAGAAAATGTTGGTGTCCACTTTTATTTTATTTTTCCCCTTCAGTGTATGTAGCTAGCGGATCTGACCACCCAGCAAAGAATTCTATGATAAACAACCTGTTTCATGGAGGCAGCCTATAGCAATTTTCAGAGCCTTGAGTAATTAGGTAGATCTGTATTCTAATGCCTACTGGTTCTACCTATGCAGTAGCAAGTACCTCCTTTTGAGCATCGGTTTTCTCATCTATAGAATGAGAATTAATGACATACAGGTTGTAAAGCAGAATGCCCAGCACAAAGCAAAGCCACTAGGTTGCTAGCATGCCCTGTGGTTGAGTCTGCTTGAATTACAGGAATAGCTAAAGGGAACATTCTCACCAGCCTGATCAGCCGAAGAGCCAGGGGGCCGAGGTTGGCTCCATTCAGCAGAGTTGAGTTGTGTTCATTATAAAGGCACCAACCCCTGGGAGGCACCTCAAACCTCATTCTCTCCCGAAGAATTTGATATTCATGCTGCTACATCAAAAGGTTGGGGCAGCTATTATGTATTAAAATGTGTCATTTTAAATTGCCTATTTTTCCCCCCAGAACTAGCAATATAGATATTGAAATTTCTTCAGAAAGTGCTTATCTCATCAAGACTAAAATTATACTATATGAAATACTAATTACAGTATTATGAAGCAGGTTGAACTTTCCTGTGACATTCTGTCTATTAGGAGAATACTAATTTCCTCTCTTTCTTAAGGCAGATAGAGCCATGTTATCCCCCACCGGCGCCAGTTTCACAGGGTGTTGGGATAAGAGCTCTAACTCTTACATTTGGCCTGAGTGATCTGCAGCTTTGCATCGGCTTCCAGAGGAGAGCTAGAAATTGAAACCAAATATACTGCAGACTGAGTTCTAGTGCAGTGGGAAATACATGGTAAAAGGAGCTCCAATTGTTGTCCACATAGGCAGACAATTTGCAACATAAAATGTATTTTAAATCAAATAAGGCAATACTTTCAAAACACACGTAGCCTTGCTTAGCCCATAGTAACTGTTCAATAAATACTAGCTGCTATTTAATGCCCATTTACCAATATAAATGACTTGACTGAGGTGAGAGAGCTAACAAGCTATGGAGAGAGAGCTTGTGCTAGGATTCTATGAGCACGATTTTTATTGAACCTTTCATTCATGTAACAAATGTCTCAATGCCTGCTATGTACCAGACACTGTTCTAGTGCTGAGCACACAAAGACAAATAAGACTCAGCACCTCTCCTCCAAAGGCCTTCTGTCCAAGGGAAAAGATGAAGCAACAACCTTCCCCTGCAAGGCCATCTGGTCAGAGCCATACAGGGCGAGACCACAGCACCTCTGCTTTCCTGTTCTGCAGGAAGGTAAGAACACACTGATGTAAGGGCACTTACAGCTCCAGGTGAGGTCATACGGCTGATCTGGACCCATTTTCTTTTCTGAACAACAAGGGAATAGAAATGATTGATACATTTGGCCCTCCTTACATCAAAATGTTCTATTTCAATCAAGAGTTACCTGCCCCATACAGTGCTTTTTAAGAGCGGTTCTAAAACGTTGCGGTAAAGGTATCTTGGAAATTGAAGTGTAAGAGAGTGGATTTACTTCTGCTTGAAGCAGTGTTTCCAGCCTTTCCCATGTCATGATGTCCATAGACAATGGTGACAATGACATGAAGGAAAGACTTGAGTAGAGGGAATGGGCTGCACTTCCCTTGAGGACTGAAGAGGTCAATATCTTGGCTCATGAGAGGCACATGCTGTGGCCACTGGGCCCCAAGTAGAGAGTGATGGATAAAAGGTGAAGGGATGAGAAACACAGTTCTGAGAAAACCGAGCTTGCTTTGAGCCTCCTATGAGACAGGCCTAGGAACCAATACCAGCCCACCACCTGTGAACTTAGGTTATTAACCTTTCTGGTGCCCAGTTTCTTCATCTCTTAAAAGAGGATTGTAACTTGTCTCCCAAAGTCACTGTGAGGCGAGAATGAGTTGTATGAATAAACCTGGTACAGAGTAAGCACTCCGTAAATGTAAGTTTCCTTTACTGTCTTCTTTCCCAAATATAAGCTCCTTCGAAGCTTTTGCTTTTGACTTACTGCATTTTTATTATTTTGAGCATTTAATTTTTGTTTGATTTACCAAAAATCAAAATAAATAAATAATCCAAAAGGGAGAAGCTATTTTGGTATGTACCCAGGATGAACAGCAACACTTACAAACTTTAGGGTTTTCATTTCACCACCCTTTATCGACTTACTTCCCACTGCACGATGTTCCAGTTGTGGAAGATTTATTTAAACTCAGAATTGCTCAATGGGCTGTGCAGTCATTGCCTCTGTGCACATAAGCCATGGAGTGCGAACCAGCTGAAGAAAATCCTAGTTTAATGACCAGGTTTTATACCGGTGTATTTTTTGCTTCTCAAATATGAAACATTTTTCTCTTAATTTTTCTCTGAATGCAAATTTTTTTTATCATAAAATTGCTACATGGACATATGGGTGTGATTTTAAAATTTAAATAGAAATGAGAGGATTAAAATGAAAAAGAAAAATTATACCTTGCCTCACCTCTCCCCCATCTTTTGAACTCACACAGATTTGAACCATTAACCTGCCTGTTTATTACATTGGTATTGATCTCTAAATAGGCTAAATGAATTGCTTATAAAACCATTTCTTGATTTATCCATTTTAGACATTTTACAAAATGATTTCAGAGAGAGAAAGGGAGTGGGAGAGAGGGATAGAAATGTGGTGAGAGAGAATCATTGATCAGCTGTGTCCTGCACACCCCCTACTGGGGATCGAGCCCGTATGTGCCCTGACTGGGAATTGAAACTTGACCTGATTCATAGGTCGATGCTCAACCACTGAGCAACACTGCAAGGCATTTTTTAGATATTTTTAGTTCTGTTATAGTAGATGAAGTTTTGGCTTTCATTCTCCAAAATTAGTTGTATCACAATTTTTTTTTAATCAAGGGTCTGGTAATAATCAGTACAAGGAGTAAATATTATTCATTGCCATTTCAAATTGTGTATTATGATTCATTTCTTATATGCTATTTTAATAAACTACCATATTTATTTATGAATTTTCTCTATCTTTTCACCAATTATTCAGAAATACTTCAACAGACTTTTCAATTACCAAATTTATTTTAGAAAATCAATTTATAAATGACTTTCTTCCTCTATATCGAGGCCTGTTTTGGAGCCCTGTGTTTTGCTGCTCAAGACTAACTGATTATATCCTAAGTCTTCTTGTACCCTGCTCCTGAGGGAGACACCCTTTTTCCTGAATCATAGGCGTTATTTTTAATTTAATTCTCTTTCTGAAATGCACCATTGAATTACTGGAGGGTGCTTATAGCTATTAAATCACTTTCTATTAAGGACTACATTTTAATTCTATTCTTATATCTGATTGAAAATGTGACTGATAGACAATCAGGATAAAAATCATGTTTCTTTAGCAGTTTGAAAACATTGCCAAGGAATTTTAGAGTTCATTATTATTGCTCAAAAGTCCGAGTCCATTCTGACTTCAGGTTGCCAGGAGTTGACTTGCAGTTTGTTCCTCATGGAAGCTCCTTAGGATCTTGTCTCTATTCCCAGTGACCTTGATGTAGGTATTTCTTCTCCTTATGAGCATGGGCACTCTGGCCCACATGCTGGAGACTTGTGTTCTTCACTTATGTGGCAGTTTCTATAAGTTTCTTTCTAATTAATTTTTCTCCATAGACAAAAAGAAAAGTGAAAAAAAATGATTTTTTTTTCACACTGTAACAAGAACACTCAGACTTGAAGATTAGAAGGTCTCAGTGAGAATTTTTTCCTTGTTACACTTGTATAGGAAGGAGTGGGCAGGCTTTAGGTGAGCTGATTTATAGTTGGTATTGTGATTGTTTGTTATTTTAATCAGTGGATGTCTCAGTCAGTAAGTTGAACAGGAAATGTTTATCTCTGTTTCTACCTACTCCCAGGGTAAAAAAAACTTCTAACTTAACTAAACATCTATTTGTTGGATATTAGATATCCCCTTATTTCCTATCCTAACTTTCCTAATTTTCTTTTTAGTTCAACTTTGGGGAGAATTTTTGAAACTTTTCTTTAAATTATTCTTTCTTTAAACAATGATGCTTTTTAAAAATAATTTTAAATATATTTTTATTGGTTTTAGAGGGAGGAAGGGAAAGGAATAGAAACATCAATGATGAGAGAGAATCATTGATCCACTGACCCCTACGTGCCCCCTGCTGGGGATCCAGCCCACAACTCAGGCATGTGCCCTGACCAGGTTTAGAACCTTAATCTCCTGGTTCATGGGTTGACACTCAACCACTGACCCATACTAGACGGGTTATAATTGTTAGGTAGGTGGCTCAGGAGGCAGCATAGGAAATAAAGAGAGTTGATCAGATAAGGAAGAAAGGAAAGGTTTTATTCTGCATCCCCGGGTGACCCACGAACCCCAAAGACAGGGCATGTGGATCTGCGCCAACAGGGAGGGGGGTGCTTTTTTTATACTGCGGTTGGTTAGGGGCGGGAACATGAGCTGAGGTATTCAGTTGAGGAAGTTTCAGCTGCAGGGGGTCAGCAAGGTATTCAGGAAGGAGTCAGTATCTGTGTGGGGATCAATCATGTTGATTCCAGGGAGAAGCCAGTATCTGTGTCTGGAACGCTGATCTGTTGGAAATTCCAGGGAGAGTCCATTATCTCATCACATGTCTGCATGTATCCCGATCCTGGGCTCTCTCCGACCTAACAATAATCATTTTAATTTTCTAGAAATATTTATTTTTCTCCAGTTGTTATACATACTGTGTTAATTTTATGAGTTCATCATCATTTTTTTCTGTCTCTTGAAATTTTCTCCAGCTTCTGTTTCTTTGGAGTTTCATTCATATTCTATCTATCTATCTTCTATCTATCTATTTATCTATCTATCTATCTATCTATCTATCTATCTATCATCTATCTATCATCTATCTTCTCTATCTCTCCTTATATTGGAAGTATCTCTTCAGTAGATGCTCACTTACATTTAAAGAAGAGACACTAAAAAGCAGATTGAAGAGTCTCTGGGTAGGGGGATGACAAGCGGGTAAGAGCTGGCTTTGACTCTTGACCTTTACTTCAGGGAAATGAAATGGCAAACAGCTCTCCTCCATTTGCCTTTATTGGTATGTTTTATCCCTAGTTTCCTCTTTTATTTTTTCTAGAGAGAAATCCTCCAGCCTCTAGCTTTAGAGAGACACACCTTGTTCCTTGCATTGAGAAGCAGTAAAAGGAAGGGAGATGGGAGCTCTAGAATTCAAAATACAAACTCTTGCTTCCACTCCCTATATTGTTGGCTCCGCCTTCTACTTCCATCCTCCCTTGTTCCTGGCACTCAGGAGTCCAGGGGCTCCAAGGTTCATTTCCTACAGTATAAACTTCTGCTTTTTTGGTGGATGGAGAGATGGGGGGTGGGAAGAAGGGAGAGAGAAGGAGAGGAAATAACCCCTGCTCATAGGAATACAAAAGGAGATGTGAAAAGTGCTTTGCACACCATTTTACCATGTCCTTTATTCCCATTCCTTTCTTTATGGACACCTGCCTAGGTTCTGCAAACTACAGGTCTGCCTTGGGTTCCTTGGGGGGATCGTCTGGATTCTCTTTGGTATATCTCTCTCCAGTTTTAGAGTTTCTTATGACCCCTGCTCACCTATGCCATTTATCACTTTCCCACCTACTTCCACATTTCAAGAAGTTTGTAGAAATCCCATGTCTGTTCTTGTCTTCTCTTCATTCTCTTTGTAATCTTGCTTTTTTAACTACTAAAATATTCCTTTAATTTTATTTTAATAGAGTTTTGGGAAAGAGAGAAAATACATTCTGTAGTCATTCCATTCTGTTATAGCTGAATTCAAATATGACATTTATTATCTACTTACTTTTGCCTTTTCATTCTATAAGACACATTTAATAGTCATTGAGTTACTACAATTATAATGAAATTATAAGAACAATATTAATAACTTTCATTCTTGAATTAATATAGTATTTTAGAATTTTAAAAGCCTTTTAGCATTTCATTATTCATGTGAAGTAGATGTTTTTATACCCATATTACATAAGATAATAGAGGTTAATAGAGTTTAAATAATATGTCTGTGACCAAATACTTAATTATTAAAAGGCCTAAAACTGGAACCCCAAATTTCTGACCCTTACTCTGATACTCTTTTTAGGACATTATAAAAGCATTTTCTAAGAACTTATGTGAAATAAAAGCATGAATAAGACATAATTTTTGCCCTCAAGGAGCTCTCAATCTAAGGAGAAGAAACTCAGATGATATTTGAACTTTATTATAAAAAGAATGAAATAAGTATTTCAACATTAGCAGGCTGTGCTTCCAAAATAGATAAAATGCTCAGAGCATGAAAGCGAAGGAAGTCTGGTTCTAATCAGAAAGATCCAAAAAAGTGGGCATTTGAGCTTCGACCATGAGGGAAGGGTACCTTTTTTATAGGAGAGAGAGGAGGGCTTTCCTGAATGGGAGACAATAACAAGCAAGTACATGGCGAGGGGCCATTCTCAGCATATTAATGGAACAGGTAGACAGTTTTGGCAGGATGCATTGGAAAGGTGCTTTAGAGCAGTATCATAGAGGTCTTGAATATCTTGCTAAGGAATTCAGAATTGATTAATTTTAAAAGAAAAAGAGAGACTAAATAGAATGACATGGAACATGATTGCTTTTCCTGTTTCTCTACCAATTATTTTTTTTCCAAATGATTTCACACTTTCTAAATATAAACTTAATGTTGAGAACTTACTAAGAAAGTATTGGAGGTTTTTGTCCCTAAAGTTGCTTCCTTGTGAATAATGTGAATAGACTGAGAAGTTAAGAGGGCAGAGGAATAGAGAGATAAAAACATCAATGATGAGAAAGAAACATCAATTGGTTGCCTCTTGTATGCCCCTCACTATGCATTGGGCCCACAACCCAGGCCTATGCCCTCACCAGGAATAGAACCAGTGACCTTTGAGCCACACCACTGAGCCACCCACATCAGCCAGGCAAGGGAAAAGTATTTAATAACTTCCCTTGAATGCACAAATTTTAAAGTTAAGAAAACTGAGACCCAGGAAGCTTGTAAGCTGTATTTCCTTTCAGATCCATCACAATACATAATTCCTACTTCTGCAACAACAACAGAGTATATTTTTATAATGTGATACAGCTATTACGATTAGGTTTCTGAAAAACACCATGGAAGGATGGTTCATATTACACAGAACTTGAAAAATTATAAAAAATAAATAAAAAGCCGAAACCGGTTTGGCTCGGTGGATAGAGCGTCGGCCTGCGGACTGAAAGGTCCCAGGTTCGATTCTGGTCAAGGGCATGTACCTGGGTTGCGGGCACATCCCCAGTAGGAGATGTGCATGAGGCAGCTGATCGATGTTTCTCTCTCATTGATGTTTCTAACTCTCTATCTCTCTCCCTTCCTCTCTGTAAAAAAGCAATAAAATATATTTAAAAAAATAAAATAAAAATAAATAAATAAATAAAAAGACTCAGTGAGAAAGAAATTGGGAGGAAAGCGTATGAAAGACTTTATGTCAACTAAAATAAAGCAGTAATGACAGAACACTCAATGTGAATAGCACTCATGGTATTTTATGCATTCTAAATGAGAAATAATGGCTCTGTGTAATTAATTTTCATTTGCCACCCCGTGAAAGTGCCAGGGTTTTGCTCCCCTGTGATTTCTGGGATAGCCCTGTGAATTTGTTTTGTGGACATGATGCCCAACAAGAGGAATTCGTTTCTGTGTTTTTGCTCTACACACATATGTGTTTTTTTTGTTTTTATGACTAGACTATTTGAAGGTCTCTTCTTGCAGTTATTCCAAAACACCTAAGAACTGTGACTACTTAAGATGGGAAGTCCTGAGCGGTTGGTCAGTAAACTGGGCATACTTCAGAAAACCAAGGTTGTGTTTTGAGCTCAGCTACTGAGAAGTTCTGATCAAAGTATGTTCTTAGCCTTTCTTACCTGGGTCTTCCCAGGTGTTTCTTTGTGCAGGTGCTCCTGTTTCCTTTATCTCTCTCAGTCTTTATCACAACACACACACACACACACACCCACACACACACACACACACACACACACAAACACACACACATACACACACACACTTCTACTCTTACTCTATGTTGCCTCACTTTGATATTTCCAATCATTATTCCATCCTCTCCTAATATCCCTAAAAAGAGTAAATTCACTACACTCCCAAGTCTTAAACAAAAACACATGTGGTTTCTGTAAATGTTTGCAAAAGCAATCTTTTAGAGAAAATTTTCATGGAGGAAAAGTTGTCATTGGACATAATATTCCAATCTCAACTCCCCACACCCTAGCAACTCAATTACCCTGGTACATTAGGGCAGAACATTTCCATCATGCCAGAAAGTTTCCTTATGATTCTTGCCAGTCAACCCTCACATCTCCACTGGATTTATCTGAATGGATCTGTAATTCTAAAGAGCCAAGATAATAATATCCATCATTTTTTTAGCAGGTAGATGATGCCAGGAAATTCCATATCAGTATTTGAAAGTAACCTATAAACTGAACCTCTACCTTTTTCTTTTACACAAATTTACTCTCTATATATTAGGATCCTTCCCATAATTATTTTTCAACCTAGCTGAGTATAATGCATGGATAGGAGATATAGTGTATGGTTGATTTCATAGGAAAAACCCTCACTGTATATGCTTATTGAATAAACATGGTGCCTGTTTATATCAAAAGCTATCTTATCCACCTTTACACTGTCCTCACTGTGTAAATAGATGATGCATTCAATGTTGTCTCTATGCCAGTGCTGGCTTTGTTAGATTTTTTAAAATTATTTTTAATTTGGGTGGGTGTTAACCCCTCATTTTCATGGTCCAATTTTCTCAATAATGTTTTCAGAAACCCTCCAGCAGAAATAATGGATAAAGTCAGTTAAAGACTGACTACTGTTTTGAGATGGTTTTCTTCCATGGGAAATACTCCTTAAGGATTATAATCATTGACTATATTATTATTGAAAAATGTTTTCTTAAATACAGGGTGAAGCAAAAATAGGTTCACAGTTGTATGAAAAACAGGTTTTTTTCTTGTATTATTTATTAACTAGTGGCCCGCTGCATGAAATTTGTGCACATTAAAAGGGAATTAATTAGAGGAAATATTTTAATATTGCTATTTGCCCTTTCTCTATAATAGAAGTGTCAGAGATGAAAGAAAATTAGTAAAATGTACATGAAAATCTTCTTCCTGTTAGAGTCTGGGGCATGCTGTGGGACCCAGAGTCAAGTCCCTGCCCACCTGTGCACTCCTTGAAATCATGCAAGATCCAGACCCAGCTGGCTCCACCCCCATCAAGCCCTGCCAGGCGAGGGGTGCAGCCTCAGGTCCCCCAGTGCACACAAGGCAGGGGGTGCAGCCTCAGGTTCCCCTGCTTGGCGCTGGGGTGGGAGGGGCAGCCTGAGGTCCCCTGACCTGGGCCAGGGTGGGGGCCGCTCCTTGAGGTCCCCTGTCAAGCCCCACTGGGTGGTGGGTGCAGTGCTAGGGCAGGGGGTGCACCTTGAGGCCCCCTGTCAAGCCCCGCCGGGAGTGGGGCTCAGCATCAGGTCCCCACCTGGCTGGTGCTACGCAGCCTCAGGTCCCTGAAGATCACTCATTAAGGCTCGTTATGGGAACCCCGCCTCCACTGTGGGTGCAGCCACCTTGTGTTATGGGAACCCCATCTCTGCTGTGGGCACAGACATCTTGTGACAGTGTTACAGTGTGAGGGTCAATTTGCATATTACCTCTTTATTATATAGGATTATTGCATTAATTTTCATACAAACTGTAAACCTACTTTTGCACACCCTGTATGACCCATGAGCATTAGTTTTCAGATGGATTACTAGATTTTGAAAGATATTTGATCAGAGGACCAAATCTAGATTTTGTTTTCTTTCTCTTTCTTTCATCTTATTATAAATGTTTAATAAATGTGTGATATTAGTGCAGATGAACAAGTGTGTATGGGTAAATAAAAATCTCTTACTTTAACCAAAGTTGAAAAGTATGTGCTATCATCTGGAGGTTTAGAGTTAGCACCTCCAATGTGAATAAACCACATTGGACTGTAAATAATTCCAGAAATTATAGCTGCATCATTTATTATTGTGCTCTAAGAACCTAGTTCATTGCCTGGCACAAAGAAGGTGATCAGTATATATTGGCTAAATAAACAAATAATCAAGGGCAAAACTGGTTCCCATCCAGCTTTGTGTCCCTATCATCCAGCATGATACATGACACATAAAGGCTGCTCAAGCCTGGCCAGCATGGCTCAGTGGTTGAGTGTCAACCTATGAACCAGGAGGTCATAGTTCAATTCCTGGTTAGGGCATATGCCTGAGTTGAGGGCTCGATCCCCAGTGTGGGGCATATAGGAGGGAGCCAATCAATGATTCTCTCTCATCTCTGATGTTTCTATCTCTCTATCTTCTCCCTTCCTCTCTGAAATCAATAAAAAAATATATTTTAAGAAAAAGCTATCAAGATCTTATAATTAAATAGAATTGTTTACACTTAAATGGTAAAGGGCTAAGGAGACATAATAAATGTATCTAAAGCCATAGCCCAGAAATTTAGTTAAAGATAGTTAAAATCTTTTCATTTAAGTCACTAACTATATGAGTGTTTTACAGACCAATAAAGAGAATCGGGATACAGTGTGACACATGTTGGATTTAGAGGCCCCTCACCTATTAACCATGAGCATGTCCCTCAGCCTCTCAGAGACTCATCATCCTATATAATAAAGAGATAATATGCAAATTGATCCTCACACCCTCACAAGATAGCTGCCTACAACCAGGCCGGCAGGGGGGTTAGTGAGGGATGACCAAACGACTGAACAAGCAGGCTGCATGGGATGACCAGACTGGCGGGTGGGCTGTGAGGAGCGACCAGGCTGGTGGGAGGGCAGTTGGAGGCAACCAGGCCAGCGGTGTGGGAAGGTAGTAAGAGGTGACTAGGCGGGCGTGGGGGGGGCAGTTAGGAGTCACCAGGCCAGCAGAGGGGGCAGTTAGGGGTGATCAGGCTGGCATGCACAGGCAGTGAGGGGAAATCAGGCCAGCGGGGGGGCACAGTTAGGGGTGACCAGGCAGGCAGGCAGGTGAGCAATTAGGAGCCAGCAGTCCAGGATTGTGAGAGGAATGTCTGACTGCCAGTTTAGACCCGGCAGTCGAACATCCCCCGAGGGGTCCTGGATTGGAGAAGGTGCAGGCTGGGCTTAGGGGACCCCCCCCCCCTCATGAATTTTGTGCACCAGGCCTCTAGTTTCACCTATAAAGTGAGATTATAATACTTCACCAAGCTCTGAGGATCTTTCATGGGAAATTTTCTGCATAATACTTGGCACAGTTGTTGGGACTCTTTTTTTTCTTATACTCTTCTTAATGAGATTTGGAAAAAAAAGAGTGAGGCCAAAGTTCTCTCTCTCTATCTTGATATACTTTCTCTGCTGTAGGCTTCTAGTTCTATTTGCTCACAGACAAATGTGAGTTATAGCTCCTATTAGCCCCACCAGGCTGTTGCTGCTATGCTAGAGCCAGCTCAACTCTGAATGTGCTCATAGCCAAGTTTACCTTGGGTTCAATCTCAAAACTATAGAGTTTAAGAGTGTGGGAACCCTCAAGCACAGAATTCATCTAAAGCCCAAGCCTGATGTTTTAGGTATGTCTACATGAGATTTTGAAGGATCATCACCAAAATGAAAGTTGAGACCATATGCAACATAAACCCCTGATCAGGCAAAGGATCATTTTTTTTTTTTTTAATAAAGAAATGGCTATTTTACAATCAGCAAGGGAACTTTGACCATATCCATTATATAGACATTCTTCAGGTACTCAGAATTATAAGGTATACCTTTCCACCATGGTCCTGATTGCAGAGTAGAGGCAAGTTGGAGACAGTGCTGCCATTTCAAAACACTAGTTTATGAATGGGTCACATCATGTCTTCCCCTGATGATGTTTAATAGGACACTTCCAGTAAATAGATGAGGGTACTAGCATTCTGGTTGGGTGAACTGATCTTTCTGGCCTTACTTAGCTCCAGTGTCTCTCCCATCATATCCCTCCAGGAAGCCCACTTCCCAGTGACACTGACCATGCCTGATGGCCTTGGATCTAAGCCCATCAAATATACCCTTGGCTCTAATACACTCTGTTCTCTTTGGCTTTCTTGCCTTTGCCTGTACTAGTCCACAAGCTGGAATATTCTTACCATCTTCTCTTCCTAGAGAAATCTATTACTTCCCTTGAGGTTCTGGCCCTTCTTCTGAACTCCCATAGACTCTTAGCTTTATAATAGTTTTGGCTTATCTTTGTGTATGGAAAGCTTTTGCATGCATGATGTACATACTTGACAGCAGAGTCATAGCAGATGGTCAATAAATATTTGTAAAGTAAATAATAGAGGTTTTGTTAAATTGTTTCAAACCTAGGGCATAAATCATCATACTGTGCATGTTGTGGAAAGTGGAAAGAAGTAATAAGGATAGAGAAGAGATAAGAAGGTAGTTGTACATACCTGCCTCTAACTTCATAGGTATGACACTGGTAAAGCGGGCTCTCATCTTATGAGGTACTAACATATAATACAAATAAGGATTTATACTGATGTTTTAAGCACCATTTACCCAGCTCTTGCTTCTTAGCAGTCATTTTGCTAGGTATTTTCACTCATTGTAAGCTCCTAGTTAAATGGAAAATAGTAATCTATATGCATTTACCTAGCAGTTTATTGTTTCCTGAGTGTATGTATATCCATGATCATGGGAGGTGGTATTGTGTAGTGGCTAACTGCACAGAATAAGTATTTGCTTGGATTTGAATTCTGCTGTACCATATATGTACTTATAACCTTGGACAAATCTGTTAACTTCCCCATTCCTTTGTGTCCTCAACCACAAAATACAGATAGGACACACCCTATGGGGCTGTTGTAATTATTAGTGTATAACTAATACATACAACATGCATTTTTATTTAATTTTGATTTGCAGGAAGCACTAAAAAAAGTTAACAATGATGATAACAAGGATCTGTTTTGAATTTTACATATAAGTCTATGAAACAAGCAGGAGAGATTTTCTTTTCCCCATTTTACAGACAGGAAAAAAATGTATTTGTGCTTAAGGGTTTTTCCAAAGGACCCAATTACTCCATGAAGGTAAAAATTTGATCCCTGTTTTTCAGATTCTGAATTCAGCCTCTTTCTCTGTTGTATATTCCCTATAACCTGAAATAGTGCCTCACTGTTCTTTCTTTGGTTTGCAGCTCTTTGTAGCATCAGCCTTCCTTCACATTTATGAAAGGCACATTGGGGGAAGGGGTGGTTTGTGTTCAAATGAAACACAGTTATAATAAAAATGAATCTAACCATTTATCCCTACTGAGCAAGTTTGAAGGTAAACGATTTTCCTATTTCTCTGCAAAACATTCCCAGTCACTGTGAACAGTTGGTGAAAAAGAGATGTTGGTTTCACTATTTTATTAAGCATCTTTTGAAAGGATATCAAGAGGGCTTTATTTATTAGATGTTTTAAAAGTATGAAAACATTACCAACTACAAAGACAGATGGTTGAAGTGAAACAGAAACTGATCCTTTTAGACAAGAATTCCTAGTCTGATAACCCTGCCTGTTTCTCCCTGACATGTGCCTTCTGAGAATTTGATGTTAATCAAACCACTGTTTAAATAGACTGTTACATTAAGGAATGTGTATTTGTCCTCAGAGATAATACTGAATCTCTTCTGTCTTTATCAAAGCACATTTTAATTGACTGGCAAATTAAGAAATACATTCCCTGCATATAATATGAGGAAATACATTCACAAAATAAATAAAATAAGAGATTCATTATAATTTTATCTAGCTGCAGAGGTATACAGCTCTACTCTGAGACTACATGTAGTGTAGTATAGCTGGGTTCAGTTTTAGCAACTGTATGGATTGCAGAGAAGGCATTAGGGTTTTATACATGCCCATATGTGTGTATATATGAATATGCACATTAGCATCCAATCTAATAAAAGACAAAAAGGGTAATTAACCGTACCTCTGCTATGCTTCCCATTGGCTAATCAGGGTGATATGCAAATTAATTGCCAACAAAGATGGCAGCCGGCAGCCATGCAGCTGAAGCAAACATGAGGCTTGCTTGCTCCAGTGATAGAGGAAGCCAAGGTTCCCCTCCTGCCGCGGCCAGGCTCTGAGCCTGAAAGCAACAATATTTCAATTATAGAAGTTAAACAAACCCCAGATACCTGTTTTCAGCTGGCCGCAGCCTCAGAACTGGGAGCGCCAGTGATGGCAACAATGTTTCAATTATAGAAGGTAAATAAATCCCAGAATTAAAAAAAAAAAAAAAAAAAAAAAAAAAAGGAGAGGTTGGGAGCTTCAGTAGCTGGCCAGTCTAAAAATGGCCCTAAGCCCCTCACCCAGACTGGCCTGGCACCCCAGTGGGGACCCCCACCCTGAAAGGGGTGTGGCCAGCCTGAAAACAGCCATCAGCCCCTCACCCAGGCTGGCCAGGCACCCAAGCGGGACCCCCACCCTGATCCGGGACACCCTTCAAGGCAAACCAGCCAGTCCCCACCCATGCACCAGGCCTCTATCCTATATAGTAAAAGGATAATATGCAAATTGACCCTAACAGCAGAACCACTGGAAATGACTGGTCACTATTACACACACTGGCCACCAGGGGGCAGGTGCTCAATGCAGGAGCTGCCCTCTGGTGGTCCATGCACTCCCACATGGGGGAGCTCTGCTCAGCCACAAGCCAGGCTGATGGCTGCCAGTACAGCACTGGTGGTGGCAGACTCTCCTGCCTCCTCAGCAGCGCTAAGGATGTCTGACTGCAGATTAGGTCTGCTCCCCGCTGGCAAGTAGACATCCCCCGAGGGCTGCTGGGCTGCCAGAGGGATGTCTGATTACCATCTTAGGCCCAATCCCCTGGTGAGCAGGCCTAAGCCAGTAGGTGGTCATCCCCCGAGGGGTCCCAGACTACGAGAGGGCACAGGCCGGGTTGAGGGACCTCCCCACCCACTGAGTGCACAAAAATACTATGTAAAAAACATGGTATTATGCATTATATTTTATAAAAGGGAGAAATAAAAATGTGCACTTCTATCCCTTAAGGAACATAAATTTGAATTAATTACATTGAATATTAAATAATAAAAATTTTAAATGACATCAATAATTTATATTTTTATAGTGCTTTTCCATTTTCAAAGTGTACCCATAACCATTGTTCCACTGTTAAATAGGATTGGGCTCAACACACTTTGAAGGAGATATTATTAGCTTCATTTTGTATATAAATTTTTTTAGGAGTTTCACAGAGGTTAGGTGGCTTGCCCAAAATGACTTGCTAGTAATTGTTTCAGTTTAGACTTGCATCCATTGGACAATGAGATTGTTAAACCCTACTGCTCTGGTTGCCAGAAAAAGCCTAAAAGTCAGGAAAATGCATTTATCTTGTGAGTCTTAATGGCATAACCAGATCCTGACACTTGTGAAAAGTAAAGGCTTTCTTATGTTGCCATAGTATAGTGTTCATTTCTCTGCTATATAGCACCCAGTATAGAATGGCATGGAGTATATTTAGTTAACTATCTCTCTCCTTGAAACTTGAGTTTCTGAGAGCAAGGACCAAGCACTTTATGTGTCCCCATTATAGAATCTTACGCGGTGCTTTCTTTTCTGATTCTCTCCCTAGGCTATAGATGGTATTGAGGCAGAAGCAGTCATTTCTCAACCTCCAATGGGTAGCTTGAAATCTGTGTCCTTCCAGCTGTCAGGCTCTACTCTGACCCCGAGAGCATCAGCCCACACTCAGAATTCTGAGTTAGATGCTGATGTTCAAAGCTGAAGACTCCTCCCATTGAGTGTTTCTGCTTTTCATCAGGAGCGAGGAAGCCCTTGTCTATCTCTGCATATGAACTCTCTCAATAACTAGATGATCCTGTACTTTTCATTGCTTCAAAAATGAACATCTCACAATTCTTCATGCTGCCTTTGGAAGTACATGGGTGTTTATCCAGGTGTTGGAACTAAGATGGTAGTGGTCTGATAGCAGGCACCCGTTCACACACAGGTTGAGTAACGTGAACCTCACGGCTGTCACACAAAAAGGTGAACTCAAAGGTTGCACCTTCCACTTTGTCCTTTAGCCATTCAAATAGCCTATCTCATCTCAGGGCCTGAACATCTTCTCCTGATATGTTCACCTCTGTGTTTTTCATTTGATTCCAATTTTCTTCTGATGTCATACCTCTATCTAGTCACTAAAGTGTTGTTATTTTTCCATAATATACTGATATCTGCAACTGCTCGCTAGTGCAATTTACTTTTATTTAGTTGCTCACTCACCTGCCTAACTCTATTTAAAGATAGAAAATAATTTGGCCTTTTTAATTGGCAAACTTTACTTTTAGAGCAATTTTAGGTTTGTGGAAAAATTGAACAGAAAGTACAGAGAGTTCCTATATACTCTGTGTCCCACATGTGTGCAATCTCCCCCACTATAGACATCCTGCACCACAATGGTGCCTTTGTTACAATTGATGAACTCTCACTGACACATCATCATCATTCAAAGTCCATTCTTGGTGTTTTACCTTCTTTGGGTTTGGAAACATTTATAATTTTATGTTTCCGTGATGGTCGCATCATACACCATAGTTTCACCATCAAAAAAATCCTCTGTGCTCTGTCTATTCAACCCTAACTCCTGGCAACCTAACTGATCTTTTCACTGTCTCCATTGCTTTGTCTTTTTTTGTCATATGGTTGAAATCATAGCCTGCTTAGATTGGTTGTTTTCACTTAATTATATGTACTTAATATTCTTCCTTGTCTTTTACAATTTGATAGTTCATTCTTTTTAAAATTGTATAATATTACTTTGTTTGGATGTATCACAAGGTATTCCATTCATCTACTGGAGGCCATCTTGGTTACTTCCAAGTTTGGGCATTAATTAGTAATATTTTTTAATTGCAATAGGGGCCTGACACTCTTCTGGGGAACTTTACAGAGACAATCATAATTCTCATAACTACTTATGATGGTAACTGTTTGGAGAAGCTAAGGTTCAGAGAAGTTAGGTGACATACCCCAAATCACCAAGTCGGTTGAAACTGCATTTCAACATAAAGTCTACAACCCAAACTATTGCCCAGGAATGTCATGCATATCACTCCTCTGGCCTCCCTTGGCCACAGTACACATTGCTGGTTGAATACAGCATTTTTTCTTGTGATTCCTACTTCAATATAAGCTGCCAATATTAATCAATTACAGATGGCATACAAAATGAAAACTAGCTGACATTTTTGCTATAAAAAGGTGTCATCTATCTCCTTAAGAATAAATGTTCAGCTTTCACCACATTTTGGCTGACATCAATGAGGTATAAATTTTATTATGATTAATATAATGCCCTAATTCAAGAAGAAGTGATAGACCCTTATGATCCTTAAAATAACCTTTTGATACATTAGTAACAATGTCTTAATTCTGTTAAATTATTGAAATGTAGTCTTTACCAACCTTATTCACTTCTATCTCCATGCTTAGTAACAGACAGAATACTCTAACATCCGGCCTTTGTTCTGTATATGCAAATGCTCTCCACATATGCAAGGAGTTGAGCTTCAGTTACCATTCATGCGGGAACAATATTTCTGTTACTGTGAGGACTGCAGACCAGCAGACAGAGCCTCAGAAAAGACATCCAGTCCAGACTGTCTTGTGGTGAACACCTCACACTATCCCACAGTGAACTTGAGCTTCTGAATACACCAAGGCCTTCTAACTTTGTGTTATTTATTTATTTATTTTTAATAATTATCTTTTACATTTATTTATTTGTTTATTTTTATTGAATGTATTGGGGGTGACACTTGTTTACAAAATTATACAGGTTTCAGTTGCACAATTCTACAATACATCATACACTGTATTGTGTGTTCAACACCTAAAGTCCTTCCATCAGCATTTACCCTCCCCTGTGTTGTTTTCAGTGTATGACTGCAGTCATGTCACATAGTTTTAGAATCTTGATTTATTAAAATGCAAGATATTTCTATTAGAGGTCTAATGTATTATATGCTATGTAACAAACTGCCACAAATTTAGCAGCTTAACACACCATGCATGTATTATCTCATAGTTTCTGTGGGTCAGCACTTCCAGGCACAGCTTAGCTGTGTCCTCTGCTTAGGGTCCCGCAAGGCCAAAATCTAGGTGTTGATTGGGCTGTATTGTCATCTGGAGACTGGACTGGGGAAGAATCCACTTCAACCTAACTGAGATTTTTGGTGGAATTGAAAGTGAGTCTGCTAAGGGAAGAGTCTCACATGATGGAACTTAATTAAGAGAGTGGCATTCTATAATCTTTGTCATAGACTACTGGTTAAAAGCTCACTCAGAGTGAGAGGATTGCACAAAGACATGCATACTGGGAGGAGAGGATAATAAGGACCACCTTAGACTGTCCACCCCTAGAAACTAGAACAGCTGGTCACAAGGGAATTTTTGAGAATTCAGAAAACCTGGGACTTCATCCTGACTCTCAGACTAAGTAACATTTGGGATTTGGGACAAGTGAGTGCTATAGAAAAATTTTATTTTTTAATCTGTTATATGAGTGCTTCATTGGACAATCCCCTAGGGTTCTATAAATCTTCATGGAAGCCCTTGTCCTCTCCAGGCTTCAGTTTCTTCATCTGGAAGATGAGCAGTGATGCTCAAAGCTTATTTCCAGACTTGACAGTCTATGGTCTGAGTAATCTCATGTAGGTTAAGTTCTGGCCCATTATTTCAGCTTAATGTTATGCCATGTAAATGGAAGAGGAACAGTGTCCACAATACAGAGACTGGTGCTCCAACACCAAGGAATAGCCTAGATCTCCTGCCCACACTCTTATATTTTAAACAACCCCTTCTAATCAACAACACATAATATTCTCATGTCCATGCAGCCTAGCCATTCATTTGAGGCTTTGACAGTCATGAATCCTTGGTTTTCCTTGGAACATCTAGGAGGTCTAGGACCAGGTTCATCATGATCTTCAAACTTTAATATATGGTTTCACCTATGACCCTGCCGGTTAGCCAATTAGTTGGAGCATTATCCCAATTGCCAAGATTGTAGGTTCAACCCCTGATCAAGGTACATAATAAGAATCAACCAAGGAATGCATTAAGAGGTAGAACAACAGATCAATGTTTCTCTTCCCCTTTCTCCCTCTCCCTCTGCATCTCCCCCTCAAATCAATTTAAAAAATAATGAAAACACACACACATATATATTTTTATATCTATGTCTATCTATATCTATATCTATATCTATATCTATATCTATATCTATATCTATATCTATATCATCTATATCTATCATTGATAGCTATACCTATATCTATATAGTTGTACCTCCTGCTTGGCTTATTTCTCCTCTCTTACATAGAATCTCTGAGTTGTTTATGTAGCCCTAGACTCATCCCAGTGCTATAACCAATATCAACATGGTCAGAGAGATATTGGCAGACCCTTAAATGTTATTTACAGTAAATATTGGTGGCAACATCACCCAGAAACCTGGGAGAAGTGAAGATATATTGGCCACTTCATGAATGCCTACTAGGTGAAGGGGGGTATGATCAAGCTGAGGGAAACTGTAATAAAAGGCTTTCTGGAATCAGTAATGTGGAGCTAGATATTCAAGAACAGAAGTTATCTCACAACTGAAAGTGTGTGTGTGTGTGTGTGTGTGTGTGTGTGTGTGTGTGTATCACATATGGAACTGGCATATACAAAATAACCAAGACCTAAGGAGTAACATGAGACAGAAAAAATTATGAAATAACTTGATGCCTTCCTTGGAAAATGGTAATCAACATGGCTAAAACACAGAGTACACTGGGTAGTGGGAGATAAGGCTTCAAGGGCCAGTGTAAGTTTAGTAAGTGAAGGCCCTGCTAGATTATGCCAAGGAATTTGGGTCTGGACATTATCTTAAGGAAAATGGGGAATTGTTAAGACATTTTACCAGATAGGGTATTTATTATATGTATTTAACATCCTCTCTCCCAGAAATTCACCTTGTAAAAAGTATCTTAAGGAAATCATTTGGATAAATGCAAAAAAAGAAATGAATGTAAGACTGTTCCTGACTTTTTTATGAAACAGTGAAAAGTTGGAAAAAGCCACATAGAAGGTTTCTTAAATAAAATGTATATCTATTAAATGCACTACTATATAGACCTTGTGTTGGTATTGGAAGAAAGACATATTATATTATTAAATAAACAGCACAGGTTATACTACAGTGTAGATTACAGTCTCATCAATGCAGGCATGTGTAATTTTGCATGTATTAAACATATGGAATGATATATCCCAAAGCATTGGTTATCCTCGGGATTTACACTTTTTTTATACATTTATGTTTTTTGTAAAGTTTTTCAAAAAAACAAGAGAGGAATTTATAGTATGTTTTAAAAAAATAATTCTACATCAAGAAGCTAATTGTAGGATTGGGATGGACGTGTTGATTAGTTGGGAAAAAACCAAAGTGCACTGTAACCAACATTCACAGATTCCAGTGTTTCAGACAATATATAAATTGATTCCCCTCTCATGTAGCAACTCAAGTCGAGTAAGCAGGCTGTGAGTCCATAAGCCACCAGGGACTCAACTAACCCATCAGGTGCAATATCCTCAAGGTTGATATCTGAGATTTTCCAGACCTTGTAATTTCCAGAGAGTGAGAAAGAAAAGGGAGTGTTCAAGAGTACATCACTTCCTTTTATGCTCATTAGTGAGAAATTAGTCATAGAATAAATTGAGAGTTGAGGGAAGGGTTATCAATCAGCAGTTGGCCATAGAAGCAAAGGATTCTAGATGGGGAGATTGGTTTGCAGGCTGATATATTCATCAAGCTAAGAGATGAGTTCTGTTTTGTGTTACTGTGTGTTTTTAAATGAGTCTCAGGTGTAGAGAATTGGATTAATTGTCACCTTTGGTTCACAGTATATGCTCTCATCATTGGTTCGTATGCTCTCATCTCATTTGTTTGATTGTTTGTTTCCTATCAAATAAATCACCAGCCTGCATAAAAATAAATTGTTTAGGTTATGCCATATAATAAAGCCACCCCCCCCAATTCACTGGCTTAAAATAATAATGACTTATTCGTGATTCTGTGGGTCAGCAATTTGCCTGGACTCACATGGGTGGGTCCTATAGTCTGGGCAGGTTTGGCTGGATAACCTCTACTGTTGTGTAGTAGTGATTGTCAGCTGAGGGTGACAGGGCTGGCCAGGCCATGTTTCTCTACCAGGCTAGTTGAGGTGCATTCACATGGCAGTAGTGCCAGTGTTCCTGGGTAGGCAAAAGAGGCCAAGCTTGGTATGCATCATATTTTATTTTATCTCATTCGCCAAAGTAAGTCACTTACTAATCCCACAGTCAGTGTGGGAGAGGACTACTCAGAGTGTGGATACAGGGAGTCGTGGCCATATGAAGGCCATAACCACAGCAATCGACATGTGATCCTCACCTATCTCATCCCTTGTCCCCCCCACCTGAGGTAATACTACCCTGAAACTTGTATTCATCAATACCTTGAGTTCCTTTATATAGAGGGTGTTTTGTTTGTTTTACTTCGTTTTTTATTTTATTTATAAAAAAAGGATATCATGAAGGATGTAACATTTTGGGATTACTTGCTATATAATATATTGCTAGCATATGATATTGTTCTGTATAATCATAAGTTATTTATTTTGATTCCTGTATAATACCCATTATATAAATATATGACATTTTATTTATCTTTTTATCTAAGAATGGTTTCTAGGCCATGTCCAAATTTTAGCTGCAATGGACAGTACTGCTGTGAATATTCCTGAACATATCTTCTGTCATTCATGTGAACATATCTTCTATCATTCATTATTTCTCTTGTATAGATCTGGGAGTGAAACTGTGAATATTCAATGTGGTGAAGTAATACCAAGGTATTTTCCAAAGTGGTTATGCCAATTTACATTCCAGCAGCAAAATAAGAGACATTCTTTTTTAAAAAATATATTTGTACTGATTTCAGAGAGGAAGGTAGAGGGAGAGAGAGATAGAAACATCAGTGATGAGAAATAATCATTGATTGGCTGCCTTCTGCACACCCCATACCTGGGATAGAGCCCACAACCCAGGCATATGCCCTCACCTGGAATTGAAACGTGACCTCCTGTTTCATAGGCTGACATTTAACCACTGAGTTAAGCCGGCCAGTTCCAAAACATCCTATTGATCTACTACTTCTTCATGAGTTTGCAAAGGAGTATACAATTATATCTTACTGGAGGCCCAGCGCATGAAATTTGTGTGCAGATACAGTCCCTAGGCCTGGCCTGCAATCAGGGCCATCTTCCCCAGCTGCCCACAGCAAGCCCTGCCTGCCGTTGCCACCCACCCCTGGTTCCCTTTTCACTATCAGCTGATCGGTGCCTGATGGCCAGGAGAAGGAACTGAGAAGTCAGCTGTTCCCGCCCCCACCATGGGTTACTCTCAGTTTGTGGGGCTACCAGTGGGGCAGGGACCTTGGCCTTGCACCACCTGTGTCCCCCACCACCCACCCCTAGTTCGCATTCTCCATGAGGCAATCGGAGAATGCTGGCCAGGGAAAGGAACCGAAAGGTGGTCGGTGTACCTCATAGTGACTGGTCTAGCGGTTGGTCTGGTCATTCTGCCATTAGGGTAAATTTGCATATTACCCTTTTATTATATAGGATTACTAGAGGCCAGACCTGCAGGGATTGGGCCAAAACCAGCAGTCCAACACCCCCCAAGGGATGTAGTAGTGAGTGAAGCAGCAGGCAGCTGGGGAGGAGCCCAAACCCGGGCTGGTCACAGCACCATGCTGCTCCCGCTAATCCCGGCCCTGCTGTGCCTGCCGCCACTGGGTAGTGCTGCTGTGGAGGCAGGAGAGGCTCGCACCACTGCAGCTGTGTTTGGCAGCTGTGAGTCCAGTGTCTGGCATCCGTTGGTCAGCTGGGCGGGGCTCCCACTGTGGGAGTGCACTGACCATGATGGGGCAGCTCCTGCATTTAGCGTCTTCCCCGTGGTGGTCAGTGTGCATCATAGCGACCGGTCAATAAGTTGTTCAGTCATTTGGCCACTTAGGCTTTTATATATATATGGCATTGATGACAGTGATTACATGACTTGTCCTTAGTCACTACCTTGACAGTAGGGCCCCAGAGCCTAGTCCTGGGCCTGCTTGGTGCCCTGGGCCCAGTTCTACATGGCTCACCTCCAGCTACTCCTGTTCCTCTGACAACCCCTGTGATTGAAGACCCAGTAGCCCTGCCTCCATGTAGTTACAACATCAAGTTCCTTCCAAACCTGAGATTCTGTTTTTCATTTCTTTGCTTTCAAAGCATTTTTTCTCTGTAGGGAAAAGAACATGATATTTGGAATTGAACAAAACTATGATGTGCTTCCTGTACTTAACTAGCCATGCAACCTTGGACAAGTTATTTAACATTTTTGTGCCCCAGCTTTCTCATATGTGAAACAGCTCTAGCAAATCTCATTTTGTTGTGTTACATGTGGTGACATATGTAAGAAGACATGGAGCACTTGGTGCATAATAAGTGCTCAAAATTGGACGCACTGCCGATGACTTGGCAATGCACTCTGAGGTTAGGTTGCAAGTCAAAGGTTCCATCCCATTGTAGCATCAATATTAGATAGGTTAGCCTTGCCCGAGGTTAAATAGCTGCTTCAGTATTCATTCATGTCAAATGAAATTGTGATTTCACTGTGGCTCATGAAACCATAGTCAGATCTGGCAAAGTCAATCAGCTAATTTTTAGGCAAAGTTTTAATGATTGTAATGTAGGTCACTAGTCACCATTCCATCTGTACATGAAATATGGCAAATCTTAGTGTCTGGCATTTTCTCAAGTAGTATTAACAACAGGGAAAATAAGACAATTAAGGCCCCTCAGTGCTACTTTACTCCAAGAGAGGGGAACGGTGGGTTGGAGGGATGGGGTTGCTAGGATATACCATGCATTGTATTCTCCTGAGGCTCAGGAGACCTGTCTTATAAACCCAGCCCTGCCATGAGCACATTGGATGATTGTGAAAATACCTTAACTTCTCTGGATCTTGGTTTCCTGAGAAGGTTGATAAATGAGCATTTGATAAATGTTGAGTTAAAGTGAACTGGATCTGAAAGACGCAATGTTGGACCAAACCGTGTCCAGGATCCTGGATTTCTCCATGCCTCAACTGAAGCACCAGCTTCTCTTCTACTCTGACTGCCCCAAGCCTCCTGTGAAGCCCTTTTCAAAGGACTTAGGACCATGAAATGGTCTGATGAGGCCTGGAAGGGGATGCAAAGGCAACTGTTGCTTCCCACGCAGCTGTAGTAGAAGTGAGGTTTGAAGTCTGGGTATGCTGGGATCCTATGCATGAATGGCTCACAGTGAGTGAGGTGCAAGCCCCTTTGCTACCTCCTGCAGCCCCCTTTCTGTTGTAACATGCCCTGCCTCGTGGGCGAGTGGCCTTTCCCTAGAATAATCTTGTTAGAAGAAGCTAAGTCAGATATTGCTGCCACAGCACCCTCTGTTCTGCCTCTTTGCAGGACCATTGAGAGGCTCTAACAAGATCATGTATGCTGTATTGCCATGGTGTTTCATTGAGGGTTGATATTACTAGGGAACATCTCCATCTGTTTCTGCAGTGGCCTCTGGCAGCCCTCACTAATCCTTAGCTGATGGGACACTGGCATAACCATCATCTGGATATGTTGTGTTTACACAGCACTTACTCAGAGGAGCTAAAGGCAATGGGGCTTCTCTTCTGCACCATCCCTGGGGCAACTTCCATAGTGTAAGAGCTCCGAGCTCAGGCATATTTTGCAGAATAATCAGCTCAAATTCTCTTCTGGTTGGTTTCAGACCATTTCCCCTATTCCATTCCCTGGGACCAAACTTCTCTCTCCAGCCGTGGAGAGAGCAGGACTAGTATCAGATTACCCAATTGCAGAAGCTGAGAAGACTATCACTGTTGCACATTGTGCAAATATATTTTTATATTATCAGGTTCCTGATGCTGATTTCCGGGACATCACATTGCATTAGTGATGTTAGGTTTTCTCTCCACTGTGTGGCACTTGATTCCACCCCTTCTAGTGGGAAGAAACAGGCTGCATTCTAATTGGGATGGGAAGGACATTCTTTCGTTCCTTTGCAGAATACCATAGTGATTAAGAGCATATATTTTGGATTTCAAGTGAACTGAGATTAAAACTCTGTCTTTGTGCCCTATGAACCAGGAGGTCAGGGCACATGCCTGGGTTGTGGGCTCGATCCCCAGTGTGGGGAGTGCAGGAGGCAGCTGATCAATGATTCTCTCTCATCATTGATGTTTCTATCTCTCTATCCCTCTCCCTTCCTCTCTGAAATCAATAAAAAATATATATTTTTTAAAAAACTCAATCTTTGTTATTTATTAGTTGTATGACTTTTTCACAAGTCACTAAATGTCAACTTCCTTATTCGCAAAACAAGGTGATGATATATACCCTAACAGATTGTTAGCAGTATTAAGTGACTTAATTTATGTAAAGTATTTAATACAGTGCTTGGCACATAGAACTCAATATTAGTAGGTATAATTATTACTATATTATCATGTAATCTATATGCTCTCATTCCTAACTTGGGTTTCAATTACATTCAAATACAATACACTTTGTTAGTTAATTGAACAGGAAGTCTTATATTATCTTTTGGATTCTTCTCCCTAAGGATTGTCCAAGAACACTGGGGTGTAGTAAAGCTGAGAGAAAACCAGAATCTGGTCAGTCCCCCTTAAACCATAGTGTCTTGCTGCCACATGGTGCCTCTGTGGAAGACGGGCTCCACAAGGCCTGTCTTGACCAGTGCCCAAGGTTGCCCTTATAAACCAGACTTGGCCTGTTTGCTGTCAGCCCCATTCTCACCCTTCCCCTGCTCTGCTCTGCATTTCAGGGAGGAGGCGCTGTTTGGGCAAGAGTGTCAAGGCCTCTGTTCATCTGCCTTCTAAATGGCTTCAGCCAATGGGAGGTACTAGAAGGAGATTAGAAGGTGGATCTAAGGAGACAAAGTGTTTCTCCCTCTTCCTCTGGGCCTCAGGCTCCTGGGTCAGATAACACCTCTTACTTCCCTTTCCTATGTGTGTGTGTGTCTGTGTGTGTGTGTGTGTGTGTGTGTGTGTGTGTTTTTTGTTGTTTTGTTTTGTTTTGTTTTTTCCTTCTATTGCTAATCTCTGGGTCACTCCAGAGTGCTCTGCTTGGCTTCTCTGTGCTCCATTATCTGCATAACTAATCCTCCATATTAAGACTGGGATGGTTTCTGTTTTCCTGGCTAGACCCTGACTACACATTTTGTTGGGCCCCTGCTAGTCCTGTGTGTGTGTGTGTGTGTGTGGGGGGGGGGGGGGGCTCCTGCATTAGCTCCAAGGTACAGCTCTGGTTCCCATGCTTGGACGCTCTTGTATTGCTATTGCAAACTGAACTCTGAGTCAGGGTTACTGAATCCTAAGGATCACACAGCCTCAGCCTAGCCTGTGGGATCTAAGACTTGTATGCAGCCCTGTGCCCTGTACCCTGTACCCTGTGCCCTGAGCTGAGCCAGGGTCACCAGCAGCACTCCCCTGCTTTTTTTGTGAATTTTCCTTAGAAAATCTTGACCAAAATATTTCTACATTTAAGTTTCTGAAACAGGGTTTGGGGTCATGGTCCCTCCATCCTCTCAAGGCTCTGAAATCCTTCACAAATTAATCTATCAATTCCCTGGCACCTAGCCCCATATGACAACGGTCATAAAATGTTCCACTCCAATCTTTTCCCAGGGCAATGGATGCCTAGTGCCCTAACGTGTAATTGCATAACTGAGGGAGACCATCAGGAGAAGCTCTTCTGCTGGTGTTGGTTACTGAAGATAAAAGTGGAGCTCAGCTGTCACCTCTACCTTGAAGCCTGCCTTGCTTTTCCAACACAGTGTTTAACCACACATCCCACTGTGCTACCACAGCTCCCTGTTTATGCATCCCTGAAGCATCTGGCGTGCTTTATTTGTGATTGTGTATAATATGTGTATGCTGAGAAACATAAAAACCCTTTTAAAAGTTATGTGAACTTTCCAAAATTATAACACTGCAACTCAAGCCTTGTTCCTCCAGATTACATTCCTGCTGCCTTTACCACACTCATGTGGGGATCAGCTACTAAAAGCCATCCATTCCTCACAACAGTAATGGCCGAGGATCTTCCTTCCATTTTATATATAAGGAGACATTTCTACATACATTGAGTAAACTCATCCAAAATACCCCAGCTAGTTAAGTGGTCTAATTTAGAATTGCACCCAGATCTACAGAAGGGCGGGGTGGCCGTTGTCTGCTCTCCCTGGCTGCCTTTATTGAAATGTGCCATTTACCACTATATACAGGGATGTGATTTATCTGTGCAGCTAAAGTCAGGGATGTGGTTGCCTGAAAGCTATTATTGGACAAGGAACACTGCTTTGAAGAAAGTTGTTCTACATGAAATGGAAAATGGAAAACAACAACAACAACAATAACAAAACATACCAGAGGTTTCTACCAAGTACCTGCTGAAAGCCTACACAACAGAATTGTACAGGCACACACTGTCTTTTAAGATTTTAATCCTCTTTTAGGTGTTTTTTTTTTTTATTTTAGGTCAATTGATTTTATTTTCTCCCGAGAAGCTGTTTGAGTACCATCTGTCACTCACTAAATTCTATGGCAGGTTCAGGGCAGCTGTCTCAGGAAAGTGTTCCTTTGCCTGTCACTTCCCATGTCCATCCATCATCACAGGGTGTTGGTCAGAGGAGGGATCAGATGACCATCCCACTGTGAGCTCTCTTGTCCATTCCTTCACTCTCACCTCACTCATCCCCTCCCCGACCCTTTTGTCCACTGGTGCAGACCTTGCATCAGGCTGTGGGGATGGAGCAATCATCACTCGTCCACTCCCCCTCCCATTCACTCACTTGTTCCATACACTCTTTCTAAGCCCCAGGTGTATTCAATGCCCTTGAACCAGACAAACTTGGACACTGGTAATCCCAGTGGCACACTCTAAGAATATTCACAATTATAACCATAACAGCATATTCACAATTATAACCATAACAGCTTGGAAGCTCAGCTCTGCCTACAGAAGAGGAAGAAGTTGTTACCAAGGATGAGGCTTTTGAGTTAGTCATAAGAACTGAAATAGGCATGCCCCTTATGCTGATGGAGAGAGGGAAGTGTGTGCAGATGGGGAAAGACACCTCAGTCAGGGTTGGAGGTTTGATGGAGACCTGAGTGATGGACGAACCTTATCCACCCCGAGTAGGGGCAGGAAGTGAGCCTGCAAGGACACTTGTGAGAGCAGCTCGATGCCAAGCTGAGGAGGCTGAATTAGCGAGCCATTGGAGTCTGAGGCCTGATGATGATGTGCCTGACATTCTATCTAGGAGCTCTCTCAAGGGACCTTTTGGGTTCAACTCTCCCCTTTGCCCAGGTCACTTTTGCTGTGTCTGGAATTCCTGCTCCCTGTCAGCCACGTGACACAGCACATTGGGAGTAGCAGCCGGGGCAAAATTCTGAACCTCATTCCCTATGGTTGTCTCATCTGTGTTAAGCACACATGCTCTTTTAGACATGGCAAAGCACAGACTAAGAGTTAGAGTAACCTTGGTTCTCACCATAGCTTGTATGAGAAACAGCTTTCTAGCTTCAGTCTCAACTATCCCATTTGAGGTTTTCTCACGTCTGTGTTTTTGATCAAGCAACAATCCCCTCCTAGAATGCCCTTCTTCCTGCAAATTCTTCAGGTCCTTAGCCTGAAGCAGTGGTTCTCAACCTGTGGGTCACGACCCCTTTGACGGTCAAAAGACCCTTTCACAGGGGTTGCCTAAGACCATCCTGCATATCAGATATTTACATTACGATTCATCACAGTAGCAACATTACAGTTACGAAGTAGCAACAAAAATAATTTTATGGTTGGGTCACAACATGAGGAACTGTATTTAAAGGGCCAGAAGGTTGAGAACCACTGGCCTAAACAATGCAATGTGTCTTCCTTTAAGTTCTCAGAACACTTTACCCCGTGGAGGTCGCTTCTGCCTGGAGGTGGTCCTATGTAATCCAGAAGTATAGTCTAGCCTGGATGCAAACTCCAGGAACTAGCATCACCACATCTGTATTTCCTGGACTGGAGAGTTCCTGGCTCTTAGTGGCCACATTAAAATTGTGCAGTTACCTGAGCACAGACCTAGGAGCCAGTCAGGGCTGGGTCGCAGTCTTGACACTAGAACTTCTTAAGGGTTATTTAACACTAAGTTGAGTAATTTAACCTCTCTGATTTACGAGCATCATTGACAGATTAGCGATCATGGAAGTATAGCACCAGCCCAGGCTCCAGGACATACGGGTGGTCCGGAAATAGTGTCTACTAATAAATACCCTTTCTTTTTCTTATGTTATCTCCTGGATTCTTCTCTGATATCCCCCATCTCTGCTATGGATAGTCCAAGAACACTGGAGTGTATTAAAGCCCCTTGCAACATGGGAGCTTGTGTTTTTCTGCTACATTATATGCCTATAGGACAAAAATTTAAAGATCAAAAATTTCAATAAACTAGATTACAGAACTCTCATATACCCCCTCCATCACCATGAAAAAATGATCCCAGGGAACAAAAATACATAATCAAGGGGAGAGATAAATGTCATGCAAAATTGCCATCTCAAAATAAGAGTCTAGCCGCATTACATTCTTCCCCATAATCGCTCTGTGGAAACATGTGCATCACCACATTGAGCCTGGAGTATATTATGAACTCCTGCAGACATAGAAATTTTGTGAGCTGTAGGTTGCAGGAACCCACAGAGCTGGGAAAGCAGAGGTTTAATGGTATTTTAAATGTTTTGACTATACAAAAGGCAGAATCTGCAGTCTAATCATGTTCAGAATACTCGATGAGCTATAAGCAACCGTGGATCCTGTGCCTCCTCCCCAGTCCTCCCACCCTCACCCCCAGCCAACTGATTCCAGAGCAGGGAGAGCTCAAGGGAAGTCAAGTATATGGAGGGGGATTGCAAGTATATGGAGCTGCCACTTGTGCCTAGTGTTTGTCTTCAGTTATTTCCTTTAAGCCTCCCAGCAGCCCTAAGACATAGGTGTTCCAAGCTACACCTCTGGGCCTGGAAGGCAACTGATACCCTAAATCTCTTCTCCATCTGTGATCCCTTAAGGGTCACCCCATGACACACTCCCATGGGGTTTCATAGAGTACTTGAGCCCTGGCATGTGAGTGTCTCACATTATATTAAAAATATTCCTAAATTGACTTTATGTCTTGAAAGTAAATTATTTATTTCACCCATGTTCATAGCAGTTCTCAAGATAGCCAAAGAGTGCCAGCAACCTGAGTATTCAATGACAGATGAATTGTTAAACAAAATGCATATACATACAATGGAGTATTAGTCAACCTTAAAATGAATAGAAATTCTAGCACATTCTTTAATATGGATCAACCTTGAAGACATTAAGGCTAAGTGAAATAAATCAGTCACAAAAGAATAAACCAAATAGTCTTTTGTTCCATTTATATGCAGCACCTACAATGATCAAATTTATAGAAACAGAAAGTAGAACTCTGGTTGCTAGGGGTACAAGGAGGGGGTAAGGGTAGTTTTTGTCTAATGGGTAGTTTCCATTTTGCAAGATGAACAAGCTCTGGAGATTGTTTGCACTACTATATAAAAGTATGTAAAACACTAATCCGTGCACATAAAAATGATTAGGATGGTAATGTTTGTGTCATGTGTATTTTACCACAATTTTTTTTAAAAAAATTAATCATCCTTCAAAATTTTGGCACTGTATTGTGTAAGGATAATTTACTGAGATATTGTGTTTTGTTTCCTCAGAAGTGGAAAATTGAAAAGAAAAAATGGGAACTGATAGTGACTGTCTTTTCTTGGTCCTGTTCTCATGCTAGAGAGGAGGCCCAAACTACTTGTTCCTACATCCTAGGGCAGCGATTCTCAACCTGTGGGTCGTTGACCCCTTTGGGGGTTGAACGACCCTTTCACAGGGGTTGCCTAAGACCATCAGAAAACACATATATAATTACATATTGTTTTTGTGATTAATCACTATGCTTTAATTATGTTCAATTTGTAACAATGAAATTGGGGGTCACCACAACATGAGGAACTGTATTAATTAGGAAGGTTGAGAACCACTGCCCTAGGGGAGCCTGCTTTTCCTGACTTCTATGAAAACTGGTCCTTTAAGGTGATTATACTCATTGTTGAGACAGAGTATGAATCAGTAGATGTGCAGAGCAGGAGATGAAGACTAATGTTCCATTTCTGTGCATTAGTATATAAACCCATGGTTTGGGTTTTCTTAGGTCAATCCTGGCACCTGAGGTATTTCTTCTGAGCTAGACTGATGCTATTATCATCCCTATGCTCAAATAAATCTAAATCATTCTCTTCCAGAATGAGCCCCTTACCATGGACTGATGGGAAGAAATAAAGCATCTGAAAGTATTTTGAGTAATGTAGACTAGAGTAAAATGTTGGGTATTATGGCTATTTTATACCAAATAAAAAGTCTTATAGAGTTTAGTTGTAACATGATAAAGGGAAAGGAAGAGGCAGAGAAAAAATTAGATAGGCAGAAACAAGAGAAGATTCTACAAGGCCATGAAGGTAGGACACAGAGGTGTGTGTCTACAAGTCCTAGGTATCGTGGGAAACCCTCAACCTTTCACGTGAAAGAATTGCTGAAACCTAAAATGACATGAGTCTCTAGGTAACTCCCTTTCAAAGCACAGCTGATGTGGTTTAAAGTCCTGACCGCCCTCCCCAAGGCTGTACTCTGCGTGAGACGGCTGGGAACTTTGCAAGTCCTGAAGGCCAAAGCTCCCATATTGACTGAGATCATAATTGTTATCACTTTTATGAAATCAAAGCTGGTTTACAATTATGGTCAAAGTTATGTCTAATTTGATTTTTTTTAAAAATTAAGTGATGTGACTTTTTTTATATATTGGATGCTAAGGATACACATTCATAACCACTAAAATTTATTATTCAATTAGTTGCACATACCTTCCTGTTGAACTCCTAGATGCGCCTTAAGTGGTGATACTCCAGCTGCTGTAAATGTGTATTCAGGAACCTCCTCCCCCTCAGATGCCCCACTGCACTGCCCCCTCCAGCTCAGGTGGACGCTGCTGGAGTGGCTCAGGCTCCTGTTTGCTGGTAGGTTCCTCAGAGGATTGCTATTCACAACTCTACATGTTTCTCACCAGCCAGCCCCTCCTCTGTTATCTCATGTAAAGATCCTCTGCTCTAGACCCCAGCCCTGGAGACCCCACATCTTGCTCTGTATTTGTAATGTCTTTGATATAATTTAATCAATCTTAGCCCCTACCTTTCACCTACATTCTCCCCAAACACACATTTGGAAGCAGGGGCAGGGCTCTTAAATGAAATAAAGGCTCAAATAAGTTGTCCCAAATCACCCAAGAACAGTAGGAAAGCCAGGAACATGAAACAGAATTCATTTTGCTCCAAAGCTTGCATTCTTGCTCATATAGCAAGCTGCCTCTAGAATCTAGAGTCCTGCCCAGAATCATGCAACCAATGTTGATTAACTAGTTTTATGTTTCTTAGAGTAAAATATGTAAGTAATGAAAAATACTATGACCTTTTATAAATGATCAAAGTGTGTGCCAGGTTCCTGCCTTGTCGCAGTAGAAGGTACATTGGGGCAGAGTATAAACCCTCTTCTGTACTAACTGGCAGTGTGACCATCAGGAAGGCATTTGACCTCTCTGGAATTCTGTGATCTCCTCTGCATATGAGTACTTGTAGCAAAATGGTCCCTAAGAACATTTCAAACCTGTGATTTCCATAGCCCTAGCCTAGCCAGTCTCTGATGCCCCAGCAAAAACAGAATTCTGACTAGCACAGAGCCCGGAACACTTTTCCCCTGAGCCTTCTTGGCCATGGATGAGTGCTCCTCGGAAACAATGTCATTGCTGCAGAAAAGGATGGGACTTGTCAGGCTGCCACCCAGAATATCTTCTCTCTCCTTACCTCCAAGAGCAAAACAAATCCATCTCTGTCACATGAATATTTCTTTCCTTCTCCCCAGACATAGCAACCTGGTCACGGCACTACAATAACGGTTCGTTCTTTCCCTCTTCAGAACACTCAAGAGGGGTTCAAGCATAACTCCATGCTTGTTTTTAAACATGGTGTGACATCATGTAAGCAATATCTCATCAACTACATCTTAAGTCCATTTCCTTCCTCCCTTACTTCTCTCCACCTTCTTTCCCCTTTTCTCCCCATTCTTTCTCCCTTCCTCCCCTCCATGCATTTATTCTCATATATTTGCCAGGGTAAAGACCCAGATATTCAAGGAGCTAAGTCCAGTGGGGAAGAGGGTTGAAACAGGAATGAGTTCCCATTGCAGGTCTGGGCTGGGACAGAAGCGGGCAGGGTTAGGTTGTAGTGGGAGCTGGGGGGAGGGCAGGTCTGAAAAGTTTTTTTTAACAACTGGAATAGTGAAACAGTGATAAAGGGTGGGGTGGCGTTTCCCAGATTGGTGACAGGTACAATGGGGGTAGGTTGGGTTTTTCAAGGTGAGGGTTCAACCTGCAAAAAGGCACAGAAGCAGATCATCTCAGACAGAAGCACAGACACTGGGGCAGGAGCAGTGGGCTTCATGCATTCACGTCAGCTGTGTGGAGGTTGGCAGGCTGCACCTTTCACTCTTGCCACCCCAAGCCCAGTATTGCCTTTAAGCTACTTTCATTTTATATGATTTTCTTTAAAAAAATACACCTATTTATTCTTGTGAAGTCATGTGTGCATGCGTGTATGTGGGTGTCACAGAAAAGGTTGAGGGACTCTACCCATATCCCTCTCTGGTGAGGAGCCCACTTTCTATATCCACTTATCCTGAGGCATGCAGACCAGACTTGGGACCAGATAGGCTGAGCCTTAAGGCAGGATTTGAACCCAGTTCTCTTGTCTCCAGCAACCCATTCTTCCAGCTGCCAATTACCAGTTCCAGCACCTAGAGGAGGTGAATTATGCCTCTGTAGTGCAGACTCCTCATTTGTAAAAGTGGAGTAATAAGCACATCTCACAACATTTTTGTGAGGATTTATGACATGATTGCATGCAGCCAATAGCTTCCCAATTTATCTCCCTGCACTCACTCCTACCCTCCTCCATCTGTTCTTCACAACCACAGTGATTTTTCAAAATACAAATCTTATTAGTTTCCTTTACCTGCCATATTCACATGCTTACAGCTTCCATGAGTGTCTTGTTCCTTTTAGGATCAATACTGTAGTTCTATTGTGGCCAACAGAGGACTCAACTCAGATACTGCACACTTGCCATACCCTGAATATTTCCTTAAATGCTTCCTGTCTCTCGCACTACCTGACCTTTGCCACTCTCCTCCTTAACTCCTTCTCATCTGTCAGAGACCACTCAATTGAATCAGCCTCAGAGAAACCTTCCTGGGGACCCACAGGAGCCTCATAAGTGTTCACATGGCACTAATCGCCTTCCTCTTAGCCCATACCATGCTGTGATCAGATACTTACTTGATAGATATAGTAAACATATGAGGTTATTTTCATTTGCCATTGCAATCTACACTCCTAGTGCGGTTGTCTAACACAGTAGACATTCAATAAATAAATTAATTATGTTCATTAAGTGTTAGATTCCCTCTAATAGAGGATGTGTCAGGAGGCAGTGGTCAGTTAATGTGTACATTACACATGGAGAAACTCCAATCTGTTAGCATAAGCCACTGAGGCCACACTCTAAAGGACTGATTCCTTTAGAATGAATAACAGACCCAAATGTCAAAACTTTCAACTGTAACAAGAGGACTATTACTCATACTAATTGTGTATGGCATGTAGACAAAGCAGGAGCAGGAAGAAGTGAAGGAGAAGAAGGAAGAGGAGATAATAGAGGCAAAAAATAACAGGTTTTCCTATATAATAAAAATGGAATATGCAAATTGACCATCACTCCACCACAAAGATGGCAGCACCCACAGTGGAGGCTGGGGTTTCTATAACACAAGATGGCTGCACCCACAGCAGAGGATGAGTTCTTATGATGAGCCTTAAAGAGCAATCCGCAGGGACCTGAGGCTGCACCCCAACCCCCAACCCCATGGGGCTTGACAGGGGACTTCAGGTCATGCCCCTCCCCCAGCAGGGCTATACAGGGGACCTCAGGCCGTGCCCCCAGCCCTGATGCCAGGTCAGGGGACCTGAGTTTGCACCCCCTGCTCCGGTACTGGGCCAGGAGATCTGAGGCTGCACCCCCCCACCTGGCAGGGCTTGACGGGGGACCTCAGGCCATGCCCCCTGCTCAGCGGGGCTTGATGGGGGACCTCAAGTTGTGCCTCAGCTGCCCCAGTGCTGGGCCAGGGGACCTCAGGCTGCTCCCCTAGCCTCAGGCTGGGGGACCTCAGGGTGTGCCCCCACCCAGCGGGGCTTGACGGGGGACCTGAGGCTGTGCTCCCCTCCTGGTGCCGGGCCGGAGGACCTGAGGATGTCTCCCCCAGCCAGCGGGGCTTGACAAGGGACCTCAAGGCACACCCCCTGCCCAGCGGTGCTTGATGGGAGACTTCAGGCCATGCCCCCAACTGGCAGGGCTTGACAAGGGTGGGGCCAGCCAGGTCTGGATCTAGCCCAATAGGGGTGCCAGCCAGGTCTGGGTCTCACATGATTTTGAGGTGCACGTGGGTGGTGGGGGGACCTGACTCTGGGTCCTGTGGTGCTCCCCAGACTCTGACAGGAGGAAGATTTTCATATAAATTGTACTAATTTTCTTTCATCTGACATTTCTATTATAGAGAAAGGGCAAATAGCAATATTAAACTATTCCCTCTAATTAATCCCCTTTTAATGTGCACAAATTCCATGCACTAGGCAACTAGTGTGATAATAAACTTGAAAAAATAGTGTCCCTATTAAGCACTTTACCTAATTAATAATGAGGAGGATCATGACAATAACAACACTAGTGAACAAGTCGGCATCACATGACTGAATGATTACCAATTACCAAGTTTTCTACTAAGTGTTTCATTTGTTTCTTTATTACTCTTCACCACAACTGTAGGAAATAGTGATCTCTGGTTTGCAGGTGAGGAGATGGAAGCTCAGGAAAGTTAAGCACATTGTCCATTGCCACACAGCTAAGAAGTGGCAAAGCAAAGACTTAAACTGAGATGTGATGGCAGAATCTGGATGTGTGACCCATTTTACCGGATTGGATCTACCACTTATGACAGAGTACATTGATGAGTTACATAAACTCTCAAAGCTTCAGTTCCCCTTTCTATAATAGATATTCCAAACCCTTGCAGAATTCTGTGACAAAATTAAACCTGCTATTGGATAGGAAAGTGTTCCCTTAACCATAAAGCACTATGTAGAGGTGAGGTGCGGGAATCATTGAGATCACTGATTAAATGAATGTTCAGAAGTAGCTGGATATTTTATATTGAAGAAGATACAACCTATATGTTTATATGGTGCTCCTAAGCCATTAGGAAAAAAAAAAAAAGTATTGAAAAGTATATTTTTGTAAGTTTACTATTTTACTATGTGCCAGTCACCATGCCTAACACTACATGGCTTTTTAAATTGTATTATATATTTAACTAGAGGCCCGGTGCACAAAAATTTGTGCACTCGGGGGGGAGGGTGGTCCCTCAGCCCGGCCTGTACCCTCTCACAGTCTGGGACCCCTCAGGAGATAATGACCTGCTGGCTTAGGCCTGCTCCCGGGTGGCAGAGGGCAGGCCCAATCCCTAGGTGCAGCCCCTGGTCAAGCTCAGACCAGGGCCCATTGGGGAGTTGGGGTGCCTTCCCCTGTCATGCACAGAGCATGGCAGATTGGGAGGTTGCGATGCCACCCTCTGTCACACTCAAGGCAGGGTCGATGGGGAGGTTGTGGCGCCACCCCCTGTCACGCACAGAGCAGGGCCCATCAGGGGGGTTGGGGCTCTGTACCCTGTCATACTCAGGGCAGGGCAGATCAGGGGGTTGGGGAGCCACCCTCTATCACCCACAGAGCAGGGCCGATCAGGTGGTTGGGGCACCGCCACTGTCACACTCAGGGCAGGGCCAATGGGGAGGTTATGGCTCTACCCCATCACACACAGAGCAGGGCCCATGTGTGTGTGTGTGTGGGGGGGGGCGCCGCACCCTGTCACACACAGAGCAGGGTGGATAGGGAGGTTGTGGCCCCGCCCCCTGTCACACACAGTGCCACAGGGCGATCAGGGGGTTTGGGTGCTGCCCCCTGTCATGCTGATCCTGGTGCTGGGAGGCATATTACACTTTTACTATATAGGATAGAGGCCTGGTGCATGGGTGCGGCTGGCTGGTTTGCCCTGAAGGGTGTCCTGGATCAGGGTGGGGGTCCCCACTGGGGTGCCTGGCCAGCCTGAGTGAGGGGATGGTGGCTGTTTGCAGCTGGTCACATACCCTTCAGGGTGGGGGTCCCCACTGTGGTGCCTGGCCAGTCTGGGCTGTTTTCAGGCCGACTGAAGCTCCCAACTGCTCCTTTTTTTTCATTTTTTTTCTTCATTCTGGGCCAGCTTTAGCTCTGGCTCCAGCTCTGAGGCCTCTGCTGCTGAAAGAAGGTATCTGGTTTGTTTGGGTTCTATAATCGAAACAATGTATAACTCCAGCTCTGAGATCCTGGGCTCGCTGAAAGCAGGTTACTGGGGTTTTGTTTAGCTTCTATATTTGTTACAATGTTTCTTAAACTGCAAGCTCAGAGGCCGGCAAGGCAGACGGGGAACGTTGGAGTCCTCCGTCACTGAAGCAAGCAAGCCTCATGTTAGTTTCAAGCTGCCTGGCTGCTGGCTGCCATTTTGGCTGGCAGTTAATTTGCATATCTTGCTGATTAGCCAATGGGAAGGGTAGCAGTCGTACGCCAATTACCATGTTTCTCTTTTATTAGATAGGATTCTCACACCAGTTCTATTGGTTATTCTCATTTTTCTGGTAAGGAAACTGAGGCACAGAGAGGGGAATGAACTTGCTGGAGGCCCAAGAACTAGGATGTAGTGAAGGAAACTTCAAATCTGAGTAGTCCCAGACCTGGCCCTTAATTACCACCCAGGCTGCTTCTCCAATCAGCAGAACAGCAATTAAGCTGTTAAGATTTTCGACAGAGTGTACAGAAAAAGAGTGCTGTTTATCCTTTTTAATGCAATTCACTTGACACACTTGGAAAACACGTTGGATGAACCAATTTATCTTGACAAAAGGAGAAGAGTAATTAGTTAATGACAATTGATTTGGGCCTCCGCCATCATCCGCAGGAGGCTGATAAATCAGTTGGCTTCCCTCTCCTCCTTGGACACTCCTTTATTCATAACAAACTGCACCTCCTATGCACATCATTAGTTGGCAGTTGAGTTTAGAATCACCATCAGCCTCATCTGGTGAAAGGAAAAATAACAGTAAAACAGTAAAAGCAGGACCCACCAAGCTGTTGAATAGGGAAAAAAAGTCCATAAAAAGGCACTTTTATTTCATTGTCTTCAATCCAACCTTTGTGTTCTGTCAGTTCTGTTATTATCCAGCTGTTTAGTTAACTGAATTATCGATCTGCCTGTCACACATTCTTTGTCTGCGGGGAACAAGGGAAGGTGCTGACCCTTCCCAGGAAGTGCGGATGACAGGTCTGTAATTTGATAATCACTTGTTCAGGAAAGATTTCACTTTGTTCCTTGATGTACCTCCCAGCAACTGGTGTGCCTTTGAGGCCTTTGAAAATGCCAACTTTCACCTCCTGAAAGCCTCGATGTGGGATAAAGGAGGGTAATGCAAGAACCCATTTCTCTCTGGTTAGCCTTTCTTTCATGTTTTCTTACCAGAAATTAGATGTTATTGTGGTTTCAATAAAAAAAAAATAATAACTATTTGTTATGATTTGTGATTTTTGCAGAAAAGGAAAAACAGTCAAATAAAGTTTTAGTGTAGGAGTGTAGCCAGTTGTTCCAAACTTGAGGAAACAGATTTTAGATGGAGCCAAAAGCATATGTACGGTAGCTATCAAATCCCCTGGCTTTGTACAGAAAGTGGCATGCTGTGTCCAGTTTTCAGCTTAAAGCTTAAGCAGAGAAAAAGGAAAACATTATTCCTCCTATTACTTTGTGTTCTTAGCACAATAGAGTGGAGACGAATGAGCCTGGATTTGTTGAACAGTAGGAATTGTGGTCCAACAGTGTGGGGTTTAGTAAAATCCACAAATATGTTTTTTATCCTGCATTTTTATTCTGGCTGATAAGCCTCTTGACATTTTAATAAAATTTAGCATATTGAATTATACTTATCAAAGGATTGGCAAGGCACTATAGAATAGGGTGAAATATCCAATTTATGTGGACAGTGTGAGTTCTAGCCAACCAATGAATGAGTTTGATTGTCTTTTGTTTTTGTTTTTGTTTTTATAACAATGTCACATGTGGAGTCTCAGTGTCTTTCTCTGACAAAAGTGGATATAATGGGACTGATAGCTAGTGTACCGGGGATGCGAGGTATGGCAGAGTGTCATCTCTTTCCCTGGTGGAAAATCATGCTGGGCCCCAACAATCATGGGGCAGAGCAACATGGTACAAAATACCATGCCCATGGGTACCGTCTGTTTGTCATTTTCAAGAGAGGATATAAGTGGATATCTAGGCTTTCTTTCCAAGCTGTGTTGGGATTTTGGTGGGGGTGAGAGGCAGTAATGACATTCTGGTTTCCAGGTGATATAATACTGGCTTTGACACCAGACCCAGTCTAATCAATATAGGACCAATAACTGGCTTGCTTATGCTTGACATCCATGTTCCAAATCACAGTAACTCATCAGAAAAATCTTGTGGGGCTGCCATCCTCAGGAGGACCTGTGAGTGGGGCAGGCACTGGCACCTTCTTAGACTCATCAGATTCCACTTCTTAGACTCCTCCTGCTCCCTAACCGCCCCCCTCCCCTTTTCTTGGCTTCACTTAACTTTGTTGCTTTGAGGTGAGCTCCACCCAGCTTTGGGCTTATTCCCAGAACCAAAGCCCTCCAGGACTCAACTTCCAGAACTGACATTCAGTTTCATTCACTCACCTTAGAGATAGCACCTGTTCCATCATTCCTCCTCTCTTCATGGTTAAGCCAGAGGAATTCCATTCATTCAGGCCCTGGAGTGAGCAATCACCACTTGTGTGTCCCAGATTATAAGAAGGAGTATGGCATATCCTTCTTAACCACAGCCCCCTCCTTCTCCTTCTCTTCCAGTATCTTCTCTAGCGCATGGCTCCTCCACCCAGAGACACAAAAGCCAAATGCTTGGGAATTAAACTTAGTTCCCAATATTCTCAACTTTTAATTACCTGACATGAAGATCTGTTCATTTTACCTCTTTAATACTTCTTCACCTCTTTAGTTCAGGCCACCCGCTTTTATTAGTTACTAGAGGCCCAGTGCATGAAATTCATACAAGAGTAGGCCTTCGCAGCTGTGGCCACTGCCTCAACCCTTCCCTTGCAGCTGCGGTGGCTGCCTCGATCCCTCGTCTGCAGCCCCAACTTCCTCCCAGAAGGACATCTAGAAGGACTTCTGGTTTAATTAGCATATTATGCTTTTATTATCTACTAGAGGCCCGGTGCACAAAAATTTGTGAACTTGGGGGGGGAGGGGTCCCTCAGCCCAGCCTGTGCCCTCTCTCAGTCTGGGACCCCTCAGGGGATGACCACCTGCTGGCTTAGGCCCGCTCCCCAGGGGATTGGGCCTAAGATGGCAATCAGACATCCCTATGGCAGCCCGGCAGCCCTCGGGGGATGTCCACTTGCCAGTGGGGAACAGGCTTAAACTGCAGTTGGACATCTTTAGCGCTGCTGAGGAGGCAGGAGAGGCTCCCACCACCACTGCTGTACCGGCAGCCATCAGCCTGGCTTGTGGCTGAACAGAGCTCCTCCCATGTGAGAGCGCCCTGACCACCAGAGGGCAGCTTCTGCATTGAGCGTCTGCCCCCTGGTGGTCAGTGTGTGTCATAGTGACCAGTCATTCCCAGTCTTCTGCTGTTAGGGTCAGTTTGCATATTACCCGTTTACTATATATGATAGAGGCCTGGTGCATGGGTGGGGGCCGGCTGGTTTGCCCTGAAGGGTGTCCCGAATCAGGGTGGGGGTCCCCACTGGGGTGCCTGGCCAACCTGGGTGAGGGGATGATGGCTGTTTGCAGCTGGTCACACCCCCTTCAGAGTGGGGGTCCCCACTGGGGTGCCTGGCCAGTCTGGGTGAGGGGCTGAGGGCTGTTTTCAGGCTGGTGGGCGACTGAAGCTCCCAGCCTCTCTGTTTTTCTTTTTTTTTTATTCTGGGATTTATTTACCCTCTATAGCTATCACTGGAGCTGAGAGCCGGCTCCAGCTCTGGGGCCATTGCCAGCTGAAAGCACGTATCTGGGTTTGTTTAGATTCTGTAATTGAAACTCTGTTGCCATCACTGGCCACTCTAAGCTCTGAGGCCGTGCTGGTACCTGGGGTTTGTTTAGGTTCTCTAATTGCAACATTGTTGCATCCGGAGCTCAGAGCTGGGCTGCGGCAGGCGGGGAACCTTGGCTTCTTCTATCATTGGAGCAAGCAAGCCTCATGTTCGCTTCAGCTGCCTGGCCGCTGGCCGCCATCTTGGCTGGCAGTTAATTTGCATATCTTGCTGATTAGCCAATGGGAAGGGTAGCAAAGTTATGGTTAATTACCATGTCTCTCTATTATTAGATAGGATACTAGAGGCCCAGTGCACAAAAATTCATGCACTGGGATGGGGTACCCCAGCCCAGCATGCCACTTCTCACAGTCTGGAAGCCTTCAGGGGATGTCCTATTGATGGCTTAGGCCTGTTCCCTGGGCTTAAACTTAAGTCTGGCCTCCCTCTTTGGGAGGCGACCAGGCCAAACAGGGGAAGGTGCTTCCCACATCACCCTGCTGCTGCTGCCACTGCTGGCCACCATGGCTTCTGGCCCTTGGCCCTGGCACTTCTTAGCGCTGGTCCCTCCCCTTCCCACTGGTGGGTGGGGGGTGATCTGGGGCCAGGCCGGCTGGGGGAGGGGCTGTGGAAGGTTGAGGCACTGCAGGTCACACCCTGTCCAGCCTCTGCAGAGGCATGGCACTGGTACCACGCCCGTGCCACTGCCTCTGTGGCTGCCTCTGTGGAAGTTGCAGCACTGGGACTGGGACTGTGCAGCACCCTCTCCCATTGCCTCTGAGGAAGGGGCTGCAGGGATGGACCAATCCATGCAGAGGCCTCTCCCAAGCCACCACCTCCCCAATACCACCAGCCCTCGGCCCTCACAGGCACTTCAGCTTTGTCCATAAGAACGTCTGGAAGGACATCTGGAAGATGTCCAGTTTATCTGATCAAATTAGCATATTACCCTTTTATTAGTATAAACTAGTGGCCCAGTACACAAAATTCCCTTTATTATCTACTAGTGGCCTGGTGCATGAAATTTATGCACATTAAAAGGGGATTAATTAGAAGAAATATTTTAATATTGCTATTTGCTCTTTCTCTATAATAGAAGTGTCAGAGATAAAAGAAAATTAGTAAAATATATATGAAAATCTTCCTCCTGTCAGAGTCTGGAGCACACCATGGGACCCAGAGTCAAGACCCCCCCACTCACGTGTGCCTCAAAATCGCAGGCGACTCAGACCTGGCCGGGAGCCCCATTGGGTTAGATTCAGACCCAGCTGGTCCCATCTTTGTAAAGCTCCGCGGGGCAGGGGGCACAGCCTCAGGTCCCACAGCCCAGGCCTGGGTGGGGGGTGCCATGAGGTACCCCATCAAGCCCCACTGGGTGGGAGATGAGGTCTGAGATCCCCTGTCACTCCCCGCTGGGTGGGGGGGGGCACCTTAAGGTCCCCCATCAAGCCCCACCAGGTGGGGGGCTTGCCTTTAGGTCACCTTTCAAGCCCTGCCAGGCGGGGGGCACATCCTCAGGTCCCCTGGCCCAGTCCTGGGAGTAGGGGGTACAGCCTCAGTTCCCCCAAGAAGCCCCACAGGTCCCCTGTCAAGCTCCGCTGGGTAGGGGGCGCGGCCTGAGGCCCACCGGCCCAGGGCAAGGGGAGCAGCCTCAGGTCCCTCAGCCCAGCACTTGGGCATGGGGGCACACCTTGAGGTCCCCCATCAAGCCCCACTGGAGTGTGGGGTGTGGCCTGAGGTCCCCTAGCCTGGTGTCAGATCATGGGGCACAGCCTGAGGTCCCTGTCAAGCCCTGCTGGGGTGGGAAGTGTGGCCAGGGTCCCCCAGCCTGGTGACAGGTTGGGGGGCATGGCCTGAGGTCCCCTGTCAAGCCCCATGGGTGTTGGGGTTGGGGAGCAGCCTCAGGTCCCTGCTGATTGCTCATTAAGGCTTGTTATGGGTACTCAGCCTCCACTGTGGGCGCAGCCATCTTGTGTTACGGAAACCCCTGCCTCCGCTGTGGGTGCTGCCATCTTTGTGGCGGAGTGATGGTCAATTTGTATATTCCCTCTTTATTATATAGGATATATAAAACCCTAATATGCAAATAGACCAAATAGCGGAACAACCAATTGAACAACCGGTTGCTATGATGTGTGCTGACCATCAGCGGGTGCACGTGGAACATGGCGGGCATTGGCAGCAGGCAGCAGAGTGTGGAACATGGCGGGTGTTGGCCATGGTGGGATGGTGTAGCAGATGAGCGGGGGCATCAGACCAAGGCAGGGTGCAGGTCGCTGTCATCAGGGTGAGCCTCTGGTGGTTACTGAAAATTCTTTGCTCCCATGCGCTGCAATCCAGTCCGGCGCTCGCATCTGCTGCCAGCACCCCACACCAGTCCCAATCACTCCTGAAGGCTTCTCCGCCTCCCTTTGCTCCTGAGGAGAGATCAGGGCAGCAGCCACTGCTCACACCCACTCACAGTGCCGGCCCCCTCACACCAGCTGCTGGTGCCTGCCCCAATCACTCCACGCCATCAGCGGGTGAGAGCAGGGCCAGCACCATCAGCATATGGTAGTGGTGGGGGTGGGATCTAGGCTGCTGGCATACAGGGGACTGGGGGCTACAGTAGGAGGGGTCAGGCAGGGGCATGGAGGATGAGCCAAGACCTGCCCCTGTGCCCACTGCAGCCTCACAGCCCACAGTTCCTTTCAAGGTGCACGAATCCATGCACTGGTTATAGATAATATCACAAAGAATCTTCCATAGGTTCCTTAATTATGGTCTTTCCAGGTAACTACCTGATTTTAAATGATTTCATTGTTTCTCATTATCATCAGGGTAAAACCCAATACCCTTGGAATGGTCTACAAGGCTCTCTATCATTCACCAATCAACAGGTACCCCAAGAGCTTACAGCTTCTCTCTCCACATCTTCCTCTCCTGCCAAAAAGAATCTGAGCACAACTCCAAATACACCCTGTCATCCCTTCTCTAGATCTTACCAGATGCAGATTGCTTGGCTTAATTATTTGTGATTTAAATTTTTTATACAGTATGTACTCTTTGCCAGGTATTTCACAAATATTAACTCATTTAATCCCCTTCTGTACTCTATGAGGAAACTGGGAAGCAAAAAAGAGAGACTAAGTAAGTTGCCCAAGGTTATTCATCCAGTGAGTGGTGGTAAAGGTATTGAATTCAGGCTGGTTGTCTAGAAATTATTCTTTTTGTTGTTGTTGTCAGTTGCCTAAGTGCTACTTAATTTTTTAGAATTAGCCCAGATGTTATTAGCTCACATAGGAAGCTTTTCTGAATAATTTTTTCTCACAGTCTTTCAAGGTGCAATGCCTATTTTTCTATATTCTCACATCATTGTGTCTACATTATCATTCAGAATATTATCTTGTGGAACCATTATTATCCTTTCATTTATCTTGCCCCTCACACACATCCATTAGACTGCGAGTATTTTGAAGGAAAGGGCATTATTTTATCAAATTTTATTACCCTGAACATATTCTAGGTAAATTCTCCATAATAGGTCCTCATTCAGTATACAGGTCCTCTCCTAACCACAGTTCATGTGTTATCTCATCTTAACTTCATGATAACCATATGATTATTCTTGTTTCACCAAGGGATTAATATTATTTAAAAATTTTCAGAATTCTAGATGATTTGATATCTAACACACTAAGTCATTTGACTCAAACAAACTAAAAATATAATATGTAAACTTTAGTTATTACAAAAGCATATTTTATACTTACATTGTATGTTAGTTTTGAATTTATCATTTACTTGATAACTAACAATTTAATTTGGTAGCTCAGTGTACATGTCAAATATGAAAGTTTTAAATGAAAGAAAAAAATGAAGGGATTTTAAAATGTCCAAACTCACCAGAATCATAATGATCACTTCTCAGACCTGAAATTATTTATAAAAACATTTTCTACAACATAACTCTCACATTTAGCTGCCTGAGATTAAATTGGATGTTATATAGATTCTCTTTCTTGCTTTCCTTCAAACGTTTTTGAGTTTCTATATTTATTGGAAGCACTGTGGAGGCAAATACTAACTTTGAGCCACATAGATTTATAGTGAAGATACAACACAGGCACAGATGCCTCTCAAGGTAATTAACATGTATAAGTAAATTCAGGGTGTTCACAGGGTCTAACATCTACAACCTACCTGAGTCTCTAAGACCTTGAAAAGGTAAATAGAACAGGAAGGAGTTAGATGAGTTAAACTGGGAAGTAGCAGACCCTTGAGTTTGCCACTATAATTTAGTGCTCTTCACAATCTCCATTCTGTAATAAGTTAACTTGTAAAAACCAGACAGACATTCAGATGATCCTCCACCAATGTCCTCAAAATCAAATTTGTATAGAAATAAGAAAATTAATCATAATTAATAGAGGTAAATATATAAGTATATTTTGCATTCTATGGCCACCTTTGAAAAAGTTGCTCCTATTTATAGATGCCCATATCTAAAGGACCTTGCATGGCTGAAACCGGTTTGGCTCAGTGGATAGAGCGTCAGCCAGTGGACTGAGGGGTCCCAGGTTCGATTCCGGTCAAGGGCATGTACCTGGGTTGCGGGCACATCCCCGGTGGGGGATGTGCAGGAGGCAGCTGATCGATGTTTCTCGCTCATCAATGTTTCTAACTCTCTATCTCTCTCCCTTCCTCTCTGTAAAAAATCAATAAAATATATTTTAGAAAAAAAAATAAAAAAATAAAGGACCTTGCATGATAATATCATAGAGGTAGTTTAGTGTTATAGTGTCACATCCAAACTGAGGGCTCTCAGTCATACACTCTGCCACTGACTCACCCCACCACCTCCTACCCCCACACACTGAGTCAGGCCAGTTCCTCCCTCATCACACAAACTTTGATATCCATACCATGAAATACTATACAGTAATCTATAATAATAAAAGCCTAACATGCTGACTAGACCAGACAAATAAATGACCTTCCAGACATCATTCTGGACGTCCTTCTGGATGAAGCCACCACAGTGGAGGCAGAGGCAGAGGCTGTTAGAGGCGATCAGGCAGACAGGCAGAGGTTTTAGGGGCGATCAGTCAGGAAGGCAGAGGGTTTAGGGGCAATCAGGCAGACAGGCAGAGTGGTTAAGGGTGATGAGACAGGCAAAAGTGGTTAGGGGCAATGAGGCAGGCAGGCAGAGTGGTTAGGCGTGATCAGGCAGGCAGGCAGGCAGGTGAGTGGTTAGGAGCCAAAGGTTCCAGATTGTGAGAGGGCTATTCGGATGATCTGCAGTTGAACATCCCCCAAGGGGTCCTGGATTGTGAGAGAATGCAAGCTGAGCTGAAGGACCCTCCCATGCTCAAATTTCATGCACTGGGACTCTAGTTAGAAAGTATAAGCTGACACACATCACAACATGGATTATGTACTAACAAGTGGATTATGCTAAGAAAGTAAAAGACCAGACTCAAAAGGCTACATTATTCTAGATAGATGGAATGTCATCAATCTGGAAAATGTAAAATTAAGTGGACAGAAATAGATCAATGGTTGCCAGAAACTAGAGGTGGAGAGGGATGTAGGCTATAAAAGGATGCAAGGGAAAGTTGGGGCATGATGAAACTGTTCTATATCTGGACTGTATGTGGTTACATGGCATTGTGTCTGCCAAAAACTAAACCTCTGGAAGGATGAATTTTACATTATGTATCTCAAGGGAGAAAATCCAAATCCACAAGTTTCATGTGGGTCAAGGGTCTCTGTGATGAGGAGTCTGGCTTCAAAGACACTCTGCTGCTTCACACAGGGCTTTCTTACTAAGTCATTTTCATTATGGGCTCTGAGAGGAGCTACTTCCCTTTTAAGATACAGTCTCTGCAGAGATCCCAGAGTAGAGTAGATTGTTTCAAATCACTGTCCTAAACTCCAGGGCAGCAGTTTTTATACTTTGGTGTGTATTAAAAGAAACCCCTGGGAGAACTTATTTAAATGATCCAAGTTCCAGCAGATATTTTGATTACATAGTTTTGAAGTGAGGCTCAGAAATCTGCTATATATATATGAGAGAGAGAGAAAGAGAAAGTTAAACTCAGAATGAAGGATATTTTATTCCAGTTAACCCACTTAAGCAAACATTGCCAAAGGAATATTGAGGGGAAATAAACTAGATCATCTCATTTATGAAATAACGTATAATCACTTGAAGACCATGACTTCGACTCCAGGTGTTCCTAATCCATATGGCAGAGGCCTTCTTCCTCTGCCTCCCAGGAGGGCTCAGCTAAGAGACCCAGCAAGAGGTAGGGCTCTTTACTCTTCCCACTCTAAGCCCCTTCTGGTTCCTGTCTCAGAGCTTTTCCCCCCTTGAATAGGAGGGGGGAAAGTTCTGATCATAATTTGCCCCTGTGCAAAGGTCTGTGGCCTCACTGTGGCTCCAAAAGCTAACCATATTAAAATACAATAAGCCTACCATGCACAGTAGAGGAACATATGTATAGCCAGAGTTCATTGTATTCCAGGGCAGAATACGCAGGGCAGAAATAAGTCTTGCAAAGCCTTAGTCTTATAGTTGAAAAAGAAGAACCTATCTAATGCATACAATGTGGGCTTGTTTTCTGACTCTGTCCCTGGCTATCCATGTGACTTTGGGGAAGTCACTTGAACTTGAACCTCAATTTTTTTAAATAATGGAGATCATAAAACCCACCTTCTAAGCATTATAGATAAGTTTCAGGGATGACACATGGTTATTCTTTATTTTTTTCCTTTATTTGTTTTTATTGAGACATAACTCACATAGAGTAAAGCACAGAAATGTTAACGGCACAGCTCAATGCCTTTTCACACAGTAAACACAGCCATGAAACCACCACCAGATAAAGATATTGAACATTTTTGGCACCCCAGAAGGCTCCGTTCTGTCTTCTTGTAGTCAGTAACCCCCAAAGGGTAGCCATTCTTCTGACTTATATCACCAGAGATTAGATTTCCAACACAGGTTTTTGATAGATATCAATGTTATTTTTATGACACAGGGTGCGACAAATGTCTCTAAATCACAAACAAATGCTTCTGAAACAATGACCCCCATTGGAGAGCTTGGAAAAAGATATCTGGAATCAGTGACACTTTAGAGGGTGTATAAATCACCCTGGGATATCTTAGCTATGAGAGAAGGGGGAGTAACGTTGGGTTCATGAAAGCGACAATATGTTCACTCTGCTATGAATACATGTGGAAGTGAAATATTCACCTGGTGAAATATTGTATCTGACGCCTAAAGGATGAAAGCATCAAAGTTCATGCAGATCACTAAAGAAGACAGACAGACAGATGCAAAGTTTACAGAAGAATATAGAACGTATTATGTGATGTAGGGTACAAAATTACAATGTGCGCTTAACAGCATACTCTAAGCCTACATCTAGAGCCTTCATGTTCAGTCTCAATTTTACCTCCAAAATTAGTATCTAAACCATTGTCTTCGTCTTTAATCCTCCAACCACTGCCCTCCATTGGCCTACTGTAGCAACTTTTTCTATAGTCCCCCTTAAGTCAACCTACCCTGTCCCCAGGATGATTATTTTCAAAACACATAAAATCATGTCATCCCCTACTTGAGAACCAATGACTACATTTATTTCCAAGTTAAATTCTAATTTAATTGTCCTATATAATAAAAGTTTAATATGCTAAGTGTCCAACCATTCGACCGTTGGACCAGTAGCTATGATGTGCACTGACCACCAGGAGGCAGATACCCTGACTGATAGGTTAGCTTGCTGCTGGGGTCTGGCCTATCAAGATTGGGCAAGATGGGCCAGACACGCCCTGGAGCCCTCCCACAGTCCTTCTCCAGTCCTGATCATGCACCGGTGGGGTCCCTCAGCCTGGCCTGTGCCCTGTCACAATCTGAGACCCCTTGGGGGATGTCAGAGAGCTGGTTTTGGCTCAATCCTTACAGGCTAGGTAGAGGGGCCACACCAGTGCACAAATCTGTGCACCAGGCCTCTAGTGTTATATAAGATCCTTTTTGAACTCTCCCTGATCATGTAGTTTTAAATTCAAACACTCCCTTCCATTCCCTCTAAAGTAATCCTGCAACACAGTTTCCTGCTCTCTGAGGCTTCCCAGACTTATTCTTGACTTGTTCTTTCTGCTCCCTCATATAATTCTCATCATATATCAAATCTGTAACAACTGTCACCCCTCTGCTGAACCTTTTCCCACTCAATACTGCTTTCACCAGGCAGAATCCACGACTCTCTCCACTGTATGTTTCAAGGCCTTATTTATACAAATGAGGCCTTTGTCAAACTGTATAGTATTTAGCTGGCTATATATCTGAATGCCATTGTATAGGCTGGCTCAGTGTGAGGTGTGTGACAAGTGCAGGAAAGGGCAAGAGTCTGGGAACAATCTGTATTCAGTTAAAGGGACTGAGCTGCCCATGAAAGCCGATTTCCTAATGGGAGCCACCTGCCCCAAACTCAGGTTCCAAGGGTACGTGGCAAGGATCATAAACATTCTCTCATAATGAGGCTTGGCATCATTCCCTGAAAGGTTTTAACAGAGGATGGGACTTGGCAGTTGGATTTCAAGGTAGATACGTGTAGTAGGCAGAATTATAAGATTCCCCCCATGATTTCCCTCCTCCCCTCCCCCTGGTGTACATGCCCAGCATAATGCCCTGGAGTGGATATACTGGCTTTTACTCTCATGATCAGGATATGTTCTATTGCACAGTTGGCCTAATATGAGATTATCTGGGTGGATCTAATCACAAGAGCCCAAGGAAAGCAGAGATTTATCTGGCTGGTCACAGAAGGGGATATAAGAGAGACTGGAACCATGAGAGGGGTTTGACATCAGGAGGTTCCCCACTGCTGAGCTGAGGGGGCTCAAATGGCAGAGATCTAAGAGTGGTCTTTAGGGGCTTAGAGTGGTCCTCAGCCAGCTACTGGCAAGACAATGGGGACCTCACACCTGTAACTGAAAGAAAATAAATTCTTTCAACAACTTGAGCAAGTTTGGAAGTGGATATTCCCTAGTGTAATCTCTAGATTGAAAGCAGTGGGCTCACAACTTGATTTTAGCCTCTGAGACCTCAGTATAGGATCCAGCTAAAATAAAGTGTTCTAAGCCCTGAACTCATGGAAACTGGGAGATAATAATACACATGTGTTTTTTGTTGTTGTTTAGCTTTGTTTTTAATATATTTTTATTGATTTCCGAGAGGAAGGGAAAGGGAGAGAGAGTTAGAAACATCAATGATGAGAGAAAATCACTGATTGGCTGCTTCCTGCATGCCCCCTATTTGGGATCGAGCCTGCAACCCGGGCATGTGCCCTTGACTGGAATCGAACCCGGGACTCTTCAGTCCGTAGGCCAACGCTCTATCCACTGAGCCAAACCAGCTAGGGCCACATGTATTGTTTTAAGCACCTAAGTTTGTGATAAATTGTTATGCAGCAGTAAAGAACAAATGCAAGATGACATTTTTGGTCCAGCATGATGAGCATTTTGTTGATTTCCATTAGTTACCTAGATTGGTAAGACTCCAAGCTAAAAGCTTGAGGAGGAGGGGCCACTGGATGAGTCCTGTAGGATGGGGGCTCTGACCAGGCCTGTAGCTTCACTTTGAAACTTGGAATGCATTCAGGAAATGAAAGTGGAATGAACACTAAAGAAATAAGAAGCAGGATGGTTTAGCTTATTGGATATGGAGTGCTTAGGATAATTCTAGACCCAAGAAAATCAGGTTAGGGCAACCAGACTAATACCAGAACCCACCTGCTAGGAGTCTCCTCTTTCTGCCCACCCAGGGCTTCTCTTGGCTGAGTTAGCTGAGTAAGTGTCCTGGGTATGAAAGAGTCACCAAGTCCCTGCTGCATGATGGGCTTTTGAGATGGCCAACACCAAGCAGAAGAAAGTAGTCTTTTATTTGTGTCCTCTCCAGTCAAATCCACAGTGAGCTTCCAAAGTGAGGAGCTTCCGAGTCAGGGCTAATCTAAGAAATGTTATAACTAAAACAAATATATGGGCTTTGTTTTAGTTATTTTGTTGTTTTCTCCTGCATTTAGATGGTCCTTAGATTCTGATTTTTTAAGGTGGGGATATAACCACATGGGATGAAAGTCTTTAGGGCATCAGCCCTGGGCATAGCAAGAACACAGTCCCTCACAGTTGGCCTAGTCTTCACCAAGCTCTTTGCTAGTTGCTTTGCCCCTACTAGGTCTGTGAACTTAGCTTAGCTAGTAAGTCTCAGCAACTCAGTTTCCTCATCCATAAAGTGGGGATATTATACAAATTAAGTTGTTAGTATACACACTAAGTAACTTAATATACGTGAAGTGTCCTGGTGTTATATAAATTCTGAATAAGTATAAACATCTCATTATTTTCACTTACAACCCTTCAAATTAAATACTGTGCCCATTCTGTCAGTGAAGAAATTGGAGCTAAGAGAGGAGGAAGGAGATTTATATTAAAACTAACCAACCCAAGGTAGCATGTATTCATTAAGAAAAATTCAAGCCTTGATTAATATCAAATCATCACACATTAGCTCAACACCTACAGAATATAAGGCGCTGTACAAATTTAATCACACTTGCCTTCCCTAAACATAATGTTGGAAAATGTTGAAAATCAGTTTCTATTGGCCTTTATTTTCAGACCTGATTTGTTCAATAGAAATCCAGGTTTAGAAGCACAATCCTGAAAGTCAATGTCAGTTTCTCCCTGGAATCCTAAACTGAGCACCTGCAGAAGGGGATGATAATGGCCCGCAGGTGGCCTGCTCTCCTGCACAAGGCAAACACCAGGCAACAACACCACAAAACCCTAAAGTGTCTGTTCAACACATTAGTGTTTCTATTTCCTATGGGCATTGGCCACGATATTTCAAACTTTATAAAATGTTAGTCCTCTTAACTTTTATGTAGGAAAGAGTAGTCTTATTTTTATCATTTTTGAAACAGACTCACAAGGTTGTTCACATGTCATCAAGCCATATGAGTAAGGCTGATTTTATTTCTGTATTTCAGACAACTCTCTCAAACATATTAATGGATAGTGCTTGTTAAAAAGTAATAGTAGTTTAAACTATTCTCTAGATTTTTATCATTGATTGTGCAATGCTCATGCATTATTTCCTTAAGTCTAGAAGCAACCCTGAAATTTAGACTATAGTTTTCCCAACTTATAGATCAGAAAATAGTTAAGACAGGTCATGTGATTTTTCCAAGTCTACACAGTAGTTAAGGGGCAGAGTTAGACCTGATGCTTATCACTACCAATTTCATTATACCCAGTGACATTTTTACTCATTTGGTCATTCAACTATTCTACCATCTATATATATAAAAGCCTAAGCTATCCTTATGGTGGAACGACCTGTCGCTGTGACATGCACTGAGCAGGCAGGCAGGAGAGTGGTTGGAAGTGAGCAGGCAGGCGGGTGAACAGTTAGGGGCAAACAGGCAGGCAGGCGAGAGGTTAGGGGTGAGCGGTCCCTAATTGTGACAGGGATGTCCAACTGCTGGTTTAGGCCCGATCTCTGCAGGGATCAGGCCTAAACCAGCAGTTGGACATTGCCTGAGGGGTCCCGGATTGAGAGAGGGCACAGGCCAGACTGAGGGATCCCCCTCCCCCATGCAGGAATTTCATGCATTGGGTCTCTAGTTTAAATATAACTTGTATTGACAATACCCATAGCAACAACAAAGCTGATCTGTATGTGGCAGGCACATGCTAAGCACTTTCCCCTGCATTGTCTCATTTAATCAAAGTCACTATACTCTGAGCTAGGTAATATTATTTTTCCCAGTTTATAGATAAAATAACTGAAGCTCAGATATGTTAAGTATCTCACTCAAGATCATACCACTAGAAACTGAAAGGTGCAGGAATAAAATCAAGATTCCTTTTTTTTTTTTTATTTCAGTGCTTGTTCCTTAGCTAAACATATTATATATTTACTCACTTACTTATTTAATTATCCATTCACCAACAGAAGGCCTACTAAGTGGAATGCATTATGCTAGGAGCAGGGGAGATAGTGATACCATCTTTGCTTCCCAGGAATGTGCAGACTAGCATGAATTCAAACAAGAAATATGGTGATACTAAACTCTATTGAATTATATTGGATTGGACTCGAGGGACTTGGATTTGAATTGAGTAATTGAACTGAACTGAACTGAAGTGAAGCCATGTATATTTCTCATTCAGAATGGAGCAAGCAGATAGAAATAATCAAGCTCCTTTGCCCTGGAAATGATCGTGATAAGGAAGTGAGCAACCAACCATTCTAAGACTCTTATGAAAGCAAAATGGGACTCATCTGTAAAAGGCAGCAGAGGTAGTTTGGGTGGATGTAAGGAAGAACATATGACCCTGTGGTTTGACCTACAAAATCTGGACATTCATTTTGCAAACAGCACCAAGTACTACACTAACGTTAGCACTGTTAGAGGAATACATCATAGTTGCTGCTTTCAGAGAGCTCACAGCCTAGAAGTGGGCATGTAAAGAGGAAGTCCAGCCCAGCCAGCATGGCTCAGTGGTTGAGCATCAACCTATGAATGAGGAGGTCATGGTTGGATTCCCAGTCAGGGGGCAGGCAGGAGGCAGCCCATCAATGATTCTCCCTCATCATTGATGTTTCTGTCTCTCTCTTCCTCTCCCTTCTCTTAAATCAATAAAAAAATGTTTTTAAAGAGGAAAGTCCATAAGCAAGAGTTTTGGACTATAGTTTGTCTATGACCTTACCTGGGCTGAGTTATACTAGAGGCTGGGCGTGGGGCAAGATAAGCTGGTATGTTCAATGTTCTGGTATTTACATTTTTGAGAAAATTATAGAAGAAAGAATCAATGTTCCAGCTCTGCTCTGTAAATAACAAGATGTGTGATTCTGATATCCCAGAGGGAATAAGGGCTTTAAAAAAAAGTATCATTCCATTCCTGGTCTTTCAACTTAATAGCTAAGTGACTGTGTGCCAATTAGTTACCCAGAGCCCAAATGTCCTCATCTGAAAATCAGGGCCAATGATATCTCTCTAAAGAGCATTGGTGAGAATTAACAACGATTATGTGTGCAAGCATATCAGCAAATTACTGGACACAAAGGAACAGCTCACCAAATAGTAAATATCATCTCCATATCTATTCCGCACTAAAGAAATGACCACCAAACTCATAAGATTATTTATTTAGCATTTTCTAAACTATATCTATAAAATATGGTCTGGGAACAAATGCATCTGAAATTAACATATATAGTCTCTCACTTAGTGGATATCAGAATATAACAGTTCTAGGAAGCCCCATGTTACAGAAACTTTATCCAAACTTGTTTTCTATGAGGTTTCCATAATTTTGAATCACTGAAATATTTTAGCACTGAATATTTATTAGCATATCTCTGTTCTATCACCCTCTGGTTATTTTGCTTCACTTATTTGCTGGTCTTATCAATGAATGAATAAGTTGCATAGAACTGTTTGGGGAAAACTATGCCACACCCTCCCCCCAGTTTTAATATTATAATGGTAGAGACAAGATTCTAATACAGATCACCCCCACCCCTCAGAAAACTGAATATCCTTTTGGGAGTAACCACTTCTGTTACTGACTTCTTGCATGGCTTTTCTGTTTTACCTAATTCAATGGTCATAGCAAATTCTTAAGAGTTGACTATCTCTTTTAATACTTTGGGTTGACATCATTATTATTACTAGAGGCCCAGTGCATGAATTTGTGCATGGGTGGGGTCTGGCCTGCCTGCCTCAGTTGGGCTGGCTGGGCGGAGGGGCCTCAGGAGGTTGGCCTGCCAGCCCTGCCCCCATCAGGCTGGTTGACTGGCCACAGTGCAGTGCACATCATAGGACCATTGGTTCCAGTCATTCCAGTTGCATGGCTATTATAAATATATAGATTTTTATCATCTGTATATTATCAAAGATCCTTTTTCCTGAATTGAGATTCAGGGACTTGGGTGATCTGGAATTTAACCCCTTTCAGGACCTGACCATCATTTCAGAGAGATTCTTAAGGAGATAGGATTAGCTATCCTGGTGCAGAAAGAGGGGCAGGGCACTCTCCTGTTATAGTCCAACATTTTTATAGCAGAACCCTGGCACTTCAATTTAACCCATTATCTCCTGAAACAGTCTAAGAACCTTGAGAAATAGGCAGCATGGAGTCAGCAGAAGTCCAACTTAGTTTTCATCCTCATACTCTGTTTTGTTTTTTTTTTTTGTTTGTTTGTTTGTTTGTTTTTTGGTTTTTGTTTTGTTTTGTTTTGTTTTTGGCTATACCGTCATGAATAAGTCATGTTACTCCTTCAAAACATAATTTTTCCCATTCTCAAATAAACGTGCTAATATCTGCTCTTCCTATTTCACAGGGCTGTTTTCAGAATTCAGCCACAAATTAGAGAACTGAAAACTTCAAAACTCTCTAGAAATCCTGGGAGAGAATAAAGGCAGTGCTACCCCTTTGCCCTAGATGGAGAAAATGGAGCAAATCAGGTGTCAGTCGTGGGCATGGTCTCTCAGCTGCCAGATACTTTCTTCTGGCTTCTTGTTAGCTGGTTGAGAGTATTACTTCTGCAGCCTTGAGGCCATCTAGCTGGGTGTACAAAGCCATCTCTATTTCCCCTCACTCATTCACCTTGCAAATCCTATGAATGAAGCCTCATCCCCTCCTTTCTAACTCCACTCACCACCCCTTAGTTCAAGTCTCCATTTCTCACCAACATACCTTGGAGGTGGGCAGCCTCTAGTCCATTCTCCACATAGTGGTGCCCAGAGTTCCCTAAGGAGACTCTAAAAAGCAATGTATTAGCAGGAAAGGACACACTTAAAAAGGTAACTGAAGAGAGCTTGGTGAATGGACAAGTTACAGGGTTACGGGTAGAGAACTTGGAAGGAGTTGTAGCTGCATCAAAGTGCCTACCTGTCAGAAGTTGTGGACTTAAGTAGAGGATCACAACCATTGCCAAACCCTTGGCCAGTGGGGGAAAACTGGAAACAGAAGGCAAGGGAGTCCATGTGACGATGTATATAGAAAACAGCTTCCTAGAGTACAGAGCAGGGAAGAGAGGGATTGTGATAGAAACTGGGGGAGCAAATGAAAAACGTACAGTGTGCATGACATACTTTTGCACAGCTATGACTTTGCTCAGGCAATGCCCACTGCCTTTTATAGCCTTTCCACTATAGAACTATAGAACCTGTAATTCTCTGTGGGTCCAGATCCCAAGACTGCATGCCCCCAATTCTTCAAATATCACTTCCTGTTATTAACTACCCTCAATTAGAGTTAATGACTCCTTCTATTGCCCATCTCAACACTTAAAACTTTGGAGACAGAGTATCCGAGTTGAAATTTTAGCCCAGCATTTATTAGCTATGTGACTTTAGTCAAGTTACTTAACAACTTGATGCCTTAATTTCCCCAACTGTGAAATGAAGTGATTCATGACATTTTTCTATAAGATATTGTGATGACTATATGGTATATGTTTAATCCCTGACAAACACTCAAACACCTGGAAGAATATCTGCCAGAGGAAGCATTCCAGAGAGAAAAGTTTTCTACTTCTCCTCTCTTTCCCTTTCTCCCCTCCCTCCTCCTCCCCCTCCTCCCCATCCTCCTCCTCTTCCTCCTCCTCATTATCATCATCCCTGCAGCTATTACAACCTATTTTTTGAAACAAAGGGTTTATTTTTCCCCTTTTTATTGAATTTATTGGAGTGACACTGGTTAACAAAATTATACATGTTTCAGTGCACATTTCCAAAACGCATCATCTGTATACTGTATCATGTGCTCAACACCACAAGTCAAGTCTCCTTCCATCACAGTCTATCCTCCCTATACTTTCCTCCACGTGCCCCCACCAATCTCCCCCTGACAATCATCACACTGTTGTCCATGTCCATGAGATTTTACTATCTTTTCTGCTCAATCACTCCATGCCCCCAACCCAGTCCCTATTTATGAGTCCTCTCTATTTTCCTTGTTAGTCGTTCATTAGATTCCACATATGCATATCACAGCCCATCTGGTGGTGTGATTAACCCTGTATAGACTGCACCTCCAGTCACTTAAGAGCATATGCTTCTCTCACTTTGGATAATCAACCTTCAGCCCATTGCTTTGCACTTAGAGGTACTTAGTTAATATTTGTGGATTTGAATTGAACTGAAGATGAAGCAGGGCAAACTAAGAAAGTGAAGTGAGCTCTTTTTCTTCCAGTCCTATGAAAACTCCAATCTCAGGGCTTTGAAACTGCGAACAATCCATTGGTACTGGTTTACAGAAACTCTGCTTGTTAAAGCCAGGAGTTATCAAAGAGCCTTAATAGGCATCTCTTCACCTGTGAGCATTTAAATATAGACCCTGACTGGGAGCCTGCATGTTCTCCATTATTGGCATCTGGAGAATCAATGCAAATCTGTATTCCATCATCATTTTCCTTGCCACATCACTACTTGATCCTGGATCTCCATGGGTTCTGAGAATAACAGAAATTAGGTATATAGGTCTGTTCTTAACTCACACTCTCTTTGGTTGTAGACAAAAGCCTAGGTTGAGGGGGAACAGGAGAGTATGTCCTCCTATAAACATATTCACCATTCAAAAAAAATGTTTGAGGCAAGATATTGATCTGGAGGTTTTGACTACTAATGCAATAAAGTGAAAGGAAGCAGTAACTCTGAAAGAGTGGAGACAGTGGATGAAGCCATTTGTACATGCTCTCTTCTCCTGTAACATTTGGAATACGTCACCCCTACCTGATCAAACTCCTAAATTTACTTGCCCTGATGGAAGAATAAGCTATATCTCTTGCTATAAAGGGACAGAAACTAATACTTATTGAGCACATACTATATAGGTACAAGACCTTGTATCAAAAACTTGGTCACAATCTAATATTTTTTTTACAAACCCTGTGATATTGGTAATATAATGTATTTTTACATATTGGAGATGTATTACGAAGTGTACATTTGGAGAGTGGGTCTCGGGTACTATGCTAGTGCTGAGGATGCAATGGCGATCAATATAGGCACTGCTCCAGCCTTGTGAGTCTTATAATTAAGTGGTTCTGCTGTAGTTGTTTTTATAAAAGTTCCAATTATTTCAAAATTATGCCAAATAAAAACAATTCTTTTTATTTGGAGAGAGGGTTACAAAGTTTTAGATTCATATTAACAAAGTTAATTGTTCTGCAGAGCATAATAATAACAATATTGTTTTCAAAATATAAACATTTTGCTATCACAAGCTGAAAAATTATAGCTCTTCTGGATGGATAAAACCAAACTTGCTGCTTTGGGAACTAATCATAAATGTGTCAGGCACTTCAGGGACAAGTCAGTGTCTGAACCTTTCTGAAATAAAGATGATAAAAAGGAGGAAAAACAAGTTACACTATAGAAATAAACTTGCCATTCCTGTGATGCCTCAAATGTGAAGTTCCTGATTCATGCCTTGTCAAGCCAAGCAGGAACAGTATAAGGGCATGACACCATTGCAGCATTATTATAAGAAGATGTTAATCTTATGGGTAAAAAGCAAAGAAACAAGCTGAAGGAATGAAAGTGGGAGTACTAAAGAGGAGGAGCAGGTGCAGCTGGGCACGATGATCAGTGTGCACAGAAGCGCCTAAATCAGGAGCTGTTAACAGGTGCATCAGGTTAACTGTGGATCTTGTTGACCACAGATTCTAGGGTCCAGTTCACAGAGAGTCTAACTCAGAAGCTTCCTGGTTTGCCGATGTGTCAGAACGTTTTGAAAACAAACCAGGTAATTCTGACATTACTGGTCTTAAGGCTAATTTTGAGACTTATGAATGGAGAAAAAAAGAGCTAATGGCAAAACCTTGGGGAAAATAGTTTAGGGATTGTTAAGAAAAGGAGACAGAAAAGAAAATAATGATGGCATGTGGGAGGGGAAAGGAAAGAAGTGTGGAGTTAGGAGAATCTCGGCAAATGCTGCAGAGTATCCATGAAGTGAGGATGGCGAGGAAGCAGATAGCTCACCAAATCATCAAAAAAATGTGAGTAAACCAGTGGGAATTGCCTTCAATGTTCAATTTTATTAATTTCCTAAATATTTCTGAACTTGAACAAATTGTCTTGTTTGGAACTAAAAGTTGTAGGATTCAAAAAACCAATTATTTTCTCTGTTTTCCCAAAATGTTTAACTGAAAACTTTTAAATACACATCATTGTTGAAAAATGTTACAGTGAATAGCCACATATCCACCACCTGGATTCTACCATGAATGTTATTTACTTGCTTTATTACATATTGACATATCTTTGTATTCCTACCCATTATTCCATCTGCCTTTCAATGCATTTTACAGTTTAATACATGAGCACATATCTCCCTAAATATTTCAGGATGTGTACCACTAACTAGAGTTCAATACTTATTTAGTTTTTAATGTAATATTTGCAAACAATGAAATGTATAGCATTTTAAGTGTACACTCACTGAGTATTGACAAGTGCACACTCCTGAGTAACTCAAACACCTATCAAGATATGAAATGCTACCATTATCCCACTCTCCCAGAGGAAAAAAATATCCTAAAACTGTCACCATGTATTATTTTCTTTTATTTTAGAATTTTATGTAAATGGAATCATATGGTACTGCAGGTTCTCTTTTTTATGTAAGGCTTCTTTCACTCAGCAAAATGTTTGTGAGATTCATTTATGTTGATGAATGTATTAATAATTTTATTTGTGAGTAGTATTCTATGAAATGAATATATCAGTTTGTTTATCCATTTTTCTATTGAAGGTTTCCAGGGCTGTTGCTTATATTAGCTGTAAGGAATACAACTACTATGAACATTCTTAAACAAGTCTTTTATGAACACAGGTTTTTATTTGTCCTGGGTAAATGCCTAAGAGTAGAGGCTTTTATACATCTTGGTTGCTGTTCTTTGTCAAATGTATGTTTTGCAAATACTTGTCCCTGTCTGTGGCATGCTATTCATTTTCTTTATGATATTTTTTTTGATGAGCAAATGCTTTTAATTTCCATGAAATCTAATTTATCATTTTTTTTCTATCATGGTTATTGCTTTTAGTGACCTAAGAAACATCTACCCTAAAGTCATAAAAGTAGTCTGTTTTCCATCAAAAGTTTTATGATTTTATATCTTACATTCAGTCTATGACTTCTTGAATTCATTTCTGTGTATGGTGTCAGGTAGGGTTTCATGTCATCTCTCACATCAAAACCCTGTGATTCCAGCACTATTGGTTAAAAAGACTTTCCTTTCCCATTACATTACTTTGCTGGTGGTGTTTTGTTTTTCTTCCCCACAAAATCAATTTTCATAAGGGTAGCTCTATTTCTGGATTCTCTATTCTGTTTATTAGATCTGTGGAACCCAATACCCAAGCCACAGTGTCGAAATTATGGTAGCCTTATGGTACTTCTTGAATTTGGATAGTATAAGTCTTCCAACTTTGTTTGTCTTTTGCAAGATGGAGTGGATATTTCAAGTGTTTTTTGTTTTAACATAAGCTTGTAAAAAGTCTCCTGGAATTTTGAGAGAATTGAGAGCTTAGCAAAGTTGAGCCTTTCAATTCATGAATATTATATTGTGATACTGTGATTTATAATAAGAAATACATATTTGGTCTTTGTTTCTGGTATGGCGCTCCTAAAACCCTAGGAATCTCCGGGGGAGAGCTACAAAGGTGCTTCTTGTTGTGTTTATGAGATTACTTTTGGAAAACAGGGAAGGATAGGGGCTGATTGTCAGGAAAACTAACCTTATAATTAGAGGGTTGGAGATTTCAGTCTCACCACTCCACCTCCAGAGAAGGGAAGGGACTGGAGATTGAGTTTGAGTCAATGGTCAATCATTTCATCCACCATGCCTATGCAATGAAGCCTCCATAAAAATAGGAAAGGATGGTGTGGACATGTGAAGATTTGGGGAGAGTGGAGCGCCTGGGGAGTACATGGAAGCTCTATGCCCTCTCTTCATACCTTGTCCTAGGAATCTATCCCCTGTGGGCTTCTCTACCTCCCCTTGCTCTTGAGCGGTGATTGGGACAGCAGCTGCCGCTCACACCTGCTGACAGCAATGGCCCCGCTCACACCAGCTGCTGGTGCTGACCTCAATCGCTTTGTGCTATCAGTGGGTGGGAGCTGGGCCCATGCCCTTAACCCATGGGAGTGGCAACATCAGGAGTGGGACTGCCGGCAGACAGGGGACCAGGGGACATGGCAGGAGGGTCCAAGACACGCCCCTGTTCCCACTGCAGCCTCACAACCTACAGTTCCTTTCAAGGTGTAAGAATTTGTGTACTGAGCCCCTAGTTCTTTTATAATAAACTAGAAGCCCAGTGCACAAAAATTTATGGGACTAAAAATTTGTGCACTGGCGGGGTGGGGGGCAGTGTCCCTCAGCCCCACTTGTGCCCTCTCACAGTCTGGGACCCCTCGGGAGATAATGACCTGCTGGCTTAGGCCCACTCCCAGGTGGCAGAGGGCAAGCCCAATCCCTAGGTACCTGCCCCGCAGCCCCTGGTTGGGCTCAGGGCAGGGCTGATTGGGGAGTTGGGGAGCTGCTCCCTGTCATGCACAGAGCAGGGCAGATCAGGAGGTTGCGATGCCACCCTCAGTCATGCTCAGGGTAGGGCCGATTGGGGGGTTGGGGCGCCGCCCCCTGTCACACTCAAGGCAGGGTCGATGGGGAGGTTGCGGCGCCACCCCCTGTCACGCACAGAGCAGGGTTGATTAGGGGGTTGGGGTGCCTTCCCCTGTCATGAACAGAGCAGGGCGGATAGGGAGGTTGTGGCCCCACCCCCTGTCACACACAGAGCTGCAGGGCGATTAGGGGGTTTGGGCGCTGCCCCCTGTCATGCTGATCCAGGTGCCAGGAGGCCTCACGGCTCCACTGATCAGGGTGGGGGTCCTGTTTGGGTGCCTGGCCCGCCTGGATGAGGGGATGATGGCTGTTTGCAGCTGGTCACACACCCTTCAGGGTGGGGGTCCCCACTGGGGTGCCTGGCCAGTCTGGGTGAGGGGCTGAGGGCCGTTTTCAGGCTGGCGGGTGACTGAAGCTCCCAACTGCTCCTTTTTTCCTTTTTTTTTTTTTTTTTTATTCTTGGATTTATGGCTGTCACTGGAGCTGAGAGCCGGCTTTAGCTGTGAGACCTTGCTGCTGAAAGCAGGTTTTTGGCTTTGTTTACTTTCTGTATTTGAAACTTTGTTGCGACTCTAGCTCTGAGATCCCGGCTTACTGAAAACAGTATAGGTTGTTATTCCAGTAAGTAAAATTATTTTCTGATTTCTGAGTCTCTCTAACAAATTTACAGAACCCAAGGACTAAGTCCTTGGAACTCCTAACTTTAATCCATTGGTGAGAAGCACAGGTAGCAAGCACCATGGATTCTACTTGGGAGAGTGGGTAGTTTTGTGGGACCAAGTCCTTAACCTATGAGATCTGATGCTATCTCTAGGTAGATAGTGTCAGAATACAGTTGAATTGTAGGTCACCCAGCTGGTGTAGGAGAATTGCTGGTGGGGGAACACCCCAACCCCATTGGAACTGGGTGGGAAAAAATATATAATATCTTTAATTTTTTCACAGTGTTTCATAGTGTACAGTGTAGGAGTCTTGCAAATTCTTTTGTTATATGTATTCCCAAGTATTTTTGATGCTGTTATATATTTTAAGTTCCTAATTGCTTGATGTTAGAATATAAAAATGAGAATTGGTTTTTATATATTAATCTTGTATTCTGCAACTTGCTAATTCCACTCATTGGTTTTAGTAGTTGTTTTGTACATTTTTCAGGGTGATTCACATAAACAACCAGGTTGTTTACAAGTCAACATAGTTTTATATCTTCCTTTCTGTATTTTGGACTTTTACTTACCTTATTGTTTGCCTAGAACCTCCAGTAAAATGTTAAAAAGTAGTGGCAGGAGGGGCAGCTTTGTCATGGTACTGATCTTAGTGGAAAAGTGTTCAATATTTAATAATTAAATAAGATTTAACTATAGATTTTCTAAATGCCTTATATCAGAATGAGGAAATTCTATTCTCCTTATTAGAGATTCTAATAAAATTGGTATTGAATTTTGTCAAATGGTTTGTCTGAATGTATTGTAATGATACAGCTTTTTTCATTTATTCTTTTAATATGGTGAATTACATCGACTGGTTTGTATTAAATAAACCTTGCATTACTGGAATAAACCTTTTTTGATCATGATGTATTGTCAATTTTAGATATAGTTGTATTTGATTTGCTACTAATTTTCTAAGTATTTTTGTACTTATTTTTCTAACTTATATTCTTGGGTATCTTCATCTAGTTATAGTGTTAGAGTTATGCTGATGTCATAAAATAAGTTGGGATATATTTCTTCTTCCTCTATTTTCTGAAGGAATTGCATTATTTCATCCTTAAATGTTTGATATAATTTATACTTAGAGCATGGAGTTTATTTTGTAGAAAGGTTTTTTGATACAAGTTTAATATATTTAATAGATACGGAGCTATTCAGATTTTTGTGTTATTTTGAGTCAGTTTTTGTTGTTGTTGTTGTTGTTGTTAAGAAATATTTACATTTCATCCAAGCTGTGTAATTTTCTGGTATAATGTTACTTATAAAATTAACTTATCATATTTTAAATGTCATCCTTACTATTGGTAATTTATAATATGTCTCTTATTTACTTGAGTATAATTATAGGTTTATTAATTCTGTAGACACTTTCAAGGAATGAATTTTTGATTTCTATTATTTTTCAGTTTTCATTTATATGTCTTATATTTATTTTTTCTTTATTCCACATTTTTAGGAATATACTATAAAGTACTCTTTTTTTTATCTCCTTAAGTGGGAAGCCTAACTTATTGGTTTTAGATTGTTATTCTTTTCTATTATAAGCATTTAAACCTATAAATTTTCTTTAAAACATTGCTTTAACTATAAAACACAAATTTTGAAATGCTTTGTTTTATTATCATTTGATTCCATTTTTTTTTCTAATTTCCTTTGTGATTGATTTTTTTATTCTTTGGCCTATGGAATTTAAAAAAATCAGCTATATCTACATATTAAAAGTGTGTTTAATTTTTGAATCTGGTACTCTAAATAGCTTACTGTTATTGATTTCTAGTTTAATTACTTTGGACATAGAGCGTACTACTTATGTAGTCATATAACATACTACTTACGGTTTCAATTCTTTTTAAATGTCTTGGAGTTTTTTAAAGTAAATTAAAATATAGAGTTCATCTTGGCAAATGTACCATAAACATTGGAAAAGAATGTATTTTCTGCAAATGTAGAATAAGTGTTCTGTAAATATCGATTACTTTAAGGACTTGGTAGTATTTTTCTCACTTTCCAAGTTTTTACTTTTTCATTTGTTAAAAGATGGGTGTTAAAAATCTTCATACATTGTTATAGAGTTGTTCATTTTTCATTTTAATTTTGTTTCTTTAAAATTATTTTATTAATTGCATAAACATTTATAATTATTATATTTTCATTTATCATTATGAAGTGACCAATTTTATTTGGTGTATTCTTTATTTTGAAGTCTACTTTGATAAAAATACAGATATTTTTGCCTTCTTGTGTACACTGCTTCTGTGATATTTTTTCCATTAGCTTATCCTGCCTGCATCTTTAAATTTAAATTGCAGCACTTGTTGACAACATATATATTATGATAAAGCCTGACTGCTCATTGAAGAGTTGAGCTTTTAATAATACTTAAACAATGATGTGAGTAGATTTGATTCTACCATCATATTATTATACACATAAAAAGTGTATACACATTTTAACAGATGATAGCTCAATTTTGAAAATGACCTGTATTTTGATAAACACTGCCTTTATAATTATTTAAAACATTTATATACATTTTTGGAACACCTATATTTGCTTAATTGCTGCTTTCCTTGTGTTCCAACTTCCCTGCCTTCTTTTGGCAGGAAATATTTAAAAATTATATTTTAACTTATTTATAACCTTTTAGATTTATGTCCTTGCCTTATTTTAGTGATTACAATATACATTGTTAACTCTTTCAGCTTAGTTATATATAATTTGAATTACTTCACTAAAAAGTAGAAAACTTGCAATTATGTGGATACAGTTAGTACTCTTCCCATTTGTCATACATATATACTTATATTATAAGCATCACAAAACAATGTTATAATATTGCCATAAAGAGTTGCATGTATTTTAAAGAAATCAATAGAAAATAGTATTTTACATGTATCCACTTATATCATTTCTGATGTTCTTTATCCTTTTCTATGTGATATCATCTGAGTTTCCATCTGTAAGTTTCCTTCAAACTGAAGAATTTTCTTTAGGCTTTCTTGTATTGTGAGTTGAATAGTAACTGAATATGTCTTGACTTTGTCTTCATTCTTGAAGAATATTTTTGTTGGAGAAAGAAGTCTGGGTGAGGAGTTTATTGTCATTGTTAATAGTGATATTTTTTCTTCTCTGCACGTGAACAACACTGCTCAACTGCTCTGAAGTAAAAAGTCATTCAAACTGTTGTTTCGTTAAATATAACTTATTTTTCTTCTGACTGCTTTTAAGATTTTCCTTTTAATTTATGGGACTATAACTATGATGGCTTACACATGGTTGTGTTGTACTTATCCCAGCTTGGTTTTAGCTGAGCTTGTTTAACTTACAATTTTATCTTTCATTAAGTTTGGAAGATTTTCAATGAATACATGTTCAGCTCTTTCTGCCCCATTCGCTCAAACTTTTCCCTCTGGATCCAGTTACAGTATGGCCAACCTGTTGCTATTATCCCATAGATCCCTAAGATGCTATTATTATTTTTCTTTTTTTTTAATTAAATCTTTATTGTTCAGATTATTACATTTGTTCCTCTTTTTTTCCCCCCATAACTCCCCTCCTCCCAGTTCCCGCCCCACCCTCCGCCCTCACTCCCCACCCACTGTCCTCATCCATAGGTGCACGATTTTTGTCCAGTCTCTTCCCGCATCTCCCACACCCCTTTCCCCCCCAAGAATGGTCAGTCCATTCCCTTTCTATTTTTCAATTATTTTTCTCTTCAAATCTGTTTCCATTGATTATGTTTATTAAGATTTTCCTCTTTCTTATTTATTTTTATATTAAGTCTATCCAGTTATTTGTTTTTATTTCACATACTGTCTTTTTCAGTTGTATAATTCCCATTTGTTTATTTTTAATATTTTGAGGTATTGGCCTACCATACAGTTCAAGTTTTTAAACTATACAATTCAATGCTTTGTAGTAAATGTATACATTTATGAAATCATCACCACTTTCAAGTTTTTGAACATGTCTCTCACCCCAAAGAGATCTCTCCAGATCATGGGGCCAGTCCCTATTCCCAGCACTAGCCCCAGGCAAGTTCTTGTCCACATTTTCTCTCTCTTGCCTTTTCTGGTTATTTCATACTAGAGGCCCAGTGCACTAACTCATGTACCAGCGGGGTCCCTAAGCTTGGCCTGGGAGATTGGGCCGAAACTAGTTCTCTGACATCCCCTGAGGCGTCCTGGAATGCGAGAGGGTGAAGGCCAGGCCACTAGACACTACTGGCGCACAATTGGGGCTGGGGAGGGGCACAGAGGTTGGCCAGTGGGGGAGGGACCGCAGGAGGGCTCCAGGGCTAGTCTGGCCCATCCCACTCTATTCAGATTGGCCGGACTCCAACAGCAAGCTTACCTGCCAGTTGAAGCATCTGCTCCCTGGTGGTCAGTGCACATCATTGTGACTGATTGACCAGTCAACTGTCTGCCCCCTGATGGTTAGTGCATGTTGTAGTGAGCGGTTGAGCAGCCTTAGCATATCATTAGCATATTATGCTTTGAACTGACGACTGGACAACTGGGCACTTAGCATATTAGGCTTTTATTATATAGTATTGTTAGTAGAATATGTTGCCTGTTTCCTCTTTTTTTTTTTTTTTTTTTTTTTTTTTTTTACTCAGCATAAAGTTTGTGAGGTTTATTCATGTTGAAACATGTGCCTGTTTCTCCATATTGCCGAATATGAACATTACCTAGATAGGCCACAATTTTTGTGTGCATTCACCAGTTGATGTTTGGATTGATTCTGTTATGAATAATGCTCTTATGAACCATCACATCTGGTAAGAGCTTACTCAGCCATTGCGGATACAGAATCCCCAGGCCAATACATTTTTTAAAGTTTTCTGAAGCCATTTAACCAAATCAGGTTAAACTTGTATCTTTAGAGAATTACATTTGAGGACTAACTTAGAGAGTAAATGCTGGGTTTAGCAGGAGATGGACTCAGAATTAACACCTGATGATGAAAAGGACTCTGCATCTGTTTAAATACTGGAATGTTCCAGGGATGAAAAGTTATTGTGTTTAGAGCTAAAATCTAATAATTACTCTAACCATGTTCTGAGAGAAAAAAGTAGTCCCACAGTTTTTTAAGCAGATACTGATAGGTGAAGCTAATAAATTAGTGGGCATTTTTGCCACTAAAATTATAGGTAACTGAGAGGTAAAAGTCTCTCCCTGAAGCTTAGCTTAGAGTTGTAAGGAGAAAAAGACCATTTTTACTGTAAAATCTATTCAATTCAATTTAATATATAAGTTAGAACTAGTTAAGGATATCTAATTATACCTTAGAATTTATACTCAGCCCACAGCATTTGCTCTAACAAAAATATAAAGTTTAAATAATTGGTAGTGCTTGCTTAAATTTTATTTAAATCGAGCTCTTTAATATTAATACATTTGCTATCAAATGCTCTGAAAATGTGCTATTAGTTCTAGAGGTAAGTGGGGTGTGAAAACTTCCACTGTGAACTCAGAAAAAGCATTCAAAAAGGGTCCAGGACCATCACAGCCTTCAATGCTTGCATTGTAATAGCCAGCAAAAATTGAATGAACTATAATTCACTAAACAACCATCAAGAAGAAGGGCAGTATTATGAGCAGTAATAATAGTAATGTATATGTTTTTTAAAATCTTTTTTGAATAGTTTCCATGTGCTAACACTTCATGTGAGTTCTCATGCACTCTTCATAGCAGCCTTGTGTCATGAATTTCATCATTCTTGTTTCACAGGGGCCTCATTAGTCATGGAGCTTGTAAAACTTGTCCAAATCACTTGGTGAATTGATGATAGAGCCAGAACTCAAATCCACTCTATTATGTCACTCTGTTATGACCCAGGGTATATTAGAAAGCCTGAGTTGGAAAGTCTTTGGTTTATTGTATATTATTGTGAGTTATGCAAAGTATATAAAGATCTGGAAGCATGAGAGAGAATGAGGATGTGGAGTAATGCCTATGCATGTGGAAATGTTTATGCTGAAAATGGAATGCTGACTTCTGGATGAGGTAGAGAATACCAGTGTGAAAAATGGATGACTTTTCTGTACAAATGCAGCCAAACAATTTATGAGTCTGTTTAGTCAACCCATTCAGGCATTGTATATAAACAATCCTTATTCATTTTTAATTAAAAATGTGTTTTTTCTTTATTTTTCTAAATGATATCATATTTGCATTTTAAAATAAACATATTACATATAAGTTTAAGGCCTGACAGAAAATGCACACTCAGTAATCTTAGATATTATTATAGCAAGTAGCAGAGGTTCTATTCAAAAAAGATTTGAGGAGAAAGGCAGACAAGGCAGAATGGTAAGTGGAGAGACCACCTACTAAACACAGGGCACCCTGCTATGGAATCTTACAGACATCATCTCAATTAACCTCCACAACAAAGTGAGGACAATAATATCCATATCTTCAGGAGCAAATGCTAATGCTAAGAAAGTTATCCTCTACTTTTGTTTATCTTGTGATACTATTACTGATTCAAACCAAGTTTGATTTGTATGATTCTAAAATCCATGTCTTTCAAACTTATACTAAGAGACTGAGGGAATTATTACATTTAGATATTACATTTTGAACCAAATTCCTAGAAAGTCAAATTTAAAACAAATAAAGCTAATAATCATTACTGCCCAAGAGAATCATACCACTTTCAATGGAAATGACATTCCACTCATGCTCATGAAATTCTATAAGCCAACTATTTCTATGGAGTGGGCAGCTTATAGTAAGTAGCTGGTGTCTCTTACTCTGGAAATCACGGGAGCTGCAGATTACCTACTTAAAGCTTGATCTGTGTTTGAATGGCCAATGCATCCATTTACTTTTCTCAAGGATGGATAATTTAGGTTTATGCTTTACATTAAGGACAGAATTTTTTTAAAACAAATGAATGAATCAGGCAGCCTATCTCAATATGAAGAAGTAGAAAAATGACAGAAGAGAGTAAAGTAATGGACCCAGAAGCTGCAAACCAGAGACCATAACCATGAAAACACTTGATAGTCCAAGTATAATATTCAATACAGTTTAAAAAATATTCATTCAAATATAAGTGAACAGATACCTTATTATACTTCTTATTATATAAGAAGCATATAATAATGTTGTTTCAAAGAGAATTTTCAGAACTGACTATTTATAGACTTTACAGAAATAAATGTTAGAATAAGGTAGCTAGATTCAAATATAAAACTGGTGGATGTCCTAAAGGACAACAAAACTGTAAAATATTTTCTAATGGAAAAATAATTACAAATTAATAAGTAATTACACAGAGTTTGGGTTCTAATCCATAGTAAATATCAAAACAATGAAAGGTATAATCCCATAGAGATTTAAATAATCCTTAGGTGTAAATGTATGACAATTTTCCTGTATGACCTTGGAAGAACAGGTCTGGCCCATGTGGCTCAGCTGATTAGGCATTGTCCTGTGCACTGAAAGGTTGCTGGTTTGATTCCCAGTCAGGGCACATTCCCTGGTTGCAGGCTCTATCTCTGGTACAGGGAGTGCAGGAAGCAGCCGATAGATGTTTTTCTCTCCCTTCCTCTCTCAAAATCAATTTAAAAAAAATCTAGGAGTGGTGTTGTTGGGTCATAGGGTAGCTCTATTTTTATTTTTTTGAGGAATTGACGAACTGCTTTCCATAGTGGTTGTACCAGTCCACATTCCCACCAGAAGTGAATGAGGGTTCCCTTTTTTTCCACAACCTCTCCAACACTTGTTGTTGCTTGTCCTGTTGATAATGGCCACTCTAACTGGTGTAAGGTGGTATCTTACTGAAACCTATATACACAAACAGCAGTGTGGTAGTTGGCAGAGGGAGGGGTTGGGGGAAGTGAGCAGTCCTAATATGAGGTGATAGGAGAAGATTTGACTTTGGGTGGTGGACACATGGTCCTATACACAGATTTTTTAAATTACTAATCCACACATGAAACCTATATGTTCATGTAGACTAATGTCACCCCAATAAAATTTAAAATAATGGAAAAAAAGAAAAGAATGTGGAGTGTCCTTTTGCTTTATTACCGATAATAAATTGCCATTTAAAAATAATAATCAACTGAATATGAGCAACAGCTGTTTCCTCCAGAAGGTTCACATGTTCTCTACTTTCCAGAGCTCCCACCTCTTTATACACCTATATTTTTTCAATGCTTATTCATTTACATTATTGCTCAGCACGTGTGGACTATTGTGTTTGTGAACATTCAGCTAAAAGGTAGTTAACATTTTAACAATTATTATGATGAAGAAACTTACACATTTCATCTTATTTTTCTAGAGCCTCACATGAAGAGGAAGGACACCAAATATCAGAAGTAGTAATAATAATAATGCTAAGATGAGTTAGAAACTATCAGAATTGAGATTTAAACTCAGATGTGTCTGATTCTAATTCACTATACTATTTCTTAAAGAAGGTAGAAGTAGTGCCTGGCTAGTATGGCTCAGGGTTTGAGCTTTGACCCATGAACTAGGAGGACACAATTGGATTCCCAGCATAGGGCAAATGCCCAGGATGCAGGCTCCATCCGCAGTAGGGAGTGTGCAGGAGGTAGCCAATCAATGATTCTCTCTCATCAATGTTTCTATCTTTCTCTTCCTCTCCTTACCTCTTTGAAATCAATAAAAACACATACATATATTTTTAAAATAAAGTAGAAGTAGTTAATTTATTTTTAATAAGACTGAGTCCTTGAGGTTTATAGGAAGGGGAGGGGACACAGAAAGTTTGACCCAACTCCTGCTCATCCCCAGTCTGTTAGAACTGCAGCTGCTGAAAGATCCTTACACAGTAGATACTTTGAGTTTAATAAACCACAGAAATGTATAATGAAACTGCATGAACTTTATATTTAAAATCAGTTGCCACAAATGAACACTTTATCTTCTACCTTAAAACTTAGGATAGTTTCTCAAGAAAATTATGATATAAAGATTGACAGTTGTGTCCAAGTAAAACCCTCCACCCCCCAAAAAATGTTTTTTAACTTTATTTCATGAGTATCTGAAATATATAAGATTGCCTAACTTCATTATGTCTGCATACTAAATGAATTCTTTTTTAAAAAATACATTTTATTGATTTTTTACAGAGAGGAAGGGAGAGAGATAGAGAGTTAGAAACATCGATGAGAGAGAAACATCAATCAGCTGCCTCCTGCACATCTCCCACTGGGGATGTGCCCGCAACCCTGGTACATGCCCTTGACCGGAATCGAACCCGGGACATCCCAGTCCGCAGGCCGACGCTCTATCCACTGAGCCAAACCGGTTCAGGCAAAATGAATTCTTTAGGTTAGTGGTCCCAAGAGAGAAGGTCATGAGTATATTCTGAATTATTCATCTGCTTTTACTTCAATTTCATCATGTCAATAATGATCTAATTAAGGTTTTGTCATTTTTAAAATCCTTTTCATTAGTGTTTTCATGTGAATGGTATGGATTTAATGTCCTCCTCTATTATAGCATTATAATGTTGAAAAATATCTATTAGCATGTCACACTCTTCCATTTGATTGCCAGCCCCTCAGGAATAAGCATAAATACAATACCAGGTTCATATTAAGGGTATTGATTTTGTTCCAATGAACTGAACTGAAAGGTTTCCTTAACTTTGCCTATAAGAATAAAATAGAGCTTAAAACCTTTCCAAGAGTAATCATAAAATTCAATAAATAAGTGTGGCTTGGTTAATAGATTAGTTGATTGCTGAAAGGCAAACATACCTGTATAATCTAACAATTTTGTTAGGAGCTAATGAGGCTTCGTGGGAAGCACATGCTCTTCAAATTCAGATCAGTTGCCAATAATTAATTTGGACAAGTTACTTAGATTCACTTGTTTGATCAACGCTGGTTATATTTTAATTTATACCATTTGCTGGACCTGTGCTCTGTGCTAAGGAAAGAGTGGTGAGTAAGACAGACCATGTCTCTTCCCTCACTGGGCTTTCCAGGTGAGCAGCAAAGGGGTATTTCTGTTGTGGAACAAGTACAATCCCATATGTGCAATGTGTGTTCAAGTAGTGGAAGCAGGGGATTCACCTGACTCAGCCTGGGATTAGACAGGGAAGACAAGTTTGAGATTTGGTGGGTGTACCTGAACTTGTAGTTTAAGCCCAGTGGAGCAGGCTGAAGGATCAATAGAGGTCACAGGATAGAGAGAAGAGAGAAGATTTCACAGACTGACAAAGGAAGATTTCTTTCTCTTCCCACCTCCATAGCTACTGCTAAGAAAATTACATCACAGCCAACTTCTCCCAAACAACACAACCTTCTTTAGGAACACATTACAGTAGAGAATTTCCAACTGCAGTGTATGGCAGGCCATCTTCAGGTTCAATTGTGAACTCATTTTATCTTCGGAAAAGGGAACGAAAACCAAAAGCAAAATACATGGTTATGAGAGGAAAATAGTGTTTTGCACATAATAAACTATTTAATTTTTACCTTTATCCAATGAGGAAATTATGTCACAAAGAAGCTAAACAACTTGTCTAAGGGCAAAGAGCTAGTAAATAGCTGTGCAGGATTCACACCCACGATGAAAGTGCTGCAAAGCTGAGAGTGTTCTCTGCCTGTGGGTCAATATAGAGACACAACACAACCAGGACAGTTCATTTGGACTTTGAGTTCTAAGTCAGATGGGCCCAAAGTTTCTATAAAGGAGAACTTAGCAATGCATTACCAGGAGAGCTGGGCAACCAGGGTCAGACTTATTTGCTCAATGTTAGGTTCTGCTGCCTCCCTTCTGCCACCCCCATGAGAATTTAATTGAGTGGACAAAAGAGCTTCCCTGAAGAACTTAAAGTAGAAGGAGAAATAGTCTTCCTCTCTGTGGTAATTGGGAAATTCTTGATGATTTGCCCATGATAATCTAGAAGGTCAGACAACAGAAATTATTTTCCCTATCACACAGATGAGAAGATGTAAGCTCAGAGAGTTTACATGATTTTCCTAAAGTCAAATAGTACAAAAAAATAGTATGGTCAAATAGTAAATAGTGAATTTGGGTTTTGAGTTAGTCTAGCACTCTTTTTCTCTGTATATTTTCAAAGTCCTGGAAAATTATTCATAAAAAAGGGTCCATGAGAAAATAGTTTGTGAATCCATATGATGTTATAGGTAAATTTTTCCCTATAGAGTCGCTATTATTAAAATAAAATTTCTGGCCGAAACCGGTTTGGCTCAGTGGATAGAGCGTCGGCCTGCGGACTGAAGGGTCCCAGGTTCGATTCCGGTCAAGGGCATGTACCTGGGTTGCGGGCACATCCCCAGTGGGGGATGTGCAGGAGGCGGCTGATCGATGTTTCTCTCTCATTGATGTTTCTGACTCTCTGTCTCTCTCCCTTCCTCTCTGTGGAAAATCAATAAAATATATAAAAAATAAATAAATAAAATAAAATTTCTGAGAAGTCATACAATAAACATTTAAATTTAAGCCATTATTTTTTAAAACATGTTTAACTACCAAAAGTCTCTGCTCCTTTCTTTCTGAATAAGAGCAGAATATAATTATCTCATGGAGTCTTAGGATGATTAAGTTAGAAGAGAGACAGTAAAAATATGGCCAAACTCTGCCCCCAACTAGCAGTTTGACTTGAAACATCAAGCCTGCTATCTATATCTCAGTTTCTTATATTTAAAAGATGAATAATAGCATCTTACTGAATTGCTTTGAGTTTGGCAATGTGTCCACATTCATTCCTGGTATTTTGAAGTTGCTCAGTAAATACTACGCCTCTTCCCTTGTCCTACTTTACCTTATCTTCTCCCACATTTCTTTGCCATTCTTCTTTTTTTCCCATGGCTTCCTTTCTTCTACATCGTCTTTCCTTTTGTCCCAAAAGCCCTATTCTTCCACTTGTTATTTAAGTGCTAACTGTGATTAAAGAGAAAGGAATATCTGAACAGGAATTCTTCTTCTTATATAATGTTGATACTTTATCCACAACATCCTTGAGAAACTGACCTAAAATAGTAAAGGTCCTTTACCCTTGAAGATCCTTTAATATCAACCATTTGAAAAAGAGGTGACACAGCACCTCCCAGCTGTCAGCAAGTTCTGCAACAGTGAGCACAGCATCCCTGTCATCTCTCCAAGATAGATCACAGGAGCCCTAGATGAACCCTCTAAGTTTATATTTTCCTTCACCAAGCTATAGTGGGAGGCTTTGTCTTTTACAAATTGGGTAAAGTGGTAAGGTTTGGAATCTTGTGACTTGGCAACTGATGGTATTAAAGTAAAGGGCTCTGAGTAAGAGGACAGGGGCAAAAGAAGGGCCCCTGGATCTTAGGAGAAAGAGAGAGTCAAGGAAACACAAAGAGGGTGAGGAGAGGTGTGGGCATGCTCCACATACTCCAGAGAGAGAGCCACACTGGGTCCTCTGTTTCAAGAGCTTTTATCTGATCTGGAAAAGTATATGGGACCTATTGACAATTTTACCAACTCATATTTGTCCTTGGATGGAAACCACTTCTTTGGGATCCTAGTTAATTATATGCAAAATATGGAAGGATAAGTTGAATAATTTTGTGCAGAGGAAAATGTCACATGAGAGGATAACACCTTCGGTAGAATATCTAGTGGCCAGTATCAAATTATATTTTCATGTGTCAATCTACCTCCAAGTTACAGCAACTACTAGAAGAATGGTCTTGGCAACTCTAGTTACAGAAGTAGTACGGTGTTTGACAAAGACAAAAGAGGTAAAAATGATGATGACCAACCTTACTGTTAGACAAATTTTCATTTACTTACTGGCTCTATACCATTAGCCAGTTACTAACCATTCTGAACATCAGTTTCCTCTTCTGTCCTCTGTGATCATTATGCCTGCCTTGTAGAGTATCTTGCAAATCCACATAAAGTGGTCAGTAGAATGCTAATTCAATGTATCTGTTCAAACAGTGTTAACTGGGTTGAATTGAAAGAAAATACTTGAGCACACCAAGACTCATTCACACCACACCCTTACCTATTGGCCACTGTTTAAATGTCCTCTGTAAGGGAATCTTGTGCTTTTTTCTGTGGCCCATGCAATGTTACAATGTTATATGAAGAGGAAAGTCAAAATTATTCAGGCCAATTTATGCAAGAAAGTTTAAATATGGACCCTTAATCATCATTCAGTTTTCTATTCTGCATCTTTAAAGATGCTTTGAATAAAATTTCTGTGTTGAAGTTTGGTAGAACACAAAGTCGTTATTTGAATGTCAGCCCTTAGAATGGGGAGTTAATTTTACTGTTGTCCTGTTGTTATTAATAACAATGAACATCCACATTGTGCTGGAAAATCTACTAGTGAAAAACATGAAATACTGATTTCAATTTATTGTGAACAACAACCCTATGGATTAAATATTGTTGTGCCTAATTCACAGATAAAGAAATTGGAACTCAAAATAAAGGTAGCTAGTTTAAGATGATACAGCTTGGAAGAGCCAAGCTGGAATGTGAAACCAGGTCTCTCTCTCTCTCTCTCTCTCTCTCTCTCTCTCTCTCTCTCTCTCTCTCTCTCTTCCCCCCTCTCTTCCTCTCTTCCTCTCTTCCTCTCTCTCCCTCTCTTCTTTTTTGCAGCCCTTCCTTATAAACTTTATTGTCTTCCACTTCCCTCTAGCAGCATGCCTACACCATATCTTATGTATAAGCACATTAAAAAGCTTGCTGTCCTTGACAGGATATTCCAGGATAACTTCTTCAGAACATATTCTATTCCTCTTCCCAGGTAAAACACTCCAGACACTTGAAGTTTAGAAAGGGGCACCCAACCTGTCAAGGGCAGCCATAGTTAATGACAGCTGCTAATTACTGCTTCTGTTTCCTTCTGATAAAAGGAACAAGGTCAAAGGTTTCAAAGAAATTTTAAGATAATTTGCCAATGGGACAAACTCAAGTCAAAGTAAATCCACTGACCCAAGTATGGACCATATAGAACAATTCAAGTACAGTGCATGTGATGGATATTTGAAAACACTGTCTTCTGAGAAATGAGTGGAGATTCTTTTTATTTGTTTATTCATTCACTCAAATAGAATCTACTTATAGGATTTGTAGGAAGAGAATTAAGGTTTATTTGTCAGTTCATTCCTTTCACACATATTTGTTGACTTTCTACTATTGCCAAACAATGTCCTCAGATCTTGGGTAAAGCAATTACCAAGATAAGGTCCCTGCTCTCACAAGGCTAACATTAGTGAAGACAAGATACTCAGTTAATAAATGAAGAAAAAAATAGGAAAAATGATCAAGTAGTGATAATAGCTATATGAGGAATTAGAATTAGTCATGTGAAAAAGAGTACGTTGGAAAGGCTAGAAATGGGAATGGCTGGAAAAAGGCAGCAATGTCAATATTAGAAGAAAGACCACCCAATCAGAGAGAACATCTAACACAAAGTCCCTATGGCAAGAAGGAGCAAGCTTGTATGTTCAAGGAATTTTTTTAAGAAAGACAATGTGGTGTGGGTGGAATGACCAAAGAGGAGAGTGACATGTGACGAGGTAAAAAACACAGGAAGGAATGTGAAGTAGGAACTCTACTTTGTCATAAACGTGGTAAAAAGTTTGTCTTTGTTTTTTAATCCTCACCTGAGGATATTTTTCCATTGATTTTTAGACAGAGTGGAAGAGGGAGGGGGGAGTGAGAGATTAACATTGACATGAGACACATCGATTGTTTGTTTCCCACATGCACCCAACTGGAGCTGGGGATCCAACCCGAAATCCAGGTATATGCCATTGACCAGGAATCAAACCCACAACCCTTAAGTCCAAGGGCCAACACTAGCCACTGAGAAAAACTGGCCAGTGCAAAAGTTTGTAGTGTTTTAAGTGCTGCTTGAGGCCTGGGAGAGGATTGGAGCTGGTGGCATGAATGTGTTTGTCCATGACATTGAAAGTCATCAGACTGAATGAGAGCATAGTTGTAGAGAAAAGGGGTCCAGAACAGAAGACTAGGGTAGTTCAACAATCAGAGTGAGCAAAAGAGAATGAGCTGGGGCTGTGGAGAGATAGGAAGAATGTCAGCCCATTGTGAAATTAGTGAAGCCAAGGAAAGTAAATATTTTACTCTACAGAGAGAAAGCAGCCCTATCAATCACTGCTGAGAGGGAAAGGGACAGAAGAACTGAGAAGTGACCACTGGGGATGACTGATAACCTTGACATGCATAGTCTCTGGAGGTGGTGGCAATGGAAGCTTGATTAGAATGGAATATGTGACAGAAGCTATAGGCATCTCTTTTAAGAAATTCTCCTATGAAAGTAAAGGAAAAAGTCAGGCCATAGATGGAAGAGAATGTGGTAAAAGGAGTATTTTTTTCTAAACCAAAGAAAATATAGAACAGTTGTGTGTGTGTGTGTGTGTGTGTGTGTGTGTGTGTGTGTGTGTGTGTGTGTGTTTATTGGCAGGTTAATAGTAATTACCTGGAAGGACTCAGGATAAGGGTGACAATTTTGGGGCCAAGACTGTGATCATGAGAAGTGAAGCTGTCTAGAGCAGCGGTTGCCAACTTTTCGGACCTCATAGACCACCAGTGGTCCACAGACCTAGAGTTGGGGACCACTGGTCTAGAGCACTGGGGATGGGGGTGGAGGTGTAGGAGAAGCTGATCCTTGACAGTTTGCCTTTTTCATGTTCAGCACTTTAAAAAGACAAAAGCCTCAAAACCACCCTCTGTGAGAGATAGTATTATCACCATTTTATAAGTAAAGAGACCAAGTACTTTGACCACTAAGATCCTACTGTTATCATAATTCTTCCATGTATGGATTCCACCTGCCCATTTCAGATGCAACATTGAAATTCTACCTTATGTGGGAATGTTCAACATCATATGACCTTCAAAGACTGCTGCCTCATCTTGCAGTATAATCTCTCGTTTCTGTCCTAGACCAGTCCTGTATTTCCAAGAACATTAAACAATTTTCCATTTATACACTGTATCATGTGTTTTATGCAACATACTGCCTCTGGACACCCACTTCCCTCTGTACCAAACACGCTGCCCATTTCTCCCCCATCTGGTAAGTTCCTACATATCACTCAAGACAACTTGAGCACACCTTCCTCTACCCAGCCATCACTGACTTTGTCTTTACTCCTTCAGTCCTCGCCCTTGTCTTTTATAGCATAAAGTTACCACATTATATTATAATTAGGGGTTTATATGCTTCTGTCCTCAGCTAAACTGGGAGAACGCTGAATCAGAAAACATGTGCCCAACACAGGACTTGACATAAAATGGGGCACTTGATAAATGTTTGTGGGAAGAGAAAAGGAAGGAAGATCCATGCTTAGCATCCTGATTTATATATTTACTTCTTAAGTGATTCATGTATTTGAAAACCCAACTTATCACATATTTCCATCACATTATTGCCATGGGAAAGTGGGTACTCCCACTTTTTAAAATATACATATATTGATTGATTTCAGAGAGGAAGGGAGAGGGAGAGAGAGAGATAGAAACATCAATGATAATCATTGATCAGCTGCCTCCTGCACACCCCCTACTGGGGACTGAGACTACAACTCACATATGTGCCCTGACCAGGAATGGAGCCATAACCTCCTGTTTCATAGGTCAATGCTCAATCACTTAGCCACACCAGCTGAACCCATTTTTTTATTCTTTCCTAATTGGGTATCTAAGCTTTACCCTTCTACAAGGCAAGAAACTGAAGAAGAGAAAAATAAGAACCTTTCTTCAGGAAAAAAAAAAAAGATTCATTCTCTCAGCCCAGGTACAAATTGTATTTATATTCACATCATCTGTACAACACTGGTCACCAGCTCCATCCTATGGCCTAAGGCACATTCAAAATGCATACTTAGTTCACAAGAATAATCATCACCATTTTTTAAAAAACTTCAAGACATAAAATAATTTTAGCTTCAGATGCACTTCAATCATTTTGTAATATAAAAAGAAATTCAGTAAATTGCCCAGTGAATGTTAGTAATCATAATCTCTCTTGCTTGTATATTTCTTTGCCATTGTCAAAGCACTTTCATGAACCTATTTCTAAGTAATATTTCATTAAAGTAAAGGAATCTTAGTTCCAATCTTCATGTGGCCACTAACTAAAGTCCTATGCCTCATACAGAACAAATGGTATGGTTTTCATTTTAAAGATTAGAGGATAGAGGCTGAGGGTATCTCATACAACTAGGGCACAAACCTTCCAACTTGGGGGCTGGAGCTGATTTCAAAGCAATGAGATTTATTTCACAAGAGATGAGAAAAGCCATTGGCAAAACTTCCATAAGTGAAGGTTGACAGTCTAAAGATCCAGAGCCCAAATATGTGTTACCATCTCATGAAGTAAAAGTGTTGGGTCCCTAAGAATTTGACATTAGATGATGCATCTGCAGGGGGAAAAATCCAAAGGTTAAACAGAGGTCATCATTCATGACAGCAGGAGAAAGGTTCATTGGAATTAACATAATTGTGCAATCTCCTGTAAGAAAAATTTGAGCTGTCTTGTACCACTTCTAAGTCCATAAATCTATATTGCCTTCATTAATGCCTCGTAGACTCAGAAGCAAAGACAGAAATCCTAGGAGCCCAGCAACCTTTTTTTTATAGCAGAATCAATTAGGTATGTGCTGTGCTGTTAAAATACACTGCTTCACATTAAGGAGTTTAAGGGGTGAATAACAAGCTCATAAAATGTTAATAACTATAGTAGCTGTAGCTTTGGCAACACCTCTTACAGTGTGGAGCCGTCATGGGACAAGAGGTAGTAAAATACCCTTGGGATAGTGCTGGCCACTGGAAAGGCTTGAGTGGACTGAAGAGGAACACTCTGATCCCACCCCTTCCCCTTAGTCACCTTGGACTTGGTAGAAGGTAGGTCTGGCCTGGTGCTTTGGAATCAGCCTCGTGTCCCTTATTATTCCTACATAAACAGATGGAATTGCCCAGTACAAGGGCAGTGAGCTATCTGAGTCATGGTGGTTTCCTGCAGCCAACTCCCTAGGTGACTTTCAGGAGTCGGCTTCTCTGAGCCAAAGTATCCACCTCTTAAAATACAATGAACACTGATCATTCACTTCTTTCAGCTTATTTCAATCTAAGAGTTCAATGGTTAAATGGAGCTATTATTCATATTTGACAAATTGTTTAGCCAAGGCCCTATAGCCAGGATCCAGAATCTCTGTACTCACCTGCTCCATTGTGCTGCCCAGTGAGGGAGCTCTAAGTTCCCCGCGATTGCTCGTGTTCTGTGATTCTGTGAGCTACCAGCTTACTAATCAAGGCTCAATCAACAGCTTCAGCTGGAAAGAGTTATGGGCATGGCTTTTGTGAACATTATAACCACTTTACTAACTTCAATAACAATGCAGAGTTATTTCTTGTAACTTTATAAGCATTTGTTTGACTGAAATAGAAATTTGATCTTTGCACTAATTTTTAAATTCAGGTTATTTTAAAACAATATGTTTGACTGGCCCAATGCTACTTTTAGTGGTAATATAAAACATCAATTTCATAATATAGTTAAGTGAAAACTGTGTTTTAAAGGCACCATAGAGATATTTCTTTTTAGAGCATTATATTGCTTAGGATGCAAGAAATGAGATCTAAAGCGGGGCAAACTGATAGCCACCAGGAGAAATAAACACCTTTTTCAGGAACTGCAGTCTCTTTTCAGCTCAGAAAACTACAATGCTATCACACGGGCTCCTCTGTTTGATAAATATCTATGTGTGCATGTATCCTGAATATTTAGTTCAAACACACCTGCTCTGTGCATTCTTCCTGCCTCCATCAGGCCCTTCCTCACTAGCACAGGTCACATGGTATCATTGGCAGTCTTGTTGCTGAGGGGGTGGTGATGGCAGTGAGGGGAGAGGTGATGATCATGGTCATGGTGGTGGCAACATTGGTCTTGTCATTGAGAATGGCAGTGGTGCTGTTGATGAGGATATTGTGCTTATAAAATCTATCTGCCACATTAGACTCTGACTCATCCTGAGTGGTGATTCTCATCTCCGTGTTCTCCATGCTCATGATAAATAGGCACAGGTACAACCCACATTAAGGGAATCATGCCACACAGCATGAGAGATTAGGCTTAGGCTCCTGGACTGGATAATCAGCAGGTCGGATCTAAGCTCTGGATGCCCTGCAACATTAAGATTTTTTTAAATACTGAAGCTACCTTCTGTTCCAATACTTTGTGTAGATATGTAAATGCTCCTCCCCAGAGGTGGGGTTCCTGTAATGAGCCATAGCAAGTGATTGGCAGGGACCTGAGGCTTGCGTGACGCTGGGTGCGGCCTGAGGTCCCCTATGGCTTTTTGTGCTCTAGAGTATCCAAAGAATAGTTTTCAAACTGAATTGAATGCCCATCTTTACCAAAGGTCAAGGGATGTTTTAATCTGATTGATTTGTTCACAATAAAGTATATAGACAGTAACAGAAGGATTCCACAAGAATCATATCAAAGCAAGTGTCCAGCCATGATAAGGAGGGCAGGACACACACACACACACACACACACACATGCACATATATATTAGTGGCCTGGTGCATGAAATTCCTGCACATTAAAAGGGAATTAATTAGAGGAAATGTTTTAATATTGCTATTTGCCCTTTCTCTATAATAGAAGTGTCAGAGTTGAAAGAAAATTATTAAAATGTATATGAAAATCTTCCTCCTGTCAGAGTCTGGGGCACGCTATTGGGCGAGATCCAGACCCAGCCGGCCCCACTCCCATTAAACCCCACTGGGCTGGGGGCATAGCCTCAAGTCCCCTGGTACACCCTCAGGTCCCCCAGCACTGCGCTGGGGTAGAGGGCATGGCCCGAGGTCACCTGGCCTAGGATGGGGGGTGCAGGCTGAGGTCCCCTGCCCTGGCCCAGTGCCATGGAAGCCTCAGGTCCCTGCCAATCACTTGCTATGGCTCATTACAGGAACCCCACCTCTTCTGTGGGCACAGGCATCTTGTCTTACAGGAATCCTGCCTTGGCTGTGGGCGCAGCCATCTTGTGACAGTGTGACAAAGTGAGGGTCACTTTGTATATTACCTCTTTATTATATAGGATATATAGTAGAGCCCCAGTGCACAAAATTCATGCATGGGAGGGGGTCCCTCAGCCTGGCCTGCACCCTTTCACAATCCAGGATATCCCTCTCACAATCCAGGACTGCTGGCTCCTAACCACTCACCTGCCTGCATGGCTGATCGCCCCTAACTACTCTGCCTGCCTGATCTCCCCTAACTGCTCACCTGTTTAACTGATCGCCCCTAACCACCTCTACCTCGGCCCCAGCTACCACGTCTTTGTCCGAAAATACATCCAGAATGATGTCTGGAAGGTTATTCAGCTGTCTAGTCTAATTAGCATTTTACACTTTTTTTATTATAGACTAGAGGCCCGGTGCACAAAAATTTGTGCACGGGAGCGGACCCGGCCTGTGCCCTCTCACAGTCTGGGACCCCTCGGGGGATGACCATTTGCTGGCTGAGGCCTGCTCCCCAGCGGATTGGGCCTAAGCTGGCAATCAGACATTCCTCTGGCAGCCCGGAAGCCCTCAGGGTATGTCCACTTGCCAGGGGGAGCAGGCCTAAGCTGCAGTTGGACATCCTTAACACTGCTGAGGAGGCAGGAGAGGCTCCCACCACTACCGCTATACTGGCAGCCATCAACCTTGCTTGTGGCTGAGCAGAGCTCCCCATGTGAGAGCGCACTGACCACAAGAGGGCAGCTCCTGCATTGAGCGTCTGCCCCCTGGTGGTCAGTATGTGTCATAGTGACTAGTCATTCCCAGTCCTTCTGCTGTTAGGGTCAGTTTGCATATTACCCTTTTACTATATAGGATAGAGGCCTGGTGCATGGGTGGGGGCCAGCTGGTTTGCTCTGTAGGGTGTCCCGAATCAGGGTGGGGGTCCCGCTTGGGTGCCTGGCCAGTCTGGATGAGGGGCTGATGGCTGTTTTCAGGCTGGCAGGTGACTGAAGCTCCCAACCTCTCCTTTTTTTTTTTTTTTTTTTTTTTTTTTTTTATTCTGGGATTTATTTATCTTCTATGGCTGTCACTGGAACTGAGAGCTGGCTTTAGCTCTGAGGCTCGGCTCCAGCTCTGATACCTCGGATGCTGAAAGCAGAGATCTGGGTTTGTTTGGCTTCTATAATTGAAACACTGTTGCAGCTCCAGCTCTGAGGCCCGGCTGGCTGAAAGCAGGCCTCTGGGGTTTGTTTAGCTTCTATAATTGCAACATTGTTTCTTAGAGTGCAACTCAGAGGCTAGCAGTGGCAGTAAGGGAACCTTGGCTTCCTCCATTACTGGAGCAAGCAAGCCTCCTGTTTGCTTCAGCTGCCTGGCTGCTGGCCGCCATCTTGGTTGGCAGTGAATTTGCATATCACCCTGATTAGCCAATGGGAAGCGTGTCGGAGGTATGGTTAATTACCATGTTTGTCTATTATTAGATAGGCTATTGACAGGATATAGGTGCTTTAAGGAGTGACTACAGTATCTTCTCTCCAAAGGGCTATTATCCTATTAATGCCCAAATAATACACATAAAATACTTTGATCAATTTGCACTTTGAAAGCTCTCACAGTAATAACTGATAGCATAATTACTAGTAACCATTAATATCATTATCATCATTGTCACTGGGTGACCACTGAACTGGATTTTAGAGCCAGACCCCAAACCCAATGCCCTCAAGAACCTATGGGTAAAGCACAATGCAGGGGTGAAAAGCTTAGAAGTAGAGGCAACCGCAGCAGCAAACACAGCGTTGAGGCAGAAGCTGCATGTATAGACAAAACCATCAAGGCACAGGGTGATGGAAAGCTGAGAGCTCTGAATACATACATGTGCAGCTCTCTCCTAGCACCCTGCAGAGGACTGTGTGGCAACTCAACCAAATAAAGCCCTCTGTCCCTCCATTGGTGCTAACCCTCCTAATGTTTTCCCTGCCATGTTCAGCCCAGGTTGGACCTGGGGGGGGGGGGTGTAAAATTAAATAGTGCTGAAAAGACTGAGGAATGTCACAACATTGCCACAGGAAAAAAAAGCAGAGGCCATGGTCTGATTATGGCAAGCTCAGAGATATGCCAACAACTAATTTGGAAAACCACAAATTATCATTTAAATCTAAGCCTTTTGCTTTTCAGCAAGGAAGGCAAACTTCTGGCTGCCCCCACCATATTATTTTTTGTCAAAGGTAACAGTCTGAGAAATGATGGTAACAAATTATCACCATGCACGCCCCAGTATTTACTCTTAATACATGAGCAGAAATATGATGTGGACCATGAATCTTTGGTATAAAATGCTCTCAATAGATCAACTATAAAAGTGTGTGTTTGTATAGCTACACAACATATTTGAACAGAAGCATAACCATGCACATTTAAACCAGTGTTTAAAAATCTTAATATTAGCCACACTGGAACATTCTTTTTTTAAAAAAAATATATTTTATTGATTTTTTACAGAGAGGAAGGGAGAGGGGTACAGAGTTAGAAACATAAATGAGAGAGAAACATCGATTAGCTGGCTCTTGCACACCTCCCACTGGGTATGTGCCCTCAACCAAGGTACATGCCCTTGACCGGAATCGAACCTGGGACCCTTCAGTCCGCAGGCCAACGCTCTATCCACTGAGCCAAACCAGTAAGGGCAGGAACTTTCTTAAAATATACAATGAACTTCTCAATGAAAACAACATACTTTACACATGTTTTTAAAAACTGACCTTTTTTTGATAATTGTTGCTTCATCTTGAATCGTTCTCCCCAACCAACCCAACCCTCCTTTCACAAAACAAGATCGCCTGGCTTCAAATTTGTACCCTTTCAATTCAAGATGATGGCTTTGGATTTTAGACATGGGTCAGCAAACTGCAGGCTGCTTTTTGTAAGCAGATTTTCATTGGACTATATCCATGTGCATTTACTTACATATCACATGTGGCTGCTTTTGTGCTACAGTGGCAAAGGTGAGTCACCGAGACAGAGACTGTATGGCTCGAGCCAAGCCTAAAATTTCTAATCTCTGACCCATTACAGGAAAAGTTTGTGAATCCTTGGTCTAGAGCAGCGGTTTTCAACCTGTGGGTTGCGACCCCTTTGGTGGTCGAACAACCCTTTCACAGGGGTCGCCTAAGACCAACGGAAAACACATACTCCAATTACATATTGTTTTGTGATTAATCACTATGCTTTATTATGTTCAATTTGTAACAATGAAAATACATCCTGCATATCAGATATTTACATTATGATTCATAACAGTAGCAAAATTACAGTTATGAAGTAGCTGTAAAATTATTTTATGGTTGGGAGTCACCACAACATGAGGAACTGTATTAAAGGGTCGCAGCATCAGGAAGGTTGAGAACCACTGGTCTAGAGCAATAGGTATCAACATTGACTGCATATTAGAATCATGTGGAGAGCTTTCAAAAATTTCATTGTGAAGTGTTTCGCCTAAGGGGAAAAAAATATATATATATATCTGTGGATGGGATTCCAGTAATATGTAAGTCACTTGGGTCATTGTAATGTGCAACCAAGGTTGAGAATCACTAGAGAGCCCCTTGCAAAAGCCTGGAGTACTGGCCCAGTAGAAATACTCTCTGAATTAATTTAATATCTATCAAATGGGATTCAGGATACCTGCTTCCTAAATTTTCTGTGGGTGCTAAACCTCTGTGATCTTCCATTCCTTAAAAAAAAAAAAAAAGACTTTCAAATAGCTATTTCCCCTGTAATAAGCCTTCTCACAATTTTTTAAATTCCCTTTGTAATAAAGAATAAAGCCCCAGCGATGAGCACTCTTACTCTTTAATACTATTCTTTAAGAGCTTCTATAAGATCTTTCTCTTAAATGAAGGCTTTCTTAAGGCTCTGCTCTGAGTTCTCTGTAGGCAGCCTTCATAAAGGAGATGAATATTCAAAAAGACCATTGTTTATGTAAATCAGAAGATTCTTCTATAATAATAAATGTGATCCTACGTTACAAAGATTTCCTTATTAACTACATTACTATCTATCTTTGGATTATGGACCAGCTAAGTTAGTGGGTCTCCAAAATGAGATCTGAATAAATACCACCTAGAGTTATAAACATAATGCATAACAGATAAAGTACCACCCCACACACACATATACACGTGCACACACACACATGCATGCACACACACAGAGAGAGGGGGGAAGAAGAGCGAGCAAGAGAGAGAGTTGGAGCAGGGAGAGAGAGAGTCACCAAGGACATGAAAAGAACTCTAGTCTTTCATCTACCATTTTTCATCTATCATCTATCTAACTGATGTACAAGGTCATCAGTTCATGTCTCTGAACTTCAGGTTCGCATATATTTCTTTTATAAGTGTGATTATATAGAGTCAAATCAGACATTTTCTGGGAGCCTAGTTTAATGAGTCTGTGATCTCAATGCACTTCTAGGAACCTATCCTGTCAACATTCCCTGGAGAAATGCCTCCTGACCCACACGCACATCCCAATACACATGAACTCTGGGCCTTTCAGCTTATGTATAGTTGAATAAGCATTCCAACCAATCCTTCATTATACAAGTATTATCTGATAATTACTTGAGCCTCTTCTATGAGCCTATCATTGTTCTAGGCACTGGGGTCATCAGATAAAAAAGAAAGATTAGATTCCTGTCCTCTTGGAGTTTAAAATCTTGTGTTTGACCTGAGATGTAAATCACTAATAAGAGCTCACTTTATTCATATTTGATTTTTTCTTTATAGTAATTCAGCCTTACAACTATGTAAATTTTATAGATGAGAGAATGAAATCTTAACAAGGTTTTAGAGCTTGTTTAAGATCCCAAAGTCAGGACTTTAATCTTTGTTGTTTGATCCCACATCATATCACATACACTAGGCCTACCGATTCTCCCTTATCTATAACTCTTCCTGGCTCTGTACTGTTTTCTTTTAACAGATTAAAGCATTATATCACTTGTACATAATGGCACATTTCCCGATATGCTAAAGACTTGTTTCTCCAGGTTGCCTCTACCTTGGCAGAAAACCCAGGTGAGAGGAATGGGGACAGATATGAATAATGGGAAATGGGGATTTCAGCAAAAACAAAAATCTAACAAGCTGAAGATGACGTCTCCTCTCTGGCGTTCTCCCAACCTCTTATATTCTATGTGTCCATATTGTTCATTGCTTATGTGGCTGATTATATTTTCCAAATACCTGCTCTTCCAGAAGTTTTCCAACATTCCAAGAAGTGGTCTGTGGTTGTTTCCTTATTCCTGGGTGTGCCTTCCTGACTCCATTCTAATCATAATGCTGTGTGAATTTTAAGATTGAGTTTCTCTTGGGATACTTACCCGGGAACCTGGCCACTATCTATGAGGAAAGTCAGGCTCTCTGCTTTGGCTGCTCTATGCTCCTGGCCCAGCTAATTCCCATGCATTCTTCAGTATCACTTCACCTCAGAAGCCTGATCAGATTTTCCAAGGATGGGTTCCATCCTCTCCTCTGGGAACCTCTTCCCACACTTCTTGTGGACTGGATCCTACTGTGTGCAATTGCCTGTTGCCCTGACTAGACTGAGAACAGAGAGAGTTGTCTCTTGAGTATCTCTCCCGCAGCTAGCACAGCACCTTGCACAGGGTGAGCACTTAATCAACACCTGTCAAGGTAATGAATCATGTGAGTATGAGGGGAATGGGCACAGCATCAGGCCATGTGAAGAAGAACTATGGACTTTAGTTCCTGCTGAGCTTATTAGTATTTAGTCAGAAGTGGAAAAATGTCACCAAAACTCTAAGACACTCTCAGGCTGCATTAACAGAAGTTTTGTATAAATAGTAAGGGAGGTGATAGTCCTGTTCTATGAGTTTTTACTCTGAATCTATCTAGACTATCGTTCCCTTTCTCATATCACTTTTGAATATGTTCTATCTTCACTATTTTGAACCGTGATTAAAACACACACACACACACACACACACACACACACACACACACACATATACACACACAACACAACACCACACCACACCAAGGTGTGTTTTGCCTAGTGAAGGAAAAAACTCAAGGAAAACCTGACTGTATCATCAACATCACTTGCTAGCTGTCCTGGGAGGAAGAAGAAAGCTTGTGCTGCTTGATTAATATGTAATGTGCTTGTCAGGTGGCGGTCCTCTAACAAGAAAGACATGTTGACCTCAATCTGGAATGTGTGCTGTAAAAGATGAACTGTTTCCATATCTTCCCTGAAACACAGGAAAACCTTCAGATCTCAAAGAGGCTGTTCTGAGTGTTGAGACGGTAGAGAGCTGTGCTTATTTCGCATATTAATTAAGGCTGATTTTGAGAATGAGGCCACTGCGGAGGCAGAAAAGTGGCCCTGTGACCCAGAGGTGTGTGTGCTTCCTGCACTGGAGGAGCAGAGCCGAGGGCTATGCGTGCCCGGGTCCTTAGGAATCTTCATGGGCTGAATCGTATCCTTTCCTGAGTATCCGCCCTTGGTAGAGTTATACCTGGCTTCTAAGTGAGAGTGCTCAGTGCATGAAATCATCATCTGTAAGCCCTCATTACTCTGCAAGTAAAATGGATGTTTATTCAAAAGCAATTATGCTCACTATGTAAAGAGATTACCATTAAACTTGCATTTTCCGTAACGTTGGCATTGATACAACTCTCATTACTGGAGATGCCACTTAGAGTATCTTTCAAAGTAAAAGAAGGAAGGGGTGAGGGAGGGGACGGATGTTCACTGGGTGCCGGCTCTGGGTCAGGCACTGTCTTTGACACATTTATTCCTCACAGCACAACCTCTTAAATTTTCAGTGTAATTGTCTCCACTCTTCAGTTGAAGAAATGAGTCTCACAGAAGTGAAGTCACACCCTAGGGCCACAGAGCTGGCAGGTGCTAGTGCTATGATTTGTGTCTGGGTCTACCTGGCTCCCATGGCCTGTGTTCTTCCCACTACCTAGACCACGCTGTCCCCTTTCCCAACGGATGCTTACTGAGCACTCACCGCACTGTGCTTTAAGGAATCCACACTACCTGCTGAGGGAGAGAAATAGAGAAAAGGCATGTGCACAAAGAATGTAATCCAAGATAGGAAGTTATAGGATGGAAATAAAGACAGAAAACCATAAATTAATTCCAGGAAAGAAAAGATAGCTTCCATCCTGGGAAGAAATTCTGAGGGAAAAATCTTAATAAGGGTCGTGTGAACAAATATGTGACGTGTGAGAAGAAACCACAGCAACCCCAAACAGTATCAACTTGGAGCCTCTGATTTATGCTTCCCCCTCCAGAGTGTAGGTTAATTTCTTCATTTGACCTCCTCCCCTGGCCTCCTGAGGGACTAGAGCTGGAATGGGAACCTGAACTTGGCTTTCCTTGTCTCCCGTCTTCAATACACACCTGGGTTCAGATGGTCGGATCTTTTCAGATTTTTAAAAAATGCATTGTGCAGCCCTGGCCAGTGCTTTCAGTAGTTAGAGCATCATCCCTGTGCACCAAAGGGTCTCGAGTTCAATTCCCAGTCAAGGGCATGTACCTGGGCTGCAGGTCCATACCCTGGCCCCAGTCTGGATGCATGCTGGAGGCAACCAATAGATGTGTCTCTCTCACATTGATGTTTCTCTCTCTCTCTCCCCCTCCCTTCCACTCTCTCTAAAATCAATGAAAAAAATATCTTCTCAGATGAAGATTTTTAAAAAGTATTTTGCAGTGTTAAAGACATAAAAAGTTATATAATGAATAATAAAACAAACAACTCTCCCTTTAAGAAATAAAATGTTACCTGAGTAGTTGACACCTTTACTTTGTTTCCCTGAATGTATTTTCTGCCCTCTCCTTCAAAGGAAAGCACTATTTGGCATTTGGTATTGACAATACCTATTCATATTTAAAAATGATTACTGTATACGCAGGTGCAAATGCAGATATTTTAGGTATTTGTTGTTATAATTAGTGAAAAATGACATATTATTGTGTCATAATTCATTGTTGTTGGTAGAAATGAAGTTGGTTTTTACACATTCATCTTACATCCAAAAACCTTACTAATTCTATTATTGAAATAGTTTGTCTAGCAATTCTTGTATTTTCCATGAAATATTGTGTGTGTTTATACATAGTTTCACTATATAATATTCCACTGCAGCTTGTTTTTCAAATAAGATTTGTAAGAATCATTGACATTGATGACTTCAGCTGTAGTGCATTTCTATGTCATTTTATTATTATTGGATGAGTATCCTGTAATTCACCTGTTTATTCTTTTAATGGTCATTTAAATTGTTTTGGACTTTTTGTAGGTATTTTGTTTGTTTGAAGTTCTGTTCTTTGTTTCTTTTAAGTGCTGAGCACTCCTGTGTGTGAATTAGTGTGAACCATTGATAGTTTCTGAGCTGAAAGTATATACCTCAGAGTTTAATTGTCGTGTATGAGTTCTTGTTACACCATATTTTCACCAACACTTGGGATTATCAGACTTTCAAATGTTGACCTGTTTTATAGATGTAGGATATCACCAAGTGATTTAATTTACCTATTTCAGTTTACCATTGAGGTTTAAGATCTTTCATTTTTTTTTTTTCATGTTTCTCCTGAGAACTGATTGTGGGGGGTTCTTGCTATGCTTTATTGACTCATTTGACTATATGATTTTTTTAATCTTTTTTTTTTTTTACATTCTAGATAATTGTTTTATAGATTTCAATGTTCTCTTTAAATAAACGTTTATTTTTATTATAAGTAGTCAAATTTTACCAAATCTTGTTTTCTGGTTTATGCAATTTGTGCCTAATTTACAAAATTTTCAAACGCTAAGTTCTAAAAGATAGTCTGCTACATTGTTTCTGAAAGTTATATATATATATATGGATTTTTAGTCTGTTTGGAATTAAATTTTACACTACAGATTAATTGGGGATCTAATTTTATTGCTTCCCAAGTGCATGCCAATTAGCCAAGCAACATTCACTAACTTGTTTGTCCTTCACTCATGTGTAGTACTATGTAACCTCTGACATACAAAAGTTTTAAAGCTTATATGACTCTGTAGACTGTTTTATTTCATTGATCGACTTGTTTTTTTTCTCAGCACTAATAACATATTCTTTTACTCTGAGCCTTTTTTATCATATTTTATTTTTTTCATTGATAAAAGTCTTAATTATGTCTTACTTATGTTTGAGATATAACTGATATATATTGCACAACTTAAAACTGTACAATATATTTATCCTATCTAATAATAGAGAAAAATGGTAATTAACCGTAACTTCACTACCCTTCCCATAGGCTAATCAGCAAGATATGCAAATTAATTGCCAACCAAGATGGCGGCCGGCAGCCAGGCAGCTGAAGCAAACAGGAGGCTTGCTTGCTCCAGTGATGGAGGAAGCCAAGGTTACCCGCCTGCCGCTGCCGGCCTGTGAGCTGCACTCTAAGAAACAATGTTGCAATTATAGAAGCTAAACAAACCCCAGAAACCTGATTTCAGCCAGCCGGGCCTCAGAGCTGGAGCTGTAACAGTGTTTCAATTATAGAAGCCAAACTAACACCCAGATACCTGCTTTCAGCAGCTGAGGTCTCAGAGCTAAAGCCAGGCCTCAGAGCTAAAGCCGGCTCTCAGTTCCAGTGACAGCCATAGAAGATAAATTAATCCCAGAATAAAAATAAAAAAAAGGACAAAAGGAGAGGTTGGGAGCTTCAGTCACCTGCCAGCCTGAAAACGGCCCTCAGCCCCTCACCCAGACTGGCCAGACACCCCATTGGGGACCCCCACCCTGAAGGGGGTGCAACCAGCTGCAAACAGCGATCATCCCCTCATCCAGGCTGGCCAGGCACCACAGTAGGGACACCCACCCTGATCTGGGACACCCTTCAGGGCAAACCAGCTGGCCCCCACTCGTGCACCAGGCCTCTATCCTATATAGTAAAAGGGTAATATGCAAACTGACCCTAACAGCAGAAAGGCTGGGAATGACTGGTCACTATGACACACACTGACCACCAGGGGTCAGATGCTCAATGCAGGAGCTGCCCTCTTGTGGTCAGTGCGCTCTCACATGGGGAGCTCTGCTCAGCCACAAGCCAGGCTGATGGCTGCCAGTACAGCAGTGGTGGTGGGAGCCTCTACTGCCTCCTCAGCAGCGCTAAGGATGTCCGACTGCAGCTTAGGCCTGCTCTCCACTGGCAAGCGGACATCCCCCGAGGGCTGCCGGGCTGCCAGAGGGATGTCTGATTGCCATCTTAGGCCCAATCCCCTGGGGAGTGATCCTAAGCCAGCAGGTGGTCATCCGTTGAGGGGTCCCAGACTGCGAGAGGGCACAGGCTGGGCTGAGGGACCTCCCCCCCTCACCCTGAGTGCACAAATTTTTGTCCACCAGGCCTCTAGTATAATATATTTATACATATTGCAATAACATTACCCCTATGGCATTAGTTAACATTTCTATCACCTCATGTAATTATTTAATTTTTGGGGTGAGAAGAATTAAAATATAGTCTCAGTAACTTTGAATTTTATAATACAGCACTGTTGATGATAATCATTATGATATACACTAGATCTCCATAACCTATCTGGAAGTTGCAAGTTGGTATCCTTAAACAATATCTCTTAATTACCCAAACCCCCAGTACCTGGAAACCCCAATTGTACTTTGTTTTGATGAGTTCAGCTTTTTTAGATTTCACATGCAAGTGATATACAGTATTTGTCTGATATATCACTTAGGCTTTCTTCTCTTTTTCATTCTTTTTTTTTTTTCCTTTGACTGTGTTATTGGAAAGTTCTCATCCTCTAGCTCACTGATTCTAGCCTCTGTTTCATCTCTTCTGCTGTAGATGCTCTATATTGCAGTTTTCATTTATTAAATTTTTCAGGTCCAGGATTTCTGTCTGGTTTGTTTTTATGTTTCTGTATCATGTTAAAATTCTTATATTGTTCATGAATTATTTATCTTATTTTATTGAATTATCTTTTAGTGTTTTCTTGTGGGTTGACAGCTACATATGTTAATTTTGAGATATCGTTCTGACTTTTACTATGATAAGTCTAACTGTTATTCCTACACTCATTTATTTTCTCCCTCTCTGACTATTTTTAAGATCTTCTCTTGGTCTTTAAGGCCCTACATTTTATCCAATGCACATCTAGATATATGTTGTTTTTATTCATTGACTTGAGATATCTTTGTTTTCTGACTCTGAGGATGTATTTTTAACCAGTTCTAGAACATTCTCATGTGTAATATAATATATTGCCTTTTTAACATTATCCATATTCTCTTCTCTGGGCCTCATTTTGACTATGTTAGTCCTTCTCATTTTATTGTCCATGTCTCTAGTGTTTTCATTTCTTTGTGCTGCATTCTGTATAAGTTCTTCAAATATCTTGGACAATTCACTAATTATCTATTTACCTATTTTTATTATTCTTTCTATACCAGATGAGAGAGCATGGGGGAGGGGAGTGATATATTTTTTAAGTAATTATTTTTTAACTTCTGGGAGTTGTATGTGGTTCTTTTCAAATACATTGAATCTTTTTTTAATAATATTCTGGGCTTGTGTTTTGGGCTCTATATTGTAGTTCCTTAAACATGTTAAATATTCTTATGTTCTGTATAATAGCTCCCAAAATATGAAGTCTGGTATCTAATTCTGCTGTTTGTAATTTTCTCTACGTTGGTGTCTTAGTTTCTCTAAGGGGAATTTACATTTACACTACTACCAGCATTCCTGAAACACCATAAATCCAAAATTACTTATAATACATTTTATACTTGAAATTTTACAAACCACACAGTGTATAGTTTCACACTCCAAACATGCTTGAGGTATGGCTGATAGTTACAAATTCTCACTGAGACATTTATTCGCTCCCTCCAGAGCTAACACCAATAAACAAACAATTCTCCTTATGACTTTGCTTTGCTGGCAGGCTTTTTATTCTCTCTAAACTACCCTTTAACATAAATACAGCCTTTGAGGTTCTCAGCTATATGTACATAAGCATCCTAAATTCTAACTCTTCACCCTCTGTGGGTCTAAAGACATTAAATCTCAAGACTTTGGATAGCTGGTCTTGGCAAATGCCTGCAAACCAACCACTCAGCACTTATTTATCACTAGTTTGTTCTCTCTCTGTTTATGGTATCTGGATATTTTCTCCCTTATGTAAGGGAGAGTGCAAGTGAGTACCAGTGAGCTTGGCTATGAATTTTAAAAGGTTTGTCGTTATTCAGTGTCTAATATTTTTAGACATTTCAGAAAATCTCACCTGCCAATTTACTGGAAGCATGTTTGTTTCATTAGCTGAGGTGATTGATTCACTTTTGATTGGGATTAGTGTTTATAGTCTAAAAGTTTGCAAAAATCAAAGAATACTTTATCTGGAAATTTCTGCCTTGCATACAGTCTGCCATCTAAAAAAAATAATGACTTCTCAGTTTTACATGGAAAGTGAAGAGTGTCACATTTTAACAGTAAGCATTATTCAAAATATGGCTTAAACATAACTTTTTCAATGAGGTGTCTCTGATTATTTTATCTAAGTAGACCAGTCCCCATATGCATACATTGTTATTACCTATCACCCTCTTTATTTCCTTTATATTGTAATATGTTGAAATCAATTATTTGTTATATGTCTATCAATCCTTCTAGAATGCAATAGAACATAAGTTGAATGAATCCTTCTAGAATGCAATAGAACATAAGTTGAATGTTATTGAATAAGTATAACTGCTTTACTTATCACTATTTCACTATTACTTTAAAGAATGTATGATCCATAGACAGAACTAAAATGTTAATTAACTGAATGAATGAATAAAGGGAAGAAGAAAACCTGCCTCAAAAATCATTAAGTAGCAAGTCTCTACTCCTAATCGTAGTTGACATTTCAAATGACATATTATAAGATAACTTAAACAACAATAATCTAAATACTTTTCCTCTGAGACAACCAATATATTTTTTTTTTACATTTTGTGACAAGTAACCAAAATATTTACATGGCATTACAAGCTATACTTCAAATCTATTTTTTTCTTTTTTTTTTTTTATTGCTTAAAGTATTACAAAGGGTATTACATATGTGTCCATTTTATCCCCCCGCCCTAGACAGTCCCCTAGCCTCCCCTATCCCCCAATGTCTTATGTCCACTGGTTATGCTTATATGCATGCATACAAGTCCTTTAGTTGATCTCTTACCCCCCTACCTCCTGCCCCCCAACCCTCCCCGGCCTTCCTGCTGCAGTTTGACAATCTGTTTGAGGCAGCTCTGCCTCTGTATCTATTATTGTTCAAAAGTTTATAATGGTCTCTATTATCCATGAATGAGTGAGATCATGTGGTATTTTTCCTTCATTGACTGGCTTATTTCACTTAGCATAATGCTCTCCAGTTCCATCCATGACGTTGCAAATGGTAAGAGTTCCTTCCTTTTTAGAGCAGCATAGTAAAATCTATTTTTTTCTAAATAATTAAAATTAATAAGTTTAGCTGGAAGCAAAATAATATCTATACTAATAAAAGGGTACTGTGCTAATTAGACCAGGTCGACCTGACATCTTCCGGATGTCCACCTTCCTTCCGGACAAAGCCATGGTGGCAGGGGCCCAGGCAGAGATGGTTAAGGGCAAAAAGGGCCAGCAGGGGAGCAGTTAGGGGGTGGCCAGGCTGGCAGGTGAGCAGTTAAGGGGCGGCCCGGCTGGCAGGAGGGCAGTTAGGGGGCGGCCAGGCCAGCAGGGGACCAGTTAGGGGACAAACAGGCCAGCAAGCAGAGGCAGTTAGGGGTGATGAGGCAGGCAGGCAGAGGGGTTAGGGGCAATCAGGCAGGCAGGCAGGTGAGCGGTTAGGAGCCAGTGGTCCTGGATTGTGAGAGGAATATCTGACTTCTGGTGTAGGCCCCCATCCCAAGGGGTCCAGGCTTGGAGAGTGTGCAGGCCAGGCTGATGAATACTCCTGCTCCTGTGCATGAATTTTATGCACTGGGCCTCTAGTTTATGGATAAAATTGTTGTTGTTATGTTAAAGTTGTTTATTGAGCCATTACCCTGAGAACTCAATTTCCTTGTGCTATCACTACTCAAAATATTGGATGACTAATAATGGCAGGGATAATAACAGAATGTTATTCAATACAATCCTTACAGGTTGATTGTGTGATTAGTTTTGCTAGCACATGCACATTATAGATCAGAAAACTGAGACTCAAGGAAATTTAATTAATTATTCAAGATCATATTAAGTGATTAAGGTAAAATTGGATCAAAATTATCTTCCTTTTGAACAAACATGCACTGTGATACCTTGAAGCAGGAAAGTCACACAAGTGGTCCCAGGCCCTGAATGTTGTTGTACTCTGCAACAAAGATGACTTGTGGGGGAATAAGAGTCGGTCAAGTGGTAGTCAATGCTCAAGAACACCTGCCCCTCATATGCACACAACATTCCATGAACTAAAGGAAATTGAAAGAATGCTGCACCATTCTTTGACTTTGTGACCCCTCATTACTGCCTTTTACCTAATTTACAAAGTTAAATTCATTGTGCAATTAAGAAGAAAAGGAGAAGGTGAATGTAAAATTTATTAAGGGGTGTATACCACACCTCCAGTCCAGTAATTGCTCTGAAAACAGAGAAAGCCACAAAAAATAAGTTACTTTGTACTGAGAAGTATGCTCTACGCTATACATAAAATGATTGCACTTAAAAGTCACATAACAGGATATAAAGTAAAAAATGTTAACTTCATTAACAGCTGAGGAAATAGAAACCCAGCACCATAGCTAGAAGTGTTCCTATGATGTGATTGGCAGGGGGTGGAACTGGGATTTGACCCAAGTTCTTGTATCACTTCATGGTACTGCTGGTGTTTTGTTTGGATTATCATCTAAAAGAAGAGAGGGCAGAACATAAAGGAAGAATTTTGATCTTCTCCTAAGATTCCAGGAGGGTAGATAAAGAAGACCTTCCTGGGCCTAATGTTACCTGTCAATGATTTATTGTGTCTACTTTAGCCCAACACAGTGCAAGATGCTAATAGGGATGAGTCATCTGCTCTCCCATTGCACTTTGTCTCTCTCTCACCAGCATCACTGAGTATTATGATACTTAGTACTGTGATTTATGCGGAAAATTTACCTTTATGTAGCACCCTACACTTCACAAAGGACTTTCAGGAATATGTCATTTGATCTAATTTATGAACATGCTTTATCTGTCTACTAGATAGTTATTTCATGTGAACTGGATCTGATTCAACTTTGTACCTATGTTGACCCTCCCTGTCCCCAGTCCTACTTAAGCCAAATAAATTGGAAAAAAAAGGGGAGTATTCCAAAGTCTGGAACAGGAATGTTTACAGTTTTCTTATGCTTAGGAAGCAGCAAGTAAATAAATATTCATGGGATTTTATAATTGCCTTCTTCCAATGCAGTGATTACTCTGAACACAATGCTGCTCTCCATTTAAAAATAAGTCTCACCACAAAGTGTATCCCACTAACCATTTCAATGTCTGTGGGAATAAGCAATGACCCAAGTCCCACATAAGTCAACCCCACTATTTGAGCAGTGGACAGTGACTTCTCATCCTCTCCAGTGTTCTGCCATAGAGTTGGCTAGGATTTCTATCCTAACTTCCTTCCCTTTCTCATAGGCCTGTGTCTCCCAGGCTCTTCATAGCCCTGAGGCATGATGAGGCTGTGATGGGTATGAGGCTTTCCATGGACATCTGTATTTGGCCCTGGTAGCCCTGGCTGCAAGTGCATGTAAGGTCTTTAGTGGTAAGGAAGTGGGTTTTCCATCTAATTGGCAATTCTAGGCCTAAACATCCAGCTGGAAATTAATAGTATTTTGAACAGATTGTGTGCCCCCACAATTCATATGTAGAAGCTCTAACCCCCAGTACCTTAGAATACAATGTGACTGGATTTGGAAATAGGCCTTTAAGTGGGTAATTGAGTTAAAATGCCATCAGAGTGGGTGCTAATCCAATTTGGACAGTGTCTTTATAAAAGAGGAGGTGAGGACATACACAGAGACATCAGGGATGTACTGGTACACACAGGAATGGCGATGTGTGTGCCCAGTGAGAAGATGCCCATCTGCAAGCAAGGAGAGAGGACTCAGGAGAAACCAAACATGCTGATATCTTGATCTTGGACTTCTAGCTTCTAGAACTGTGAGAAGATAAATCTCTTCTGTTTTAGCCACCCAGTGTAGTATATTTGTTATGGCAGCCAAACAAACTAATGCATATAGCTCAGATGTAATTTTTAACAATCAAATCAATCTAATTTTAAAACCCTACAATGTGTACTTTTTCTCTGGTCTCTCTAGATACCTCTGAGAGCCTCCATATAAAAGCAAAGAGGTGGTCAGCAGAGACCATAGAGTGTAAAGCAAGAACTATGGTGGTTAATTGACCATGAATAATGAGAACTGGCATGGTCAGGGAAGAGATTCTAGAGCTTACACTAAAGCTGGATCTTGTTGATAAAGGAAATTTTCAGAATAGAGCAGCAGGCCATACTGAATAGGGGAAAGAACATGAAGCTTTATCTTTCAACACTTAGTGAATAGCAGGCACCAGGTATCTAATAGCTGAAATAAGAAAGAATAAAGGGAGTTCCTTCAAATATTTATTAGAAACCTACTGTGTGCCAGGCATTAAGCCAGATAGACACTGGAGGCAAACAAATAAAAATAATTATTACCCATGAAAAACCCACAGGCAAGCAGGAGAGACAAGCAAACAAATAACGAATAATTATATAATATGACAAATGTCAAAACCAAATGCTGGGGAAACAAATAGGAGAAAGGCGGTAGCTGGGGTGAAGCAGGGAGTGCATCACCCACAAAGTGGCTGGTAAGAGAACCATGAGGAGTAGGCAAGGATCGGGAATACACATGATAGGATTCCTCGGGCAAAGGCATTCTGGGTAGATGAAACATGACAGGATCCATACTCCAAAATCCAAGAGAAAAGCACGTGGGACCAGATGATGAAGGTCTTCTGGAAGGTTCTTCCCCAGCCTGCTTATTTTTCACTTGTTTGTACTTATTTAGCTGATAACCTACTTAATTGGCATATAGTTTATCAAAAATTATTCAACCAGAAAATGCATTAAACTCTATTACAATGACCACACAAATTAATAATATCTCATTGTTCTGCTTAAATGGGATTTGAAACTTTATCTGGTGCATGTTGTTGTTTTCCAACAATTACTTGGCAACCTACTTAGAAACATAGTTATAACAAACTTTAAATTATTTACTTAATCAGCCTTTGTAGACTTGCTATTTTTTTTAATCTATGCACCGGTCCTGCCTTTCTCTTGATTCCCTACTGCTCCTCAGGAGACCTGAGAATTAATGAGATATTCCTTAAGGACATTTGTGGGGCTGTTTCCCCCACCCCCCTAAATCATTTTCTTAGTTGATAAAAAAAAAAAAAAAAAAAAAACAACAACAACAACAAAAAAAAAAAACAAAAAAAAAACATATGCACTGATCCTCCAAGAAATTCTGCTGGGTTTTGGGCTGGGCTTAGGAAGAATTTTTAGAGGCAGGTACGTTCAGTTTGTTGCAGGCCAATCAATACCTTAACATCTGTGGGAAGGTGGTGTCCATAGAAAGGAATGTTTTGACAGACTGTTTACTCTCACTTGGGCTATACCTGAGGGCTGTTTGGGAGCAGCTGGTATAGAAGCTTGCTTACTTCCATCATCTCCATCCACATGGTTAATTAGCAAGGCTGGCCCCAGGCCAAGTGGCAGAAGCAATGATGTCTGTGATTCCTGCAGCTTCCCAAGACTGTCTGATGCTCTCATCCACTGCCTCCTGCCATCTCCAACCTCAGGCTCAAAGAATTCAGCACTCAAAGGAAATAAGGAAGTTGTGTGGACCAAACCCAGTCCCTTAAGCAATTAGAGTTTGGAGTATTCAATACTTTTCTTGGTATCTGAGCCTATGTTTGAGTTTTATTTATATTTTTATTTTTATAACTATTAGAAAGTATGTCCTTATTTTAAGCAGAAATTCATTCTCTCATTCAGTATTTATTGAGCACCTACTGTGTTCCACACATAATTCTGCATTAAGGGAGTACAGAGGCCCTCCTGGGATCATTTATTGCAAGAGGAAAAGAGCCCCACTGCCTTCATTCATTCTTTAGTGTCCTTTAGGTCTTATCTATTCCTTGTATCTGTTGCCATTTTTATTGGTTTTATTTACACTCTTGATCAGTGATGGCGAACCTTTTGAGCTCGCCATGTCAGCATTTTGAAAAACCCTAACAACTCTGGTGCCGTGTCACATATAGTAAGTTTTTGATATTTGCAACCATAGTAAAACAAAGACATATTTTTGATATTCATTTTATATATTTAAATGCCATTTAACAAAGAAAAATCAACCAAAAAAGTGAGTTCATGTGTCACCTCTGACACACGTGTCATAGATTCGCCATGATATTGGCGAGTATCAGCCTAGATTCATTCCCTTTACTTTTCTGCTTTTTACATACAAGTGATTCATCACCAGCTCCTCCTCCATTGCAGCCAACCTCACTCCTCTGCCAGAAACAGGGAGTTTCATCTCTTGGTACTGTTTGGTGTCCCCTCTTTTATTCACCTGGTAAACCCCTTCCTTCTTGCTTCTCTGCCCTCATGTCCCTTTGTGCACTTTGTCTTACACAGGGGACCATGACACTTTTATATCAGGGCTCAGTCAGTGTTTATCAACGTCATTGGTCTTTTCTGAGATTAAAGGAAGGCCCCATGAGATCCATTAAGGAAACTGTTATTGAGCAAATGCCCACTTAATGCCAGGGCCAGTGTCCTGGCAGCTGTTTCTGCCTGAGCTTTGCCCTGGCTTGCAGTCGCAAGGGCTCCCAACTCTGCATCCTCTTCCTGATTCCCATCCTCTTCCAATCAACCAGCCCTTTTAGCCCTCCAACTCCTTCTGCCCTTTCTGTGCACTTTCTCTGGAGGTTTTGAGAATTAGTTCTGGCTTTTCCCACACCACACTAGGGTCTTAGGACTCTGAAAGTCTTCTACCACCTAACTAAATGCCAGCTCAGCCCTGGGTGGCCTACTGCTCATGTACAATGTGGAACACAGGACTTTGTATCCAGTCTCCTAGGCATACCCTGGGAAGACAATCACATACATTCTGAAACATCCTGGAAACTTATCTTTGATTTCTATGGCTACGACCCTTCCAGTCTCTCACAAGCATCTAGGTTCTCTCATCTGCCTTTCAGGATTTCTCTACCGCCTATGAATCTCCTTCTCTATGATTCATAAGTTAAAGCTGCACTCTAAGCCCACTAATCTCATGACTATTTCTTTTTCCTCCTCCTCCTCCTCCTCCTCCTCCTCCTCCTCCTACTCCTCCTCCTCCTCCTCCTCCTCCTCCTCCTTCTTCTTCTATCTCGCCGTGTTTATTGCATATGAACCACTTATGCCAGTTGCTTTTACAGTGAGTAGGAGTAAAAGCAATAGGGAAAAGCACATTATTTAATAAGAGAAAAATATTCACCATATGATAGTACACATTTAACAATTATTAGTGTGTGTGTGTGTGTGTGTGTGTGTGTGTGTGTGTGTGTGTTCCCAAATAAATTAGTGTTGCTCATTTTCCTCTTTGAAGCCATCAAATGTTAGGTTAGAAAACTTTTCATCTAGAAGTTACACATTGGTGATCCACAAACCAAAGTTGGACTGCATATTTTTCCAACATTGAGTTTTAAAACTTTTGTATTCTAATATTTATATTCCTCAGTTCACAGAGGCCCTGGCACTCCCTATTGTCACATAAAGCAGGCACATCACTCACACAGCTCCTGAAAGCATGCTAGCTCCTGTCTAACCCTCTCTTTTGAGAATCAGAGAGCAGCAGTGATTAGCTCATGGTTGCATAACTAGTTATTTGGAATGCTAGCTCTAGAATGCAAGCTGTCTAACTTTTAGCCCAGGGCTCTTTTGCTCTGACTAAAGTGCCTCCCTGAATACCTAATATCTAGTGTAAGAAGAATTTGAATTTCATTAGTCTATAGAAAGAGAAAGAAGAGTCATGTTAAAAGTGAAACTAAATTTTACTGGCTCCTGTTTAAACCAGCACACAGAGGAAATCCATCCCACTGTAAAAGCTGACCCAGCTAATGTCTTAACATCCTCAGTGGAGGAGTCTTACATGTGCTTGAAAACACGTACATTGGATAGTTGTCACATGGCATTTGGTCCATTCTTCATCCAATCTGTACATCTCTCCACCACTGATCTTGTCTGGCCATGAGGCCATTTGAGAGTGACCCACAATTGTCACTATACCCATTATTCTACCAGGATGTTGTTAGCCAGTGTTGCCAAATCCTCAAATCCTGCCTTCTACGTCCAGTATAGAAATGCTCTCTGTAGGCCCACTTTCCACTATGAAAATCTGCTTGGGCAAATGCTTGCACATAAGACTCTAGCCCAGTGATGGCGAACCTATGACACGTGTGTCAGAGATGACACGCGAACTCATTTTTTTGATTGATTTTTCTTTGTTAAATGGCATTTAAATATATAAAATAAATATCAAAAATATAAGTCTTTGTTTTACCATTGTTGCAAATATCAAAAAATTTCTATATGTGACATGGCACCAGAGTTAAGTTAGGGTTTTTCAAAATACTGACACGCCGAGCTCAAAAGGTTCGCCATCACTGCTCTAGCCCCATAACTTCACCTCCTCTACCCAGACATGTCAATACCTTTAAGTTTTATCCAGGAATACTTGCTACTGTAATTCATTCATTGTTTTTATTTCCTTCTCTGAAGCTCATTTTCTTCCATCTTTAGAAACAGGTTTAGCACGCTTTCCTCTGAGGGCTGTTGCAAAGATTAAATGAGATACTATCTGTGACAGTGCCTGGCAAGAGGCAGCATGCTGTATGAACATTAGGTCTGTAGTCAGTAGCTTATAAAGCATTCTGTTCTCAGCTTCCACTTAGTTATTGACCTCTGATGTTTACTCATTATTTTTGTGTGTATATAGTTTTTCTTTTAAAAAACAAACATGATATTTTAAAGTTGAAAGCCTAAATAAATCAATTTGAATTTGCATAGCTCTTAGGTTATTAGATTCTTGGTAAACATCATAAGTCTTTTCCATGAGTATCAATTTTCAATTTAATTCAACTAACCACCCTTGAACACTGACTACTAGACCTGCAATGGATATATACATGTATCTTTTCTCAGAAGTCATTTAACTAGATCTGACCACATTGTAATTTTACTATATATAAACAGCAGATCTAAGAAGAATAATTAAATGACATAGCAACAACTGATGCTGAAGAGAATGCAGTGTTTGAAAACCTCACTCTATGAAAGTTCTCAGTCATGAGACCTAGATAGGAGCCTTAGCACATCACCAAATCATTGTGTAACTTTTGGAATGCTTGCAAATTTTTAGAATTTCAGATCCCTCATCTGGACGATGATGATTGAAGACTAATGTTACACTGTAGGATTGTGGTCAAGAACAAACAAGAGCCCATATGCAAAACACCTAATAAACTTCAAAATCTTTTAACACTTTAAGAGTGTTTTATCCCATATAAGTAACCTTTTTTAAAGCTTTATGATTATTTCCTCATTTTGCATAAAAATTATTGTCAGAACTGTATTAGTCTGTGAGGCAATTTGCCAAGACATGGCTGTTCTGCATTATATTCATCTAGATTCTACAAAAAGCAGACTCCAAGGCCAGATTAAATATACAAGGATTCTCTTAAGGGCTATGCCTGTGTGAGAGAAAGCAAGCAAGTCACCAGGGAAGACTGGGAGAGCTACCAGCAAGGCAAGTCTCTGACTCTAAGCAAAGGAGAGAGGGAGAGAAGGTTGGTGGGAAACCCTCGAGACTTTCATGCAATCTAAGGCAAGTCCAAAAAAGCCACTGGGGAGTCCTCAAGCTCCAGTCAGTTCAGAAAAGACCTCATCTTCTTGGAGCTAGCCTACCTTAGTATCTCTACCATGCTCAGTCCTTGCCTGGAGAAGCCCATGGAGGCATGACCTTGCTTCATATTCAGCAATGGATATCAAATAGCGGCAGCTGAGGCCTTCAGTCAATTATTCCCTATAGCTGGAGGTCCCAAGGGGCATTGTCATGGCTGCACCTTACATTGCCTTCTAGTGTTTCCAGCAAAACCCAGCTATTGCTTTGCTGTCTCTTTAGCAATGTCTATTTTTACAGATCTGTTCCAGTATTCACAAATCATTTATTTTTTCTTTGAATGAGATTTCAATAACCCAAAGATTGACAAAACTGGAAATATGTTGAGAAACACAATCAGTCAATTCTGACTTTTTGGCAATGACTTACCAGATATTTAGTGATATAATCCAAGAGGTCCTGACATCTGGGAGGAGTAGAGCCATTATTTCCTAGACATGACCATTGACTTTGAATTTGGTTAGAACCGGCTCTTGCCCCTGTCTGGCTACTTGACTTGGGTCAAATCAGTTAACTTTACTGACCTGCTTTCCTCTTTAATAAAAAGGAATGTAGTAATACCTGGCACACAAAAAAATAATTCTTATGAAAATAAAATATGATAAAATTCAGTAGATAAGGCACAATTCAGATAATTTATTTCATAAATCACTTTTATTTTAATTATCACTATCTTTTATGATCATCAGCCACATAATAAGCATAAGTTAATGAAATCTCTATGTAGTATTAATAAAGTTAATATTTCCATCTCTCCTGGCATAGTGGTTTGTACATGCCAGGTGCTCAATAGATACTAGCTCCCTTCCTTCCCTCCTCTCAATTTCTCTGGCAATTTTACTTTCCTGTATAAAATTAGTTTTCTATTAGTGCATATTTGAAAGTCCTATCTTCCTGGTGGTCATTTGTTTCCTTTTGGGAAGCCATAGGCAATAACAATTTGATGGGGTCTCCATGAATTCACTCAACAATTTGCTCATGATTTGTGGAAAGTTAGTTTATGTAAAAAAGCAGAAATTCAGATGTGCATAGAATTATTTTTGCCTATGAGATGCTCATTCTGTAATGAAAGTGGGGAGGAGAGAAGAGAACAGTTCTATAAGTTGTCTGGGCTATGGACAGTGGTGACCCAAGGACACTGTAATCCACAGGGACGAGGGATATGGACTTGTCAGGCATAGCTCCTTATTTCTTTCTTCCTCCTCCTTGTCTTCCTCCTCCTCCTCCTCCATCACATCACCCATCACCATCATTATTCCAGATAATGTTTGTTGACTCCGAAAGCTGTCAGGTATTGTGCCAATTTATTTAAGCATATTAACTAATTTAATCCTTGTCATAATATTATGGGGTATATGTCTTCATTTTACAAACAAGGAATCTGGATCACAGAGAAGTTAGTTGTCCAAGACACACCCATCTACTCACTAGTAGAGCAGGTTTCAAATCCAGGTAATCCAGATCAGCTCCTCAGAGACATAACCACTAAGATAAATGGCTTCATAGAGAAGAAAATGCCCAGACTGGATGTTGAGTAATGGGGGACTCAGCAGTTGGACAATCTCAGGGAGAACATGGCAGTCAGAGGAGCAGCATGTACATGAGCAGGCATGGCAGCATGAAGTAGCTTCATCTTATTCATTATGTGTGCTACATAACACTACCTGTGTTTTATACTCCGTGGGCTTTCAGTGAGTGTTGAATGCAGAAAAGAATAATTAAAGTTGTGCATGCTCTCCAACCTCCCATCCACCTATCTATACCCCCACCTGATTTCTTTTAAATTTCATGTTAAGTTTTACCTCAACCAGGAAGCTTTCTCAGACTACACTCACCCACAGTGACTTCCTCTCCCCCAAGCACCTATAATAAATATCTGTAATTCTCAGGCAGCACTTAATTATAAAGCATCTTATATTTGTGATGATTTTTATGTGCATATGCCATATAGACTCCCCAAGAATAGGGTCCATTTCCGAAGTAACCCAAGGGCCTACTATATATTATGAAATGATTGTCACAAGTCTAGTTAACATTCATCACCACACATAGAGATTATTTTTTCTGTGATGAGAGCTTTGAAGATCTACTCTCATAGCAGTTTTCAAATGTACCATGCATTATTATTATTAACACCATGCTGTATGTTACATACCCATGACTTATTTTGTTAACCAGAAGTTTATACCTTTTGGCCATCTTCATACACTTTGTCTACTCCCCACCCTGTGCCAACAGCAATCATCAATCTGTTCTCTGTATCTAGGAGATTGAGGTTTTGGGGGGAGTTTTAAGATTCCACATGTAAATGAGGTCATACAGTATTTGTTTTTCTCTGACATTTAACTTAGCATAATGCCCTCAAGGTTTAAAATGACAATATTTTCTTGTTTCTTTGACTGAATTATATTCCAGTGTGTGTGTGTGTGTGTGTGTGTGTGTGTGTGTGTGTGTGTGTGTGTGTAAGTGTATTATGTACATACCACTCTTTATCCATTCGTCTGTCAATGGACAGTTAGGCTGCTTTCATATCTGGCTATTATAACTAATGTTGTAATGAATATTGGGTGCAGATATCTTTTCAAGTTAGTATTTTTATTTCCTTTGACTAAATACCCTGAAATGGAATTACCGCATCATATTTTTAATTTTTTGAGGGACCTTCATACTGTTTCCCATTGGGACTGTACCAATTTGCATTTCCACCAGTAATATATATCGGTTGCCTTTTCTCCACATCCTAGCCAACACTTGTTACCTCTTCTTTTTTTATAGTAATTATTCTAACAAATGTAGATGTGATATCTCATTGTGGATTTGATTTGCATTTGCTGGATGACTTGTAATGCTGATCATCATTTCATATACCCATTGGCCCTCTATATGTCTTCTTTGCAAAAATATCTACTCAGATCCTCTGTCCATTTTTAATGGGATTATCTGTGACTGAGTTGCCTGAGTTCTCTGTATATTTTGGGTATTAACCCCTTTATCAGATATATGATTTGAAAATATTTTCTCCCATTCAGTAGGCTGTTTTTCCATTTTGTTTTCTGATTTCTTTGCTATGAAGAGCTTTTCAGTTTGATGTAATCTCATTTATTTTTGCTTTTGTTACCATTACTTTTGGTGTCAAATCCAAAATATGTTTTCCAAGATCAATGATAAAGAGTTTACCACCTATGTTTTCTTCTAGGAGGCTTATGGTTTCAGGTCTTATGTTAAGGTCTTTAATCCATGTTTTAGTTAATTTTTGTTTATGGTGTAAGATATGGGTCCACTTTCATTCTTTTGCATGTGGTTGTCCACTTTTCCCAACACCATCTATTGAAAAGTCTCTCCTTTCTCCATTGTATATTCTTGGCTTGTTTGTCATAAATTAAGTGAACATGTTTGCATGGGTTTATTTCTGGTCTTTCTATTTTGTACAGTTAATCTGTGTCTGTTTTTAATGCCCATATCATACTGTTTTAATTACTGTGCTTCTGTAGTATAGATTCAAATCAGGAAGGATGATACCTCCACCTTTGTTCTTCTTTCTCAAGGTTGCTTTGGCTATTTGGGGTATTTTGCTGTTTCATAGAATACCTAATTATAATAATTAAATAGAAAAACATACCTGGCACTATCAAGCCCCATGCCTAGCACACAGCTCCTCAATGTCAATTATCCCCGATTGTGCTTCTTACTGCACTCAAATATTTGAAAAAAGGTAACAGTAGTGTAAGAAAGTGTCATGGCACTTTGGGAACCATATAAACCCATTTACCCCCATAAGAAACCACTGAGCACATATTCAAGGCAAGGAGGAAGGGGATGGTGTATCTCAAGATCCCATTCTCAGAAAATTAAAACACAACAACAGGTGAGGTGCTGCACTCTAGTTATCAGAAGCACCTCTGATAAGTAGCAGCCCTCTGAACATAGTGTTAGGGAAAGGCTCTGTGCAGCTCCACTATACTTGGTGCATCTGATCATTTAATAATGCTTGATTGTATGTACATATATACAACATATCACACCATCTGATTTTTTAGTGCTAATAATCATACATGTTTAAAAGAAAAAAATCTAGATTAATCCTAAAGATGACTGATGGTCAAGGAAATGCAAGAGTGTTTTTTGATTTGATCCTTGAAGCAGTTTGTTCTCAGCATCATTGCAGTAAGAACCCTAGGATCTCAGAGGCAATTACTTTACAGTGGGTATAGGTGGCAGGTGGGTAATGGTGAGTAGAAATAGCTTCATAGGTGGCATTTTACCTGATAGGCACTGTATTCATGGCACAGAAACAGGAAGAGAAAAGGAAGAACAAAGTTGTGAAAGCTATGAATATCTAATCTACTGCAAGCAATTCAGATACTCACCAAATTCCAAATGGCTAAAAGCAGCCAGAGTGTTATTTCTGGGGTCAGTTAGAGGAGAGGAAACTAGAAACATTGATTGACGTGATACTGAGTGAGATCTTGAATGCTATAAGCATTTGGTCTGGTTAGTAGGTTTTCTAGTCTCACACCTCATTCTCCAGATTGGAAAATGGGTTCAGAGAGAGAGGCTTGAGAGGGCTGGCTGTTTTTGTTATGCACCACTTAAACACACACACACACACACACACACACAAAAAAAAAAAAAAAAACCCACAAAAAAACAAAACTTCACTCCCAATGTAGTGGCTTAAAGTAACATAAATTATTACTTTTTATAATTCAGTTGGTTAAGCGAGTACTCTTCCTCATGCTATGTCAGATGGGATACTGGGTGATTGGAAGGTGCAAAGTGGCTTCAGTTCCATGGCTGGGATCTGGTGCTGACCACCATCAGGGAGCCCAGCTAGAGTATTAACCGCAATCTAATCCTCCTCCACGTAGAGAACCATGGAGCAATGAACCATGGAGCAATCTGGAGTGACCATATATGGCTACTTAGGCTTCCTCACAGCAACCCAGCATGGCAGTCTCAGGAAAGCCAGACTTCTTACTTGACAACTATATACCACAGAGTGCGAAAGTGGAAGCTATCAAGCCTTCTTAAAATTTATTTCAACTGTCAGAATATCAGTTCCTTTACATTCTCTTGGTTCAAGAAAATCATGGTTGAACCAATCATTGGTTAAAATAGCTTATGTTTAAAACCTCCCAGATTTAAAGAGACTACTACACAAGAGTGTATATAGTGAGAAACATGGATTACTAGAGGCCATCAAAGTAAGAATCTTCTACATCAAATAACTGCCCCAAACTCAAAACCAGTAAGCATGTAACACTTCCAGAATTTGAACCCAAGTCTATCCATTCTCTTCTAAAAATGGCATGATGGGGAACATGCATGACCACCCCATCACCACAGAGCTTGAGTAAAAGCAATGTCTGCCCAGCAGCTGCTGGAACTTATGCTCTATCCTGAGCCCGAATGCAGCTACACCTGACTTTGCAGAACAACCCTCTGACCTTCATGGTTGGATAAGGGAATGAAAAGCCTCTAAGTAGCTAAGAAAATTACCAATGACATAGAACTCACTTTTGATGCCAAGTGGCAAAAAAAAAAAAAAAAAAAAAAAAATTATTAAAAACAGTTCCCATCTCCTGGCCAAAGTATGCGAGCTATTCAGTTCAGGACTAATGAACATGGACTATTGATCTTCTAAGACCATGCAGAACTGATCTTGAGCAAAGCCATACATTACATTTATGAAGACATTCAAATAGAACACAATGATTACTTTTTCTTTTGAAATCCAGGAGTAGCTGCAGAGGCATCCGTTTTGCACAAGGTAATAGAACTACTTCTTCCACAGCTATTGACCAAGACAGGAAGAGGGATATTCATTGACAAGAGGCACAATCTCATTTTGTTGACTTGACAGTTTCTGCTGTCTCCCTTTTTGAATCTTTCATCTCTTTAGAGAAGACAATATGTGAAATCATTCTTCATTTAGCTTTCACCTTTTTGTGTTGGCTGTTACTATGTGTGGTTTTTTTAATTCATCAATATAACATCCCAGAAAGGATCCTAACAAAGATATATTTGAGAACAGAAAACAAAGTCTTTACCTAAGATAGTTGCAAATATTCTAAAAAGGAAAGGCTACTAAAATGTCTGTGATAGAACAGACAGTCCCTAGAGTGCAGCTCAAATTCCCATCTTTCTGGTAGGGAAACAGGCTCCTACTTGTGAAGTGCTTTGCTCAAGGTCATACAGACATTTGGTCTGGCCCCAACTGGTACCTGGTCACCCTTTATAGGCCAAGTTTGTCTCCATAGCACACTGCCTACCTCACCCTGTAATTTGTCATTTCAAGAGGATGAAAGCTAAGACTGTGTGTGAGAAAAAGCAAGGATCTGGATATCAGAATCTAGGGTTTTAGTTGAAAGTCTGACACTGAATCACTTTGTGGGCTTGGAGAGGGCACTTAACTTCCCCTCTTAACTGGACTTTAGATTCCCCATTTCTTAAAAAAAAAAATGTTTAAGAGAAATGAGTGCTAAGGGCCTGTTCATCCTACATCTGATTGCATTTCCTGACTAGCTCTGAGGAGACAAGGGTCTGTGGATGCTGGATAGCCAAGGCACATTACATTTTAAAAGGAATGAAAAAATCAGCTCCAAACTTACCTCCAGAGGAGACTTATCCCCCAAATGAATGGTTTTGCTGCAGCTGCAGAGGTCAGCAGCTGCGGGAGGCTAATTTAGGGTGTCCCTGGCTCATTGGCAATCATGAGGCTTGATATGCATTTGAAACAAACTAAACACTCCTAATCACCTGGAGAAAGGGATAACTCATTATAACTGCACGCTAAGGAACTTCAGTGACATTAATTCTGCATTTGTGTATAAATAGATTACATTATTTAACTGAATCAGTTTGGGCAGCTGGAAGATACTCACATCCTCACTTATCCCTGTGGAAGATTGAACAGTGATTAAAAGAGAATACCTCTTTAATTCCAGATGTCATATCCATTCCACAAGGAGGAGGTTTCGTAAAACCCTGTGATTATAGCCTTACTCAAACCAAGCATCTGCATTAATGCCACAACCATATTTGGAGGTGAGGAGAGGAGATACACAAGCCAGAGGAGCCCTATGCTGTGTCCATCTGGGACAAATTCGTTCTGGGTTTTCCTTTCCACCTTCATTAGGAAACATGTTACTCCACACCCCCTCCCTGAGGTGCCCAAGATTATCACAGTGGAGAGAGAGCCAGAACCTTCTGTTGATGGTATGGTTCCTTAGCTTGGTCATCTGGAATTCCAGGTAGCACGTGGTGTCAATGTGTGAGCTTTCCAGTGGGAACAGGACCACATGGAATAACCTGACATTTGGGGTACATCTTTGTTCTACAAGCCTTGGATCCTTCAGTGTGTGTTTTTACCCCTCTCCCCTAAAGAGGAAGTTAAGTGGGTCACATTTGAAACATCTGTGTCCCCATGGTATAGAGAACTCATTTCTGACAGAAGCTACCAAATGCATTAGACTTGATGGGCTCTGTGAGAGCAACTTGAAAACTGACATGAAGAAATCCATTTGTTAAATCACTATTACAAGCCAGACATTGTGTGAGGGCATGTTACATAACCTGTTAGTTCTCATAACTGCTGCAGGATTGGCTGCATAGGCGCCCCAACCTGTGCAGCCACACAGGGCCCACACTTAGGAGCACTGGCCTCTGTTGTCACCATCAAGAAATGTTTAATAATGCTCTAACGAAGTGTCCTTCCTTTTTACGTTGTACTGGGCCCTGCCAAGTATATAGCTGGCAACTAGCTGGCTGGATAGGTTATTTGTATGCGTACATGTATTAACAGATTAAAAAACAGAAGAAAGTCGGCTGAGTTTCAAATTTGGGTCTTCCAGATGCCAAATTATATACTTCTTGTTATTTTTCTGAAAACAAAAATTTCCAAAATATATGGCACTATCACAAAAGAATTACTGAATCTTCACCTTAAAACGTCTCACCCTAAGTTGGGCATGATAAAATGGTGAAATAAAAATAATAATAATAGCAATAATAAAATATTTATGGAGGCTTCTTGTATAACTTGTATTCGCATATATAAGTTATATAACTATATCTGAGAAAACAACTAGTTACATGTTAGCCTGGGTAAATCATAAATCAAACAAAGTAAATTATTTCAAATTACTAAGTCACTTCTCTCATACATTCAAGTGAGCTAATGTAACTTGTGTCACATCACATATTTCTCAAAGAGGAAAAAAGAAACATTTGAGATGGTAAATAAGTCATGCTTGTACATTAACTATTAGACTTGAGGCCATTTTTAAAGAACTGCATTTCTTTTTCTCTCAGAGAAATGTGTCATCCATTTAGGATTAATATACATTGTGTTCAAGTCTTTTGGGTTGAAGCCCAAGTTTTAAAAATATATAAATAATTGATATACACACACGACACAAATATAGATTGAGTACCTAATGTGTGTTAGCTATTACATTCACACAGAGAATACAAATATTAATACATGAATTCATCAAATGTATTTTAAGTGCCAGCATGGGCAGGCACTGTGCTAGCCATTAGTGATAGTGAAAAGGTAGATATTTCTTCCTGAACTCTAAAAGTTTACAGTCTAGTAAAAAAAAATAGATATTTAAAAATAAATTAGAAAATGTATGAAGTGCAACATGAAAGATAAATGCAGGAGCTTGCAGAGTCACATTTTTGGTGGGCTTTTCCTGGTCACAGCCAAGTGGGAAGACAGACTCACAAATGGTATTAAAATAGCAAAGTGCTAAGTTGGGAAAGAGCAGAAAGGTGTGGGAATCCAGACAAAGGACCACTTGATCCAAAGTGGTGGGTGGGAACCCAGGAAACTGCTCAGGATCCACAAAAGAGGTTTCCTTACCAGCCAGCACATGGGAACCCCAACTCTGCCATGGTACTGAACCTCAGTTTCCTTGTCAGTGAAATGGACATTGGAGAAAGAAAGGGTGATCTCCTCAACCTGTGGGTGACCTGCCAGCTCTGATAACTTGTAGTTAGTGACTTCAACAGATGATCAAGAATAAGATTGAGAAAAGATGAAAGCAATGCCTGGCTAAGGAAAGTGAATCAGAGAAAGCTTGGTGCAGGAAGAAATGCCACCTTTTAGCAGCAGCAGTCACAGTAACAGTAATAATAGAATTTTCCAGGGGTAGCAGCTGGCACTGCATTCAGTGTTTTACATGCATTATTGCTAATTCTCACTGCAGCGGCCTCATGTCTCAATTTGCTAATCTCATTGCAGCTAATGCGAATCTATTCAGTGTCTTTTACACTGTGGCTTTTTCCTGGCTGCTTCCCCAGTTCTTATCTTCATCCACACTCACTAAGGTAGCTGTTTCAGCTTTGTAACTTCTGATAGCTCTGCCTCCAGTCCGCTTTCCACATTGCAGCCAAAATGGCTTTACTAAGACATGGACCTAACCATTTCCCTGCCTTAGAACCAAAGAAGGCTCTCCTTGCATCCAGGATATGGGCCACACCTTTTACCTGGCACTGAACATTGTCCACAGCCTGGTCCAAATCCATCTCATGGTCTTACCCAACACACCATGTTGTATGATGGAAAGGACATAGAATTTAAAATCGGTCGTGAGTTCAAATCCTGAGTCTTAAGTAGCTGAGGAACCTTGAGCAAGCTAAGTAACTGACCTGAGTTTCAGTTTCTTCATCTTTAAGAAGGGATGGAATGAGAAAATAAGAGACCAATGTTCAGCTCTAAGAATTTGGGCACATGGCCGGGGAACACATCACCAAAGCAGAACACATTGTCATGACAAATTGCCAGGAGGCTGGATTTCAGAGTGTTTGCCTGGAAGCCTGAATTAGCCTGTGCCTTGAGTGGAAATATTCTAAGAGAATAAAGAGAAAAGGCTGATGCTGCCTCAGGTAGGGTAGGCACCTGGCTGTTCTCACCAATGCAATACATTGGATTATAGATTTTTTTCTCCTTCTATACTGAAAGTTCCCTAAGAGAAAAAAAATACTCAACCCACTGTGAATCTCTTTCCTTATCTGTAAAATAGGAATAATAATAGTTACCTGATAGAGTTCTTGTGAGCGTTAAATGACATTATTCATATAGATGCTTAGAAAGTGCCTGCCCAGCCCACGCTAACACTCCCTACATGTGCCTGAAGCATGGAGACATTGGTGTGTACAGTGTGAATAACTGCTGGGGTCCAGCCCCAGCGGGTCCAGGGGTCCCCAAAGGTGTGGACGGAGTCAGCGAAGGAGGAAGGACACGGAGACAGTGTTCAGTGATCAGCAGCCCTAGCCAGGATCTAGCCAGGATCTCCAGCCAAGTTCTGGTCTGGATCTCCAGAGAGGTTCTGCTTAGGATCTCCAGCTAGGTTCTGTGTCCATGTTGTCTTGCTAGGTTCTCCTGCCAGGTTCAGTCCAGGTTCTCCAGCCAGGTTCAGTCACCAGGTTCTAGTCAGGTTCTCTTGCCCATTTCTGTAGTCAGTTCAGTCCAGGATCTTTTGCCATGTTCTCTCCAGCGAAGTTCTTCTGTCTCTAGTTCTGTGTAGGTTCTGTGTGTAGGTTCTGTCTCTCTTGGTTCTGTCTGCTAAGTTCTGTGTTCTAAGCTCTGTATTCTAAGTTCTGAGTTCTAAGTTCTGTGTTCTAAGCTCTGTATTCTAAGTTCTGAGTTCTAAGTTCTGTCTCTTGCTGTCTTATTACGTCTGTATTTATACCAGTTGATTCAATCCTATCAATCTCTATTACAAAGGTTAGGGCGTTTCTTATCTCCATTCCAGGGAGTAAAGATTATGTAGCTTAAGCATGATTGTTTGTAGTTAAAGTGATTAACTACCCGCCTGGCACTTAGTTAAGGAGTTTCATCCACTCCCAGTGGTTGTTCAAGCATGGGCAACCCAAGGTCAAAATTGTACAGGGACATGGATTCCTTAGCTATGGTAACAGTCAATCATTTCCCAAAACTGGACTCAGATATCCCTCTGTTTTTATTTAAGACTATAAGAAAAAAAAAATGGCAATGCTTGCACTGGTGAGAAACTGATAGAACTGTGGTTAATGTTGCCTAATGGACAAGGCTTGTGCTGTGTGCTGACAATGCTATGCCATTTCTGACAGTTACGTGCTATTTCCTCTAGGATTGAAGCCTTACATGGGGTTGTGGGGATGAGGTATTAGTTGACTCCTGGAAGATCCAGGGTACCCCGTCACATTCCCTTCACTTCCCACCTGACACTGTGCTTAAGTGCTCAGCAGATGCCTTTTCACTTGATTGAGATGAAGGTAATTACAGTGCAGTTTGACTTAGTAGCCACAAGTACAGCTTCCCTTCCCAGGTTCACTTCCTACTAACTGTGTAACCCAGAGCAATTTAACCTCCCTGAACCTCAGCTTTCTCATCTGTAAAGTAAGAATACCTAAACATGCAAGTATTGTGTAGATTCAAGGTGGCAATGCCAATGATGCATGAAGCCTAGTAGATGCTCTGCAATTAATCAATGGTATCTGACAAAGTTCACCTGTATTAAAACTTTCTCTTGACAGCTTAACATGGCCTCCAAATTTATAACGTTTTTCATTTTATTGTTTAAGGTATTACAAATAGTAGTAGTACATATGTCTCTTCCCCCCCCCCCCCCACTAATCTCCCCCTGGCCTCCCCTACCACCCCAGCACTTGCCCTCATCCCCTCCACCCCACCCCCAGTGTCTTGAATTACCCTTGATCCTTAATGTCAGTGAATCCATTTCAGGACAAGTGGAGTGTGTTGTGTGTTCTACATCCTGGAAGAATCATTATATTGCCAGCACACCCAGCTCCTTTAACAGGATACAGTATTCTTTTATCAGGTTTATTCGTGTATTGCAAGCTTCATTATGATTCAGTCATCACTCTAATTCAGTTCAGCTCATGAAACATCTGTTCGCTTAGCAAATCATCCCCTTTTACAGAAATTAGCCTAAATGAGTTCTACTGTGCTCATTGTTATCACTCCCTAACCCCCAGCAACTGCCTAAATAAGCATTGGCTCAATATGGAGCAAGTCTTTGAATTGGAGAAAAAGGATCTATATTTTGTAATCGCTCCTGAGATATTTTTTCTTCTTTTAAAAGTACAACCCTATGAAAAGAAAAGCAACACCACTGGTGTTATTTTTGCATTACTCACCATCACATGACTAGAAGGCTGTCCTTGGTCTCAGCAATGCTATTATCTGGTCATGCCTTGGACATAGGTGACATTCCACTGAGTCCAGGTAAAAAAGCTTGCATTGAGTACATATTTAGTTCCAGGTTCAAGGGGAAAAGATATTCGGTCCACACCATAACTGTGAGGGGATTCTGATATTGACATTTGAGTACCTGGTTTATTTTATTTTTGTTCTCTTAGCTCTTTCATAAAAAAGATTTTTATTGTTGAGAATATTACAGCTGTCTCCCATTTCCCCCACTTTCTTCCTCTCCGCCAGGCTCCCACACCACCCCAGGTCTTCACTTTACTATTGTTTGTGCCTATGGGCTATGCATATAAGTTATTTGGTTAATCTCCCACCCTGCCCCTTCCCTCTGAGATCTGTCAGTCTGTTCCATGCTTTGTATGTCTGAACCTGACTTCCTGCTAAGTCTTTTAATGACCTAACACCAGCTTAAGAGCATAACATTCAAAGCCTTAAACACCTGAACTCAAATTCGGATCCCTGTGGGACTCTTGCCATGCCTTAATTTTCCTGAGTCTCAACTTCTCCATATCTTTCCACAGTTTTCTTCTCCTTGCCTCTCTTTGTTTCATATTCTATAACCGAGAAGGATCTGCAGTTGTCTACAGTGTATCAACCCTCAAAGTATTGAAAACTGCCATCCATCTCCATTGGAATGGCATTGCTGTAGAAATCTAGAACAACCTCTTGTTGCCAAAACTAAGTGTTCTGTAGTCCTCATCTTGTGTGACAGCCCTGTTTTTGACATTTTGACATCTTTTTTTACATTCTCTCTTGACATCAATTCCATGGCACCATTTTCCCAGCCTTCCTTTCAGCACTCTGGATGATTTTTCTCCATTTCCTCTGTAGACACCTGCTTTTTGACAACTTTTCAAATATTGGTGCTATGTAGAGCTCCATTCTCTACTCTCTTCTCTTCTCACCATGCCTTCCTAGGCAAGTTCACATACACATGGCTTCAACTACTACTGAAGCCTGATCATTCCGAATCCTCTCTCTTTAACTTAGATTTTATACCTTAATTCTGACGTACATTTCAAGCTGAATTCTCCATGTGATCCTTACATTGAAATTCTTCCTCAAGCTGAATTCTTCAGTTCCCTCTCCCATCAAACCCAATGCCTCTCCTGTATTATTAAATCTACACCAGAAACCTGGAAGCAGTCATAAATTCCTACATTTCCCCAACTTTCCTTATGTAAGTACAGGTAAATCTTGTATATTCTCTCCTCTTTATATCCACTTTCTACGCCTTCATTTTCTCTCATGTGGATATTTCAGTTTTTTCGTTTATTTGTTTGTTTGTTTCTCATTCTCCAATATCTCTACCATAGAAATAGGAGAATAATATTTATGATACACACATCTAATTATGCCATTACCTTATTCAGAAGGATTCAAGGGTGTCCCATTGCCTATTCATTTCTAAACTTATTTTCAGATTACTCACCATTCATTGGGAATATGACCCCTGATCTCTATCATTTTCTTCTGTTTTTATGTTGTTGTTGTTTTCTTTTTTTTCATCCTCCAATGTGTACTCTTATTCTTTTAAAAATAATCCACTGGTAGTTCCCAAAATTACCCATGCTTTCTTCTGCCTCCCTGCTTTTATATACCATCATTTTCTCTGCTCACATTCTCAAACACTTAGTATGTGACAGGTATAGTGACCCTCTTGTCCACACAACAAACTCTTGTTTATCTTTCAAGGTTCTTTATAAAATATCACCTCCTCAGTGAAGCCTTCCTTGATTTTCTCTGGCAGACTTATTTAGGTATTCTGCCTAGAATGGAATAATTGTATCTTTTACTATCCAGGACACTGTGAGCTCCTTCAGGATAGGAATTCTCTCTTTTCAACTCTGTGCTATGTCTTGCACAGCACCTGGTCCATAGCAACAATTTAATAGATATTTGTTGAATTAAAGTGAGTAATTTTATGGGAAAGTGCATACCCATCTATAAAATGTTTGCATATTTGTATAGATAGATAGCAGGCAATCATGTGACCAGAGCTTATTTATAGACTTGAGTTTAAAACCCCAACATTTTTAAAGAATTTTTTTTTTAATATATTTTATTGATTTTTTACAGAGAGGAAGGGAGAGAGATAGAGAGTTAGAAACATCGATGAGAGAGAAACATCGATCAGCTGCCTCCTGCACATCTCCTACTGGGGAAATGCCCGCAACCCAGGTACATGCCCCTGACCGGAATCGAACCTGGGACCCTTCAGTCCGCAGGCCGACGCTCTATCCACTGAGCCAAACCGGTTTCGGCAAAACCCCAACATTTAAAAAGCTATTTTTTTCCTTTAGTAATTATTGCAAATGTATGATTATATGTTGGTCCCCTGGCCAAAAAACTAGGTATAGTTTTCTGAAATAACTTTAACATGATTGATTTTCAAATTGGGCATTAAGGTATTATAATTTATTAAAATACTTAAGTAGAAATATGTTTAGTATTAAACAACATTACATGCAAATAGCATTTGAATACAAATGAAAAAAGTTCAAATTTTTAGATACCTTTCTTCTAACTATTAAATTTTATTCTGATTTTCTTAGTCATAGCCCATGTATGAATAGTAACACACTCTAAAACTACTAATTTTTGTGTGTAGAGAGCTTTGTGATTTCAATCCAGTTTGATCTCAAAACTTTTGTGGGCTCTTTCTTCTGACTGAGAGTTTCTATTGTGATCAGATGCATTTTATGCTTTACAAATATATAGTAAGGATGTCTGTATTTTACCAGATTTTCCATAATTCCATGGGGAAATAGCCTTACCAACAATTATGATTTCTCATGTATTCTTATTAGAGATCGATATTATAGATGACATAGTTGCTAGAGCTAGAACTAATGATGTTACCAATTTTAAAATCACCTATATAATTACATAAATCATTATATATCACTTATATGATATAATATCAAATATTAAAGTGTATTTTATAATTTCAGAAATATATATGAAAGGATTTTTTGTTGATTCTCATAGCATGTTTAAACATCCAGTTTGCTTGCAAACTCAATTTTAAATCACCCTTTTCTCTGAAGGAGTTTCATATTATAGTAAAATATAATTTTAAAAGATTTTCCTTAAGTATTACATATATTCAGTAAAAATACACAAATCATAAGTCTACAGCTTCCTAAGTTTACAAAGAGGACAACACTCAGGTCAAGATATAGGACACGTAGACACCAACAGCCTTCATGATGCCTGTTCCTGTCATTGGCCTCTGTCCAAGGTCACTAGTTTCCTAACTCCTGTCACCATGATGGTGTTGCTGTTAAATACCAACGACAGAGTTTAACAAGTATTCCAAAGAGAGATAGAAAGGAGGGTAGGGAGGGGCGTGTAGGATTAGGTGACCTTTAAGTCTTTCCCATCCTAAGATTTTATGATAAATTATTCTCCTTCAGCTCATGTCCACAACATTTTGATTATCACCCTTTGAGTTTTTCTTCCCAAATATCAATGTGTTCCCTTTTAATCTCTACCGTTTCTTTCCATTCTCCATTCCAAATATGTTACTCAAATTAACTCAAGTATTAACAATAACTGTGAAAGAAACTCAATGCCCATGGCACATTGACAATACACTTTTAAAAATTTAATAATAAGAGTAATGCAGCGATGTCACAACAAACTCGGACAATAAAACCAAAAAATTGACTCATAAACCAACCATCCTAACAAAGGAGTACGTGAATTTTGCAAAGTGTCTTCACACACATAATGTCTAGTTAGACATCAACTCCTTTAATTTCACATTATAAGCATTTTGCCATGGAACACTGTAATTAATATAATGGCTAGTGGCTGCATAATATTATAGTTAATAGATATATCCCAATATTAAAAAAAAAAACCAATTTAGGTGTCTTTTGATGTTTACTAGTATAAATAAAGCTGTATTGAACATCTTTTTGCATGTCTAAATTCATTTGGGTTTTTTCCTTAGGGCAGATTCTGATATGTGTGAGGATGGGATGGTACGTTCATTTCATATTCAAGGGAGACCTCAAACACTTCCAGCTTAGCACTTTACTTACTGCATAATTAAAGTAGATGAGCAATGGATCCCTGGAAGCAGAGATTTGGATTTCATTAACTTTTCTGGCATAAAAATCAGCAAACAAATAAGCCATTTCTGCCTGGACTAGATCAATTAGTTAGGCACGCAGACATTTAACTTAGAAATGGCTGAGGGCTAAGCTCTAGTGTAACTGGGCTCTAGCTGCCACTATATGCTAAACTGGTAATTTCTTTGTCCCCCCTGGTTTGTGAAATAGCTGTCTAATTGATTTACAATGATTATTGCTGCAACTTGAGATTTTGGGGGAAAATTATATAGAGCACAAGGCCTGCAAGGAAGCCATTTAACTTGTCAAAAATGAGACTGGGTAGGAGAGAGAGAGAGAGAAAGTAAATAAGGCAGAGGTAGATGGAAAAAAAAGAAGAGAGACAAAAGATTTCTTTGGGAATTGGAAAATGAATACAAATCTGATTGCCTCAGAGATAAATTTAGTCTATTACCAGAGATCTGAAACTGTTTAGTTTAAACATTTTTGGAAATGAAGCTAGAGAAAAAACTAAATTTTATTAAGTGATTAATATTATAAAGAGGAATTAATTCTATTTTTGACACTCAATTTTTATTTAATTGGCTTAATAGAAATGATTAATCTGGAACTGGTACAATGAAAATTTAGAGAAAATGCAATAGTTATTAAAATTTGAGCAACTATCTCTGTGTGTGATTATTTTATTGGTAAAATGTATTACTTATCTTGCAAACCCAATTTTTAAATCACTCTTTCTCTAAAGGAGTTTCATATTATAGTAAAATTTAATTTAAATAAAATTTTCTGAGGTATTGCATATATTCAGAAAAATACACAAATCATATGTCTACTGCTCATTAAATTTACAAAGGGGACACCACCTAGGTCAAAAGCCATCCCTTATCTCTAATAGTTTATTCTCAGGGGCATATATGACTACTCCTGGGAAGGCCAATGGGATGATCACAGAAGGTACATATGATAATGAAGCACTTGAATGAAATCTTGAAATATGAACAAAAGTTCATCAATTAAGTAAAATATCACTTATTTAATTAGTCACTGAGCACCTCTAATAATCCAAATATTCAGTTTAGGATTTGGGGTGGGAGGATATAAACCATGACTGTTCAAGGACATAGACACACATCCATAATGACAATATATTAAGGTATGAGCTACAATAAGAGAAATAAAAGAGAGGAGAGGGGGGAAATGAAAGCAAAAACAATAAATTAAAAAACAAAACAAAACTGTATTTGGAGCACCCAGACAAGATAGTGAGTCAGGGAAGGCTTCCTGGAAGAGGTATCAGTTAAGCGCAGTATTAATGATATGCAGGCAACAGCCATGTAAATTTAAAAATGTTTAACAGTGTGGGAAGCAGTCCAGACAGAAGCGGAAATAAGAGAGCACATGTAGAGAGCCTGGAATATCAATGGCAGACCATGAATGTTTCAGATGAGATAGAGCAGCCAGCAGGTATTAAAATAAAAAGTGCCTTGAAAGTTAGTCTTTTTGCACTCTGGAATAGGGAGTTATTGAAGGCTCTTAAACAGTTGATTAAGAGTGTCAAAGCTGAATGTTAGGCTGATCATTGTGAGTGAAGTGGGAGAATGTATCAGAAGGTATAGGGTTAGGGAAAGGAAGAACAACAAGGAGGCTGTGTCTGTAAAGGGCCAGAGAGTGAATATCCTAGACTTCACGGAACACATGATCTCTGTTCAACTATCAGCTCAGCCATTGTAGCACAAACTTGGCCATAGACACTACACAAATGGGTGAACATGGCCATGCTCCTACAACTTTTTATTTATAGGCAATAAAATCTGAATTTCATATAACTTTCACATCATAAAACATAACATTTCTTTTGATTATTTTTCCAACCACTTAAAAATGTGGAAAACATTCTACTGGTTCACAAGAAACAGATAACAAACTCTACTGATGTAGTGGGTGTAACAAGGGAGCTCAGGAGATGGATTTGTAAAGCATCTACGGCAGGACTTGGTGATTGACTGCTTCTTGCTGGTTAAGGAGCGGTGGTGGTAAGGATATATCTCTGAGTATTGCAGCTTTAGACCCTGAGTGGGGCCTGAAAGGTGGGGCCTCCCACCAGGTAAAGAACACAGAAGGGAAAAGGATTTGAACACCAGAGAATGCAGAAGCTGACAAATGCCTTCCCTTCTCAATGATTCCATATTTAGGGATTCTCATATCCTCCTGAGAAAAGTATTTTTAACTATGTGTGCTTTGAGTAATTTTATGGTTGTCGTTCTTGGCAAATACTTGCTTATTATCTGGGGGCAAATTATTTTCACTATAGAAAGTGGCAAAGGGAAATTAATATTCATGATTAATATCAGTCTTTTAAAATATACCACCTCCTTTGTCATTTTTAGAAAACTGTCTCAAATAATCCCTGAATGCAATTATGACCCAGATGCCAATGCCATATATCTGGCTGTGCACAAACTGCATTAGAAAGCTCTCTCAAGCTAGAATATTTTTGTCATTCCTGCATGGAATAATTCTCATGAAATAATTAGGAGGTACACAGACTAATAATAAATGTTAGCTTTTTGAATTGGGTTTTGATGAAATTATCATAATCTGATTATGCAGCTTCAAAGAACCTTTCCCAAGCCTGGTTTTTCCTTGTCCGATCTAATCTGCAACTGTCTGTGGCCAGAACAGTCTCTGCATGAAGATTTATCACAAGGGCTTACAACTGCCAGCCAGTTGCTTCTCCCTGGATCATAAATATTCATAAAGAATAGGTACTCAGTGTGGCTTCCGCCTCCTGGGCAGCTCAACATTCAGGCAAGGCCCCATTCTAACAAATAAAGGAGAAAATAAAGAATGTTCAAGTTCGGAAATAATCACAATTTATTTTCAAATACAGCAGGGTAGAGCTGTATGGTAGGTTAAGATCATGGGTTATGATCTAATAGGTCTAGATTCTGGGTCCGCTTGCTCCCTTTACCTAACTCTATTCCTTGGTCAAGTTAGTTTTCTGAGCATGTTAAAATCATACTAACATGGAAAACCCATCACATAGAAAAACCAACACAATAATAATATTTACCATTATTATGGTTATTTTTATTATTGTGTTACTAAACTCTTGGTATAATTTCAGATACACTCATTATACATAATGTTTAATATTGTCTTTGAAAATCACTACTAGGTGAAATGAATCAATTATTCTTTGTGGATCTATTATATTTAAATTTGGCTTTTTGCATGTTATTTTTAACAACCCGCACTGAATTAATAATCATCTCCATTTTATAAATGAAGACAATAAAGCTCTAAGGGACTAGTACAATAGCATCACTGTATTAGTCTGTGCCAGGTAGGCTCTGCTGTGATAATAAAAGAACCACTCTCTCACATGAGAGAAAAATAAAGGCTTTTTTATTTTTAAGATATAATTGAGATATTATATTATATACAGCATAATTATTCAAAATTTTATTTAATGCAGAATGAATACCACAATAACTCTAGTTAACATCCATCACTACACATCATTACAGAATTTTTTTTCTTATGATGAGACTTATCTATTATCTTAGCAAATTTTAAATATGAGGTACAATGCTATTAACTACTAGAGGCCCAATGCACAAAATTTGTGCAAGAGTAGGCCCTTGCAGTCCCAGCTTCATCCAGAAGGTTGTCTGGAAGGTCGCCCAGATGGTAGTTCCGCTGTTCAGCCATTTGATCGATTTGCATATTATGCTTTTATTATAGATAATCATTATGTTGTACATTACATCCCTATGATTTATCTATTTTATAACTGGACATTTGTAACTTTTGACTACATTTACCTATTTTGCCCATCCACCCCACCCCCACCCCCCAGCCTGGCAACCACCAATCTGTTCTCTGTTTCTATGAACTTGGTTTTATCTTATTTTGCTTTATTTTATATTCCACATATAAGTGAAATCATATGCTATTTGTCCTTCCCTGTCTGATTTATTTTAGTTAGCATAAAACCCTCTAAGTCCATCAATGTTGTCCCAAATGACAAGATTTTATTCCTGAGTGTGTGTCTGTATTTTTACATACATACCACCATAGTTTTGTAGTGTTTTTTGTTGTTGCTGTTGTTTGTTTGTTTTTTTATCCTCACTCGTGGGCATGCTTAGAGAGAGGAATTGGGAGGGGGGAAGAAAGATAGAGATAGGAAGAGAGAGAGAGAGAGAGAAACATCTATGTGAGAAACATCGATAGCTTGCCTCCTGTACATGCCCCAATTAGGGCTCAAACCCACAACCCAGGTGAGTTCCCTGACCAGGAATCGTACCAGCAACCTTTCAGTACAGGGGATGATGCTCAACCAACTGAGCCACTCGGCCAGGCTATATCTTTCTTACCCATTCATCCCTTGATGGTGTTTTAGGTCAGTGATGGCGAACCTTTTGAGCTCAGCGTGTCAGCATTTTGAAAGACCCTAACTTAACTCTGGTGCTGTGTCACATATAGAATTTTTTTTTAATATTTGCAACCATAGTAAAACAAAGACTTATATTTTTGATATTTATTTTATATATTTAAATGCCATTTAACAAAGAAAAGTCAACCAAAAAAATGAGTTTGTGTGTCACCTCTGACACGCATGTCATAGGTTCGCTATCACTGTTTTAGGTTGCTTCTGTATCTGGCCATTGTAAATAATGTTGCAATGAACATGGGAGTACATGTATAATTTTGAGTTAGTGTTTTTGTTTACTTCAGATAAATACCTAGAATGAGAATTGCATGATAGCCTTTAGGTAGCATAATGTAATACATGTATTTTCTAAATTTTTAAGACCATAAAGCCCTCTTCTAGAATGTCTCATAGGACAGGCACAGCACACCCTCAGGGAGACTGTCACACTGCCAGCACTTCCCAAAGCGTCACCTGCTCCACCGCCTTGATCTCCCTTTCCCAAAGAAATCTAGACCAAGAGCCATTGCCATCCGCAAGTGGGGAGCTTCAAGTGTGGGATGCCCCTTCGCTATTCTTTGATGAAGCAAAAGAATCAGCCAACTTGGATATTCCTTCTCACTCCTTCGCCCTTCTCTCAAACACGCTCACACGCACAACAAACAAATCATATGCATTTTCTAGTCAGAATTCCACCCGAGGAGAATCATCACTCCGCTCTTACCACGCTTGTGAAATGCAGGCCCCTTTGTACCAAGATAAAGGAGGTTTGTATTCTCCTCGCAGATTGCCTGCCTTTTGAAAAGCATTTTGCGGTCCCTGCAGTCCATTTCCAGAGTGGGAAAAGAACAGCGCATGATATTTAAGCGCAGCCGACGCACACGCGGCTCTGTAATCATAATGGCCGGGATTATGGGCCCAATTTTCCCCATATGTTTATCTGCAGATGCATTCACTTTGATCCGCAGACAACACTGCAGCGCCTGCGTTTCAGGCTGTCATAATTTGCTGCCTCCTGTTTTACATTTTCATGGGCTCCCTCTTCCTTTGCTGGCACCGAGGAGGGTCTGATTCTATGCGGACAAGTTAGAGTGCATTGTTCCCATGCCATCTCATCTGCCCTTTCTGCTCACTTGCCTGCAGGGACAGGTGCCCTCAGTCCAACCAAAACGTATTCCCCACCAAATAGTGCTCACTCCCCTCCCAAACACTGTCGCTTACATCACATACTTTGCCAATCTTTTGTAAAAAATCTGCGTCTATTTTGAAATTCTTTTAAGGCAACAGATTCTATCCTTAAGTAACTAATAATGTCGCTGAGGTTAAGTGATATAAAATAATTTCCTAAGTTCACACAGCTGATAAGAGTATGCAGGAATTTGAACCCATATTTCTCTGACTTGAAAGCCACCCCCAAGTGGGACAGGTGGAGTGCAGTGGCTAAGGTTGTGGGTTTTGGAGTCAGGGTTCAGCCTTGCCATGGATTAATAGTGTTGCCTTGAGAAGTTGCATCTTAGTTTCCACACCTATAAGAAGGAAGGTGCTATCTACCTTCCAATGTTGCTCTTGAGATTAAGTGAGATATCACAGACATTAAAGCTACTAAAGACAATATCTATGAGTTCCCTTCCTTTTTATCATAATATAAACCTGGTGAAAGGGTATTGGGCTCCTGGGTAATTTTTCCTTCTATTTCCATAATTCACAAAATGTTAATATTGTTCATGTGGCACAATCCCCAGAAAAGTATGTGTGTGTGTGTGTGTGTGTCTCCACTCATTCATTTATTCATACAAAATATAAGTATAGCAGTCAAAGAGGTCCCAACTAATAAGAGGAAAGGTAGGAAAGGGGTATTTAATTTGGGGGTAATGAGCCCCTTTTCTCCCTCATGTCCATTTAAAATGAAAATCTCAAACCCTCACACTGCTTACAAACAAGCACTTCTCCGGGAGGCAGTGCTAAGCTGCCATTGCTCGGTGGGTAGGATACTGGGCATAACACTGCCGCTTCCTCAACCCCCCGCCCCTTCCGCCCCCCCCCCCTCCCTGCAGTGAAGATGTGAGGCCCTGAGTTCCCTTTGTCTGAGTCGCAGAAGAACCTTATTTCTTGTTGGGAAGTAACGACTGTATCCTTATGTGGGGAGCTCCCATTCTTAGAAAGGCAGCTCATAGGTGGATGACAGCAAATCTGGGCAAAGTGGGTAGAGCACCTTCTGGGCTCTGTGCCCCCGACTAGCACCGCCAGAAGAGCTGAGTGCTGCGGCTCCCCTCGTCCTGCTGTGTGCCCCTGAGCTACACACCTCAACTCTCTGAGCTCTAGTTCCTACATTTGTACAGGGAGGATATCTGTAGCTACTTCAGAGGATTGGTTGAAAGGATTCAATGACTTATTGGTTGAGAGTATTCAATGAGCATCTTACCAACAGAAGTCATTATAACACAATCATTATTTCACTTATATGAATACAAGAGGTCCCAATTCAGCACTGCTTTCCAGTACTGGCCTCACACTCTGAATAAACACAGTCCTTACCCTGTTTTCTTGGCTGGAGTAGTTGGAAATCACATTTACTATTTCCCTCTAGAAACAAAGAGTTGCTGTGTGCCATATTCCCACAAGACCACCTGAGAGGCCTTTGTAACTACTGTGCATTGAGCCCTTGCCCAGTGTATGTGCTTTGACATGTACTGTGCTGTGAGAATTCACATTCAGCCCTAATAACCATCATCCAGGGTGGCTTTAGCATGGGTATTTTTTGTTAGGACATTGAGGCACCAAGAATGTAGATAACTCACCAAAGATCAGACACAGTAGAAGACAGGATCAAACCTCAGGTCTCTGCCCCAAAACCCTGTGTGTGTTTTTTCGGCTGTGCCATTCCGCTGTGTGCCACCTGACATTTCTCAAATTTAGATGTGAAAATGGATTCTGAGCAGGAGAAGAGAGAGAAAGCTCTAGCCATCTGTGCTTCTTTTCCATCCCTGTCCCATGTGTCTTGAAGGGAGCCAGTTAGATATGCAACAGAGAAATAGCCTTCAGGGATTCAGAGCTTAAAATTATTATACATTAAATAAAGGGACAGATTTCTTGGGGACAGATTCTTTCATAAATGCTTATTTATTAGACACTTGGTGTATGCAAAAATAAAATGCACACTTCATAAATATCAGTTGTTATGGGATCTCAATGTGAGTTATGACCTGAAAGCCGAAGCCCATGTCAAGGGCTCTCAGTGACAAGTCACTTTGCCCCTCAGGACTCAGTTTACTCACATGTTAAAATGAAATGGGCCACTTAGGCGCTTTCAGTCTTGACATTCTGCTGGTCAGCATTTATTTATTTGTAATTTAATATCTTGTCTTATTTCCTGCAACAGATATTTAGTGATAAAGAAAAACACCAACACAAGTAGAGAGGGCCGTTAAAGGAGAAATCAGCGACCATGCAGAGAAATGGAAGATCGTTGTACAAAGAGCATGGGTGAAATAATTACTATAATGGAGCAATAAACAACATTGCAATTTATCTCAGCCCTTAATTAATGAGTCTGCAAGTTGGTACTTTTTTGTCTGTTTGCTTCGGTTCTAATCTTGAATATCCATGATAAGGAGGATCTAGGGAAACCAGTCTTGGGCTAGAGCAGCAGGGAAGTGGAGAGGGAGATACTTCTTATTATCATTAGATCTCTCAACATATTACAGATGTTAATTGAGTTCACACATCAGAAAAATTCAAAGTGACAATCCAACTGTACCTTGTAGCTCTCCAACCACTGCCTTATTTGCAAGGGGTCACTTCTCACTTCTTACAGGAACCTGGGAGCTGAGCTGCCTGCACCCAGCGGGAGCCCTGTCTTATGCACCCCTTTTCTCTGCCTTGGCTCAGAATCCTATGTGTTTCTCGGCTGTCTCCTCCATGGGACTTTGAGCCTGGGCACAGTCACGCCTGGTTCATTTTTGCAGATATTAAAAAAATAATCCCTTCGTGAACGAATGATTTAAATAGCCAGAATTATATGATCCAGTCAATGGAGATTACATATTTTATTCATTCATACCTTCAGTTATTCCACAGACATTTGTCGATCCTCACTATATGCACAGCTCTGTGCTAGGCACAGGGAGCTCAACACCGAACAAGACTGACAAGAGGCCATCAGTTAGAGTGGCCTTATAGGTACTCTTCTAGAGCAGGGTTTCTTAACATCATACTATTGGCATCCTGGGGCGGGGGATGCTTCATTGTGGTGGGGGCTGCCCTGTGCATTGGAGTGTGTGTAGCAGCATCCCTGACCTCTATTCACAAATGCCAGCAGTACCTCACTCCCTATTTGAACTGTCAAAAATGTCTCAAACTTTGCCAGATGTCCTCAAATGATAAAAATCTCCCCTGGATGAGAACCACTGCAGCAGAGGGAGTCAGAGGGGCTTCAGGCTCCTGATGTGGGGAGCAGCATGATGCCAGGAGCTCGAGGTCAGAGCACAGCACAGTGCTTTGTCAGGACTGCAGACTTGGAGCCAAATGGCTGGCATCTGCATCCTTGCCTTCCACTTTCTAGTTATGTGACTCAGTGCCAATGATTTCACCTCTCTGTGCCTCAGTTTCCTTATATGTAAAATGGGTACAAAAAAAAAGTACCTGCCTCCTGGAATCACAGAGGTTACAGTGATACAATATAATAGGATGTTAGTGTGCCTGCCTCTGCTCTAATCGGTGAGCATAAGAGCTTGTATGCTTTGCTCCCAAGTCAGCATTGGCACTAATAAGCAGATGTGAAACACTGGATTTTCCTGAGTTCAGACCCTGGTTCTCCCACCCAATTACTGAACCAAGTCACATAACCTCTCGTCACCTCAGATTCTGCACCTATTAGTATAGAGTTATTAGATATAAGGAATTACCAATAACCATTCAGGGTTATTGAAAGGAATAAATGGATTACTTGATATGAAAGCCTTTGTCACAAGAGGGGTCCATAATATTTTACTAAATACATACCTGAATCTGGGAACAGGTGCTGGAGGGCAAGGCAGAGGTGACTTCCATGCTCCCTGCTGCCCAGGGGACAGAGAAAGCACCAGGCTATCATTCTGGCCCAAGAAGAGAGCTCATGCCCTCAGACAGCATCTGTTCCATGACAACCCTGTTGCCAATTGGAAGAGTGACAATTCAGCCCTCATTGCACAAAGTCAGCAGCACTCACACACTGGATTGGGAGCAGGGTCTGGTAGCAGCCTACAGTGTCTGTGCATCAGCCCTGACTCAGCCCGGAGCACCCTTCATAGGCCCTGGAAGAGGTTAGCAGGAACTTGTCCACTTTCCCCCTGGAAGTTGGGCCATTTCACTTACAAGCCTCATTGTCTCATCTGGACTTCAAATTTCTTCAGCCCAGATCCTCATCTTCTTCACATTTGCAGAGCAGAGGTTTATCTCCCTAGAAGTTCCAAAACTATCATCCTTAAAACTCCCAGTAGTGGCTAATTACGCAACTTTAAGGCTCCTTTGGCGATCTGGATGCTGGCCACCTCCCTGACCACTCTCTCCCCACTCTACTGTGTACTTTACTCTCCAGGCACAGGGAATCCTCCCAGAACCTGTATTCTTGTGTCTTGATAATTTAGTACAGATATTTGATCCCCTTGGAATGTGCTCCTCCTGTACACCCAGACTTACCAGTCACCCTTAGTGTAGTGTGACTGTCACTTCCTATGTGTTTATAAGACAGAGTTTAAATGGCCTGTCCTAGGGGCCATCTCAGCATGCTATGCTCACCTCTCTTCTCCAGTCTCACCGCTGTATTATCAGATGCTTAGATATCATATGGATCTCCTGGGCCATGCGCTACCTGAGTTCCTGGTCCGGGCTTTCATTTTACTTTGTTGCTTTTGAGCAAGTACCTTTGTCAGGCATAGCGAAGGCATTCATGGCCACCAATATGATGACTTGGCCCATGTATATCCCTGACATAATTTTCTTGCCACAATAGGTAATAGAATTGATCTCTCTCTCTCCTTCTCTCACCTTCTATTTCTAGCCCTTCCTCTCCTAGAGTTCAAATTCACTAAGAAAGAGAACATGAATGAGTCATCCAGTCACCACTGTCCAGTGTAGGGCACCACTGATTTTCATTGCAGGCTTCCACACTATGGCTTTCATTGGGTCAGCCAGTCATCAGTAGTCAATTAGCTGTGGCTGGGGTGAGGAAGAAATCATGATACAAATAGTACAGCTTTCTCCATTAAGTCTTCTAGATAGAGCATGTACTCATAGGTCATCTAAAGCACAAATATCTAACATATGGGGAAAGTAGCACACATTTATCCCCTTCATTGAGCAATATGATAAACTGGCACAACTTAGAAGATGGTGGGGCCTTCTAACTATTTGTCAAAATCACTGGAAAAAAACATACAGATCTCTGATAGCTAATAGGTGCCTCTGGAATTATAAAAAGCAATATCTCTGATTTTATAGAAAATTATATAACACCTAATGGTACTTACAGTGATGATGCAATAACAGTCAGTCTCATGCTGCCCAACTCACCTGAGAAGTTCCAAGTTTTGCTGCCATGGAGACAAGCATAGTGGTTATAATACAATGAAAGCCATTCAGAACTCATTTGAATCTTGACTCTGCCACTTACTGCATTTACCTCAGTGAATTACTTAAATGTTTTGAATTTTAGTTTTCTCTCCTATAATGCAGCATAGTTGCCTCAGAGGTGTAACTGTGAGCATGAAATCAAATAATTCCTGCAAAGGACTTATCATAGTGACCTGCACACAGCAAGTGCTCCATAAATGGAACTATTTGCAGCAACAATATTAGCCTAGAGCCCTAGACCCAAATATCTACAACTGAGGTTCTGAAGTAGTAACTGTTTGTATTCCCTTGAAGACTAGTCACAAATGCTATCATGACAAATAAAAGTTGGCATTTATGATTGCTTAGTGCCCTGGGAGGCCAGGCTATCCAGCCAACCCCATCTAGATCCAGTCACTCAATGTCTCCATCCTCCCCTCAACATGATTAATTTAGGTGTCTCCCAATTGTTTTCTCATGTTCCTTCATCTTTCTATTCTTCTTGGCCTTGTGCAGACAGATTTTCCACTGAGAATCTTCCTTGGCTGTAATACAGGCTGCCCTTAATTGAGAACTTCCCATGTGCCAGATACAGTACCTGAATAATCTCATTTAATACTCAGAACAATCATTTATTGGTTTACCCATTTTACAGAAGAGAATTCAGAGCTGTAGAGGTGGTGCAAAATAACTTCCTAAGCCATTCTGCTGGCAAATAATTGAGCATACAGATGCATATTCTCAGACTTCAGTGACCTTTGCCCATTCTATACTCCCATCCTTTAGTAAACAACTTTGAAAATGATAATGATGAGGATGATGATGACAATTCTTTCTTATATTCCTATTTATGCCAATTATGCCATCTTATGACTCACAGAGAGGACTTTTTAAAATCAAAGACATCTCATCCACAGAAAGAAACAATTTTGGGGAAAGGAGGTTATAATAGCCTTATCATCCTTAGAGCAGAAAGCATCTTTAGAAAGCATCCAAGTGACACCATGGCCAACCCCTGATATAACCCCCTACTTGTCATTTCCCATTTGTTCAGACTGCCTTCCATCCCAAAGATGAGCTGGTTTGCAGCCTCGGGGTGAGAAATCCTGATGAGAAATGTTTACTGGAAAAAATATACAGATTTTGTAACATAGAAACCCACACATGAAACCTATATGTTCATGTTGACCAATATCACCCCAACCAATTTAATTAAAAAAAAAAAAGGAATCTCAAGCTGGATGAACAAACCTAAGAATGCAAACAAGGCAGCACTTCATGGAAGAGACCTGAAGACTAAGGCTTAGCGTGGAAAGGGAATCAAACCTCTGGGGTGACAAGATAAAGCAATTTGAAAGGGCTAATCCAGTCTTCACCTGGAAAGTTAGAAATTATTCTTAAGTGTGGGTAGGAAGATTTTTTTTGGTGGGGGAGGGGAATGGAGATAGTGGTATGCTGCTTCATGTACTGCTTGACAACTGAATAAGGAGTGCAATTAGCTTATTTTGACTTGCTAAAGCCCCATGAAGGGATAAAAATGAGGGATCATGGGAATGGATATGGTTAATGCATGTGGCGGGATGAAATAAATGCATTTGGTTGAAACTGCTGCAGTGCAGTTTGATTCTGCCATTAACTGGCTTATTCCTTTCTGCATGGAACAGCCCCTCCTGAAAGTGGTGGACAAGATTAGTGTTTTCTTGGGAAGAGATGTCGCTAAAGAGAGTGTAGATTAATTTAGATGTTAAAAACTCTTCTCAATTCTCTTGTATGCCCTCAGATGAAATCAGGGAGAAGGGCTTCTTTGGTGCTGGCATGTCTTCAGTGCCTTTCTACTATCTGAGTGCCCTCGTTTCTTCATATGTTTTAATTAAAGAGACAATAGATCTCAGGCTCAGAAACTTCAAGCAATTGTATTGCATAACAAATTCTGTTGTTATTGTGTTTATCTCTAATGATAACACTTTTCCATTTATTGCAATGGTATGACTTTTTGTTAAGTTTTTAACTAAATTTACTTGGGTGAATTGGTTAATAAAATTATATAGGTTTCAAGGGTACAATTCTATAATACATCATCCAATATATGACTAGAGAAGGGATATGTGGTACCTATGTACAATGGAATACTATTCATCCAGGAGAAAAGATAAAATGCTGCTATTTGCAACAACATGGATGGATCTTGAGAATATCATGCTAAGTGAAGTAAGATGGAAAAAAAAAAACAAGCACTATATGATTTCACTCATATATAGAACATAAAACTGGGAGCAACAAATGAACAAACAAACTAAAAAACAAACACACCTGGACACATAATAGTATGGTAGATAACAGAGCAAAAGGGAGTGGAGGGGAGGTAGTAAAGGATAAAGTGGGTCACAAATATGGTACCAGAAGGAGACTTGACTTTGGGTGATAAGCACACAATGCAATATATAGTGATATAACTTCTAAGAAAAAAAAAAAAAAAGCTCCTAAAATGTAATAGCTAAATTCTGCAGCTGGTATTTGAAGGAATGAAATTTGGGAAACATGGTATCAGGTGTTCTCTGAGGTATTGCTACTCTAAGTTTATTTATAAACCTGCCACACCTGGGAGCCTGATAGAAATGCAGAAACTCAGGGTCCTCCCCCAACCCCCAGAGTCAGAATCTGCTTTTGAACATGATCCCCAGAAGACCTAGTCTAAAGGTCCTTTAATGGCCTTCCAATTCTTCCTAAAATTACCCTATCACCATGAAGGATATTGAGAGCACCCTCTTTCCCAGGTTCATTATTCTCCTTTTGATTTGTTCAATATTCAAATAAATATAGGAAGGAAGGAAGGAAGGAAGGAAGGAAGGAAGGAAGGAAGGAAGGAAGGAAGGAAGGAAGGAGGAAGGAAGGAAAGAAAGAAGGAAAGAAGGGAGGGAGGGAGGGAGGGAGGGAAGAAAGAAGTGAATATAATTCTGTTGTCATGCTGGGACATGGGCTTCTGGGTCCAGTACACCTGGATCTAGCCCTTTACTCTGCCACTGACCTGTAATATGTTCTTGAAACATGTACTTCACTTGAGTTTCTTGATTTTAGTTTCTTCATCTATAAAATGGGGATTGTCATCCTTATTCTCCCTGCAATTGTAGTGCCTGCATGCACACACACAGAGACACACAAACACACACATATTTAGTTACCATAGTATCTAGAGCATAGCAGCAGGTCCACAAATAGTAGTCACAGAGACACTCTTTTGCTTCCTGACTATACTGGACAACCTAGGTGTTTTATCATGAAGGGAAAGATGACGTCCCTCCAATGTGAACCAAATACTTTGAATCTCTAATTTAGGTTGTGAGTGCCAGATAATTTAGTTGACATCAAATCATGGTTGATTCTGTGAAAGCATGTTCCAGTTAGCAAATCAGCTATCCAGGGGTCCTGGCACATGAGGTGCTTCTGCTTTGCCATCCTGTACTCAGGGTGCCAGTCCAGTGCAGAGTAATTTCTGATGGAATGGGTCTTGAATGAACAGAGGCAGGGGCAGGAAGAACTCTGCAGCATAGACTGCTTTTGCAAAGTTTGGCTGACCCATCTTACATCTGCTGTATCTTGCCAGGACCCCATGGAAGTGCATAGTCATGCTTTTTTCTCTATTGCCCTCAGCATGAGGAGAGAATAATAAAGAAAAAAAATGGTGTTGGTAGTCACAGAGGCCTAACTCCACTAGCTGTGAGACCTTCCACAAGTTATTTAAGACTTTTGTGTCTTAATTTTCTCCCCTTGAATAACAGATAATCATTTTGACTTCTGGGGATATTGTGAGGATTAAGTGAATCCCAGTGTGTAAACATGCCCAGCATGATGCCTGAGACATTAGTGTCACAAGTGACAGGCACCAGGTACTGTTTGCTTCTCTTGTCACTCTTCTAATTCTACCTAGCCAGAGACCTGATTTTAAATCCTGTTTCTTCCCTTTCCCAGTGTATAACCTTGGCTAAGTCATGTCACTTCTCTGACACTCAGTTTGCTCACTGTGAAATGAGGGCAGCAATACCTTCCTTGACAGTTCTCTGTTAGGATTAAAGGAATGCAAGCAAAGCACCTGGCTCATGGAGACAATGTAGAGATTCACACAGGAGATGTCAGCACATCATATTCAAGGAAGTTGAGCTCAAACCTTACCACTGCTATGTAACTGGCCTTTTACTAGTATAAGCCCTCTTCTTTGCTGGATCTTCCTCACTTTCTACGCCTTTATGACTTGAGCTTAGACACAAAGCCTCTTCTTTCTCCATACTCCCTCCTTAGATGAGTTTGTGGCATCCCACGGTTTTAAATGTCATTTACAGTTGATGACTCTCAAATGTAAATCTCCAGCCTAGGCCTCTGCCCTGAACTCCAGACCCATAAATCCAACTGTATGTGCAGTACTCCTACTTGAATAACATAAAATCTTCTCAGATTTACCACATCCCAAATCATGCAATAAAGTTCCACCTGCATCAGCATCAGATCTGCTCTGTTCCCCATCTTGTCTTCTCCCTTCTGTGTCTCAGGCCAACATCACTGAAGTCACACTTATCTTCCCTCTTTCTTTCATAACACACATCTAACCATCAGAAAATTCTGTTGGATCGATCTGAAAGGTAATCCAGAATCCAACTAGCTCACACAAATAAGAATAATCTATTTCTTATTTATACAAATAAGAATCATCTGTTTCTGTCCTTGGTCCCCTATAACTTCTCTACAAATCTAGTCAAGATGATCCTTTAAAAATGAAACTTATACCTGGCCACTCTGCTATAAGAAACTTTCAACAATGACCCAACTCAGGAAAAAAAAAAAATCCAAAATTTTTAACATAATCCACAAGGCCTTACATGACTAGTCCCCTGGCCTGCAGTTCCATATTTTCTTTCTGAGATTGCCCCCTTATACTCTCCAGACATTCTGGCCTCCATGCTATACCCTGAACATTCAAGCTCTCTCTCATGCAAGGCTTTCTATTTGCTCCTTACTGTGCTTAGAGTGTTCTTCACTACTCATCTGTATGTGTTTCTCCCACATGGCATTCAAATTTCTATTCAGATATCACCAACTAAGAGACTTTCCATGACCACTTCATATAAAACAGTACTACCACCTCAACCTCACTCTAATGGTGTTCCCCTCCCTCCCATAGCATCCACCTCATATAGTATTTTCTCTTCATTATATGCTCCTTGACAGAAGAGACTTGGTATCTAGTAGGTATTCAGTAACTATTGAATGAATGAACGAATCTATCTAATTCTATTTTCCTCATTGCACACAGGATAATATGCATAAATTATATTTGTATAAGATTCTCAGTTTACAAAATTCTCTTTACAATAATTATTACCTTGTTTGATCCTCATAACAATACAATTAGAGAAAGGTATATATTCCACCCATATTTATAGATGATGAAACTGAGGCTTACAGAGGTTAAGCAATTTGGAGAATATCATACATATAATAATGGAAAAAATAAGGACTTGAACTCAGGTCTTACTACTCTTGATCCAATATTTTTTCCATGAAATGTAGATACCTTACAGTTACCAATGTGTATTGCTGCTGAACTAATCACCTTGAGTAGTAGTTTTCTTTCCTGGAAAAAAGGATCAATTTTATATATATCTTTAGTATCTCTGCTTTGTCTAATATAGAGTAAAATACCTAATAGGAGCTCATGCTATAATTGTTGCTTGCAAATGTGAATATACAGACCCAAACCCAACTGCCCATAGAAGTGTGTTCTTCCCTTAATAGTAATGTCTCAAATACTCTACTTGGGAGACTTTTATCAATCTGTAGGCCTAAATTAAAAGTGGACTTAGTCCTCCATGAAAAAGCACAGTGAGAAATGGAAGAAGATGAGATAAGAAGGGGATAGATATACAGAAAGACTGACCAGGCAACTAGCAATGTAAAAGAGTGCCCAAAGGGATATATCAAATCAGGACTTGATTGAGCAACATCCAGATCTGGGGAAGGGTTAGGAATTTGGGGTAGGACATGGCAGTGGGAAGCTTGGACAAGCAGCCCACCTGTAGACAGAGACACTCTCTTGACTAAGTAGTCAGTATGGCTTGGAGCAGAATGCTTTCCTGGGACTTGTGCCAGAAGAAATGGGAGCTGAGTCAAGCAGGGCATGCCTGCACCAAGAGCAGGGCTCTACTTCCAGAAAGAGAGCTAACGTGAATGTTAGGAACTGAAACAAAACCCAGCCACACACTGCTGCAGGTCTGTGAGCTCAGGGTTGCCCTCATAAGCAGGTTTAGGGACCCAGAGAAATCCCAGATCACATATTTCCACCCCCATCTGCCCTCTTCCTCTCCCTAGTGACCTTGGTCCAAATGTCCCATTCTACTTATCTCGGGAGAACCTTACAGAAAAGGCACTAGGTGGGCAGATAAAAGTCTGATTCATTCACTTAGAAACCTGTCTGCTTCTGAGTCCTCCTTTTCTCCCATTTAGCTGCCAACCAACCTTCTCAACCAGCATCCTCCCTGACTGTCCCCATCAGCTTCCTGGGCGGCAGAACGGCCCCTGCATGGACTCATGAGCTTGGACAGGGCCGTGAGCATCTGCATCCAGCCATCAAGTCCCCAACAAATAACTTCGTGCGGGCCTATTTGTCTTCTGCTTCAGCCCCGAAACCAGGGTCTATAAATTGTAGTTGGGATTCAGGAAGGACCATTTTCTTGGACAGGGATGTATTGCATATCAGCAGTGGAGCAGAGTGTCAGCATGTTCTCCTCCGCGCAGAGTCCATTTGCCTACTGTAGTGAGACAGGCATGCTCAGCGGGCAGCGGCCCCCAAGGTGGACGGGGTGGCCATAAACCTCCGCAGTGGACAGGAACTGCGGGGACTGGAGACAAATGAACCGCTTCTGAGCAGGCCCAGCTCTTTTCACGGGCTCTGGAAAACTCTGCGGGCAGGGTTGAAGCTGAATTTTGATAAAGGCAAATGCGGTGTTTATCCTTGACTTGGCATTCTGTCACAAGTGTGTTTAAGAATCTGGTGCACATGTTGAACATACTGGGGCTCTATGGCTCTGGGGTCAGAACTGGTTTTAAATTCCAGTGCTACCCCCATAGAATGGGGACTTTAGGCAAGTCGTTTAACCTGTTTTTGTTTTGTTTGGTTTTTTTTGTGTGTGTGTTTTGTTTTGTTTTTGTGTGTTTGGTTTTTTGTTTGTTCGTTTGTTTTGTTTTGTTTTGTTTTGTTTTGTTTTGTTTTTGCCGGGTAAAAGGCCCCGATGCAGTAGAGTGTATTATATGGATAAAGTGAGATGAATCAACATATCTGATGCATAGCAGGCAGCCAGTAACTTAGAGCTTGTTTGAAATTAGAAATGCCTGCGCGCAACTGGCAACAGAGCTAAGACTGGCAGCACAGCACAGGAATTTTAAAGGCGGAATGTAAGTCCGACAGAACCAGGTGTGAAACCTGATTCTTCCACGTGTTCAGATAACCTTGGACATGTTATGTACTTTTTTATGACTAAGGAATACTAGCATTGCCCAGAAAATAAAGTTTTCCATGTGACTAAAAGGTACCTTTAAAATACAAAGCATAGGACCTTTTGCATAGTAAGACCTTAATAAATGTGAGATATACCTGGACTGGATAGCCAAGATCTTAAACTCATTTTTATGAGATATATTTTAACCAGGCTATCCTGTGTGCATGCAATTGATAGTTGTATATTTATTATTGGGGATAAATAACATTAAAATAGTCTTCAGTTGAATTGCTAATTCAATTGAGTGGAACTAGGGTTTATTGACTCTTTATTGGATGTGTGGGTGCTGCACGCTGGGATGGATACAAAAATGAATAAGGAATGAGAATGAAATTGATGGACCAAGCACTGTGCTAAGGACTCTCAGATGGATTATCTCATTTAATATTTTCATATGGTTTATATTAGGAAGACCAATTTATGGTCATTGTGAAAAGGCTGGAAGAAGAAAAAGTTATAAAAAACAAAAATTAGAATGAGCTAGAATCACTGTTAGTTCTTTGCTATATCTCACACCTGTCCTTTCTCTGAGCAAAGCGCATGGCCTATTTAAACCTCAATTTCCCTGTCTGTAAAGTAACATTCCCATCATCCGAGAGTGGTTACATAGCAAATGAGATCCTTCAAGAAAAGGATCTAATAGTGTCAGGCAGTTTGGCACTCGATAAATGGCCATGTCCTCATATTCAGTCACATCTGAATGGCTTCATAGAGCTTTTTAATATAACAGATACCCGAGAATATGAGGTGGTGCTTCAAAGGAGTTGCAAAGCCCAGGGGTAGATTTGGAACATCTTCCTAGAGTGCCAGTTTACTCAAAGATTGTAATGGGTGGTGGTAAATGTATGGTTTTTATATTAAAAGACATGTAGTCAACAGGATGCAGTTGACAGTTTCTAATGTATACTAAGAGACTGCAAAGAAACATTGTACTTGTGATGGGCCAGCCCAGATTAAAACCCCTACCCCTGGGGTATGCTTTCTTTTCCTCTGTTACTGTGGACCTTTCCATTGAAAAGTTCAAGAGGTCAGAGAAGGGATTTAAGGAGAAATAACATGGTCAGGAGTAGGTGTTATATTACTTTTAAATATATATATATATATATATATATATATATATATATATATATATATATATATATATATTAGTAGTAGTAGTAGTAGTAGTAGTAGTAGTATTTCAAAAAGAGGAAGGGAGAGGGAGAGGGTGAAATATCAATGATGAGAATCATTGATCGGCTGACTTCTCCATGCCCTCTCCTGGGGATTGAGACCAAACTCAGGCATGTGCACTGACCAGGAATCAAACCCTGACCTTTGGGTCTGCTGTCCACACAATGAGAACCCAGGAATCACCTTAGGATCCTTCCTATCCAATGGTTCATGGGTCAACTTTCAACCACTGGGCAACACTGGCCGGGCGGTGTTAGATCATTTTGGTGGCCATGTGGAAGATTAAATTGGAGGGATTACCACAAAGGAAAAACTTTCTGTGAAGCTAGTTCAATGGTCTGGGTAGGAAGCAATGAGAGCCATAACTAGGGAAAAGATAGTGGGACTGATGATGAGGAGACAGATTTGGAAGATTTTGAAGACAGAATAAAAAGAACCTTATCATTGTTCAGGTGTGAAAAAAGAATTGGGTAGGAAGGATCCTAAGGTGATCCCTGGGTTCTCATTGTGTGGACAGCAGGCACAGAAGATGGACTTCAGACTTACATAAATAATACAAATATGCAGGATGATTAGCAGTAAAACTTATCATGTCCTACAACCCTAATTAAAAGATATATATATATATTAGAGGCCCAATGCATGAAAATTGGTGCAAGAGTAAGCCTTTCTTCCCCCAGCTGCCGGCACAAGCTTCCCTAAGGCCCCGGCTTCGTCTGGAAGGACATCGGGTCTAATTATCATATTACCCTTTTATTTTATATATATATGGAAATTATTAAATTATTTTAAGAACTTTACTGTCCTACTCAGGCCAGAACTTAAAAATTGCCTGCCTTAATGACTAGCTCTTAGGTACAGAGGAAAGTGTGTGGCTTAGGGGGCTCCTTCAGCAAAGACTGTGCTCGTGCTCAGAGCCTCTGTGGAATTGGTTGTTCTTGTTGCATAAATGAAAGTGGAACCACATTTCAGGACCAGAGCCACTGATGTGAAGACACATTTTCTCTATGACAATACCAGGGCACAAATTAAACATTCATAATATGGTAATTAAGAGCTGAATAATTTACTCTAAACCAATAAAGTAGATGTTAGTAGTGTGATAGCTCCAGAATGAAATACAGTAGAGAAAAATTAACAATGTTTGTTCATTAGTTCTAAGCCTGGGCTGTGCAGTGAACACTGAGCATGATTCCTCTGTTATGACTGGAGTTTGGAAAAAGAGTGTACTCCTTAGCCCACATGCACCTAGCAGGGAATTTATCATATAGCAGTTCACTCACCCCCTGCCCTACTCCATGATGAGCTGTGTGACCAGGAGCAAGTCACACAACTCAGTTTTCAAATCTCACATTGGGCATAAATAATTTCTGTCCTGTCAACATATTTTCACATCTAAAAGACAAAAATCTGTTATTATCACATCAGACACACAGTAACCTTGCAAAAAGCCTAGTATTTCATTCTTCCAAGGTGCTCACTGCCCTGTAGTCCTGCTAGTTGGACTTCTGATAACACTTAGGTCACTGGGATAAGGGAAATAAACTATCTGATGATGCAGATGCATTTTGAACTCTATCAAAAATTATAAATTCACTGCCCTGACTGGGTAGCTCAGTTGGTTAGTATGTTATCCTGATAGGAAAAGGTTGTGGGTTTGATTCCCGGTCACAGACACATACAAGAATCAACCAATGCATAAATAAGTGGAACAAGAAATCAGTCTCTCTCTCTCCCTCTCCCTCTCCCTCTCCCTCTCCCTCTCCCTCTCCCTCTCCCTCTCTCTCTCCCCTCCTTCTCCTGTTCCCTCTCCCTTCTGCTTTCTCCCTTCCCTTTTCAATCAATCAATAAAAATGATCAGTTTATTTAGCAATCTCTGACAATCACAGATACCTCAGGGTTTCATCACAAAGCACTGTTCAGAGCCCATCCTTATTCCAGATAGAGAGTATATCAGAGGAAACATAAGTATGTTCTTTTTGTTCTTTTATGAGAACCGAGTTTCCTTTGGTGGACAGTTCTGTAAGAAGTGGGTGTATATGTATGCATGTGTATTTTAAATTATTGTATTGTGAAGATTTTTATGATTTTGGGGATTCTGGCTGTCAATTTGATGCATGACAATTATGGTTAAAAATGTTTGCTTTATTTGCAGGAGATCATTAATTTTTTGTGACCACATAAGTTGTAAAAGTGGATTGTAAAAGTGGCGTTGGTATTATTGTTAAATATAGGAACTATTTCCAGGAATTGGATATGAATTGTATGTTAAGAGGGACATTAGATGTGATTATGACACAGCAAAGGTCTGTGGTCATAGGTCTATAAATGTGCAGCGAGGAATTAGAATCAACTGAAGAATGGCCATTTGACACATGGACTCTGCCTGGCCATATTAGAAAGATACTTTTACTCTGAGCCTTAAAATGCTCACATGGAGTCTATGCTCACCTCATTCATACAAAGTGCTCTCTGAACACTGAACTCTAAAAAGAAAAAGTTTTCGCCTTAGCTGGTTTGGCTCAGTGGATAGAGCATCAGCCTGTGGACAGGAGTGCCCCAGGTTTGATTCTGATCAAGGGCACATGCCCAGGTTGTGAGTTTGACCCCCAGTAGGGGGCATGCAGGAGGCAGCCAATCAATGATTCTCTCTCATCATTGATGTTTCTATCTCTCTCTCCCTCTTCCTTTCCTTTTTGAAATCAATAAAAAATATACTTAAAAAATTAAAAAATAAATAAAAGAAAAAGTTTCCCCTGCAGCAGGAGCAGCAGTCTTTGTTTGGGGCACAGAACAGGTGAACACCAGGCTGAGCCAGGCCTGAGGTGCTATTTAGGATGTGACACTTGACATTGTATCAGTTATTGCAAATAGATTTGGATCCTTTGATTCTCCCAAAGTACTTGAGCAAGGTGCTCCACCACCAGTTACCATTTTTTTATACATAAAATGGGCTTAATAGAGTTTGCCCCACAAGGTTCCTGTAAGATTACTAGATGCAAGGGTGTAATGTGCATACACACAGGAGTTACTCAGCAAATATTTCTTTTGTCCTCTTGTTGCCATTCTAGGTAAGCATGCTTAGTAAACATCTGTTAATGCCCAACTAGACCTTCAGAAAAGAATATAATATTGTTCACATCTTTCTCTTTAGTCTCTGATAAGCTTCTCTTAAGGATCACCTGATGCTTAATAGCTCAACCAGTACTATGTTATCAAATAATTTCTATTATTTTTTTTCAGTATAATTGCTAAAGATAAGTGAACCTTCTGCCATTCTGGCTACTAGGAATGTGAGTTTTGGATTGAGCATTCCACTAATTTACATGTTGTGTCCACCTCCAAATAAGACCCCATTCTTATAGCTGTTGAATTAAGGAATTTCAAACAGCAAACATAATCCAGATGAGCTGCAAAGAATCCTATATAATAAAAGCCTAATATGCAAATTTTCCCCTCAAGCAGGAGTTCCACAGGGAGTTTGACCAGGGAGTGGGGCCAGGCTGCCAACTGTGGGAAAGGAGGCCCCAGCTGGCGGCAGGCAGCCGCTAGGGACCCTACCTGTGGACGAATTTCATGCACTGGGCCTCTAGTCTAGAGAGAAAGGAGTTAGGAGAGTGGTTTTGTAGCTGTGTCTGAGGACTTGACCAGGGATGACTATAAAGGGCTTTTGACTTTGAAATTCATGAGGTTATTGAAATGAGATGGGGTGAGGCCTATCTCTGTTGCATTTCTCCAATCTTTTCACTCTTTCTCTTGCTCCCATGTCAGCTCAAATATTTCCAACAGCAATTTTATGATCCTTCTTGCAACATCTTTTAGCTCCATCATATATGTTTTGGCTGGATAGCTTTGGGGGTTGCTTATTATTTATTGGCAAAATATTGGGAATTTAAAATTGGGATTGGAACTTGAATTAATTCTCTCCTTGCCCTGAATTAAGTCACAAAGTCCAAAAGGTAAGTGGTGTGTGATTAGCCTTTGATTCCTTATTTGCAAAATAGGGATAGTAACCAAATCTACTTGCTGAGATTGGCATAGTTACCATAAAGTTGTTAAGCCATATGATGCTGCGTCTATATCTATGTCATAGTTTTTATTCACAGTGTTTTAAGTGGTGCTTACCAGTACTATCTGATTTTCTTGATCCAATCTGACAATTATTTTATTGACCTTTCCAAAAACTAACTTTTGTATTTCTTATTTTTTCCTTTTATAATATTAGGTATTATCTTCCTTATTTCTATCTTTGTGCTTTCTGATTTATTCTATGCTTTTTCTTCTAAATTCAATAGTTAGCTGTTCATTTTAAGCCTTCTTTCCTAATGTAAATATTGAAAGCTAAAATTTGTTCTGTAGTTGCACCTCAGCTGTAACCTGCATATTTTTATATGTAGGATTTTAATTATTAGTCAGTTCTTAATATTACATATATATTTTTTAATTTAATGTCATTGTATTTCTGTTCCATGAGTTATTTGGAAGTGTTCTATTTTTTATTTTAAATGTGTGGAGATTTTATTTATATATTTTCTTATTTACTTATTACTTAACTAAAGGCCTGAGGCACGAAGATTCATGCAAGAATTGGCCTTCCTTCCCCTGGCTGCTGGCACCACCTTCACTCTGGCCAGAACCGCCTTTCTGCCTTCCCACACTGTCCAGAGGCCTGGAGTGGCTGGGGCAGTATGGAACACCTGCATTGTCGCCATGGCATTCTGCTGTGCCCCCACCCCCAGCTGCTCTGCTCCTGTGTATGCAAATTAGCCTACCATTTTTGTTGGGTTAATTTGCATACTCACCCCTGATTGACTGTGGGTGTCATGAAGGTACAGTCAATTTGCATCTTTCTCTTTTATTAGTGTAGATTGCATTTGGTTCACACAACTTGGTCATAATAATATCAATTGTTTTTAATGCAGTGAGGTTTATTTTATATAGATTAGTACATGGTCAACTTTATATATAATTCATGCTTTTTAGGAAGAATGTACATTTGCTAATTGACTTGGTAGAATTTATAGTCCATGATTTTTAAATAAAGCTTTTAAGTATTAGGTCTCATAAATTTTACCATTTTTGGTAGGGTTTTCTGTTTGACCTATTAATTATTGAGAGAGGTATGTTGAATTCTCTCATGGGATAGTGAAATTGCCAATATCTTAATGTATTTTGACCAAATTTTACCTTACATATTTAACAGTATTGAGACATATATACTATATATTTAATACTATATATTTAATTATATGCAGACAAGTTTAAGATTGTTGAAAATTCCTGATGAAGAATTTGTGTCATTACATAACCTTCTATGTTCTCAATATTTTCCCCCTTAAGTTATATTCCTATCCTCTATTTTCCTTGACTTATATGTATTTTTATCCTTTCACTTTAGCCTTTCTGTGTCCTCATATTTTATGTTTATAGACTATAAAAATATAACCGGAAGTCTGATATCTTCTATCTTTTACCTTGTTCAGGTTCACTGAGGGTTTGAACTTGTTTTACCGTGCTTTTTTCTTTCTACTTGTCATACTTTTCAAATCGATTTTTTCTTTATTACTATTTTTGTGTTTTTATTTTAATTGGGAGAGTTTGTTGATTCATTTATTTGCCTATCTATTCTATTTCCCTCACCGCTTACTATTGTTTTAGAACATATATATTCTTAAGTACTTTCTTTTTATTATACAGTTTAATGAAGTATAATGTGAATAGTTTAATACCCAAGCTAAACAAGAACTGCATGATAGTTCAATTTTGATCCCCCAACTTGTTGTTAGTTGTGATTATAGTATGCTATTTCAGTTTAACACCTTATAACATCTTAAATAATACTTCCTAGTTTTGTGCAGATAATATTTGTGTTGATTTATCAACATATTTACCTTTTTTCCCCCATATCTTTTGTCTCACACCTTTCCTCTAATATCAGTTTCTTTCCTAGTGAATCTCTTCTTTAGAAGTTCCTTTAGTTAAGGATTGTTGCTCAGCTTTTAGTAAACTCGGGTGTTGTTTCTCTAAAGCATTTCCAAGTTACCGTTTCACCATGTTCTGGCTTCCATCAGTTCTATCAGTCTGTTGCTCCTTCACAGGAACAACTAGGGATTTTTTCCCCTTGGGCACTTTAAGCTCTTCACTTAATAGTTGGTGTTGTGTATTTCATGTCATCATGGGTAAGGTGTAAGTTTCTTTTTGTTTATTCAGCTGATATACTTGTGAATTTATATCTTTCATTAGTTCTGTAAAAGTCACAGTCATTTTCTTTTCAAAAGTTTCTCCTCCATTTTCTTTCTTCTTTCACTCCATTTTTTCTATTATGCATATGAGGTGTACTCATTATATCTTGATATTTTCTCTTCATATTTTCTCCTGACTCTCTCTGCTATACCATGGGCAGTTTCCCCAGCAGAGAGAAATCCTGCAGTGGATCGTTTTTCTAGGTATCTGCTGAACTTTGATTGAGATCCCACATGTGACTCATCTTAATCTGTCGAAATGTTGGAGGCCTTTATTGGGATATATTATTCCAGTGATAATTTAATTATTTATCCATTCTATTTTTCTCACTCATTACTGTTTTTGGAATATATATATATATATATATATATATATATATTCATTCTTAAGTAGTTTCTTTTTATCATACAAATTTAATGAAATATATTGTTAATATTTTAATACCCAAGCTGGGGACTACTTGGGGCTACTCTGATCTTCCTTTAAGGTCCTTGGAAGTCATAATACCTGCTACTGGCCCAAAACATTATTCTATTTCAGAATAAATGAAATAACAGTATATTTTATTTTGATTCCCTCCATTCAGGGAAGGATTATTGGCGTCTTGAAGTTGTCTCTTTAGTTCATGAAAACCTAGAAAAACCTTCAAATGGACTATTTACTTAGCATATAGTTGTTCTTAAATAGGACTTTTGAGACTGTCTAGGATGCCATACTGCCAGGAACAGAACTCTGAGCTTAGCACTCATCACAGACCTTAGATAAAGCAGCATTTGGATTCTCTAGGAATATATTAACATTTGGGGGCCATGTTTCTCTATTTATTTTTAGTTACTTGACCCCCTCCTTAATTTGAGCCTTGATGACCTAAGAATGTTAATGGGAACAATTGAAAATGGCATCCAGAACTCCAGTTGGGAAGAAACTCAAGGCCCTCAAAGTGAATCACGCATGTTCTTTGAATCACCTCTATAGCATGCGCCAGTGGCCATCTAGCTTCCTCTTACATCAGTGACAGAGAACCCACTGTTCATGAAGAAGTCCATTTATTCATTTGTTCATTCATCTATACCTCCTTCTACCTGTCTGTCTGGCTAACTGTCTATATACCTATCTATCAAAAGTTAAAAAGATGTATTGCAAGGAATGTGCTTGCTAGATTGTGGGAGCTGATGAAACAAGTCCAAACTCCATAAGATGGGTGATCAGATGGGCAGACTGGGACCTCTCAGATGGGATCCACAGTTTCACTCCACAGGCAGAATGTCATCTTCTTCACTGAAGCCCAAGCTCTGCTCTTAAGGCCGTACAACTGTTTGAGTGAGTCTCATGCAGATTACCTGGGATAATTGACCTCGTTTACAATGAACTGATTGTAGATGTTAATCTCATCTACAAAATACCTTCATAGCAATACCAAGATTCATTTTCAATTAAATATATATATATATATATATATATATATATATATATATATATAATCGAGGACTTGGGCCTAGCCAAACTATCTCATAAAATTGCCCATTACAGCCCTAACCGGTTTGGCTCAGTGGATAGAGCATCGGCCTGCAGACTCAAGGGTCACAGGTTCAATTCCGGTCAAGGGCATGTACCTTGGTTGTGGGCACATACCCAGTAGGGAGTATGCAGGAGGCAGCTGATCTATGTTTCTCTCTCATTGATGTTTCTAACTCTCTAACCCTCTCCCTTCCTCTCTGTAAAAAAATCAATAAAATATATTTTTTAAAAAATTGTCCATTACAGGTGCCTTCACTGTACTAACTGTACTAGGGATATGTTAGGCATTTTGCATCTAATATATTTACTCCTTTTAATGTTCTTTGAATTAAATATTATTCTTACTTTAAAGATGATAATATTAAAAACAGGAAAGTTCAATAATTTGATATAATTGTTGTTATTAATACATGTGGGGAAATTAAATTATGAAAATATATAAAATAGCCTGTCTCAATGTGCATGCAAAGCCCTAAGAAAAGTGTCTGCTACATTATAAAGCTCAATAAATATTAGCTCCCTTATCAAGTTGTTTTTGAGACATTTTAAGGTAGCTATTAGTAGCTGTGCACTCCACTACAAGTGAAATGATGCTGAGCTGTCACTCAGGGTGTGTTTGCACGTGAGCATGTTTGTTAGCCTGTGTGTGCATGCATGTTATGGAGAAGGAGACCTTGTAGGTTGGTACTGTTATTATGATGCAGCTAGAATGAAACCCCGTATTCTTGCCCTTGCTGGGATGTTGCTTCTGTCTTTAGAAGTGCTTTGAGGCCCTCAAATTGGTGCAAGTTATTACATTTACTGATATTTTGTGATGAGAGGAAATTCCTCTGTGTCCCAATACTAAGTTATACTCTGCGCACATAAACTAATATAGCTGAAATACCAAATGCATCATCAGAAAATAAATGTGTGGTCTCATGAACCCTTGAGACATATGTCACAGGGCAGCAGAGATGATGCCAGTGAAGGTTGTGTTGGCATTAGGTTTGAAGAATGATAGAGGCAAGTAAGGAGGGTAGAGTGGACTTCTTTGTTTGGTTGAAATTATTGGGGAAATATGGCCAGACCTACTAGTAATCTTTGGCCCAAGTGACTTACATAGCTGTGACTAATCACAATTTTCACAGTAAAAATGAATATCACCAAATACCTTTGGGCATATTTAGAAATTAGGCTTTCTGAAATTAGGTTTCCAGATAGGCCTTCTGACTTATTCACCTACACAATGAAATTGTCTTCTTATATAAATATCGGCATCAATAATCTTTGAAGGCAAAATCAAAATTGAAACACATGATTCCATAAATGTGGGAACAAAAATATGAATAACACCTTTTGTAGAACACTCTACAGTTTATAAAATGTCTACAAAATATGGCAGAATGGGAAGAACCCTCTACCTGGAACTATACTTGGTTGCATTATCTGTCCCTGGTATTTTCTGCCTTGCCCGTGGGAGAACTGTACTCCACCATCTTTTCCTCCCCAGTCCCCATAGTAAAGCAGTCTTGGCCATGACACTTGCTCTGGTCGAAGATTGTCTGTGAAACCAGAGAATTGCATGGCTCCATCCTGTATCCTCTGTCACAAGTCAAGCAAGGGCTCTTATCTGGGGTACAGAATGGATGTGAAGCTGAGCCATAGCCAACCTGCAGTGGGTATTAAAGTGAGTGAGAAAGGCTTTGTTGTGTGAGCCATTAACATTTTGGGGTCATCTTTAACCACAGCATTAGTTAGTGTATACAGACAGACAGATTTGGTTTTGATTTCTGGCTCAACCACATATTAGCTGTAAATCTTGAGGAATATGTTGAAAATTCTATAACAATCAGCCCTTTTATTTATTTTTTTCTAAATTCAGGTTCTATAAAAACAGACATTTACTCTGAAGCTAAAATTGCATAGACAATGTTTTTAATTTCTTTTCAGAGAGTAGCATTCCTTAAACTTGTAAAATAATTAGGTGCAATCTGAAAACTAATGATACATCATGTTTAAAATAAGCCACAGTTCAAAGTTTGAACTGAATGATCAAAACTCTCATAGTCTTAATTGTGAGACTTTCCAGCTGAAAAAGTGCCCTCCCTAGAAGAAGGATAAACCCAAGGTTACTGCTTTTTCTACAAGTTCTCAAGTATGAACTATTCAACCTGGAAATAAGGAAGTGCAAATTCACAGACATAATTACATTGTACGACTCATCTGTTGAGAAGCAGATTATAGAAAACCCAGAGGACCTTGCAAAACAGCCTATAGGAGCTGGGTCTGCAAAAGAGGGAACTAGCATCTTCCTGCTCTGGGGAAATGCGGAGGAGGAGTTAGCATGCTCTGGTTTCCTTGGAAACCCCACTCTGTACTGTTCCTGAGGTAACTTCTCTTTGCCACCACCCTCAGCCTAGAAAGTGGTCTCAGTCCCAAGTCACACTGCTTGGTATTGTCCCAGGCTTCAAGATTTTTGCTACTTGGACTTCAACCTCCCTTTCTCCCCCATAAAAGTGTCAAGACCTAAGTCTTGCTGTGATCCTGGTATTGTGAATAGCTCATCTTTAATCCTCATAAGAACCCATTCTCCAGATGTCCAATAAAAGACTTAAAGAGGTTAAAGGAAGTTGCCTGAGGTCGCACAGTGAAGAAGAACCAGAGCCACAGTTCATACCCAGATCTGCGTTGGCTTCAAAATCAGGACTCATTCTTGTATATCAGACTGAGCCATCTTACCTGATCAACTACTTCAGGAAGCACTTGTGAAAGCAGAGAAAGATGAACTTCATTTGTTTTTCGGAGGTCTGCTACAGGCAGTAGGTTAAACAATGATATAAAAGCTGTCTCGGGCGAATAGTTATGCATTTTGTTTTAAATTAAGCATTGGCTTACTTCTGTAAATAGCATAAAGGGCACTTTATTTTTTATTATTATTCATTAGACTGCTCACTGCAAGGGATGCTGGGATGCCCAATTGCTCCTCCAGGGAAATGTCTGAGCCAGTTCACCTGAAGTCCTGCTGTTCGGCCGAATTTTTCTCATTCTGCTCAAACATGACCTACCCCCCCATGCTCTTTCTTGTTGCTCCCCCAGGAAAAATCTGTGTCTGCTTTTGTGAAACATTGATTTAAAAAAGTTACTGAGTCCTCAAATCTGGTCCACTGTCAAAGGGGCTTGTTTTTTCAGTAAACACATCACAGTCTTCTTGTCTTAAAATGTCAAGAATACCCTTTTCCTGAAATCCTCATCCTGCACATACCTAATCCTGGATCTTGGGAGAATCATAAGGGAGGGTGGGCACTTACCTGTCCTGCCTATGGAAATCCCTTTTCAAATCAGCTCTACCCTGTTCATCTATGTGACCTATTGAGGCCCTGGGGTCACAGGAAGCTCCAGGATGTTGGAGCTGAGTTCTTGCTTTACTACTGCCTATACCACTGTCAGCTACTGAGCACATCTGGTCTTCAGATGGACATACATTGTCTTTTGTCCAGGAGAATCAGGGAAGACAAGGGCTGACTTAGCTTCTATGAGAACTTTGCCACTTAAAGTGTGTCAAGTGGACTGGCAGCGTCAACATCACCTTTAATCTCAATAGAGCTACCTCAGATGAATTGAATCAGAATCTGCATTTTAACAAGGCACCCAGGCAATGTACATGAACATTCAAGTTTGAAAAGCACTGACTTAAACAGCAATTGTCAATGTGGGCTGCACATTAGTATTATGGAATTTGCAGGGAGTTTTAAGAACTACAGGTACCTGGTTTCCACCTTCAGAAATTCCCATTTAATCACCCAGGAGTATAGGCTAGGAACTGGAAATTTTGAAAGCTCTCTGGGTATCACTAATGTATAGTATTTGTCGAAGAGCATTTCAAATTTCAAATTTCTGAACAGTCCAAGCATTGATAAGGTTATTTATAGAGAGATGAGTGGGGGAAGTTGTGAGCTATTACCTGGTCCTCCTTTCCATTGGATAAAAAGAGGCTCATGCCACAATGAAATTTGAAAGGAGAGAACAATTCAAAATCTCCTAGGAAGATTTGTGATATAATAGGGGACTGGTTTTTCAGCATTTCCACTCAAGGAAAATCAAGAATAAAGTGATTGAGGACATGAAAAACAGGAAAAAGTTTGGGAGTTAAAACCTACTCATAAGCTTCCTCCATTTTGTCTTATCTCATTTTTGTGACCAGCAGCCAACAAGATGGCCCTTTAATTCAAATAGTTTACCTATTCTGGTATTGTATAAAATTATCCTGTATCATAATATATTTCTCATAGGCAAATCTCTACCATCAACAATTGCCAAAATATTTCCCTTCAAATAAAAGGTCCTGGGATGCCTTCAATGAGAAAAAAAAAAAAAAAAAAAAAAGTATGTGAGAAATAATAGTTTTCTGTAATCCAGCCCAAAGTTTAAGACATATACAGCCAAAATGAAGACACTAAGAAAGTGAGAATTAAATGGAAGAAAGGAGACCTGCCTAATTTTGAAGCCCAAGGGGTCCTAGTGGGGAGAACAAAGTCCTGAAGTGCCTTTGGATCTCTTCATTTCCCCTGGACCAAGGCTGAAGGGTGACATGGTCCCTTCAATAAATAATCTCATGAAAGACATTTTTCCAAGAGTACAATTTGTGAATCAAACTAATTTCAGAATCTACCTGTTGGAAAAGGGCATTTAAAAACCAGTGCAAAAAGAGAAATGTGATTTCCTCTTCATTTGACTGTGCATGGCACTAAATTTGAGGACCCTTCACAATCAATGGGACACTTCTTAGAAACTCCCAGAGACATCTTGGGCTGAGAATGTTGTTGTTTTATTTATTTATTTATTTATTTATTTATTTATTTATTTATTTATTTATTTATTTTGCTTTTCAATTACAGTTTACATTTAATATCATTTTGTGTTAGTTCCGGGTGTATAGCATAGTGGCTAAATCAGCATATATTTTACAAAGTATTCTCCCTGATATTTCCAGTACCCACCTGGCCCCATACATAGTTATAACAATTTTATTAACTACATTCCCTGTGCTGTACTTTATATTCCTACTAGAAGCCCAGTGCATGGAATCGTGCATAGGTGGGGTCCCTTGACCTGGCCTGCGGGATTGGGCCAAAACCAGCTCTCTGACATCCCCTGAGGGGCCCAGATTGCAAGAGGGTGGTTCTTGGTGACGCACCTGGAATCAGGCTCCCTCCTCTCTGGTTCCATGTGCGTCACCTGAGAACTGCAGCTGCCAAGTCGCCACAGCTCAGCAGCTCCTGCATTGAGCGTCTACCCAGTGGTGTTCAGTGCACATCATAGCTACCGGTTGGATGGTCAGATGGTTGCTTAGGCTTTTATATATAGATGACTATTTTATAACTACCCATCTGTAATTGTCCTTTTTCACCTAGTCCCCAAACCCCTTCCAACCTGGAAACCTGCTCTATATGTGAGTCTGTATCTATTTCTCTTTTTTTATTTTGTTCTTTAGATTTTACATATAAGTGAAATTATATAGTATTTGTCTTTCTCTAACTGATGTATTTCACTTAGCATAGCACCTTCTAGGTCTATCCATGCTGTTGCAAATAGGAATATTTCATTATTTTTCATGGCAAGTAATATTCCACTATATATATATATATATATATATATATATATATATATATATATGGCTGCTTTTTTTTTTTTGAGTTGTCTTACATTTAATCGATCAGTATTACAAAGTGTTCATGCTACATACAACCTCATTAACATCCAGGGGTGTGGGTGCCTATAAAAGGGGGGACTCCTGACCTCTGTCCTACAGGGGGGCTCGCCGGCCTGGCCTCCTGCGAGGTCAGGGGCTGTGGACACTTGACCCACAAGCTTCCGAGTGCTGAGCAGGGAGCCCGGCTCCTCCAGGCCTTCCCATGAGCTGCACGTGAGCCTGCGTGGCAGGTGGGACTTTGCAGGCATGGCCACGAGCAGGCACACGCCACGGGAGAGCTGCCTCAGGGGCTCGGGGCCTGGCCTGGGCTCAGGTGTGTAGGCCCCGTGGCCTGGCAGCCAGAGGCGCACAGAGCGGAGGGAGGAGAACGAGAAGTATCCCCGTGGGTAGCACAGAACGTGAATGACTGGGGAGGGAGGGACACAGAGAGAGCGTGTGGCCACAAACCAGCAGGCATCTCAGAGACCAGGGACTGGTAGGGCCTGGGCACTTGGAGCCGGGCGCTCTCGAGGCTGATCTGCCTGGGAGGCCTAGGGAGGGGCTGCAGGCAGGTTCCCGTGGGGGGCGGGCTCATCCCCTGCAGGCCATGCCCTCCGGCAGGGGTGGCAGACAGAGCAACAGGGCTGGTAAAAAGGAACACAGAAGCACGGACATCCCCCCTGCAGGCCAGCGGGACTGCGGCTCAGGGCACAGGAACAGGAACCACAGGGCTTGCGGGGCTTGCGCTATGGGTCTGGCAGCTGCTCAAGGACCATGTCCTCGACGCCACTGATCTCGATGTGGTACACGATGCGCCAGAAGCTGGAGTCGGAGGCGCGGTACCGCCTCCCAGGGTAGAGCTGCCACATGAGGGGCAGCATGCTGGGGGGCAGCCGGCTGGGCTGCATGGCCTCCCCGCGGGAGACCTCGATCTGGCGCATGAGGACTTGGAGGCTGCTTTCTGTCTCCATGATGATGGGCAGCCAGGTGCGGTCATTCTCGTCCACATACACGTTGGGCCGCCAGATCCACAGGTGGTCGGGGTGCAGGCTCCTGCACGCGGTGAACTGGCACTCGCTCAAGGCAGTTCTGCCGCTCATGGCACCTCCGCTGTGTGGGTGTGGGTGTGGGTGTGGGAGCGGGAGCGGGAGCGGGAGCAGGAGCGCAGCCTTGCAAAACCTCTTGCTTGTGGACTGGACGGCGGTCGGAGGCTTTAGCTGCTTTTTTAATCCAGTTTACTTTTGTTTGTTTTTTCTTGTTGTTGTTAATCCTCACCAGAGGATATTTTTACATTGTTTTTTGTTGTTTGTGTTTATTTTTTTTTGGTGTTTGTGTTTTTTATGTGTGTGTGTGTTTTGTTTTTTTTGGGGGGAGGGGGAAGAGTGGAAGAGAGAGGGAAAGACAGAGAGGAACATTGATTTGAGATAAACATATTGATTGGTTGCCTCCTGCACAAGCCCTGACCAGGGCCTGGGCTGGGGAGGAGCCTGCAACCGAGATATGTGGTTTTGACCAGAATCAAACGCGGGACCCATTGGTCCGAAGACCTACGCTCTATCCAGTAAGCCAAATCAGCTAGGGCTCCACTTGACTATTGATGAACACTCATGTGGCTTCTGTATCTTGACTATCTTAATAATGCTCAGTGAACATAGGGGTGTATATATTCTTTCAAATTAGTGTTTTAAGTTTCTTCAGTTATATGTCCAGTAGTGGAATCACTAGGTCATGAGGCAGTTCAATTTTTAATTTTTGAGGACCCTCCATATTATTTTCCATAATGGTTGCACCAATCTGCCTTTCCATCAGCAGCGCACAAGGCTTCCCTTTTTTCCACATTCTTGCCAACACTTGTTGTTTGTTGATTTATTGATAATAGCCATTTAGACAGGTGTGTGGTGATATCTCTTTGTGGTTTTAACTTGCATCTCTTTGGTGATAAGTAATGTTAAATATATTCTCATATATTTGTTGGACATCTGTATGTCCCCTTTGCAAAAGTGTCTCTTCAGTTCTGGGCTGAGAAAGTTTTGAATCAGAAAGATAGAAAGCCAAAGCTGGAGAAGTATAAATTCAAGAAGTAGCACAGGGTAATAAACTTTCCTAATGTTATGAAGTAATCACCTTCCCCTAACCAATCCTGGTGAGAAGATAACTGGGAACATGATTTTTTAGAGGGCTTTACTCTGATGACCTGTTCTCTCTCTTCCACATGATGTAGAATTGGATCCAATTGTCCATATTGTAGGGTAGGATTTATATAATTTTTCCGAGAGCTCTTGTATAGTTATTGTGACTTTTTTTAATTTAAAATTAATTCCAAATAAAAACTTTAAATATATATATATAAACTTTACACACACACACACACACACACACACACACACTAGTGGCCCGGTGCACAAAAATTTGTGCACTCGGGGGGGGGGAGGGGAGGTCCCTCAGCCTGGCCTGTGCCCTCTCGCAGTCTGGGACCCCTCAGGGGATGACCACCTGCTGGCTTAGGCCCGCTCCCCCAGGGATTGGGCCTAAGATGGCAATCAGACATCCCTCTGGCAGCCCGGCAGCCCTCGTGGGATGTCCACTTGCCAGCAAGGAACAGGCCTAAGCTGCAGTTGGACACCCTTAGTGCTGCTGAGGAGGCAGGAGAGGCTCCCACCACCACCACTGTACTGGCAACCATCAGCCTGGCTTGTGGCTGAGCAGAGATCCTCCCATGTGAGAGCACCCTGACCACCAGAGGGCAGCTCCTGCATTGAGTGTCTGACCCCTGGTGGTCAGTGTGTGTCATAGTGACCATTCATTCCCAGTCCTGCTGTTAGGGTCAGTTTGCATATTACCCTTTTACTATATAGGATAGAGGCCTGGTGCATGGGTGGGGGCTGGCTGGTTTGCCCTGAAGGGTGTCCCAGATCATGGTGGGGGTCCCGCTTGGGTGCCTGGCGAGCCTGGGTGAGGGGCTGATGGCTGTTTGCAGCTGGTCGCACCCCCTTCAGGGTGGGGGTCCCCACTGGGGTGCTTGGCCAGTCTGGGTGAGGGGCTGAGGGCCGTTTTCAGGCTGGCGGGTGACTGAAGCTCCCAACCTCTCCTTTTTTTCTTTTCTTTTTTTTTATTCTGGGATTTATTTACCTTCTATGGCTGTCACTTTTGAGAGCCGGCTTTAGCTCTGAGGCCTGGCTGTAGCTCTGAGGCCTCAGCTGCTGAAAGCAGGTATCTGGCTTTGTTTGGCTTCTAGAATTGAAATTCTGTTGCAGCTTCAGCTCTGATGGCTGGAAGCAGGTTTCTGGAGTTTGTTTAGCTTCTATAATTGCAACATTGTTTCTTAGAGTGCAAGCTCAGAGCCCAGCAGCAGCAGGAGGGGAACCTTGGCTTCCTCCTTCTCTGGAGCAAGCAAGCCTTCTCTTCGCTTCAGCTGCCTGGCTGCCGGCCGCCATCTTAGTTGGCAGTTCATTTGCATATCTCGCTGATTAGCCAATGGGAAGGGTAGCGAAGTTATGGTTAATTACCATGTTTCTCTATTATTAGATAGGAGATACACACACACACACACACACACACACACACACACACACACAATGAGTGGCCAGATTATTATGATTGGCCATATTATTATGACCACCCACCCCATCAGTACTTTATTGGGCCACCTTTTGCCTTCAGTACTGCGGCAATTCTTTTTGGCATTGACTCCAGGAGATGTTGAAAGGTGATGCGAGGAATCTGACACCATGCCTGATGAATAGCACTGTCCAGTTCTGTGAGGTTTGATGGTTGTGGAACCAGCTGCCTAATGGCTCTTTTAACTTCGTCCCACAAATGCTCAATTAGATTGAGATCTGGTGATTGTGGGGGCCACCTAAGCAAGGTAAAGTCTCCCTCATGTTCTTGAAACCACTCCTGCACAATGCAAGCCCCATGGCATGGTGCATTGTATTGTTGGAAGAAGCCATCTCCATTGGGATATGCCATCAACATGACAGGATGAACTTGATAAGCAATGATACTTAGGTATGCTGTGCTATTCAGAGGTTTATAATGGTCTGGCCCTCTAGCAACTTCAATGCAAAATTATAGCTTATTTGCCTACAAACGTTAGGTGGTCATATTAAATCTGGCTACTCAGTGTGTGTGTGTGGTGTGTGTGGTGTGTGTGGTGTGTGTGTGTGTGTGTGTGTGTGTGTGTGTGTGTGTATCTCAAACAGGAACATCACCATTGATTAGATGCCTCCTGCATGCCCTCCACTAGGAATTGAGCCCGCAACCTGGGCATGTGCCCTGACTGGAAATCAAACCATGACTTCTTGGTTCATAAGTTGATGCTCAACCACTGAACAACACCAGCCAAGCTCCAAATAAAATCTTTAAAATCTTAAATGAATTAATAAAAAAATAAAGTGTGCCCCCTTCACTTCCAACACTATGATGTCTATTGGCAAATCAAAGAGAGCTATATCCAGCCCTGACCGGTTTGGCTCAGTGGATAGAGTATCGGCCTGCAGACTCAAGGGTCCCAGGTTCGATTCCAGTCAAGGGCATGTACTTTGGTTGCAGGCACATACCCAGTGGGGAGTGTGCAGGAGGCAACTGATCGATGTTTCTCTCTCATCGATGTTTCCAACTCTCTATCCCTCTCCCTTCCTCTCTGTAAAAAATCAATAAATATATTAAAAAAAGAGAGAGAGCTATATTCAGTTTTACCCTGTATCAAGAATTGTCCCACACTGCTGTTTTTAGCTTTCTTACATTATTGGTGAATTTATTTGAACGTCCAATAGACTGGGAGCTCCTCAGAGTAGGGACCACATCTGATATACTTTTTAACGTATATACCAAAGGAGAGTCTGACACAAAATGAGTGCCATTTACATAATTGCCCTACCCCTCGTACAAGATATGAGTAGTATGCCAAAGCAAAGCAATCAGAATTGTGGCATCCCTGAAATTCCTAAGAACATGTGACTGAACTGAGGCTGAAGAAAGAAACCTGCATAGTATTTTAAACTATGTATTCTGTTTATTGAATGATTAGTTGTCTATTCAGGTTTCTATTCTTTCTTGAGTCCATTTTAGTAAGTTATAACTTCCTAGAAAATTGTTTTGTATATGTTTTTCAAATTTATTAGCATAAAACATTTTTGAATAATATTCTCTTATGATTTAAAATTTCTGATATATCCATAATGTTATCTGACCTTTATTTTTAATCTATATCTTTGTATCTTCTCTTGCTTTCTTGATCAATCATACAAAATGTTCTTTGTTTTATTGTTATTTTCAAATAGCAAATTTTGAGCATTGTAATGCCCCTTAATTTATCTTTATTTTCTATTTGATACATTTTATTTTTTTATATATATTTTATTGATTTTTTACAGAGAGGAAGGGAGAGAGATAGAGAGTTAGAAACATCGATGAGAGAGAAACATCGATCAGCTGCCTCCAGCACATCTCCTACTGGGGATGTGCCCGCAACCCAGGTACATGCCCTTGGCCGGAATCGAACCTGGGACCTTTCAGTCCGGAGGCCGACGCTCTATCCACTGAGCCAAACCGGTTTTGGCTTGATACATTTTATTGATACATTTTATTTTAAGTTGATTTGAAAGATAGAAAGAGATAGAAGCATCATTGTATTTTTCCACTTATTGATGCATTCATTGGTTGATTCTTGTATGTGCCCTAACCAGAGATATGCAACCTTGGCATATTGGGGTAACACTGTAAAAGCTATTACATGTGTTTATTGCCTTGCTTTTGTTTATTTCCCTAATCACTGAGGTTGGATGCTTAGCAAATTTGCAGTCTTCTTTTCTAATATAACCATGTGAAGACCATAAATTCCCTTTCAGAACTGCATTAGCTGTGTTCTGTTATCATCCTCTTGTAAATATATTCTAATTTCCACTCTATTTTTGACTCATGTTAATTAGAAGTGTGTTTTTAAATTATTAATCTAAGAGGAAATTTTTAATTGACTTCCTCTTTTTGCATTATAGTAAAAAATGTACTCTCTGATATTGACTAATTAAGATTTGCTTTGTTTCCTAATACATGACCAACTTTTTGAAATATTGCATGTGTGCTCAAAAATTTTTGTTCTCTAGCATGTTCACTGGACCTATAATTTTAATAAAATTTAAATATTTTATTTATTAATTACCAAGATAACTTGTGTTAAAATCTATGCACTATAACTGTTGTCTTGTCAATTTCTTTTTTAGGTCTTTCAATTTTTGCTTTATATATTTTAAGGCAGGTTTAGTAAATTATACAAATTTAAAATTGATAGGGCTATTTTAGAAATTATTTTTATACATTATGTGATAACCCTTTTTATTTCTAACAATGTGTTTTGCCCTGAGCTCTACTTTATTCAATGTTATTATATCATACCAACTTTGATTATCCATTCTTTTTTCCAAATATATTTTTTATCTCTTTATCCTAGATTTGTTTGTGTCCTTTTCAGATTCTGTCATCAAAGTTCTTTGTTACTTATAAATTCTCCCTTGAGAATTTATCAGGCACTTAAGGACTATTACTAAACTAGAACCAATCTGTTAATTTCTCAGTTTAGAGTTTCCTGATACAGATTTGAACCTTGAATCCAACACAAAGCATAGATCCAAGATTAAAATACTTGTCTTCTTTTTCTCAACCAAAGCTTAGACACAAGCTACATGAACTTGCACCTAATATCTTTGCCATCTCTCCTTCTACATGATCCTGGATTTGTATAAAAGCCTTGGTTATAGCCGCCTGTCTCATGCAGGACCAAGGTGTCAGCTCATGTCTCCAAATTGTAATAAAATATTACAGAAACTGATCTCCATTTTCACACATGTTCTCAGGCCAGGCAGCCACATCATCAGTTCTCTCAGACTATGTGTTCATCTCCTACTTCATTTCTTGAAACTGAAGCTAGAGAATTATCTTTCTTTATTTCAAAGTCAGCTTAAGCAGTTAAACGATTTTACATATTCCACTGTACATATTGCCAGAACCAGAAAGACCTTTGAGTAACTTTTCCATTGTCCTCCACCTGTGGCTACATTTTCTATGGTGTACACATTGGCAAGGTTAGGAAGGGAAGGAGTAAGGGGGAGGGAGAAATACCAAATGGAATCTTTAGTCATACATACAGTCCTGTCTTTGCCCCTAATTTGCCATTTGGCCTTTGGCATATTGTTTCCTCTTTGTGTCTGTATTCTCCATCCATAAAATAATGGGTTTAGATAATAAAATATAATAATTTTCAGTCCATTTTTTTAGGGCTCAAGATATGCCTGAAACTGTGCTATATGCATTATATTACCTACTTTGTTATATACTCAAAAATCCATTAAGGAAAATATGGTTGTCTATTTTTTAAGTAATAAATTGAAAATAAGGAAGGTTATATAATTTGGCCAGGATCTCAAAGAGGCCAAGCCAGGATTTGAACACAGGTCTGTATGATTCTAAAGTATCTCTCTTAAGCCCTATGTTACTTCCCCCCTTATTTTCTACAAGATGAGCATGACAATTCTGGTCATCTCTAACCTTTTCTGAATCTCTAATTAGTCTTCAATTCCATACATATATGTAGCTTTCATTTTTCACCCAGTCTTGTTCAGGGTCTTAATGTTCTCAGCTCTACAAATCTAATTCATTTCTTGTCCTTCTCACCCCAGGTCACAGCCATGTCTAATTACTGGCTGAATTAGTATTGTATGAGTGTTTTTAGTCTACCAGACCTGAGGCCCTGAACCTAACTGCCTCCTATACCTGGGCTCCTGAGCATTAAAGAGAAAAAACCAACATGATATAGAAAAATATTAGTTACATGCAAACAAGTGGTTGTAATAAGATGGAATTTAGAGACATTGTAGAAAATAGGTCTATGCATTTTTTTCACATACTAGGAAAAGTACAGAAAATTAGGTACAGTGGTATAGCGGCAGATTCAAAAATTACCGAAAAATCGGTACAACGGTCTGGTAGGGTTAATATGGATTTCTTGAAATGTGGTTTCACGAGGACTGAGAATCCAATGTAATAAAAGAGAAACATGCAAACTGACTGTCCCTCTGCTACACTCGCCAGCCAATCAGGAGTGAATATGCAAATTAACCTGACAAAGCTGGTGGGTTAATTTGCATATGTAGGTGCCGCTCCTAGCCTGTAGGCTCACGCATAGGCCCTGAGTGGCCAGGGTCCCAGAATACCCCTGGCCACTCTGGGCCTACGGGTGCAGGTGCCAAGCAGATATTCCCGCCCTGTGGTCACTTGCACATGCACCAGCGCCATGTGGTGGCCCGGGTCCATGCCCCCCAGCCTGGCACCTACAATGCAGGGCTTCTGGTCTGGGAGGTGTGCTCCAGGTGGCGCCAGCCACCGCGCGGCCCGGGTATGCCTGCCCTCCAGAACGGCACCCACAACACAGGGCTGGCTCCCAGCCTCCGGGGCATGCCCCCCCCTGGTGGCAGGGACATGTCCCTAGCCCAGTGGACACAATGCAGTGGGTCCTCTGCACATGAGCTGCAGAGGAAACACCTTTTCTTTCCTTTTTATTAAAATATATTTTATTGATTTTTTTACAGAGAAGAAAGGAGAGGGATAGACAGTCGGAAACATCAATGAGAGAGAAACATTGATCAGCTGTCTCCTGCACACTCCCCACTGGGGATGTGCTCTCAACCAAGGTACATGCCCTTAATAGGAATCAAATCTGGGACCCTTCAGTCTGCGGGCTGATGCTTTATCCACTGAGCCAAACCAGTTCGAGCATAAACACCTTTTCTGACCGCTCATTGGCTAAGCTCCCTGTACACCTCCACTTGCAGTGTTCTTGGTAACTTTGGTTCTAAGAATCCAAGGTGATCTAGGGTTTTTCCACCTCACTCCTGGAGGAAAACACGAAGGTCCACTGTTGGAGGGGCTAAGAAATGTCATATCCTGCCCTAGCCAGTTTGGCTCAGTGGATAGAGCCTCGGCCTGCTGACCGCAGGGTCCGGGTTTGATTATGATCAAGGGCATGTACCTAGGTTGCAGGCTCTTCCCTGGCCAGGGCCTAGGTCAGGAATCATACAGGAGGCAACCAATCAAGGTGTCCCTCTCACGTTGATGTTTCTCTCTGTCTCTCCCTCTCTCTTCCACACTCTCTAAAAATCAAAGGAAACATATCCTCAGGTGAGGATTAAAAAAAAAGAAAGAAATGTCATATCCTATGAAAGACACATCTTGAAAATTCCTTAAGAAATTTGTCATTTTTTCATGGTGAAGGGACTAGGGTCTGTGTTGATGAAAACACCTTGGTGGCTGTGGTGGCTAGCAGTGGCTGCAGCAGCGGGGTGATGGGGTTGGCACCTTCCCCTGATCAGCCCAGTCGCCTCCCACAGAGGGAGGCCAGACTGTGGGAGCAGGCCTAAGCCTTTAGTAGGACATCCCCTGAGGGGTTCCCAGTTTGTGAGAGGGGGCAGGCTGGACTGAGGGAACCACCCCCTCAGTGCACAAATTTTATGCACCAGGCCCCTAGTGATTGTATGATTATACATACATTTGTGCACATAGATCACAACAAGACCAGACATGATTACAGTGCTCATTGCCAAGAACTCCTTTAAAAAAAAAAAAAAGATTTGGAAGTGAGATCAAAGATACATGTAATTTCTTTAAAATAAAAAAGGTCTTCCTTCTGTATTTAGATGGGTTGTTATATAGCGCCTTCAGCAATAAAAACATTTAAAGCAGAAAAATAAATAGATGAAGTATATCAGAGCCCTAGAGTTCTTTATAGATCAAGTTCTTCAAATTTGTCTAGTTTAATAGGTATATGAATTGTGGCAATTCATATACCTATTAAATAAAGAGTTGTTAGGCATTAGTGTGCTTGATAATTATTCACAGAGCACCAGGAACTTTGTTATGCATTGAGGATCAAATGATGAATAAAAAAGGAAGAGCATCTGTTCTCATAGAGCTTACAAACTGGTGGAGAGACAAAGAGTGAACAAATAATCCATCCAATAAATATAACTGTACAAATTGTGCTAGTTGGTATGAGGGAAAGATTGGGCAAGGGAGGGGATAGCACTTAGAGTTGGGGGAAGAGGATCAGGGAAGTCTCCTTTGAGGAAGTGACTTGTAAACTGAGTCCTACAAGATGTGAAGGTTGAGAGAAAGATCATTTCAGGCAAATGGAAAGCAGGTGAAAGGCCCTGTGAGGAGAGAGAGAGAGATTAGCAATTTCAAGCAATGGGAAATAGGGGTGACCCAAGATGCGTCTGAGTTGCTAGGAAGTGATGAGATCACACTCTGGTTCTTTAAGAACATGAAGGATGTGAGTGTTCACTATTAAAAAAATAATAATAATAAAATAAAAATAAAAGTAAAAAAAAATAAAGTTTTACCCTGGAGAGTGATTTGACCAGTTTTTTTGTTTTGTTTTGTTTTTAAGTACCTCTTGAACTGCTGAATTGAAAATAAACTGAAGAGTATCAAAGTAGAAGAAGGGAAAACAATTTGGGGATGACTGCGGTGTTCTGGAATGACCTAAACTAGAGCAGGGGTGGTAGGGAGGCAGGACTTGACTACAGCTATATATGGGGAAGATGGATGTGGAATTGGATGTGGGAGGTAAGAGAGGATGTTTTCAAGGATAGGCCCCAAGTTTCTAATCTTAGACAGCTGAGTGAATGGAAACACCATCTACTGATGAAAACACATCAAGGCCTTAAGCTAAAAGCAAGTACTGGCAGTTTAAACTGGCAGTTAAAAGCAGTGAGAGCCTGGGTATTTTGGTTTTGTGTATGCATAAAAAGTTTGATAGCTAATATCATTGAGTGTTTGCTCCCTGCCAAGCACTATTCTAAGCATTTGTGTATATTAACTCATTTCTCCTCATCACAACCATCTGAGGCAGGTAATAATATTATCCCATTTTAAAATGATGAAACTGAGGCAAGTGATTCTAAGTACCTACAATCACTCAGCTAATAAATGCAGACTTTGGACTTGGGCCCTGAGGTAGAGCCTTTGTTCCTAACCACTTCTAACATAGCCACTCCTTTTTTATCCCCCAAGAATCTCCTGGCCTAGTCTAGAGGAACACACAGAAAAACAACCATAAGAGATAATATGTGAAAGGCTATAATAATAATCACTAACATTTAGCATCAGAAAATGGGCATGCACAGGGTACTGAGGGGGCACAGAACAGAGACTTGTAAGCTTTCATTGAGAAAATGAGAATTAAAGGGCTGTGTGCGTGCGTGTGTGTGTGTGTGTGTGTGTGTGTGTGTGAGAGAGAGAGAGAGAGAGAGAGAGAGAGAGAGAGAGAGAGAGAGAGAGAGAGAAAATTACACAGAATACTGAATGGTAAATGCCTTTAAGCCAGTGTCTTGCTCACCTTTGTAACTCCAGGACCTCCCCTTGATCCAGGGAAGGTGCACAATAAATGTGTCATGAAGTGGCTGAAATGAAAGGCTCTGCAAGCAAGGATGCTTCTTCTTGACAAACTCCTCTACTCTCAACTTTACCAGAAACTTTTACTTCCCTGCCCTCCTTTAACAAACAAGACAAAAACAATGGATTAACTTTGTCAGGTCAGCTTTAAAGTAAGTCTTCAGGACTGTGTTTGATCTAAAAGCAAGGGCTGTCTGCATTTACTTTACCTGCTTTTTATTTTCATTATTAGTCAGATTTTAGAATGCTATTTTAAGAAATAGAGTGTACAAACCAAAGCTGTACCTCCCATATTCATTACCTTTGTATTAGACTTTCCAGGAATTTGCACTCAAAAGATTTTACATTCTCTTCCTGTGTGGGTGGTCAATTATAATTGTGCCAAAATCAAAACAGAAGCATTAAGAGGATTGTAAGATGTTTGTGTTTTCCCATCTGACTTTGCCCATTGCATCTCCAGACACTCTGAAAGGCCCCCTCTATGAAATTAACTTGTTTTGTCACATTGTGGCAGACCTTGGCTGGCATTCCTCACTCTCCAGGGTTCCTGCTACTTAATCAAAGCAATCCTCCTTTCTTATTCCCTACTTCCGATTTCTTAAGAGAGGCCTATTGATTTTACCCCAGAAATGACACAAACTTATTTTCACGTGTTGAAGATATCTCTGCAAGTGATGACCAAGGATATTTGGGGCAAAATAGAGTGAAATTAGTATTGAATTATTTTGTTCAATCAAAAAGAAAAAAAACACACAACAAAATATATCTGCCTGGTGTGATGCTAGGTGATAGCAATAAAATTGAACAAGGCACCTTTCCTTTATTCAAGGAGCTCTCACACTAGTAATGAAAAAGCAAATGATTTTAACAACATGATAAAAGTGCAATGATAATGGTGAGTGTAGGGTATTGTGGGCATATACCAGAGTGATGGGAATAGTGAAGGCTTTCTTTAAGAGATGATGTCTGGGTTGAGTCTAGAATGAAGAACAAGCAGGAGTGAGCCAGGTGAAGAACACCTTTCCAGGTTCAGGGTGTTGAAAGGAAAATCATGTTATAGGTCAAAGGAACATCTAAATATGACAGACAGGCAGCAGGATGTATGTGGAAAACAGCTCAAGCTAGACTGTAAGTTTCTAGAGGAGAAAGAAGATAAGGCTGTAAGTAGGTGGGGCTAGTGGGGAAAGACTCTATCCTGGGGGCATTAGGGAATATAAGTAGGGGGTGTTAGGGTTAGATTATTATATTTAAATAAATCACACAGTTAATGGTGACTTCTTCACACAAGGCCACAAGAGAGTCTTGAGTCCTAACAAGAATCTGAGCATTGGGAATAGGAAGCCCTTATCCACTGTCCCATCAGAGCAGTGGGAAACAAAGAGCCTTATCAACAAGACTTCAGTACAGGTGAGAAAGAAAAATAAGAGGAAGAACAATGCCTTTAAAATTCTTTCTAAAGAACATTTCTAATCTATTTCTTATAATAATTATCTCATTCCTATCAATATTTTATCAGAGCAATATAGAAACTTATTGGAAAAATATAGGTTTAAAGATATATTTTTTTTTCTGAGTGATGTTATATACTTTATAAGTCTACCTATTGAGCTAAAACTATTAATATCATACCAATAGCAATTGCAGGGTATTTTCCTTCTAAACATTTTTCAATGGAGTATCTTTAGTGCCCCTCACAGATATCTAATGGTAACCATCAAAATTTATTTCAAAATATATCGTGGCATTGTCACCATCAATGATCTCAAATGACATTCCCACAAGGATTTAGCTTTATGATTAATATTTTTCTCATTTAAATTCTGCTTATTTTCCACATTGTTATTTATTTTTTTACACTTCCCTCATTGGCCCATTGTAATAACTGGCCATGTTTGCTTAGCCAGAAAATAAATGTTCACTTGCATATGTCTTGTTCCCTGCTAGAAGCTGGAAGGTGGCCTTGCCCTTTTGCAAGCAACTTGGTTACTATTGTCCAAAGGAGTATACGTTAGCAATTAAATAAAGGGTAGTGAGTCCTGAAGATGGAAACCTAAGTCCAAATATTTCACTCTCAACTCTATTAGCAACCAGATTTCTAGAAATATAATTGAAATAAATGTAGGGCAGGATGGGGGATGAGACATTTACTCTTACTTTAAGTAATGATTGCATTTCTCAATTTAGGAAAGTCTTCCTAAAATGTCCTCAAGCAAACATTTGATAGGGATATAGCTTGGTTCTTGGGAAAACTTAGAAGTAACACCTCCAAAAGTGCTTTGGAAACCTACCTCACTAACTTTTTAAAAAAGCAAACCAGATCATTGCTTTATGTATCTTTACAATTTTATATATATATATATATATATATATATATATATATATATATATATATACACACACACACACACACACACACACACACACACACACACACACACACACACATATATGGCTAATATGCAAAGTGTCCCTTCCAGAGTTCAACCGGGAGACAAGAAGTTTGATCACTCATTATGATGTGTGCTGACCACCAGGGGGTGATGCGTAAGAAAGGAATGCCCCAGCTGGAAGCTGGAAGGCCCCAATTGGCCCTGATCACTGGCCAGGACTATGGACCCTACCCATGAACGAATTTTGTGCACCTGGCCTCTAGTCTACACTAATAAAAGAGAAACATGGTAATTGGCGTATGACCGCTACCCTTTTCATTGGCTAATCAGTGAGATATGCAAATTAACTGTCAGCCAAGATGGCGGCCGGCAGCCAGGCAGCTTGAAACTAACATGAGGCTTGCTTGCCTCAGTGTCAGAGGATCATTGGAGGAAACCAACGTTCCCCACCTGCGGCTGTAGGCCTCTGAGCGGGCAGTTTAAGAAACATTGTAACAAATACCTCGGACTTCAGCCAGCAGATTCGCAACATTGTAAGCAAAGGCCAGAAACCTACTTTCAGCCGCATGGAGGCCTAAGAGCTGGAGCCAAGCCTCAAGGTAAAGCTGGCCCAGAATAAAAAAAGAAAAAAAAAAAAAAAAAAAAAAAAAGGAGCGGTTGGGAACTTCAGTCACTCCCAGCCTGAAAACAGCCCTCAGCCCCTCACCCAGACTGGCCAGGCACCCCAGTGGGGACCCCCACCCTGATCCAGGACACCATTCAGGGTAAACCAGCCGGCACCCACCTGTGCACCAGGCCTCTAGCCTATATAGTAAAAGGGTAATATGCCTCCTGGCACCAGCATCAGCGTGACAGGGGGCAGCGCCCAAACCCCCTGAATGCCCTGCGGCTCTGTGTGTGACAGGGGGCGGGGCCCCAACCCCCTGAGCAGCCCTGCTCTGTGCCTGATAGGGGGGAGCTCCCCAACCCCCCCCCACGGGCCCTGCTCTGTGTGTGATGGGGTAGAGCCATAACCTCCCCATCGGCCCTGCCCTGAGTGTGAGAGTGGCAGCGCCCCAACCCCCTGATTGGCCCTGCTCTGTGGATAATAGAGGGCGGTGCCCCAACCCCCTGATTAGCCCTGCACTGTGCGTGACAGGGGGTGGCGCCGCAACCTCCCCATTGACCCTGCCTTGAGTGTGACAAGGGACGGTGCCCCAACCCCCCAATTGGCCCTACCCTGAGCATGACTGAGGGTGGCATCACAACCTCCCGATCCGCCCTGCTCTGTGCATGACAGGGGGCAGCACCCCAACTCCCCAATCGGCCCTGCTCTGAGCCCGACCAGGGGCTGCACCTAGGGATTGGGCCTGCCCTCTGCCACCCGGGAGCAGGCCTAAGCCAGCAGGTCGTTATCTCCCGAGGGGTCCCAGACTGCGAGAGGGCACAGGCCGGGCTGAGGGAACCCCCTCCCCCCCCACCCCGAGTGCACAAATTTTTGTGCACCGGGCCTCTAGTATATAATAATGGTAGACAGTTAGGGAAAAACTGTTAGCTTTAGAAGTCAGAGCTATCATTCCATCTTAATTCAGATAATAAAAATGTATTGCCTCTGGATATATCTACTACACACACACACACACACACACACACATACACACACACACACACACACACACACTAGTGACCCAGCATGCGAAATCGCGAGAGACCCAGACCTGCTGGAAATCACGTAAGACCCGGGACCCCAGACCCTGTTGTGCCACGGGATTCCCCTGAGTCCCGCTGCACCGCGAGACCCAGAGTCAAGTCCATGCCCACCTGCACGTGCCTGGCCATGCACGCAGCCCCACCCACCCACATGCATTTCGCCGGGCAAGCAGCCTCCTGGTGACCAGTCTTTGGTTGTTACGGCATTAGGGCACTGGATTTTTATAATATGGATAGATACATATGTATATTATATAGATAGATCCCAAGATTGACATATATATATATATATATGTGTGTGTACATGTTTATGTGTGTATGTATGTGTGTTTATATGTAAGTATATACAGGAGGTTGACAGAAGTAGGTTTATACTTGCATTTTGACATTCTTTAATATTGGTACAGCTATTGTAATAATCATAACCCTCATGTCTTTTTCCACATGAACAACTGTAAACCTACTTTTGCCAACTATTATACATATTGTGTGTATGTGTGTGCATATATATATGTATATGTATATATGTATATATGCATATATGATATATATATATATATATATATATATATATATATATATATATATATATCTTCATCTGTTTATCCATTTTATCCATTGCCACAGTATATAAGTATGAATTTGGGAAATTCAATTATTCACACTGTGAATAAAGACATTGTACCCACTATAGAACATTTTTGCACTGTGTATTTGGCTATTTTTAATACCATTCAAGGTATGTATGTTTGTTACTTTGAATTGCCCATTTATTTTTTTTTAAATATATATTTTATTGATTTTTTACAGAGAGGAAGGGAGAGAGATAGAGAGTTAGAAACATCGATGGGAGAGAAACATCAATCAGCCGCCTCCTGCACATCTCCTACTGGGGATATGCCCGCAACCCAGGTACATGCCCTTGACCGGAATCGAACCTGGGACCTTTCAGTCCGCAGGCCAACGCTCTATCCACTGAGCCAAACCGGTTTCGGCATGAATTGCCCATTTATTTAATTCTGCATCCAGGTATACAATATCCCCACCAAGAGATAATAAGAATGTAACCAATTAGAAATAAGTTGTGGTCATTTGTCAATTATTTCATCTCTACTTGTATATCTAATAGTCATCTCAAATGTAAGTTAATTCTACTGTCTCCCCCAACACTCTCCTTCAACCTGTGTCTTTCTCATCTTCACCATCCCAGTCACTCAGGATAGAAATCCTCCCTCAGTCAGCCTTGACTTCTTTCTCACCTTTCAACCAATCATCAACAAGCTTTATCAATTTTCACCTTCAAAACAATTTTGACACCATCAAAATAGGAATATTTCTTCATCTCCATGGTCATTGCTTTATCACTTTTTAGTGCTTGCCTCTTGCCCTTAAACTTAAATCCAAAGTCCTCCCCAAGTCTCTATGTAATTCTTATCTGTTACCACCCTAGTCATCTCCTAATTCTGAATATGTCAGGATCTTTCAGTTATCAAGTCATTCTTTTCCCTCCTCTTGAAATGGTTGCTCCATAATCTTGGTTCTTTCTCATTCTTCAAATCTTAGCTTAGAATATGAAGTGAGACTTTCCTTGTCCATGTTCCTTCTACACACACTATCCCATTATTTGGTCCATATCTCAGAGTACTTGGTTTAGTTTGTAATTGCTTATTTTAATGTGTGATTTTTTTGTTTCCCCTGATAAACTACTAGCACCATAGGGTAGGAAAAGACTGTATTAATAGTGTATAGATATTGGCACTAGAGGCAGACAAAGTTGGTTGAGTCTTTAATTACCATCAAAGTGATATTTACCATCAAGTAGCTTTGATGATTTGGGCAGGCTGCTTAACGTCTACAAATCTTATTCATCTGTAAAAAGGAGGTAAGGATATTTACTACTTCAGAGAAATACCGTGAGGGTTAAATGAATAAACCATGTAAAATGTTAGCTCCCTGAAGAAGAGCTGGTAGGTAACTATCACAAATGATATCTGTTTAATTGATCAGTGCATACCCAGAGCTCAATATGCCTTTAATATGCTGTTGAATTCAAGTCTTTTACTCTCAAATTAGTGCTATTTTTTTTTGCTACATAGAGATTAATATTTTAAAAATCCAACTTAGAATCCTCCTTCTCCAAAAGCCTTCTCTAACCATTTCAAGACAGTGTAGCACAACCTCCTCTGAGTTTTCTTTGTGCCTTTTGATTCGGAGCATGTTGCTATTTTAAGGTATCCAAATGACTATCACTGCTCTGCTGTGTCCAAATGAGGCACCAAATGAAGAGACTAACTGAAGGAGTAGCTTTACAATTGAGCAAAAAGTTAAAGACAAGGTTTACTGTGTTCGATTCAAGAATCTCAGAATAGACATGCAAAGTAGGTGCTGAAGACCTACAGACTCCCCAGGCCTGTCTATTGGTAGGGAACAGAGCAGAGAACATACTCTCTGCCATTAGGTGGATTCAAAGGAAAGAAGAGGAGAAAAGTAGCTAAGTTCAGCATCACGTGGTCATTTCACTATCCAGGGGCATGGGTGGATGATGAAGAAGTCCAAAGGTATTACACTAATTGTCATCCCTCCTTGGAATCTTGAAGCTCACTCAAGGGGGTTCCTCTCCTCTACCTCACCGTCATCAGAGCCTCTCCAGGCTACAAAGCCAGGAGGCCTGAGTTTAAGCACTCACTCTGCCCCTTATAAACAGGAACACTTCAATCTCTCTTAGCCTCCACATTCTCCAGTGTGAAATGAGGGTAATAATAGCATCTATCCCCTAGTGTGAGGCTAAAATGAATGAGTGATGTAAAGCATTTACCACTGTATTCAGCACGTAACATTCTTGTTTCTTGCTTAGTATTACTTCAATCTCTGTTTGAAATTGCCATTAAAAGAGAGGAGGAGATGCATGAAGGAATAAATACATATGTTAATTAAAATGCTGGACAAGGACTGTCAGGGAAGATGATGTTTGGGCAAGACTTTTAAGAATAAGGAAAACTTATCCACATGGGCCAGGCCTTCCAGGAAGTGGGGAGAGACAGGGCAATGTTATCACTTTCATGGTCCCTGGGCACTTTAGTTTTCATGGGCCATAATCCAGGCTAGATTATCTTCATTTCTTTCCTTCTAATTTTAATTTTTTTCTTCTAATTAAAACATTTTAGCACCTAAATTCATCACGGTCCCTAGACACTACACTTACTGTGCTTAATGGGTAAATCAGAGGTGTGGAGAGCAAAGGGCAAAGACCGAAAGGGAGGCAGGATTTTGAGTGTTTGGAAAACTATAGGAAGTAATGTGATGAAGCCTCAGTAGCATTTTGAAAACAACCCATGTAAGAAATAGATGTTGCAGCAAAAGTCAGGAAAGAAACAGGAGGAGTGGAGAAGGGGTCAGGCAGGGGCATAGGTCCTTCACTGAACGCCAGGTCTGTGGGCACTGCCCTGATAGACAAGCTCTCAAAGTGTTTCACACAGAGGCACAGAGTGATGGAATTTGTGCATTTCAAAGCTCACTCTGAAAGTCAAGATTGAAAGAGGGGCAAGGCTAAAAGCAGAGAGCCCACCATAGGACACTGCTAGAATCATACGAGAGATAGGACATTTCAAACTAAGGAGGTGGCACCCGGGAAATGAGGAGGAGGCAAGAGATAGAAAACATTCAGAATGTCATGTGCTATTGACTCAAAGCCCTTTGTTTCAATTGTGTGGTTTTTGTTGTTTGTTTGTGTTTTAATCTTCACTGAGTACATGTTTTTATTGATTTCAGAGAGAGGAAGGGGGAAAAGAAGAGAAGGGAGAAACATTGATATGAGAGAGAAACATCCATCGACTGCCTTCTAGTACATGCCCTGACCGGGATCGAACCTGCAACCTAGGTATGTGCCGTGATGGGAATTGAGCCCACAACCTTTTGGTGCATGGGACAATGCTCCAACCAACTGAGCCACCCTACCAGGGTTTAGTTTTATTTAAAATATAAGAAAATAGAGAACACAACCCTGGCTGGTTTGGCTTAGTTGTTGGAGTGTCTGCCCACAGACTAAAGGGGCCAGAGTTCAATTCCAGTCAAGGGCACATACCTCAGTTGCAGGTTTGATTCCCAGCCCTGGTCAGGGTGCATGTAGAAGGCAACCAATTGATGTGTCTCTTTCACATCGATGTTTCTCTGTGTGTGTGTTTCTCCCTCTCTTTCACTCTCTTTAAAAAATCAATGGAAAAAATATCCTTGGGTGAGAATTAACAAAAAAACAAAGAAGAAAAAAAAAGAAAGAAAAAGAAAAGAAAACATAGAATAGCCTCTTGCTCATCTCATTCTCTGATGCAGTTTAATTAAGTTTATACATATGCCGGGTGTCCCAATAAATGTATGCACACTTTAACAGCTGATAGCTCAATTTTGAAAATGAAATGTATTTTAATAAACACTGCCTTTATAACCATATAAAGTTGTGTGTATACATTTTGGGACATCTTATATGTATATAATTGGCAACGTAACCAAGAAGACATCACTTTAATGGGTTAGGAAACTGATTAGCTGTGTTTCTACTTCACTATTTACCAGCTGGGAGATCTGAGACAACTCCCTTATTCTCTGTGAGCCTCAGTTTTCCTATCTGTGACACAGGAGTGACAGTAGTACTTTCCTCATAGGAAGGTTGTGAGGACTAAATAGGGGTGAGTACATATAAAGTGTTTAGCATACTGCTAGCACACAGTAAGCACAGAATAAAAAAAGACTATTGCAAAAGTATATTTCAAAATATATCTTGAAAGATATGTGTTTATAACTTTGGGGAAAGGGAGGGAATTAAAAATAACACTGTGTGACTTTTAATTTGAAGGACTCTCTGTCAGGAACTTAAGTCATATTATTCATTACAGCTTGGTGTTTGTGAGTGTATGTGCTTGTGTGTGTGTGTGTGTGTGTGTGTGTGTGTGTGTGTGTGTGAGTGACACATTTTATTACTTGGGAATCATGTGCCTTATACATTCCATCTCATCATTATCTCTTCACCTGACCTGTGTGTAGTGTCCTTTAAATATGCCAGGGCATGCTTTTTAGAGTTTGCAAAATATTCCATCATGGATAAGTAGCATGTGCCAGGAACCATTAGACTCTTGAGTTGCTTCTAATTAAATCCTATGGATTTAATATTTTCAGGTTATTTAAAAATCCCCCATAAAGCTCTCCTAAATTTCCCTTGGTCCCTTTCTCCTTTCAAGTTTACTATCTTTGCAGAGAAGTGGGGGAAGCAGACACACACATCCAAAGCCTTTGAAATGTCTGCCATCCTCCAAAAGCTCTGAGTGGTGCGGTGATGAATTGCTTCGAGGTTAAGTTATCTGACTGTCTTGTTATGAGAGATCAAACCTGAAGGTGTGTGTTTGCTTCCAATTAACAGCAACTGCTGGGATTTGAAAATCATGTATTTCATTCATTAACCTTCAGGATGGCATTCAGAGGGGAGAATGTTTGAATTTACAATCTACAAATTATAAATTTATCAAAAGCAATGGCAGTCTTGCAATGCTCATGTGAAGGACTATTAGTATCCTTAGTCTCTACAGAAGATCATGAGGAGACTGTGTCTTCCCTGAGGACATCTTCTCTACTAACAGGAATCTTTTATCCTCTGCAGTAGAGAGAGATTTTAGCATGCCTTCTGTCTCGTCATCTTCACCACAACCTCAGAAGGAAATAGGCCAGAGGTTGTTATTTTCATTTGATAGATGAAAACTGAGTCTCAAAGAGATCAAGGGATTTGCCCAAAGTGACATTCTTACACATTTCTAAAACCAGAACTTGAAATCAGAATTTTTACCTTCTAGTTTTCTGCTCTTTCCACCCCCAGGTTGCTTTTCCCCATACTGAGATGCAAAAATAAAGAAGGCCATTGGAGGCCAACATATAAAGTAGGTGATTTATTGCATGGCCCACTGCCTCTTAGGCATTGCTCTCCCTCCCCAGGAAGCATTTACTAATGTTCCAGGGTCTGACCCTTCTTTGTCCACCAGTTCCTGCAGTGCACAGACTGGTGGGAAGAAGGAGGTATCGTGGAATGGGGGGAGGCCAAAATGCAGCATACTTTAGATCAGATTTCAACATCAGACACACAAAAGTTCAAATCCCAAATCTGCAACTGCCCACACTTATGGTCTCATACTACTTAAAAGTTTTGTTCCTCAGTGTTGTTAAGTGTAAAACAGTGACCAAAGTATCTATTGGTGAGGATGTATCATCTAGAATGGTTTTCAGAGCAAGTAATTCTGGGACTAAAGGTCTCCATAACAATAAGGATTTCTAATTATATCTCATGTAAATCTAAAAGCAGGCTATTCCAGGTTGACTAATCAAGCCACTCAAGGATATCAGGGTTCTGGATCAACTGCTCTACTGAGTGTTGCTTTCATGCAAAACACGTGGTTGAAATGGCTATCACGGCTCCACATGTCAGGTCCTCATATAACAACACCCAAAGTAGCAAAGAAGGGGTTGGGTATCCTCCTGTGCATCTCTCCTTTTTTTCTTTATCAAGACTATCTGTGAATTATCCTCTAGCGCTTGGGTAGGGGTCTTCCATCCTTAAACACATGTCAACTTACATATGAAAAAATATAGGTTCAGAGGGCAAGGCAGGATAGGAGGACAATGATTAATGAGGAGGTACCCAATTGGTCTGCCATAGAAGGGTCTTGTATTTAGTGTTCTTGTAATGACTAGAAGACTTAAGGGTTGTGAGCCTCGCATAGCACCTGCCATACAAAATACCTCAGTCGATGACCTTGCATGTTACCAACTTTTCAAGTTAGACCAGCATCCATCAGTTTCATGATTCTGGGCATGCCATTTAGCCACTCAAAGCTGAGTTTCTTGTCTTCAATATGAGGATAAGGATTTCAACTCCACAGGGTTGTTGAGAAGGTCAAAAATGAAATATTATCTGGGCAAGAGTTTTGTAAGTTGTCGAGTGCATGTAAATGTAAAATATCAGGTTTAACACTTAGAATCAAAACTCAAGGCTGAGTAAAGCAGGGTCAGACTGCAACATTACAACAGATATTTGTGAAATGCTGATCATGGAGTGTAAGATTCTTTTGTGTTTGGCAATGTGATGCTGATATATATATCTATATATATATATATATATATATATATATGTATGTATATATGGAAAACCAGTCATCTCATTGTTCTGAACATTTAAAAATAAATTGCAGCTTTTGTTCTGGGCCACCTTGTACCTAAATATAGTGCAATGCAAAAGGAAATCCTGTGCATTAAAATTGACACACAAAAAAGACTAACTTCATTGCTTCTTTCTTTATCCAAATTTCCCCTTACAACTCAGCCCCTGAAATTGCTAATTATGTTAGTTGGTTCCCTGCTCCCTAACTCCTTGTGTTCCACGGCCACATAAAAATAGTCCTGACATCCTGTGGCAAGAATATCTACTCTACCCCAGGAGCCTTAGGTGCATGCATTTCCTTTAGTTTTCTCGGTAATTCTACAAGATGCTTATTTTTATTCCCATTTATTTGATGGAAAACCAAGGCTCACTGATCTCGGTGAGCCTGCTGAAGTCTCATAGCTGGGAAATGAGGAGGCCCAGATTTTGACTCAGTGCTCCCCAGCTCTAAATCTCATGCCATTTCTACTACTCCTCTTCTGTGCCACCTTTTGCATTTCCAAAAACCCTTTCCAATAGAGCATCATGAAGCTATTTCCCTTCCTGGCTTCTTCACCTTACACGTTGGTAATGCCAATTCTGCAAGTGCTCAGTTTGCTCCAGAATTCTATTTGAGAGACTCTCTAATAGGATCACCCTCTGAAGCTAAGAATACTCTGCATGACAGCCCACGTGCAACCATACCCATGAACTGGAATGCAAAAATATTTATTGGAACATGATCCCCGGGGCTGAAACACAGATGTCTATCCTGTAATGAGATCTTAAAATTCACATATTCAGTCTTTAGCCTTGCCAAGAAATAATAATTATCTTACATGCTGAGTTATCACATTTAATACTCAAAAAATACATTGGTGTGGTATGTCTTGTTATGCTTACTTTACAGTAAAAAAAATTACAACCCGGCCAGTGTGGCTCAGTGGTTGAGTGTCAGACTATGAACCAGGAAGTCACAGTGCAGTTCGATTCCCAGTCAGGGCGCATGCCTGGGTTGCAGGCTTGATCCCCAGTAGTGGGTGTGTAGGAGGCAGCCAATCAGTGATTCTCTCTCGTCATTGATGTTTCTATCTCTCTCTCACTCTCCCTTCCTCTGAAGTAAATAAAAATATATTTAAAATAAATAAATAAATTACAAAACTGAGACTCCAGTACCATGTGATATTCATTGTATCACTCACTTTAAAGGATGTATTAGTTATCTATCTATTGTCATAATAGTGCTGCATAACAAACAACCTCTAAATCTCAGTGGCATGCAACAGTGTTTGCCTGCTATGAACTGGAGGTCACATGGCATTGACTATATGACTCTGCTGATCTTAGCTGGGCCAACTGTATATCTAAGAAAGAGATGGCTGGGTAGTGGCTGATCTAGAGGGAGGGCAGTGCAGTGATATGGGCAAAGGGTGTGTTAAAGAGGCATTAAAAATTAAGACCATCGCCCTAACTGGTTTGGCTCAGTGGATAGAGCGTCGGCCTGTGAACTGAAGGGTCCCAGGTTCGATTCCAGTCAAGGGCATGTACTTTGCTTGTGGGCACATCCCCAGTAGGAGGATTGCAGGAGGCAGCTGATCAATGTTTCTAACTCTCTATCCCTCTCCCTTCATCTCTGTAAAAAAATCAATAAAATATATTAAAAAATTTAAGGCCATCATTGTAATTTATCACTAGAGATTTTTTAAAAAAGACCACTAATGTTTTCTACATGCTTTTGTAATAGATATGCCCCTGCAAAAGCAGGTCACCAAAAATCTCTATAGTAATACTCCAAATTATAAAGACTCTGGCAGTGTGACACCTAGACTCCATTATACCTTGCAAAGTGTCCTCTGTTGTTTCTGGGAGCTCGTAAACCTGACATGTGCTCAGTCTTCTTGTCACAGTGATACCAGTGACATCCATCATATTCTTACTTTCCTTGAAGCCAGCTAAAGAAGCCTTTCTATGGCTACAATAAAAAATATTCCTCATCACATCACCTGGGACTCTGCCATGAGCGCTCTCTCCTGTTGCTCTAAAGATGCCACTCCTAGTCATGTCAGACAGGTGCCTTGCTGGGGTCGAGCCCCAGCAGGTCCAGGGGTTCCCCATAGGTGAGGACGGAGTCGGCGAAGAAGGAATGACACGGAGACAGCGTTCAGTTGATCAGCAGCCTAGCCAGGATCTCTAGCCAAGTTCTGGTCAGGATCTCCAGTGAAGTTCTGGTTAGGATCTCCAGCCAGGTTCTGTGTCCATGTTGTCTTGCTAGGTTCTCCAGGTTCTCCAGCCAGGTTCTGTAGCCATGTTCCCTCGCTAGGTTCTCCAGCCAGGTTCTGTCCAGGTTCTCCAGCCAGGTTCAGTCACCAGGTTCTAGTCAGGTTCTCTTGCCAATTTCTGTAGTCAGGTTCAGTCCAGGATCTTTTGCCATGTTCTCTCGCTAGGTTCTGTCTCTAGGTTCTGAGGCCAGTTTATGTCCAGGATGTTTTGCCATGTTCTCTCGCTAGGTTCTGTCTCTAGGTTCTGAGGCCAGTTTCTGTCCAGGATCTTTTGCCATGTTCTCTCCAGCGAAGTTCTTCTGTCTCTAGAGAACGTTCTGTGTAGGTTCTGTGCCTAGGTTCTGTCTCTCTTGGTTCTGTGTTCTAAGTTCTGTGTTCTAAGTTCTGGGTTCTAAGTTCTGTCTCTTGCTGTCTTGTTACAACTGTATTTATACCAGTTGATTCAATCCTATCAATCTCTATTACAAAGGTTAGGGCGTTTCTTATCTCCATTCCAGGGAGTAAAGATTATGTAGCTTAAGCATGATTGTTTGTAGTTAAAGTGATTAACTACCCACCTGGCACTTAGTTAAGGAGTTTTATCCCCTCCCTGACTTCAGGGGAAAATCCCTACCTGGGGAAACAACCTTTCTCAGAGACCTTATTTAAAACACATAGTGCCAAGAAGGTGAGCAAACATATTAAGAACAGTATGCCATATATGCCAGGTCCCTTGAAACAGCAAGGATGGACCGGCTCCCGGCAAATTCCCCCTTTTTTATTTTTTAAAAGCAGGCATTAAAAAGAAAAACCTGAAATGCTCTCTTGTATCCATTTTAAGAGTAGGATTGGCGCTTTCCGCTATTACCTGAGTCCTGATCTATCACCCCAGGGAGAGCTTGCCAATCCTGCACTTTCCTGGGGTGGAAAGGCTGCAGTGGGGTTAAGGATAAGGCTCCTTGGGCCTACCTTCTCCCATGCCTTTACATTTACCTTTCCTCCCTCAGAAAAGCATGGACATACTTCTTGTATAAAACGTTCTGTCTGACTGGGAGTAACCTTAATTCCTCTGCTAGCAAGCATATGTGTTAAAAGATCAATACAGAGTCTTATTTCTTTAGACTCAGTATGGCACATCTTCTTAATCTAAAGATCAATACAGAGTCTTCTTTGTTTGGACTCAGTATGGCACATCTTCTCAATCTAAGTTCTGTACTATCCACCTTCTTACCCTACTTATCCTCTATAGGGGGGTTTGCAGCACCCTGGTGGAGTCCTATCCGTCCTGAATGTGGGGTTCTCAATGTGGGGGGGCTTACCTAGGGGAATCCTGTTCCAGGGGTTCCCAAAGGTGTGGACGGAGTCGGCGAAGACTATCCACCCTCTTCCTACGGTGGAGTCCTATCCATCCCGAGAGTGGGGCTTACCTAGGGGTCCCTGTTCGGGCGCCAGATGCCAGGGTTCAACCCCAGCGGGTCCAGGGGTCCCCAAAGGTGTGGACGGAGTCGGCGAAGAAGGAATGACACGGAGACAGCGTTCAGTTGATCAGCAGCCTAGCCAGGATCTCTAGCCAAGTTCTGGTCAGGATCTCCAGTGAAGTTCTGGTTAGGATCTCCAGCCAGGTTCTGTGTCCATGTTGTCTTGCTAGGTTCTCCAGGTTCTCCAGCCAGGTTCTGTAGCCATGTTCCCTCGCTAGGTTCTCCAGCCAGGTTCAGTCACCAGGTTCTAGTCAGGTTCTCTTGCCAATTTCTGTAGTCAGGTTCAGTCCAGGATCTTTTGCCATGTTCTCTCGCTAGGTTCTGTCTCTAGGTTCTGAGGCCAGTTTCTGTCCAGGATCTTTTGCCATGTTCTCTCCAGCGAAGTTCTTCTGTCTCTAGAGAACGTTCTGTGTAGGTTCTGTGCCTAGGTTCTGTCTCTCTTGGTTCTGTGTTCTAAGTTCTGTGTTCTAAGTTCTGGGTTCTAAGTTCTATCTCTTGCTGTCTTGTTACAACTGTATTTATACCAGTTGATTCAATCCTATCAATCTCTATTACAAAGGTTAGGGCGTTTCTTATCTCCATTCCAGGGAGTAAAGATTATGTAGCTTAAGCATGATTGTTTGTAGTTAAAGTGATTAACTACCCACCTGGCACTTAGTTAAGGAGTTTTATCCCCTCCCTGACTTCAGGGGAAAATCCCTACCTGGGGAAACCTTTCTCAGAGACCTTGGTTAAAACACATAGTGCCAAGAAGGTGAGCAAACATATTAAGAACAGTATGCCATATATGCCAGGTCCCTTGAAACAGCAAGGATGGACCGGCTCCCGGCAGTGCCTGGGTCTTCTCCAGAGGTGACATGAAGGCCCCCTCTCCATTCTGCGCTGCACTTTGACACCAAAACCATACGCCTCTCTGGGTCCCCAAGGCCTCTGCTTCCGTTCTCTACTCTTCATCTGCTATAAGAATTCTACAAGAGAAGGGGGAAAACAAGTACAAGTATGTAGCCTCTGAACACAGCTCCAGTTTAAAGACCCCAAATGCAGCAGCTGCCTTCAGGTTAATGGTAGCTCCCTGCTTTCACAAGAAAAAAGGTGGGCATCTGCTTCACATTTGTATTACTAAGGAGCCTATTTTTTATTTAACTCATATATATATTGAGTTATAACTTGGGGAGTCCCAGCATTAAGCCTGATCCATTCTGATAAAAAAAAAAAATATCCTAAAAGAAAAAAAGTTTGCCCTAGAAGTAAATGCAATTCTCCACTTCTAAAGACTCAAAATGTGACATTTTACATAAAAAGTATCTGTTCTAACTTTAGCCTATTTACATTTTTCTGTATTCCAGTTACATTCATCTCAAATTTCAAAAATCTTAGGTTCTTGGCTAAGATACCCATTTCTGAGTTAGAAGAATGAGGATAATACTCTGGAGATGTGAAGCTGAGGTAGTTTTTATCCTGCCTTTTTGCTTGAAAGTTCTCACAAATTGAATCAGTTTTATTCCTTGTGCAGGCAAGAGGACTGTTAGGAATGCATTTACTGCACTTCTAATTTTCTGTGGCATAAGGCTTAGAAGTTGATTTTTCTGATCTATAAAGTTGGAGGTAGATGCTGTTGACATTGACTCAATGGTGTCACATTAGCCTCTCCTTCAATGTCCCAAGATGGTGCTCCAAGCATCAGCATCCCATTATATTCAATCCATGGAGGGTTGAAGGAAGGGGGTACCAACCATATCTCTCCTTTTTTATTAATAAACCCAAAAGGTTTTCTAAAATGTCCTAGCAACTTTTACTTATATATTTATGACTACAACTGAGGTCTTTGGCTACTTGGGCTGCAAGGCAGAGAGGGACAGTGAGTAGTTGGTTCACCTATAGTGGAGGCAGACAGATGGTAAGGTGGTGGGGACTGGATACTAAAGTCACCGAAAAAGAGTCTTCCTCGAGGACTGATACTGCCAAGAACAAAGGTATCAGAGCTCAGTTTTGAGTTTAAAATACAGATTGGTTTAAGTTCATAACAAGATAATAATCTTGATATTCAGGTTTGTTGGGACAATGGAAAAAAAATAGCAAAGTTGTCCGTTATATAGCAATACCAAAGCTTAAGTAAGGTGGATGCTTTCCAACAACTGAGGGGGAAAAAGCTGTGAGGATATTGTAGGGTTAACCTAACACTCCCCAAGCCCTAGTGTTTGGTCAGAGTTGAGGGAAGAGAAGTAATAGAAATCTAGAGAGAAATCCTAGATCAACTGAAGGAGGATCTTGCAACATCTGAGCTGATACCAATAGTCATTCCTGCTCAGACTGCTGTGCTCCCTTCCTCGAGCACCATGTAGAGAAATATTTGTGTGGGCCTCAGACTGATCACAAAGACACCTGTGTTGGCACTGATGGTATAGAAAGAAATTGTAGCCAGAACCAGATGTTAACTCTAGTTAGGCTTGTTGAATGTAGTTTTCACAATCTCATAAGGTAATGCTGGAGTTTCAGTGTGGCATAGTGAAAGGTTGGGGTCTTAGTAAGCTTCTATGTGGGGCTGCTGACTTGGGATGAACAGTGCCCCCCTCCCCAAAAATCTATGTTCTTCTGGAAACTTAGGATTTGACCTTATTTGGAAAAAGCGTCCTTTCTGATGTAATTAAGATAAGGTCAGACTGGTGGTTCCTTCATGCAGCATAATTGGTAATCTTATGAGAAGAGGATGAGGGGCACAGAGAGTGACATACACAGAGGGAAGATGATGTGAAGACACACTGAGAGAACAGTGAGTGATGATAGAGGCAGAGACTGGGATTATGCAGCTGCAAGCAAAGAAATGCCAGGAACTGGAAGCAACTGCCAGGAACTAGGAAGAAGTAAGGGATATAGTCTCTCCTAGAATCCTCAGTAAGGACGGCGTGGCCCTGCCAGCACCTTGACCTCAGACTTCTAACCTCCAGAACTCTGAGACATTGCATTTCTGTTGTTTTAAGCTGCCTCATTTAGGTTACTTTGTTATAGCAGCCCTAGGAAACAGTACAACAATCTTACAACCTTATAGCACCTTACCTTGCACAGGCTTGCACAACTGACATTGCATTTAGCACATCTCTTTCTGCCAACACTTGAGTGTTGCTTACCCAATAGAGGGCTCCATTTCCTCAAGCCTTCACCCAGACCCTTATTGGGCCTTATCAGTACTCTCCTTGCCCACAGAGTCCATCCCAGTGGAGAGGAAGTTTAGCAGAGGGAACATAAGCAACTGCCAACTTACTCTGTCTACATTTCATGGGAGGATCATCCATGAACAGCCACCTCCCAAGCTTTCCTTAAGGCTAGGAATGCGGCCCTGCTTAACAACTTAGATGACCCCTCATCCTTTGCTCTCCCTCTCTATTGAGGCTGACAACCAACGAATCATTAAGCCCTATGGTTTCTACTTCCAAAGCCTCTCTTCCAACTCTTTTCCTTCTCTGCCCCTATATATTGTTCCATTTAAAATCCACTTTTATTTTCTCACTTCAAATGGGTCTCACTTCTTCAAGTTTCATGCTTCCTAAATTTTTCTTCTGCACTACAGCTACAGTAATCTTTCTATAACAGAGGCTTTATTATTCAATGTACCTGTACAAAAACCTCTGGTGGCCTTCTCACTGATTTCAGTTCAAACTCCAAACACCTTACGGCATCTGATTTCAGTTTGGCTTCTCCAGGAAGCAGACACCAAGACAGAATTAGACTTGAGAGATTTGGGGAGGGAAGTGCTCCTGAGGGAAAAGGGGAAGAGAAAGTGTAGGTGGGAGAGCTTTAGACTGTGGCACAGATTTGACATCTGTCCCAAGGGGAGTGGGAAAGAAGAAGAATTGAATAGGAAATGCTGAAGACTATAACACAGCTCTGAGAAGGCTGTGGTGCCAGTTAGGGTGCGAAGATTGCCCTTTAGAGGAGTCTTGTGTTAAACAGGAATGGCCAAGCTTAGTATTTCCATCATGCTCAGACATTAGCTGGAAGCTGGAAGCATCCCTGGGAGAGTGAGGTCCCACTGAGCCCAGAAGTGGGGCAGCTGGAGGCTGTCAGCTAGCCATACTCCTTCAGCAGGTTTTCTCTTAAAGGAATAACTGGGTTGCACACTCATAGGGCTGCCCCAGAGTCAAATAAGGGTCTCCATCATCTTGCCCAAATGAGTCATATTCTATTAATTTCACACACACACACATACACACACACCACTACTCTCTGCCTGGAGTACCCCCACCATCCACCTAGTTACCTTGCTAACTCCTCATCCTTTATGTCTAATTCTGTTTATATGTTTATTTCCTGCCAATAGACTGTGAGTTACTTGAGGGTAGGGATTCCTTTGTTTATATAGTCATTTATGTTGAAAAGTTCAAGTCTTTAAGCTTGGTGAAAGTTCAATAAATGATGGATGGGTAGATGCATAAAGAATATCTTCCAGAATATGATAGAGTCCCAGGGTTAGAGATATTTGGATATGCATATTTTAGCCCGTGGCAGGAAATTTCCTAATCTATCTCAGACAGGTGAAAATTTCTGAAACATTTGACACTGACACAGAGAGACTTCCCCAGTACTTCCAGTGTGCATGTTTCTTAATGCTTCACCTCAATCTCCCCTAATGCCATTGTTAAGCCAAAGAACCAAATTAAGAATAATGCCAGCAGTTCTCAGAAAACAACTTACCCCACTCATTCTAAATCAAGAAATGTATCCATTATCCTTGAAATACTTGCAAATAGTTGACCAGCATAATTGTATCTGTCTACACAGGTGACAGAATTAAAACTAATGCATGCACCAAAGCAGGACAATTAGCTTAGTGTGAGTAATCTAGGTTAGTTTTATATAGCTGTTATCAGGGCCAGTCATCCTTTGTTTCCATAAATGTCTTCTGCCTCCTTTGAAGTCATCAGAGCCACCAGTAGCTAACACTGTGCTAGAGGTCGCACACGTAGACTTGTTTTTTGTAATCTCAGCCATGTTCTTACACTGGTACCAGTAGCCAAGATACAAAGCTAACAAAGGATTACCTCCCTCAATAAGTATATATGCAAAAGCATAACAGCTAATTCTGTTCACTGTTCACTGTAGAAAGTAGAGTCTGTTTCTGTGGACTATTCCTTCTTTAGCTAGGATGTAATGACAAAAAGTGGGCCTTCATGAGTGCAGTCCAAAGGAGGACAGATCAATGGTGAGGGTTCCAGTGCTGTGACTGTAACTAGTTGTGGACACATGGGAAATACTATTTGGGGGCTTCCAAAAGTCATGGGGGACAATTGGAGAGGATGCCATAAAACTAGTGAGATTTTATAAAACCTCAATTTGAGATAAAAAAAAAAAACACACACACACAACAAAATCAGCATAAAGAAGCTTATTTTTATTTTAGCCCTAGATGGGTGACAAAACTGCTGGCTTTTCTAGATGCAACAAAACATAAGAGCACATCCTCTCTCAGCTCCTCCTTTTTCAGATCTCCATTCAGTGATGCCACGGCCAGTGGCCAGATGAATAGGAAACTCCAGCTCCATAATGAGGCAAGATGAGAGCATCAGGAGTGCTCTTTAGGGAATCACTTAGGAAGTGTTAGAATAAGTACAAATTGGTGTATGGCATTAGAGGGAAATCAGAAGCACTAAATTTAGGTGACAATGCATCTTTTTTAAAAGGGTTAACTTTGTGATCAAATGAAGAGTGCACCGTTTTCTCTTTACAAGGAATTCCTCAGATACTTTTTTAGATGTGAAAGGCATTTCTGTTTTCACCAGTTTCCAGTATGTTCTATCTATCTCTTTCTTCCTGTCCTCCATCCTTCTTTCTTTCTTGTCATTGCTTTTTCTCTTTTTCTTCCTCTTTGTCTTATTCCTTCCCTTTTTCAATGCCCAAAGCCCTGTTATTTTGAAAGCATGGGAAAACCAGCTATTTTGGTAGAAAATATTTATCAGAATTCATATATATATATGGAATATGCAAATTAGCCTGGACACAGTAATGTTGCAACCAAGCAGCAGGGACCTGAGGCTGTATGGCGCCTGGCCAGGGCGAGGGACCTCAGGCCGTGCCCCTTGCCTGGCAGGGCTTGATGGGGGACCTCAGGCCATGTTCCCCGCCCTGGCACTTGGCCAGAGGATCTCAGGCCACATCCCCTGCCTGCCACCAGGCCAGGGAAACTGAGACTGAACCCCAACCTGGAGGGGCTTGACAGGGGTGAGGCCAGCCGGGTCTGGGTCTCCTGTGCTTTTGAAGCACGTGTGGGTGGTGGGTGTGGACTTGACCCTAGGTCCCATGGCGCATCCCAGACTCTGACAAGAGAGAGATTTTCATATACATTTTACTAATTTCCTTTCATCTCTGACTTCTATTATAGAGAAAGGGCAAATAGCAATATTAAAATATTGCCTCTAACTAATTCTCTTTTAATGTGCACAAATTTCATGCACTGGGCCACTAATATATATATATTCCACAGAAGGGGCTCTTTAGCATGCATAAGAGCCACCAGCCAGTTCAAACATTGCTGAGCAGGTGTTGTGTACCTGGCCCTGAGCTATATGCTGAGACATGGAGATGAGTAAAAGCTAGTCAGATATATGTAAGGTCAGTGGGACAAGGATTATGTATACACTGATATACATGGAAGGACCCAAGAGAAAAAATACAAGAATTCCTTCTTGGAAGTGATATTTGAGGTAAACCTTGATTTAAATAATAGTGGTTGGCTGCCCTGGCAGGGTGGCTAAGTTGGTTGGAGCATTGTCCTGCACACAAAAAAAAAGGTTTCAGGTTCAATCCCCAGTGTATGGGGAAGCAGCTGATTGATAAGTCTCTCTCTCTCTCTCTCTCTCTCTTCTTCCTTTCTCTCTAAAAAATCAATAGAAAAATATCCTCAGCTGAAGACTAAAAAGATAAAATAATAGTAGTTGGTGAACAAAGAGAAAAGAGAGTCTTAGGCCAAGGAAGAGCATAAGCAAAATCACAGAGCAAAAGAATAAGTAGTTCAATATAAGTAGATTTGTAAATAAAAAACTGGTAAACTGGGGCTGGGAAGAAAGACAGGTTTGAGGTCACAAAAATTATTGTGGTTCTACTTAATGGCTTAAATTATCCAGTAGGCCATGAGAAATCACTGAAACCTTTTGAGACTAAGAGTGACATGGTCATGTTATCATTGTAAAAAGATCATTCCGTCAGCAGTAAGATGGCTAGAGGGAGGGGAAGAGTGTAGAATCTCTCTCTTTTTTTTAATATATATTTTTATTGATTTTAGAGAAGAAGGAAGAGGGAACATGATGAGAAACATCCATGATGAGAGAGAATTGTGGATCAGCTGCCTCCTGCAAGTCCCCCACTGAGGATTAAGCCCACAATCTGGGCATGTGCCCTTGACCAGAATCGAACCCTGGGCCTTTTAGTTTGCAGGCTGACGCTCTATCCACTGAGGCAAACTGGCTAGGGCAAAAGTGTAGAATCTCAAGGAAGTGATGCTATTGAAGGAACTATTACAGTAGTAGCCCAAGGAGAAATGATAAGATCTGATGTTAGCAGTGGATAGAGAGTAGAGATAACTTGAGAACTGTTTAGGATTAGAAGAGAGAGTTTGTGTTTGGAGACTCTTTACTGTAATGGGAAATACGGGAGCAGGACAAAGTTTGAGTGAAGTGAGAGGAAGAAGAGGAAGAAGTTAAATATAATTTTGGCCATTCCAAGTATGAGATGCTGGGGGAAGGCCTAGTGGAGAGTACAAAAGGCAATTGTTATTGAAAAGCAGCTGAGAAAAAAGAAGACTGATCATGAAAACAGAGACTGGGAACTACCAGTATATGCATGGCCTTGAAGCCCAAGGATAGATGAGTCACTCTGTGAGGAAATCGTTGCTTTCTCTTAGCTCAGGTTAAGCACAACAAAGTCCCTCTTTTTCATTTATGATAATCACTAACATGTGTAGAGTCCTTAACAGCCTACAAAGCACTTCCACAACGCTTATTTTATTTGGATTCTGTCCCTTACACCACTCTCACTTGTACGTATTATCCCATTTTGATCACTAGGGAAATGAAGTCGAAAGGTCAAGGGGTTTTCTCTGTGTCACACAGCTCATAAATGGAGGAGCTAGGGCAACAGGTCTGGTTCTCTGGCTCTAAATTCTTGACAACTGTAGGTTTAATTTTATGTTGGTTTTCCTCCTAGCACCTAAGTTGGAAGAAGTACCTTGTATACCATTGAGTTATTCCTGGCACAGTGCTTAGCATATAACAAACACTCAATAAATAGTCATATCATAAATTAATACATTTCTTGTCATCTTTTTTGAACTGCATTCCTGTAACTAACTTCCCCCAGGTTTATTTTTAATCAGGTTCACAGCTCATAGGGATAGCAGTCTAAGCCAAACACACTAGTTGCTTCTCTTCTCTATGTAGATGACATTGTCCATTATTTTATTACAGATCATGACATGCAGACTTGTGATCATTTGTCTGTGTGTCTGTTTCCTGCCTTAGACTGTTAGCTTCTGGAGGGCAAGGGTGCCACAAATTAATAATTAAATAGACCTCACATGTACTTAGAGTGATTGTCAATGGCCATGCCCCTCCCCGTCCTGAACCACCCCTGGCCACAGCCACTCTGATACTCTCTTTTGAAACTTGGCCAAGTCTCCATTGCAATAATTAGTTTAGTAGAGTGTAATTGTCTTTTTGAACCTCCCCTTCAAAAATTGTGAGCGCCTCAAGACAGAGATCGTGTCATTTTATATCTGTGTCCTCAGTGCTGGTATGCAAACAAACAATTACACAGCAGCAAGTTAATTATTTCCATGGAGACCTACATGGGATGAAATCAATACTCATTCATTGAATAGATGAGTGAGCAAATGCAAAATAAATTTAGTTGTAAAATGTCAGAAATGAGACCTTTGAAACTATTCAGTCCTCATCCTCATTTGTAGATGAGAAAACTAAGGCCTAAAAAGATAAGATAATATTGCAAAGGTCCAACACATCCCTCAAAGGCTCCAAGACTCTTGCACCTTCAGCATGCAGAAATGGGACCAAGAAAACTGTGAAAGGGAAGATGCGCAAAGGGCGGGGGGAGGCAAATATAAAATAAAGTATGGCCGTTATTGTCAATTAAGCCAAGGTAAATGAATAAAAGGAATTAATCACTTTCAGTGGAGCAGGCTGTGGCTAAAAGAGAGGTTTGAGGCATTAAAGGCTTCTCAAAGATGTGTATAATTTTAGCAAGACAACAACAACAAAACTCAAATAGCTTTCAGTGTTTACATTTCAACACAGAATTAGAGGCAGTGTTTAAATATTACAAGTATCAGCAATACCAGCAGCAGCTTCAGGGTGGTTTTCCTGGCTTTTGAGAGGTGGAGACCCAGCCAGAAAACTGATAACAATACCCCCCCCCCCCCCCTGGCATTGAGCGCTCAGTACTTGCCAACCATCATCACTAATACAACCTTACAGTGACTCAGTGCATTATTATTCCTATTTTTTATATGAGAAAACGGGGATCCAGGGATCCAGGTTACCCTTGGTTAATCTGGAGCACCAGGATTTACTCCTAAATATTATTTTTTAGTCTAAGCCCAAATGTAAACTACCCTAATCATGCTAAAAAGTTAATCTACCCATTCCTGCATGCTAGAGGCCAACCCAGTGGCCTCTTTGGTTGGCTATAAATGCCTTCCTTGAATCATATCAGACATTTTTTTAAGTGTCTGAATTCTTTTATTGAATTTATTGGGGTACAGGTTTCAAGTGTACAACTCAATAAAACATCATCTGCACATTGCATCATGTGCTCATTGCCCCAAGTAAAGTCTCTTTCAGTCCCCATCTCCCCCTTTGCCCACCTTCACCTATCTTTCACTCCCCTTTCCCTCTGGCTATCACCACACTCACATAATTCAGGGGCAAAAACATTAGGTTTGGGAGTTCTACCATAGATGGGGCAACATCTGAATAAATCCAAGGTCACTTACTGAAGTCCAGATTTGACTCAGGGTAAGTTTTATTTGTATTCTAGAGTTTTTTAAATGTATTTCATCTCAATATTAAACAATCAGGCAGTGTCACATAGACTAGATTTCTAGTGTCTTTTGAAAAAGCCAAAAGATCTGTCAAGTCTAAGTCTTTCATTGACCACAGCTGAGAATCAGCTGCGCCTTCTCAAGGGGTGTGTATGTTGCCTCTCACCCGACAGCTGCCACCATCCCTTTGTCCCCCTAATTTAATTCTCATGGGGTTGCTGACACTCCCTGCCTGGCCTTCTTAGGTATTTGCATTTGAGACCCATAGAACAGGCAGACCAATAATACACAGCAATACTGAAAAGTCTCTAGGTGCTCCTACTTCTTAATAAAATGTCTTGTTATTCTATTTTTGCTATTACCCTTCAAAAAATGCTATATATGAATATAAAACACATGCAAAATAAAATGCCAGGTTTAGCTCTAGGGTCTTCAAGAGAAGTGACACATTTTTAACCCAGCACTTTAAAAAATGCCATCGGCTTTTCAAGGTTCACATATAGTTAAGGCAACCTGTCCCATGAAAGCCACTTTTCTTACCAGCAGTTCTCCCCCTGCTCCTCTGACCTCATTTGCGGATAGTATAATTTGTCTTACAACCTACATAAATTTACTACATAAGTAATTCCCCCCAAGGCTATTTTCCCATGAACCCTGTGCAAGTAAATTGCTTATTTTCTTTTCCCAAGGTGGAGCAGGGGTCACCACGACTTCTTGCACAATTTCAATGCAGACAGTGGCTTCCTCTTTGACTTCCTTAACTGAGAACAGGGGTGGTTTTTTTAATGTCACCTTTGCCTGCTATTCCCATCCAGTGTACTGGGGCCAGCCATTAATCTGAAACCACAAGGGGAAATACATCGGATGATGCATCCATATTCTCAGGTGGTCTGCATCATGGGAATAGGGAGGGAGCTTCATGCAGAGGAAAGGAGACAGGGAACAACTCCCTTCCAAGCCCAATGAAAGAAAGAAGTTCCAGCCTGAGGAGATTTGGGACTTACCTGGATGCACTTGACTTGCCCCACCTTGTGACCCAGAAGCTATTGAGTTGGTGATTAGGAGGCCATTATACTCTTGAAGTAATATATCATCAAGATGATTAATGATTAGAAGGTGACAAAAGGGCCTTTTTTTAAAAAAAAATATATTTTATTGATTTTTTACAGAGAGGAAGGGAGAGAGATAGAGAGTTAGAAACATCGATGAGAGAGAAACATCGATCAGCTGCCTCCTGCACATCTCCTACTGGGGATATGCCCGCAACCCAGGTACATGCCCTTGACCGGAATCGAACCCTGGACCTTTCAGTCCGCAGGCCGACGCTCTATCCACTGAGCCAAACCGGATTCGGCGACAAAAGGGCCTTTTTATATTGCAGGATCTATTGGCCTATGTCATTTTCCAGAAAAATTGTGTGTGTGTGTGTGTGTGTGTGTGGTTCTTTCATTTATTCCTCAATTATTTTATTGAACATCTACTGCATGTCAGGATGAGATCATTCTGGTACTATGCCAAATCTTTTGAGGGCATTAATGTATTTAATTTTGACAGAAATCTTATGTTGTATATACTCATATTAATCCAGTTTGACAAAAGAGGAAATTGAAATTTAGTGAAATTAAATGTGCTGCCCAAAGTCACACAGCTATTAAGCGATAAGAAAGAAATTTGAAAGAACACAGATGGCCATTGAAGCCACCAGTCTTAAATGCTCGACTCTCTAGCTTGCCTTGGTGCCCAGAGTTATTCATAAAAGGTACATGTCACTGGTCTAATACATCATGATACTAACGATGTGAGAATTCTTCATGTCTTCCTTTTCCCCAGGATATCTCAGGGTCTGTAACCTTCTTTTCACCCCAGTTCCTTTCTCCCCAACCAACTCATGCCTCTTTATCCTACTTTGAATGTTCTAAAAGCTCCATATAAATCTAAATCATGAATACTGTTAATAATGTCACTATAATCAACCTACTGGAATTTAACAGAGGATCACTTTAATTTACATCAGTTAAGCACTTCCCAGTTCACCATAGTTTACATTTGTGATTCTTGCTGCCTCTTTGGTAGGTGGGCATTATTATTGCCGATATTTTACCAGAAATATTTGGCAGGGAAGTGAAGTTACTTGCAAGGTCATGATGCTTAGGGAAGCCACCGACCTTTAGGTTCAAATAAAAATACAGGACTCACTCAGAAAAGATCTTCATAAGCAAGGCTCTTTGGTCACCTTCTAACCATTATTCAGCTTGATGATATATTACTTCAAAAGTATAATGGCCTTCTAATCACCAACTCGGTAGCTTCTAGGTCACAAGGTGGAGGAAGTCAGGTGCATCCAGTAAGTCCCAAACCTCCTCATGCTGGGACTTTTCCCTGCCTGCTTGCTTCATTTCCTCTTCTGCTTCTTTCTTTTCTTCTTCCCCCCTCCCTGCATTGCTCTGATGGAAGTCATATTCCCAACTTCGATGAAATGAACAAGTTCAATATTTCAGGAAAGAACATGAGTTTTGGATTCAGATGAGTCCAGATCTGACTTTGAGTTGGCTGAGCACTAGCGATGGACACGAGTTGCTGATCTTCTAAAACGGGGGTTCTCAAGTGTGGTCCCTGACCCAGCAGCATTAGCCTCACCTGAAAACTTGTTAGAAGTGCAAATACATAGGCCCCACTCCAGATCTACTGAACTTGTTAAAAATGAAAATACTGGGCCCCACCCTGAATCTTCTTGGTATAGAACCCAGTAATCTGTAGTTTCTCCAGATGTTTCTGATTTTCTGATAAATACTAAAGTGCGAGAATTACTACCCTAAAAAAAAACAAACTCCATAGTGATCAAATGACACTTTCATCACAGTTTCTTTGAGGATTAAATAAGATAATGCAAATGAAGTTCAGGCAAGTCTAGGGATCCATAGGAGATACTAAACATATGGTAGCTTTCAGTAGTGGTTGGAATAGACAAGAAATAATGGAGATATTAAAAGCACAGTGGCACAGCTGGCGTGGCTCAGGGGTTGAGCGTCAACCTATGACCCCAGTTGTGTGGGTAGGAGGATCTGTAGAAGGTAGCCGATCAATGATTCTCTCTCATCATTGATGTTTCTATCTCTCTTTCTCCCTCCCCCTTCCTCTCTGAAATCAATAAAAATATAAAATAATAAAATAAATAAGAATAGCCAATAGGGCTGTAGGGGTTATCAGTACCTCATGCATGTAAGTAATTGTTAACTTGCTTCCTAAAGCCTCCAAACACGCCGCACACATCTACTGCCCCAATGCAGACGTCCAGAGACCAATGAAAAGCTAGAGTTTCCTCCCTGGTGTCTCTTTATTGCTGCTTCCTGGGACCCACAAGGCTACCAGCTTTCGTGGTTGGGTCAAGACTCACAATCATTTCTATGTGTGCCTGGTTATTTTGGTTTTGCAAACATAATCTTTAAACAGGGAAAATATGACTAGAACCAGGTGCAAAGAGCCTGACCAGAAACACCACAACACAGAAGAAACTTTAGAACTCATCTGAGGCAAACCACATATTACCATGGCAGTCACCTTCCCAGAGGACAGAAAAACAAGGAAACCAAGGAACCTATGGGATTTGAGGAGCATCTATCATTGGACAAAGTTGCCTATTAAATGTACATAATCTAAATTATAAAATGCAAATATTAAAAATACTTATCAAGTCCCATTATGATTTGGCGATCTTCAAAACATTTTTATAATCTGCATCTCATTGGACTCTGATGAGTGTCCAGAAAGGGGGGAAAAATCTGTATTAGTACTTTATATGGAAAAAAAATTAGACAGAGGTCATATGATTCAGCCAGGAGCAAACAGCAGATGATAAGGCCAAGGCTAAAACATACATCTACATGTTTTGTTTGGATTACCCTCCCCAGTAATCTCCTGACCAACCCCATCAAGTCTGACTACATTTTTTTGGATCAAACTTAAAAATTCCATTTTCTTCTCAATTCCTTGCCTAGTATCTTTAGCACAGAGTCTTTCCTCTGGATGTACAGATGTTCGAATTTTCTCTCTCTCTCTCTCTCTCTCTCTCTCTCTCTCTCTCTCTCTCTCTCTCTCTATATATATATATATATATATATATATATATATAATTTCATTACTACAGCTAATATTTGTGGAATGCCAAGTACTACTCAATCTCTGTCCTAGGCACTAAGGCTATGTGGAATTGATATTGACATTCTGGTATAATACATAGGCATTAAATATGCAACATACAATAAAATGCATGGCAACAGGCATGATTACAGTTCATAGTACATACTATGAAAGAGAAGCTAGGAAGGGGAATAATAGAAATCCACTTTTTAATTTTCTTTTCAATTATAGTTGACATTCAATATTAGTTTCAGGTGTACAGCAGAGTGGTTAGACATTTAAGTAACTTACAAAGTGATCCTACAGTTGGTCTAGTAATCGCCTGGCACCATACATAGTTATTAAAATATTATTGACTATATTCCCTATGCTGTACTTTACAACACCATGAATATTCTGTAACTACCAATTTGTCTTTTTAATCCCATCACTTTCTCACAGAGTCCCCCAAGTTCCCTCCCATCTGACAAGGATCAGTTTGTTCTCTGTATCTGTGAGTCTTTTTCTTTTTTTTTTTTTTTTCTTCTTTTTTTTTTTTTTTTTTTTTTTTTTTTTTTTTTTTTTTTTGCTTATTTTGTTTTTTAGATTCCACGTATAAGTGAAATAATGTGATGTTTGTCTTTCTCTGTCTGACTTATTTCACTTAGCATAATGCCCTTTAGGTGTATCTATGTTGTTGAAATGGTATAATTTCCTTCGAGTAATATTCTATTCAATATATGTACCACATATTTCTTATCCAGTCATCTATTGATGGACACTTAAGTTGCTTTCATATCTCAGCTATTGTAAATAATACTGCCATAAACATAAAGACATACATATATATATATATATATATATATATATATATATATATATATATATATATTTCAAATTAGTGTTTTGCATTTCTCTGGATAAATACCCAGAAGTGGAATTACTGGGTTATAGGTAGTTCTATTTGTAGTTGTTTTAAGAACCTCCATACTGTTTTTTCATAGTGGCTTTATCAATCTTCTATCCTACCAACAGTGTAGAAGGGTTTCCTTATCTCCTCGCCAACACTTCTGGTTCGTTGATTTATTGATGATAACCATTCTGACAGGTGTGATGTGATATATTATTGTGATTTTAATTTACATTTATCTAATTAGTGACCTTGAGCATCTTTTTATATGTCCTCTTTAAAGAAATGTCTGTTCAGGTTCTTTGACCATTTTTTCATTGGATTGTTTGGGTGTTGTTTTTTTTGGTGTTAAATTGTATATATATATATATATAAACCCCTTATTGGTTGTATCATCTGTGAATATCTTCTCCCACTTGGTGGGTTGTATTTTTGTTTTATGATCTCCTTTGCTGTGTAAGAGCACTTTCGTTTGATGTAGTCCCCTTTGTTTATTTCTTCTTTTAGTTCCCTGGCCTGAGGAGATATATTCCAAAAATATTAATATGAGCAATGTCAAGAGTTTACTGCCTATGTTTTCTTCTTATCCTATGTTTGGAGTTTTATGGCTTTGGGTCTTACATTTCAATCTTTAATACATGTTGATTTTGTTTTTGTATAAGAAAGTGACCAGTTTCATTTTTTTGCATGTATCTGTCCAGTTTACCAACATCTTTTATTTATTTTTTATTTTTTATTTTTAAATGTATTTTTATTAATTTCAGAGAGGAAAGGAGAAGTAGAGAGAGATAGAAACATCACTGATGAGAGAGAATCATTGATTGGCTGCCTCCTGCATGACCCCCACTGGGGATCGAGCCTGCAAACCCAGGCATGTGCCATTGACCACAATTGAACCTGAGATTCTTCAGTCCGCAGGTCAATGCTCTATCCACTGAGCCAAACCATCTAGGGCCCAACATCATTTATTGAATAAACTATCTTTACACCATTATATATGCTTGCTTCTTTGAATAATAAATTAATTGGCCATAAATGCATGAGTATATTTCTCTACTTTTTATTCTTTTTCATCTATGTAAGATTTTTTTTTTCTTTTGAAATCCTCATCCATGCATGTTTTCCATTGATTTCTTAGAAAGAGTGAAAGGGAGGGGAGAAATAGAGAGAGAGAAATCTCGATGTGAGAGAAACACATCAATTGGTCCTTTTCATTGACCTATGTATCTGTTTTTATGCCAGTATCATGCTGTTTTGATTGCTGTCATTTTGTAGTATAGTTTGATATCAGGTAGAGTGATACCTCTGACTTAATTCTTCTTTATCAAGATCACTATGGCTAAATTTCATACAAATTTTAGGATTATTTGTTCCAGTTTTGTTTATATTTTTAAGGAACCAGTTCTTGGTTTCAATAATATTTTTTTTGTATGTTTTAGAGACTATTTTGTTTGTTTTTACTCTGAAATTTATTTTCTTCTACTCAATTTGAACTTTGTTGTTCTTTTTCTATTTTGTTTGGGTGTAAGGCTAGATTGTTTACTTGGGATTTTTCTTGTTTTTTGAGGAAGGTATGTAAGGCTATGAATTTCCCTTGTAGGACTGCTTTTGCTGTGTCCCATAAGTTTGTGATCATTGTGTTTTCATTTTCATGTGTCTTAAGATATTATGATTTCTTCCTTAGTTTCACTGTTAACCCATTCATTATTTTGTAACATGTTATTTTATTTCCATATGTTTGTATTTTTCAGTATTTTTCTTGTAATTGATTTTTAGTTTCATACCATTGCGTTTGGAATGATGCTTGGTGTGATTTCAACCTTCTACATTTATTGAGACTTCTTTTGTGTCCTAGCACAACTCCACCCTGGAAAAATGTTTTATGTGTACTTGGAACGAATGCATACTCTGCTGCTTTGTGGTGAAATGCTCTAAAATATAAATCTCTCTGGTCCAATGAGTCATAAGGCCACTGTTTCCTTATTGGTTAACTGTCTTAATGACCTATCCATTGATGTTAATCAGGTATTTAAGTTCCTACAATTACTGTATCACTGTCAATCTTTTCCTTTATGTCTGTCAATATTTGCTTTATATATTTAGGTGCTCCTACTTTGGGTGCATACATATTTACAAAGATTATCTCCTCTTGTAGATTGATCCCTTTATCATTAGGAAATGTCCTTCTTTGTCTCTTCTTATAGCCTTTGTTTTAAAGTTTATTTTGTCTGATATAAGTATTGCTACCCCATAGAGATCCACTTCTAACTTGGAGCCAGAAAGCTCTCCCTGGAGCAAGTGCATTCTTGTTGATATATGTAGGATGTGCAGCAGCCATCCACATAGCAACTGGTAGCAAAAGCATAATCATACTTTGAAGGCCAAGAGGTGCATGGAAGTAACCAGAGAAGTTTGTTGGGTGGGGCTGGAGAATAAATTAAGAGAAAGAAGTTTGGTGGGGACATACCTCTCTCTCTCTCTCTCTCTCTCTCTCTCTCTCTCTCTCTCTCTCTCTCTCTCTCTCTCTCTCTCTCTCTCTCTCTCTTCTCTCTCTCTCTCCATATATCTATATAAATAATATATTTTATGCATCACTTACCCACCCACCAAAATGCTTAATACAGTCCCTGGACCATAGTAGAAGTTCAAGGAATATGAATCAATTGGTTGGTTGGCTGAATAAGTGCATCTAAATCGTATTCAGTAAAATGCCTGAAAAGTGCTAAATGCTTAGTAAATTTTAACTATTGTTATTCCACAGTAACAAAATGCCTTTTCCAAACTGACCCTCTGTCTCCCAAAAGCTTCCATAAATATTAAATGCAAGATGGTCTAGTGCAAACCAAATCCCCAGGTCCTGACACATTTATAGTTTAACAAAACACTGGCACTCCTAATTAAAAAATAATAAGCCGGTCTATTATGGAGACACAAGCGTAATGGTGTGGTTGCATGTGCTACAGCTGTTATCCTGCTCTGTAAGCTTTACCCTCTGAGCATTTAATTAAAAGCATCCCTGAACTTACTCCTCACACCATATGCAGATCCTGAAAGCCTTTTTTTTTTCTTTGTGAAATGTTAAATGAAAGACAGAATGAAGAAGGATGTATGAGACATACACACACCACATTCAGTAGCTAGCAATTTTATAACCCATCATTTCTACCTCCCCTTCCACCTTGGCCCTTATTTGCTGCGTGACCTTGAACAACCTACCCTGACATCGTTGCACTTCTATGTGTAATTAAAATGATAAAATAATAGTACAAAAGCTGCTTTCAACCTGCCTGACTGAGATTGGGTTTAGAGTAGTTAATACTATTCCCAAATACTTCCAAAATATCATGCTGAATATAATTTTCATGTTTGTACTAATTAGGCTTGTTCAATGCCACACAGTAAGGTAGTAAATTTAATTCTGTCACATTACCAAAAACATTGCAAGCATTCTCACAGGGACTATTCTACTCTAAGAAATACAGAAAATAAATTGTATAATGTGGATTTATGGTTATTGAGAATGTTTGCTAATAGTACATTTCTCCAACTTGGGCAGTCCTATAAATGAGGCTAAACTGGCCAATGTAACATGTTTTGAGAGGTCATGGGACCTACCTACTCTGTAGAGCACTTTTCCCCAAAGCTTGTCACACCACCTCAAGGACTACCTTTGGGAATTCAATGGAATGTCAGGGAAGGACTGTGCCCCATCTACTTCTTCCATTAGCAAACAGTACACAGAAATGTGATTACTTATTTCCATGGCTGTCTCAGTAGTGTGTAAGCTTCATGAGGTCATAGAAAATATCTTTTTTTTGTCTTTCAGTCAGATCTCCAGCAATCAGGGAAATACCTGCCATGTCATGACCATTAATAAAACACTGTAAAATAAATGAGTGGATTCATGAATGGGCTTTTTAGGTCGAGTTGGATAGGTGTGAGTTCTGATCCCAACTCTACTGCTTACTAGTCAAGTGACTTTAGCTAAATTCCATACATGCTAATCTCTGACAGGCTAATGGAGAGACGCAAGAAAAATAACACACTACAATCTTCACCTTCATGAAACATATATAGCAGTAAGTCACACTTTTAAACTTATGACTGACCATAGACCCAGAGAAGAGAGGACTCTGCTCCAGGCGGTACACTTTAGAGGGTCTTATGCTGGCTGTACCCTTCCTCAAAGGGTGAGGATTCTGTAAATCCAAAGAGATGTGCACAGCCAGAGTCCATACCCAACTTTTAGGTTCTTCTCTGTGTGTACAGAACCCACACACAGCCCCAAGCCTTTTTCCAGGATCTATGCAGGCTCTTCTGGAATATATTTCCGAATCAAGTTAGAAACATTGATGAGAGAGAAACATCTATCAGCTGCCTCAAGACTATACATCAGGTGCACAGACCTCCTCAATCCGAAAGTTGGTCAAGAGATAGGGATTATCAAAAGATATAGTAGAGCCCTAGCGAGCATAGCTCAGTGGATTGAGCATTGGCCTGCTGACTGAAGGGTCCCAGATTTGATTCGGGTCAAGGGCATGTATCTTGGTTGTGGGAACATCCCCAGAAGGGGGTGTGCAGGAGGCCGCTGATCGATATTTCTCTCTCATCAATGTTTCTAACTCTCTATCCCTCTCCCTTCCTCTCTGTAAAAAAATCAATAAAATATATATTTTAAAAAAATATATAGTAGGGCTTGGACACAGAGCCTGAGGTGTTCACACATGAGCATATGCATACGGGGACCTTTCTTCAAAAGGTTATACAAAATAATGAATTAAAATTCCAATCTAGAGCTGGCGACTTTGTAAGCATTTGATTAAATGGTAGAAAAGTAAAAACGGAATACTCATATCAATCAAATTCAACAGAGTGAAATGGACAAGTTTCAAGAACAGGTGACATTTGAGAGCCATGAAGAATTTAGACTCATGGAGATAGGAAAATGAGCAAGAAGATATTCATGCAAAGTTCAAGAACTGGAAAATGATTTGTTAAAGGAAGAAAAATAAGAAATCTCTTTTGGGGGTAGTATTATTCTTCTATTGCTGTGGTAACAAATTATTACAAACTTAGAGACTTAAAACAACACAAATTTAATATCTTACTGTCCTATAGGCCAGATGTCTGAAGTGAGTCTTACAGGGTTAAAATCAAAATACAAACAGAGTTTCCACCTGATACTCCAAGAAGAAATGCCTTCCTGGCCTCTTTCTGCTTCTAGAGGCTGCCAGTATTCCTTGGGATGTGGCTTCATCAGTCCAATCTCTACTTCCATTGTTATGTCTCTTGCCTGGTCTCTGTTTTCCTGCCATCTTCTTATAAAAACTCTTGGGATTACATTGAGCTCAACTGGAATATAGGATATTCTCCCTACCTCAAAATCCTTAACTTAATCACTGATACAAAGCCCCTTTTACTCTGTGAGACAATATATTCACAGGTTCTAGGAATTAGGACATTGTTAACCTACCACAGTTGCCAGAGTTGTCAAATCCTCAAACACTAGATTAAGAAGTCTGAATTTCACTCTTTTTTTTTTTGATTAGTTAAATATTGTTCAGATTATTACATTTGTTCCTCTCCCCCCCCCCATAACTCCCCTCCACCCAGTTCCCACCCCACCCTCCTCCCTCACTCCCCACCCACTGTCCTCATCCATAGGTGCACGATTTTTGTCCAGTCTCTTCCCGCATCTCCCACACCCATTTCCCCCCCTGAAGAATAGTCAGTCCACTCCCTTTCTATGCCCCTGATTCTATTATAATCACCAGTTCATTCTGTTCATCAGATTATTCACTTGATTTTTAGATTCACTTGTTGATAGATGTGTATTTGTTGTTCATAATTTGTATCTTTACCTTTTACTTCTTCTTCCTCTTCTTAAAGGATACCTTTCAGCATTTCATATAATACTGGTTTGGTGGTGATGAACTCCTTTAGCTTTTCCTTATCTGTGAAGCTCTTTATCTGACCTTCAATTCTGAATGATAGCTTTGCTGGATAAAGTAATCTTGGTTGTAGGTTCTTGGCATCCATCACTTTGAATATTTCTTGCCACTCCCTTCTGGCCTGCATGGTTTCTGTTGAGAAATCAGCTGACAGTCGTATGGGTACTCCCTTGTAGGTAACTGACTTTCTTTCTCTTGCTGCTTTTAAGATCCTCTCTTTGTCTTTTGCTCTTAGCATTTTAATTATGATGTGTCTTGGTGTGGTCCTTTTTGGATTCCTTTTGTTTGGGGTTCTCTGCGCTTCCTGGACCTGTAAGGCTATTTCTTTCACCAGGTGGGGGAAGTTTTCTGTCATTATTTCTTCAAATAGGTTTTCAATATCTTGCTCCCTCTCTTCTTCTGGCACCCCTATAATTCGGATGTTGGTGCGCTTGAAGCTGTCCCAGAGGCTCCTTACACTAACTTTGTATTTTTGGATTCTTTTTTCATTTTGCTTTTCTGGTTGGGTGTTTTTTGCTTCTTCGTTTTTCAAATCATTGACTTGATTCTTGCAATCCTCTAGTCTGCTGTTGGGAGTCTGTATAATATCCTTTATTTCAGTCAGTGTATGCTTAATTTCTAGTTGGTCCTTTATCACAACCTCGAGGATCTCATTAGATTTCTTGTAGGTCTCATTAAGTTTATTGGCAGTTTCTAGAAAATTCTTGAAAAACCTTAAAAGTGTGGTTTTGAACTCTATATCCAATAGTTTATTTTCCTCTATTTCTGTCATTTGTGTCCTTTTTCTTTGTCTCCGCATTTTTTATGCTTCCCTGTGTTGATAAAGTGGTTTTCTGTGCTAAGTGTCCTCTAGGGCCCAGTGGTTCAGCCTCCCCAATTACCTGAGGAGGACAGTCTTGGTGCACCCCCTTGTGGTCTTTGTGCACAGTCTTGTTGTAGTTAAGCCTTGATTATTGTAGGTATCACTGGGAGGAATTGACCTTCAGGCCAATTGGCTGTGAGAATCAGCTGTGTCTGCAGTGGGAGAACGTCTGTGCTGGAGACACCCCTCCAGGGCAAGACTTGCTTCAGTGGGGCTTTGGTGCTGAGTCTGCCTCCTGAGTGTGTCCTTTATGGTTCCACAGAGCTTCAAACTGGATGGTCCCACTCTGACCTCTGGGTACATTGGCTCCTGGATCTCTAGGGAGGTGCTAATCTAGCCTCTGCCTTAGGCTATCCAGCAAAAGCCTTCCTGCAGGGCTTGGGCGGGGCAGGTCCCACAGGATCAACAGGGAGGGGCTAGCAGTTATGGCTCCTCTCAGAGGCTCTGCTTCTCAATGTCCCAGTAATTGCTGCAAGCCCCTCTGAGAGAAAGCTGCCCTCGAGTTACCACCGATGCCAGACAGTCCTGCTTCTCCCGTATGAGTCTGGGTCCCCAGAGACTCCCCTGGAACTGGAGCTCAGAGCCTGAGACTCCCTCCTGATTGAAAATGACAACCATGCCCTCAGCCGCCAGCCCGCTCAGTGTGTGCCTCTGTACCTTAGTATTTTACTTCTGCACTGCACCTCCTCTGAGTCTCGGTATGCTTTTCTCTTTCCTTCTAGTTGGAGAATTTCCACTCAGCCAGACTTCCTGTGGTTCTGGATGATATCTGCTCCATCTTCTAGTTGTATTTTTGAAGCAGTTGTTTGAGGCAGAAAACTCCGGTGTTTACCTATGCCACCATCTTGGTTTCTCCTCCTGAATTTCACTCTTAAGAGATTTTAGTCCCACTGATAAAAATCAGCCATGAAGGTGAACAGTTTGCCAGTGAATGTTCATATGCATCCATTGTGTAGAGAGGTGGATGCAATGACTTCAGGAGCACATCATTCACTTCAAAAGCCCAAATTTACCTTTAGCTTGGAATTTGGGAATTCTGGTATGGCATGGTCAAATCTTCAAATTTGCCACATAAAATTGGAAATATGGATCTTTATAAGCAACCTGCCAGTACTTGAATATTGATTCCAGGTTTGTTTGTTCATTTGTCTAATTATTTAACTAAAACAAAAGCATTTTTGAAGGCTGGATTTGGTCCGTTGTTCACAAGTAAGGATTCTGGTATGAATAATTCAAGGCCACTAAAGTTTTTAAATAGGGAGAAGACAAGATTTGCATGGTGTTTGGGGAAGCTTATTTGGGGGCACCATGAGGATAGGGTGAGAATTCCCAGTTAGGAGATTGTTTCAGTAATCCATATGCAGGATTATGTGAACCCAAAACATGCCAATAACACTAGAGATGGGGATGAGACAAGGAAGGTGGAATATAAAAGGAATTAATAAGGTGGAATTAATTAAGGGGCTGACTGAATGGAAGGCAAAATAAAAAGTTGAATTGAAGATGACATCAGGGCTTTGAGCCATAAGAAAGGATAATTTTATTCCTTATTTCCTTCTCTTCTGGGTCATTGTGTTTGGGATGCTAATCAGGAATAGCATGTGTATGATAGCAAAAATATGGTTTAGCTAGAAAACCTAAATCCTGCCTGTCTTGAGGTTGCTGAATAAATAGATGCATGAAGGAAAATAGATGAAGCAAATCTTTGGTATCATCTGAAGCTTTGGCCTCAAATTTCACATGGCAGAACTTTTTAAGCCAAGGCAGACCACACAGAGACTTTTTGTTCCTGCACTACCTGTTAATGTTGAATGGTCTTAAAACTAATCAAACTCTAAACCTATTATATTTTCATGGAATGTGTAGACTCAATTATCTGCATTAACCAGAGTGAGAGACTGAGAGTCCACATATATCAGTATTTGAGAAAAAGAGCAAGCAATGGAGAATGAGAAATGCTTCGTGCAGCTCAGGGGTCCTTTTATCACTCATTATATAGAATACTTAGCCTTTAGCCATATCCCTGGAGGGGAGTAAGGCAGGAGAGAAAGGGATTCAATAGCAGGTGTGCTACAACCATTACCACTAACCTTTTGAAAGATCTACCCACATCAACTATGACCAAGTCTAATATTCTGGGTGCCAATGGAATTTGGTAAACATAGTTGAATATTCTCCAACCACAGGGCAGACAAACAGGTGTGTGGGAAGTGGAGAGACCAAAGAAGCTCTAAAGTGTATAACAGAGGCCAGTATTTCTTATCTGTCAAATACAGGAGAACAAGGAGAAATAATGTTCTCTGTTCTCAACAAGGTCAGCTTGATGGGGAAGAGGCCCACAGGAGTTTTATAATGGAGGCAAGGGTAAGTGTGGTAGGAAAACCCAACAATGCATTCTTCTTAGATGGCCTAGAGGAGATTTCATGTTTGAGTTGGATCTTGAAGGGTCTGTTGGAATTCTCCAAGGTATAGATACCCAGCAGGTGGCACCTGGTAGGCACAAAAGAATGAAACAAATAATGGTGGATTTCTAGTAGAGATTATATGGGGACTGAAGATAGAAAAAGATGAAGGTAGAAAAAGGATTTGGGGTCCATTGGAGCCCATACACACTGGGCAGCCATTGAAGGGGTATGCCTCGCTCACAGATGGTTTAGAGAAATCACTCCCCTGTGTGTCTTTGGAAGAAACCCATGGATGACTTTCACAAACAGTAGAGTCACATTCTTTGTCTTGTCTCTCAGACTAAGGTTATCTTTGGGTAGGTAGCCCCACCACCACCTCAGCCCTAGTTCTGGGATTGCTGTGTGGGATGCCCAGGGGTTCTGAAAGGGATGTTGCTCCAGATAGCAAGATTCAGAGAGCCCATTTCCTCATGGATGTCTCTGCAAGGCCATCTCCCTTAGAAGCAATGAAGTCACAACCCTTTCCTGGGGCTCTCCACATGCACTGGGCTGAAAGAGCCTTGTGTGGCCCTGGAGGGAAGATGTGCCCTGGTTACATGTGCCCCAGAACAGGGATTGGCCAGCCTTTGAAGGCCAGTTCTGCAGGTGAAAGGTGAAGAGGCTCTTAGAGCTTCTGTGGAGGAACCTTCAGAATCTGCCTCATTGTCTTAGCCTTAGAGCACAAAGGACAGACTGTCCTCAGAGCTCTCACAGAGAAACAGTGGACAGTAAAAGAGCGATGAAAACAACTACAAGGAAGGATCCACTTGCTTATACTTTCAGAGCAAATTGTGTCCTTGAAATGTGTGTTTATCTCCTCTTTTTGTTTTGCTTTGGTCTACTTGTTCAGAAGGCAGCAATTTAAACAAGGGCTATTTAACTGAATCACAAAAACAAGGCCATACAAAGCAATGAGGAAGAAGCAGGGGGGGGGGGGGGGGTGTGGTATGAACTGCAGAGAGAGAGGGAAGAAGGAAGTGCAAACTAGAGAGAGCAAGGAGTCACATTTATATGGCGCTTTGCATTTTATAAAGTGCTTTTATAGGCATTATTTCTCTTGATCTTCACATGCTTACAAGATGGAAAATTTTATAGTCAGGGAAACCAAGGTCCAAAGAAGTTAAGTACTTAGCCAGGATTTCACAGCTATTAAGTGACAGATTCCGGATTTAAATCCAGGTCATCCTTCATTCACCTAATATATGTCTGGCACTTTGTTCTCCACTGAGTATAAAATGATAAAAATGACAGTCCCTGCTCAATAAGAACTCCCAGGCAGCTGGGGAACCAGAGAAGAAAGCAGGTCATTACTATGCAATAAGCACTAATGTCACTGTGCCTGGTAAATAGCAGGTACTCAACAAATACATGCAAATTGCAAGTGAAGAATAAATGAAAACATGGAGTCCTATGGGAGGCCAGATGAAGGTGCGGTTTGCAATAGTCTTCTCTTATTTTTCCTTCAAAAGCTCTACCTCTGAACATAACACACACGCGCGCACACACACACACACACACACACACACACACACACACACACACACTTCTTTCCCTTGTCCCTGTGTTTGGTCTGATTCTGACCTGCCCTCAGTACATGGCATGTAAATCATTAGGAGGAGGAATCACTTGCTGCTAGTCTCCTCTCAACCCACAGGGTCCAAAGGGGCTCAGAAGTGGTGGTGGTACCAGAACAACCCAACACCTAACCTTAGCTAGTCCACATTAGGATGACATCCTGAATTGTTCCTTGACTGCTTGGCCATTGAGCTTGACAGGTCTTCCTTGAAACATCCACCAAGTGCCCCAGGGATGACCATGGAGTTCCTCCAGTGCCTTGTTATACACAACAGTTAAAGGTGCTGCCTGGAATCAGCTCTGTCTTCTTAAACCCTGGGCAAGTTACTTACAATTTTTGTATCTCAGTTTTATTATCTATGAAATACAGATAGAATAGGACCTACAGGCTCACTGCCAAGCTGCTGAGAGGGATAGTTACATATAAAGCTCTTCACACCACTGCTTGGAACATAGTAAGATTTCAGTAAGTGTAGCTATTTTTACCTGGTATCATACACTCAGCCATTACCTCTAATGCTGGAAGACTAACATAGCTAAGGGTGTACTTCTTGCCTTTCCTGGAGACAGTCCCGGGATCACAATTGCCTCCCCTGTTTAGTTTGAGAGACTTGATTCTGGTCTGACAATTAGACCCTAAACTTTTTTTATCCCTGCAGACCTGTCTTGAAATTTTAGTTCCTGATGCAGTAGGCAAGTTTACTGCCTAGAGGATTCCTGACAAACAAAACAGGAATGGTCTAACACTTGTCTGAAGCGAGAGTGATGACCATTCTTGCTTCTAAACTTTAAAGTCTCCATTCTTCTTGGGAAATTTGTAAATGAGAAAATCCTTTCTTTCTATTAACGGTAGACAGTGTTTTCTATGCTTGCATTGTCTTAAAATACACATTTCACCAAACTTTAGAATATAGTGTATGTACCAGGTATGAGTGATAAAAGTTTTAAAGGTTTGAAATACCACCTTTATCATATTATTAGTTTTGCATGTAGTGTTGTCTGTTTCTGGACTTTTTATTCTATCTAGTTATATCTATTTATTCATATGCCAATAGCACATATTTTAAGTATAAAACCTTTATAATATTTTATCATCCATTAGGGTTAGTCACTGAATGGACTTTGGGATAAATAGTATTGAGACAAGTAGAGAGCCATTTAATTAAAGATGAAAATAAATTCAATTCTCAAACCACATACAAGAAAAAATTCCAAATGGGTTAAATATCTAAATGTAAAACTATAAATCCATATAATACCAGTACTAGAGGAAAATATGAATGGTCCATAACTTTAACCTTGTAGTAGCAACAATTTTTATAAAAATGACTCAAAATATGGATGCAATATATTGGTAATTTGACAAATAGAAAAAAAAAACAAAAAATTATGCATGATTTTTTTTAAAAAAAGAAGCTAAAAGACTGTATTTCCAGCTCTCATAGTCCCTGGAAAGAGACAAATAGATACTTCCTCTGGAGTATAATTTCAAGTGAAAGATTGACTGAAAGTTTATATTATGTTTACAATAAGATGTCTCAATGTTTTTGTAGAAAAACACAAAATTAATGAATTAATGGATGAGACACAGTAGAAGAGTGGTTTGAATCACTGGCTTTGCAGTCAGCTGGATCTGGGTTGAAATCTCCATTCCAAAAGTAGCATGGTATTACCTGGGCAAATAGCCTTTTAATACTCTTGGGGTTTGTTTATTTAGTCTACAACATGGAGTAATAATACCAACACAGGATTATTTTGAGGATTAAATAAGCTAATATATGTAAAGGATTTAGGAGAACTCAATAGGAACTAGATAAATAATTAATATCCTGATTATAAACTCATACCTATGAACTTTAAACAACAAATTGCATTATAAAATTGTAATATGGATATATGCCAAGTTCTATATCCCAAGAGGTTCAGACATAAATATTTCATGTTCTTCTTCTGAACAGTAGTTCGGACTAGGGCAAGCAGCTCCTCCACTGTGCAGCTGAGGCAGAAGCATGTGATTCTGGGAGGTCCCAAAGACAGAAATGATGACAGATCTTAATTGAATCACCACTTCCACTGGGAGACACCTCAATAGACAAGAAATACAGCTGGAAAAACCTTGCTCTGGCACTCATTGGCTCTCCCTCAGCCATGGCTGCACATCTTCCTAGGCCCTTTGGCCAGAAATAGACCTAGAAGAAATCAGCTTCCCATTTTCTCACACAACAGAACTTATCCCTCTCAGGGAAGATCCGGTGGGCATCTGAGAAGGTGGAAATTTTGAGGGGTTACATATGCAGACTGAAAGTACATTCTTAGAAACTTCATCTCTCAGAATATGAAATAAAATCTAACTGCCACAGATAAGCTTTTTAAAAAGTTTTATTGAAGAATAATCAAAATATAATAAACTAC